>NC_083347.1:15674780-16328987 GCF_019175385.1 Lycium barbarum
GATCCTAAAAGACTTTCTTCGATCTGGATTCAGAGTCTTCATCTAAGTAGAGTGAAAGATGGTCAATCTTTTGAAGCCAATTATATTTTAACATACAGCATGTTATCAAATATATATTAAACTACACAATCATGTACAATAACATATTTACCCACACATACATTTACAAAAGAAGATACAAGAGTGAAAAAGTAATTTCACCTCAAATTAAGTATTTAGTGAAGTTTAAAATTTCTCTAAATGATGAATTAGAGGAAATATTTATTTTCTTTTAGGAAGAATATTTCTTATGTAAAAGATGGGGTATTTTTTATTGTGATGGTACTTTATATTTTCATAAGACTATGCTATTATTTGAATTTTCAGTTTCGTTTTTGAAATAAAAGTTTTTATGAAATATCTGTGAGTTGAAATTATAAACTTATACTATAGATTATCTGTTTTAAGTAAATTTAAAGATTTTTTTAGTTGTTGCTAAAAAAAAAAAAAATTGATGTTCAAGAAAAAAAAAAGATTATTTCGTAACTGAAGTATTTTGCAACTGCACGAAGCGCGAACCTTTTTACTAGTGAGTTAATCAAGTCAACAATGATCGAAGGATCATATACATCTGATGGAGCCATATTGCACCCAGTGGTGTTGGCAGGATTTTCCGTAAGCGATGTCACATTTTATAATGCCCCAGACTCCACTTTGTGGGATTCAACTAGGTATGTTGTTGTTGTTGGTGTCACATTCTATAATGAGAACAAATAAATAAAACATTATAACATCATACTAAAAAAATACATGTATACTACTACAACTCTTCTCGATAAGTTTTTTTTTTTTTAAATGTATTCATAATAACATCATTAGAAGGTGAAAGGAAAAAGAAAAGAAAAATAAAAGGCACAGCAACTAAGGAGGCTATTCCAAATTTATTTTCAAAACAGTCCTTAAAATGTGAGAAAAAAGGCTAATAATGAAGCTGCACGGTCTTTTACGATGAAAGAAGTTGGGACGAAGTTGTTAATACAGTAATAGATTACTTAGAGAAATAGGTAAAAGAAATTTCCCTTCGAACTAGCATCATCAAGTGGAAAACTTGAGCGCTTGACCAACTGAACGACCTAGCAACTTATGCCAAGCTGTGTCATTAACTTTATCTATTAGCTTTTTTCTTGTTCTGCGTTTTGTCTATACATGGTAAAAAAAAATCGACGAAACACTGTCACGTGACACCCTAGACCTGAGGTAAATCCGCCCATGACACCAACACCCAAGCAAAAATATACAATTATTCTTGATGTTAAGCATAATAAATTGTACTAACTATTAATTTTTTCATGATGTATCTCTAAAAGCTGCTATGATGTTGATTCTTCCTAAACGAGAAGCGACAAATAAGCTTAGACAATAAGAGTAGTAATTGGCACGAAAAAGAATATTAATACTCACCCTTTCTCGATTACGTAGTCGATTAAAAGATGGATACATCGGACTTAAGCTTTCTATTACAAAATGTTAGTTATACAGTGCCACTATTTAAGCTAGAATATAAGCATTAAGTCCAACTTGTAATTCCATTAATTCTGTACAAGTTTAGCTCGGATTAGGTTTGGAGCTCGTTCAGCATTCTAATCAAGTTTGATTCTCAGAACTCAAATCGAGTCGATTAAACCTATTACATGCACCAATTGAATACAACTGATTTCTTCTTGCAATATTAAACAGAATGGAAATAAGAACATTTTTCCTGCTCCCCTTTTGTGTGTTGGTAACTAAATTAAAAGCGAAAAATAAAGGTTAATTGATTTTGTAGTTCTATACAAAAAAAAATAGTTTTATAAAAAAAAATTATTTTTACTCATAAAAAAAATCTGATAATAACATACAAGAATCTGAAAAGACTATTTCCTTCTATTCATTCAAATCGTAAAGGATCATAGAAGACCGTTTCATCAGAGTAATCAATATTAATGTATTAATTATTCCATCTTTTATCCTGCATTCCCTCGTAATTTTTACATGTATTAATTATGCGTAAAGAAAAAGAAAAACATGAACCAAACATTGTATAAGTAAGGCTTAATACCTAGATGGACTCTTAAACTTGGCATGTTTTGTAAGATAGGCATATAAACTTACAAGGTGACCAGATAGACACTTAAACTTACTCAAAGTGTATTTTTCAAGTTTTCCAGTTGTTTTGAAAATAAAAACTATATTTTTCAAACACTCACAATTTTCATGGCCAAACAAGCCCTAAATATATCACAATATATTTTTTTATAATGCAAAAATAAGGCAAACGCATATACATGAGACTATAAATGTGCACTTAAACCAATAAATACTCGTTAATCGCAATTTTGCAGCTTTCAATTAACTCGGATTTTTTTTTTACACTTGAATAATTAAAAAACAATAACTTTAACCAATAAAAATCCTTAAAAAAAGAAATTTCAAATTAAGAAATTTCTTTTTTTAAGGATTTTCTTCTCGGCTTTACAGTTTTCTTAATTTGAAATTTCTTTTTTTAAGGATTTTTATTGGTTAAAGTTATTGTTTTTTAATTATTCAAGTGTAAAAAAAAACCGAGTTAATTGAAAGCTGCAAAATTGCGATTAGCGAGTATTTATTGGTTTAAGTGCACATTTATAGTCTCATGTATATGCGTTTGCCTTATTTTTGCATTTTAAAAAAAATATTTTGTGATATATTTAGGGCTTGTTTGGCCATGAAAATTGTGAGTGTTTGAAAAATATAGTTTTTGTTTTCAAAACAACTGGAAAACTTGAAAAATACACTTTGAGTAAGTTTAAGTGTCTATCTGGTCACCTTGTAAGTTTATATGCCTATTTTACAAAACATGCCAAGTTTAAGGGTCCATCTAGATATTAAGCCTATAAGTAATGTTATGTTTTGTGTGAAAAGAGCAAAAATCAACCATACATTGGTAACTAGAATTTTTACATGTATTAATTATCCGTAAAGAAAAACATGAACCAAACATTGTATAAGTAATGTTATGTTTTGTGTGAAAAGAGCAAAAATCAACCATACATTGGTAACTAGATTCTACGTGAAGATTATTTTTTTTCCCATTTTTGTAACCAAATAGTACATATATAAAGTTATGTTAATTTTAATACATGAATAACTTCTCCATAACCAGCAATCAAACGACCCCTAACATTTTACTTAGTTTAACAATTACTAGCAACTTAACTTTCTACAAGTATTTGAGCATCCGTTTGATTATATCTACAAGTGATTAATTATAACAAGAAAATGGTAAGACTTAAATCCAACTCCCTCGAAAGCAAATTATGCTCATTCTTACAGTAATTCATTTTCATAGTCAGAAAATAAATATAGAAATTTTAAATTTATACCAAAAAATACTGGCAAACATCTACCGGTAGAACAAACGTCTCTCTCTTTTATCTTCCCCTTTGCAAAGCCTTCTCAGCAGTTTCCATTTCTTCCAAGATTCTCTGCTTTCTCTTAGCCGGAATTGGCGTAGTGGGCCCAAAACTCACATAATGGCCCGAAACAGCATTAAGGGCCGAGTAAATATCACGGAAAGAAGCCCGGCCCAATAAAGCCTTCTCTCTCCTATACTTAGCAACCCAATAATTGGACGCTTCTCTCAACTCAGCCACACTATCAGCTATATTAGGATCAGTTTTCTCCATGCTTAGCGTTGATCTCACCTTCTTAATCACTTCCGAAGCTTCTCGAACGTACTCCTCGTCACTAGCAGCGAATGCTGACGTGGCAGGGACGAGAAACGTGAGTCCGGCGGCGGCGAGTGAGAGGAACTCGCGGCGGCGCGTGGCGGGGGGTGAGGATGACGTGGCGACATTGACTGTGGAGATGAGTTTTGAGCGGATAGGGGTTATGAGGGGTTTTGTTGGGGTGGATGTGGAAGGGGTGATTAGAGTTGGAGAAGCCATTGATTTTTTTGGAGGGGAAGGGAAGTTTGGGGAAAGAGAGAGTGTTGTAGTTAAGTGATGAATGGAGATGGGAGGGATTTGTGCCACGTTGGCTTATCGTCTTATCAAGAATATATAGTTTATGGATGAGAAAATGTCTAGTGAGATTCTAGTATGATATAGAGTGACCTGGACATTTGGTTTCAACAAAGTTCTGGACCATCTTATGAGAGGAGAATTGTATGGAGACTCGATTGTTCCATCTGAACACGTAATAAATTGTTTTTATTAGACACTTTGATTTTTACACTTTATTTGCCACGGTGATGGATGTATTGACGCATCAAATCCGACGAAAGGTGTCACGCTGTATGTTATTCGCAAATGACATAGTTCTGATTGATGAGACTCGTGGCTGAGTGAACGCTAAGCTAGAAGTTTAGAGACAGACTCTTGAGTATGAAGGATTCAGGTTGAGCAGGACCAAGATAGAATACTTGGAGTGCAAGTTCAGTAACGTTAACGAACCTGAGACAGGATTGGAAGTGAGGCTTGGTAATCAGGTCATTCAAAAGAAAGAAAGTTTCAAGTATTTTGGTTTATTATCTAAGGGAATGGGGAGATTGACGATAATGTCAAACATCGTATTGGTGCAGGATAGATGAAATGGAGGCTCGCATCCGGAGTCTCGTACGATACGAAGATGCCACCAAAACTTAAAGACATAGTGTTGGGGCATCAAGAAACTCTCACGTTCAAAAGATGAAAGTTGCGGAAATGAGGATACTGCGATGGATATGTAGGCATACTAGGAGAGATAGGATTCAGAATGATGATGTCTGGGACAATGTGAGAATGGCCTCAGTAGAGGATAAGATGCGGGAAGGGAGGCTGAGATGGTTCGAGCATGTGCAGAGGAGATGCACATATGCTCTAGTGCGGAGGTGTGGGAGGTGTGGGAGGTTGGCTATGGACTGTTTCGGGAGAGCTAGGGCGAAGAAGTATCGGGGAAGGTGATTAGACAGGATATGGTGGAAGTGCGGCTTATCGAAGGCATGACCTTAGATAGGCAGTTATGAAGGACACGAATTCGGATAGAAGGTTAGTAGATAGTTCAGTGTTATCCTACTTACCCTTTCATACTAGTAGTCGTAGTATTATTCATGTAGTTTTGTGTCCATTAATCTCTGCTCTTTGTTGTTTTTGTATTTCGACTACCTGTTGTCGTTTGTACTTGTTTATCATATTACTTTGCGGTTATTGTTACTTTTCTTTATAATGTTTAGCTATAGTATTTTGCTATTGCTTCTTTACTTTCGTTAATTCGTATCTGACCCCCTTTTTGTCATGTTTTTTCTTGAGCCGAGAGTCTTTTAGAAACAACCTCCCTACCTCCCAAGATATGGTTAAGGCCCGCGTACACTCTATGCTCCCCAGACCCTACTAGTGAGATTACACTGGGTATGTTGTTGTTATTGTTGTACACTTAATTAAAATTTGCACTTATATTATATTAATAAGGACAAATTTGAAGAAGAAAAAGTTTCTATTTAATTATGTAAATGGACACTTAAATTAGACCAAAATAAAAAATTGAATGGACACTAATTATGAACCGGAGGGAGTATTTACTACTAGTAACATTTGTATATAAGTGGCTATTAGGAAATTACAAATATGACAAAAATACCACTACAAAGTACAGTAGAAAAAGATTTTATATGAGGTTTTACTATTTGGGAAGTCCACTAGTTTTTTCTTTGACTACAGTAAACCTGTTAACCGGTTCTGGTTTACCGGTTAAAAACCAAAATCGGACCAGTCCGGTTTTAATATGTCCAAAACCTCTTTTTTTTTTGTATAGTATATATATATATATATATATTATAGTATTTATTAGTATATTGTAGGTATGTTTACATATGTTTTATAAGTAAAGTTTATATATTTACTGACTAACACCAAGTTAGCAATACAACATATACGTGTATATATATATATATTAAGTTATATACTTAAGTTATACTACATATACCTAAAATAGAGTAAGAATATACTTATATATATCAATATACTTAGGTTATATAACGTTTATATATATATATATATATATATGTTTAAGTTTGTATACTTATAACTTATATATTATAACTTAAGTTATTTATAGCTTAAATTTTTTCTAAGTTTATAAATTCGTATATACGTATATATATATATATATATATATATATATATATATATATATATATATATATATATATATATAGTTATATGCTTAAGTTATACTACACATACCTAAAATATACTAAGAATATACTTATATAGTATACATATAACTTAAACATATGTATACTTATAACTTATATATTATACTTAAGTTATTTATAGCTTAATTTTTTTCTAAGTTTATAAATTCATATATACGTATATATATATATATATAGTAAGTTATATGCTTAAGTTATACTACATATACCTAAAATATACTAAGAATATACTTATATATATCAATATACTTAGGTTATATAACTTATATATATATATATATATATATATATATGTGTGTGTGTGTGTGTGTGTGTGTGTGTTTAAGTTATATGTATACTATATATACTTATAACTTATATATATATATATGTTTAAGTTATTGTATACTATATATACTTATAAGTTATATATATATATATATATATATATATATATATATATATAATATATATTAAAAAAAAAAAAATTCGACCGGTTTTACCAGTTTAACCGGTCTGGTTCCGGTTTTATCGGTTTAACCGGTTTCGGTTCCAAAAAAATGAAAACCGGACCGGTATTTATTAAACGGTTAACCGAACCGGTTAATCGGTTCAACCGTTCCGGTTCTGGTTTCGATTTTACCGGTCTGGTTACCGATTTTAACCGATTAACGGAAACCGGTTGACCGGCTTAGACTACAGTTCTCTTAAACTCTTTTAAAACAAAATGCATTATTTATTATGTTGACCTATAGTACCTTTTATGTAATATGCAAATACGTAAATTATATTTTAAACGGTAAGAATCTATGCTCAAAATCGCACTCCGAACCCTCTCATATAAATTGAAATAGAAGGAGTATGAGAACTTTAAGGAAATGCAATATATGTGATGAATGAAGCTTTGCTCCAGTGGTGGAGCACTTTAGTTGGTTGAAGGTTTGGGTTTTATTGGGGAAAAAAAATAAGAGATAACACTATTGATCTTCATGATCGGGATTAGAGAAAAAAGGAAACAATATATCACGTAACAAAAACTTCAAAAAAAGGTTGTTTTTCAGTATAAAAATTACTTATTCCTCTAAGAATTTGTTTGGAAAATCACCTCGCAATTGAATTTGATGTAATTACTATAATAGTTACACTCGATTATACTCAAATTCAATTATAAGGTTGACTTTCCAAACATGTCCAAAATATCACGCTTCAAAACGTTATATATGGAAAACAGGGCAAGGAGAAAAACACATTGAGTAGAACCGAAAAGTGATATCTCCCAAGTACTAATTACATATTCCTAAATAAGAAATTTAAGTAAAAAAGAAGAATGGAGATCTTTTCATAAACGATTGGACCAATATTTGAGTTTGAAGTTGAAATGGAGGAAAAGTTTATGGAAATTGAAGATGCATTTTAACAGGAACTTGGAATAAATAGAGACTCGTGCAACTAAACTACCCAATGATCGAAGCGGCGATTAGATTAGGAAAGAGAAATGGGCCAATCTGCAGCAAGCCTGTGTCGTCACACTTAATCTGTAAATCGACAAATTAGCCCAACTGTAAAATCTGGCCAGGCCTTAAACATTTTTTTGCGCGGATTGACCTTCTTTTGGGGTATTCTTTAGTTTTTGGCCCTCAAATTGGTGGTCTTTAATATTTTGTCTTTCGCTTAACACCCTGAGATCCTGGATTCAAACCCAGGCTCAGTCCAAAAAAAAAAAATCACAAGGCATAAGTTGGGATTTGCAGGGCAGCAAACTTTTACTCAAAGTTAGACCTTAAGGCAAACCTCTGTCTTAAGGCCTAACTTTTGCCCAAAGTTAGACCTTAAGGCAGAGGTTTGCAAAAAATTCCAACAAAAAATATTTATTTATTTTGCCTTAAGGCAGAGTTTGAAACTCAACTTATGCGTTACGGAATTTTTTAAAATTTTTGACTGAACCAAAATTCGAATCCAAAACCAAAGAACTTTTAGCAAAAAACAAAAATTAAAGACCACTGATTTAAGGAATAAAAATTAAAGACCACCCCCAGTGAAAGACAATCCTGCAAATTGCCCGGTCTTAAATCCACAAGCCCAAATAACCCACGAGATGACTATTTATCAATTCACAGTTCCTTTTCCTTTTGTGCCAAGGGGATTGCCA
Organism: Lycium barbarum; assembly: GCF_019175385.1. Classification (NCBI taxonomy): domain Eukaryota; kingdom Viridiplantae; phylum Streptophyta; class Magnoliopsida; order Solanales; family Solanaceae; genus Lycium; species Lycium barbarum. The sequence goes on from NC_083347.1 coordinate 15,683,099, forward strand.
ACTCAGCATCTCAGTTTAATGATTAGCTACCGTTGGTCATAGATTTTAAAGTTAACACTTAAAATTTGAAAATTTGAATTTTTGAAACTTAAATTTGTGTTTGGACATGCATATTACTTAAAAAAAATTGAAGTTTTATGAGTGGAAGTCCCAAAAATCTAAATACTGGTCTGGACTATTTTTTCAAACTTGAAATTTTTTTGAAGATAAACTTTGTAAAATCTGATCCAAAATCTATGGCCAAACAGATATGTGAAGATAAATTTTCAAAATTCGATCCAAAATCTATGGCCAAACGCTAGCTAAGAATAGCGTTTGGACATGGATTTGATGATATTTGAAAAAATAGTATTTAAAATTAAAGTAAAAAAATTATTTAAAACTTATAATTGTGTTTGAACATGCATTTTAATTGAAAAAATAGTTAACATTTTGTCAGTAAACAACAAAATTCACTTAAGAAACTAGCCACAACCATTTTTTCAAACTTGAAAATTTCATCATTAAAAACTAATCAACAAGTCATTCAATGTATAGTCATATAACGTTGGAAAATATTTTTTGAAAAAGGAAAAGTTTACCATTTCCAAACGGGGGTTAAATTCCTTTTGGTCTATATTAATATACTAGCAATATATGCTTGTGCGATGCACGGGCTGAACGTGTTTATTTGCTTTAATTAATCAGTCTTTAAGGTTTGTATTTTGTAAATAATTTTTAAAATTTGTCATTGTCATGACAAAGAAAGTTGTTCATCGATGTGATCGTCCGGCGGAAAAGACTTTCTGAATGGGGTAAAAGAACTTGGGATCGTTGCCCATTTATTCTGGAATAATCTTTTTAGGAGGGACAATTTTACTTCTTACTGACAGCACAGCTAGGTGCTGGCACTCAATTAGTAGCGCTGGCACGTCACTCGGCTCCTCGGCTCACTTCGGTTGCGCATGGTTCTGACTTTCATTTCCCCCCTCCTCACGTAGGAGCGCATCTTGTTTTCAAAGATGAGTTGTAGATGAGTCGGTTCGATCAAAAAAGAAAAATAGTAAGATGGTGAGTGAAAAAATTAATATTTTGATCCTAGATTTTTTCTTTTAAATTCTTTAATATCTCATATGTATACCGACAAGTTAATACCCATCTCAATTAATTAACTGTTCAGATTCAAACATAAGAACCATTGTATTGTTTATATTGAATTTTTTAAAAACAAAACTAATAAAATATTTTTATTAAATTAATTAAAAAATATGTTAATAATGGGTAAATTAGTTACATTATAATTTTTCATATTAACAATTATAGATAAAAAGAATTGTTACAGAGAAATCAAAATTAGAAAGATATATGCTATATCGTAAATCACCAAATTAATTACTGATTTTCATATTATTTTCTAAGGCTACTGAGGCTATGCTACACTAATAAATATGGATATTATGTTAAAATATATACTTCATTTATTAATTCTTAAAGAACGTGAAAAGTCAAAAGTGAACAAGTAAAAGTGGACGGAGGAAATAAATGTGTCGGAGAATTGTTCGTCCTCTCTTCACGTTTAAAGTATTTAGAAAGAAGGAAAAAGGGGATAAAAGTCGCTCCCTTTATTAGAGAAAGATAGGAGTACGATAGTAAAATACATCTTTTATTTATGATTTCTTAAGGGCCGTGTAAAACGGAAAGTGGGCAAGTAGTGGGCAAGTAATATGGGACGGAGGGAGTATATATTTTACCATAATATTCATATTTATTGGTGTATAATGTCAATAGGCTTGGAAAATGATTTGAAAATGAGTAATTAATGTGAAGGGTAAAATTAATAATAAGAAGAAAAATCAACGTGGACAGTAAAAGTGCACGGACAGTGCATACATGTATATATGAGAAGACAATAAATATTCAGTACCATGATATATGTCCCCATGGAATTAAAAAGTAGTTGGTTAAAGTGTACAGTTTATTCTCCACGTGGAATTAAAAGTAGTTGGTTGAAGTGTACAATTTATATAGCTCTTGGTACAAGTATTCATTGCGTGTACAATTTGTAAAGCTTGTGGTACAAGCATTTTATGTTTTGTTCGTCCACTCACCACACTTATATCTAATAGAAATAAAGAAAAATATATAATAGAAAAATAGACCTATATTTTAGTAATGTAACCAAGTTATATGAGACGAAGGGAGTACTTCATTTATTAATTAATTCTTAAAGAATGTAAAAAGTCAAGTATAGTAATGTGGCCAAGTAATATGGGACGAAGGGAGTACTTCGTTTATTAATTCTTAAAGAACGTGAAAAGTCAAGTAATTTGCCCAAGTAAAGAAGAGAATAAATATTCAGTACTATAATATATGTCTACGTGAGATTTATTAATTCTTAAAGAATGTGAAAAGTCAAAAGTGAACAAGTAAAAGTGCACGGAGGAAATAAATAAGTGCATACGTGTATATATGAGAAGAGGATAAATATTAAGTACTATGACATATGTCCACGTGAGATAAAAAAGTAGTTGGTTAAAGAGTACAAAGCCAAGTAATATGGGACGGAGGGAGTACTTCATTTATTAATTCTTAAAGAACGTGAAAAGTCAAGTATAGTAATGTGACCAAGTAATATGGGACGAAGAGAGTACTTCATTTATTAATTTTTAAAGAACGTGAAAAGTCAAGTAACATGGGACGGAAGGAATACCTCATTTATTAATTCTTAAAGAACGTGAAAAGTCAAAAGTGAATAAGTAAAAGTGCACGGAGGAAATAACTATGTATCGGAGAATTAAAATTGAAGTGCATACATGTATACATGAGAAGAGAATAAATATTCAGCAAGAACGTGAAAAGTCAAAAGTAAACAAGTAAAAGTGCACGGAGGAAATAAATATGTATCGGAGAATTAAAATTGAAGTGCATACATGTATACATGAGAAGAGAATAAATATTCAGTACTATGACATATGTCCTCGTGGGATTTATTAATTCTTAAAAAACGTGAAAAGTCAAAAGTGAACAAGTAAAAGTGCACGGAGAAAATAAATTTGTGTACGAGAATTAAATTTGAACTGCATACGTCTATACATGAGAAGTGAATAAATATTTAGCAAGAACGTGAAAAGTCAAAAGTGAACAAGTAAAAGTACATGGAGAAAATAAATGTGTCGGAGAATTAACATTGAAGTGCATATAAAATAGAAAAATAGACATATTTTTAGTAATGTAGCCAATTAATAAGGACGAAGGGAGTACTCCATTTATTAATTCTTAAAGAATGTGAAAATCGAGTATAGTAATGTGGTCAAGTAATATGAGATTAAGGGAGTATTCCATTTATTAATTAATTCTTAAAGAACAGTATACTTATGTGGCCAAGTAATATGGGACGAATGGAGTAATTCATTTATTAATTCTTAAAGAACGTGAAAAGTTAAGTAATTTGCCCAAGTAAAGAAGAGAATAAATATTCAGTACTATAACATATGTTTACGTGAGATTTATTAATTCTTAAAGAACGTGAAAAGTCAAAACTGAATAAGTAAAAATGCACGAAGGAAATAAATAAGTGCATACGTGTATACATGAGAAGAGAATAAATATTAAGTAATATGACATATGTCCACGTGAGATAAAAAAGTAGTTGGTTAAATAGTAAAAATTATATAACTTTTAGTATAAGCATTCATTGAGTGTATAATTTTTAAAGTTATTGGTACAAGCATGAAAAGCTGTGTTCGTCTTCTTTTCATGCTTATATATAATAGAAATAATAAGTGTACTAATTTTATGAGAAGATGCTAAAATGTAGAATACAGGTTAGTTGACTTTTAACAGCGTGTGACATGATTAGGATCTTCCAAAGTGAAAAGAACACAAACTATATGAATACAATTGGTAAATGATCACACCATAACCTTGTACCTTAAGCAATTTTATATGAGCTGTGTGCCCTTTAGAAAAGTAGCATACTTCGATATTTCAGCTTACAATTTGGAATCCACGATTTAAGTAGTATAAAAAAAAAAAAATTGAACCAAACTAGTATAAAAAAAAAAAAAAAAAAACAGAAGTAGTTTTCACGCACGAATTTCGTGCGTGAAGGACCAAACTGCAAAATTGCAGCTTCTGCCTTTCACGCACGAAATTCGTGCGTTAAAGGACCAAGACTCAAAAATCAGCTTTGGCCTTGCACGCATGTCTGAATTAACCTTTCACGCACATAAACTGTGCGCGAAAGGCCTCCCTTCCCCTTCACCTTGATTTGACAATGTATTATTTGACCGTTTTAACACGACTTGTATTGCGCACCATTTTAATGCGCACTGTAAGCATTGATTTGACAACACACCACGCATGACAATTTCAGGAATCTATGACACATGAAGCCTTGATTTGACTATACGTTATTGCATTATTTGATCGTTTTAACACGACTTGTATTGCGCACCATTTTAATGCGCACTGTAAGTATTGATTTGACAACACACCACGCATGACAATTTCAGGAATCTATGACACATAAAGCCTTGATTTGACAATACGTTATTGCATTATTTGACCGTTTTAACACGACTTGTATTGCGCACCATTTTAATGCGCAATGTAACACCACACATGACAATTTCAGAAATCTATGACACATAAATCCTTGATTTGACAATACATTGCTGCATTATTTGACCGTTTTAACACGACTTGTATTGCGCACCATTTTAATGCGCAATCTAAGTGTTGATTTGACAACACACCACGCATTACAATTTTGAGTGGTCTATTTAACTTGAAGGCTTGACGAGTGAAAAACTCATCAACTTCATCAACTTCAATAGTCTAAGTCTTACAAGTCATTAAAAAAAAATCAAACTTCATAGAAAAAATGTCTCAAAATGCTTCAACTGTTAAGGTTTCACTATTTTGGGATGGAGATATCGTCGAGGACAATTACTCCATTTGTTATAGTATCAAACCAAAAGCCCATGTTAAATTTTCAACAACTTTAAATTATGAAACACTTGTCAGTTACATGTACAAAAGAATGAAAACTACACTCACTGAGTTTGGAATCTCAATAACTGGCAGATATCCACAAACAATATCAAACGGTGTAGTGCGTTATGACATGCACAATATCAACGATGATGAATCTTTGAGTGATTATTTGGGATCGCCGGAAGAATATCGTGATTTAGTATTCATTAATGTTCTTGAGATGTATATTGAAAAGATACCTCGAGAAGAAGTCCCTCAAGTCCAGCTTATTCATGGTAACACTTATGGGGACTTTAGTTCTTATGGAGACATTTTGAGTGGTCAAGTGCCGCTGGAAAATCTAAGCCAGCAATTTAATCAAGCTTACAATGAAAATTGGTAAATATGGATTTTTCATATTATTATGTGTAGTAGCACGTGTTTGTTGTATGAATTGATAGATAACCAGTTTTCAAATCTTTATAGGAACTATTCTCAAAACTCGCCAGTGGTACCAAATATGGATGTTGGTCAATCCTCTCAGTTCGGTGGAGTTGATCATTCTCCACACCATGACAGTGCTTATGAACGACAGTAAGTTCATCACCTTGATATTAAATTATCTGTATATATATATATATATATATATGATGTTGGTATTTAAAATATGTTACTTTTCATGTACGAGGATGAATGCACTTGATAATGAAGATTTTCCTAATTATTATGAGTCATCATCAAGTGATGACGATCAAATAGCTAATAATACAAAGGTAACCGATGATGAAGATGATGATGATGTTCCTTAAAGCCAAAACCAACAAGAACCAATGCACCACCATGTACCACCACCGATGGCTGAAAACCCAGCTTTTGAAAGCCCAATTCAGTGGCATTCTAACAATATCCCTTATCTTGACAGCCTGCAGAGTCGTGATGATGCATTTGTCTTCACAAGAGAAGATGATAATAGTCGCCAAAAAATCTGGATTGAACCAAAGGATCTCAATAAAGATTGATGCTACCTTGCAAAGGGAATGTTGTTCGCATCCAAAAAGGCGTTGCAACGGGCTATCAAAATTTATTGTTTTAAGGACATGAGGGAGTTTAAGGTTGATCAGTCAACCTCAAAGATATGGAGACTAGTTTGTAAACGACGGTATCAAGGCTGTGAGTGGTTTCTTCGGGGAATTGTTAAGCCTGATGGTATGTGGGCTATCACAAAATTCCGCGAAAGACACACTTGTGATATGGAAGAAAATCGAGCAGATCATTATAATTTAGATACAAATATGATTGCTCAAGTATTACTTAAAGACGTTGCTGAAACGCCAAGGTAACTTATCCTACCTAGTACATTATATGTCTTATATCGATTAAAATATCATTACTAAATGTTGTTTGTTTAAACTTGTGCAGGATCCCCATCAAAGATTGTATTCGAAACATTCAAACCGTATATAGTAAAACTATAAGCAACAGAAAGGGATTTCTCGGGCGTAGACACACTTTTGAGATGGTCTTCGGAAATTGGCATACTTCTTTTCAATCGCTGCCAAGGTATGTGGCAGCTCTACAACATTTTAATAATGGTACTGTTGTAGAGTGGCGGCTTATAGAGGGTAAAATCTTCAACTTCGTATTTTGGACATTCAAACCATGCATTGATGGTTTTGCTCACTGTCGACCAGTGATATTCATAGATGGTACGCATGTATATGGTGCCTACGACATCAAGCTCCTAATTGCAATAGGAATGGATGCCAATGGGTCAATATTTCCTCTTGCTTTCGCAATTGTCGCTAACGAGAGCAACGACACATGGGGGGATCTTTTTGACCCATTTGAAAACTCATGTTATTAAGGATCGTACCGGCATATGCGTGTTGTCTGATCGTCATAAAGGCATATTGCACAATATGGATAATTTACCGGGGTGGCAGCCTCCCTTTGTTTACCATCGCTATTGTTTAAGGCACTTGAAGGCAAATTTGCAATCAACGTTACACAATGGCACTCTAAACAAATTGATGTGGGGGGCTGCGATGGAGCATCAACAACGAAAATGGGTTGCAAAAATGGATCTGATCAGGGCAGTGAGTGAACCCGCATATGTTTGGTTGATGAAGCTCGAAGTTGAAAAATGGACGCTTCATGCTGATGGAGGCAAAAGATGAGGCATGCTCACAACAAACAACTCAGACTCTTTCAATGGCTTGCTGAAATCTGCTCGAGGACTACCTGTCACCGCAATGGTGAGAATGACTTTCAAGCAGGTTGTGGAGCGATTTGTTGTTAGGACAAGGCAGGCTAGAGCGATATTAGCCGACGGCGGGACATGGATGCCAAAGCCCTTCAAAAAGATGGAGGATTATAGAAAAAAATGTGAGCATCACCAAATGACCGAGTATGACCCAATTCAACATGTGTATAAGTTAGGACGGGTTATCACAACGGTAAGGGTGGAAACGTGCATACCGTTTATGAGGCAACAAGAACATGCACTTGCGGTAAGTGGCAAACGTACCACATGCCGTGTTCTCATGCTGTCAAGTGCTTCGAGAGAATGAGAAAAACGGTAACAAGTTATGTGGCGGGGGAATACAAGGTCCACAGTTACCTTAGAGCACATTCCCGCCAGTTCCACCCACTTGGTAATGAAGCTTATTGGCCAAACGAGCCGTTTTCGATGGTTGCTAACAAGGATTACATTAGAAAATTGGGCATTAACTCACGGAGTCGTAGACCCAATCAAATGGATGTTAGTGAAAGAACTTATTCTCGCAAGTGCTCTACATGTAAGCAATATGGCCATGACAAGCGTTCGTGTGGGCAACAAGGTCGTGGTAGTACAAGCACGTCTCGAAGTAATAGAACCTCTAGAACTTGAAGATTGTATTATTATTGTAATTTATTATTGTATTGCTTTGAGTTAGTATTGTAATTAAATGGAATGAATTACGTTTTAATTAGTGTAAACCTCTCGTATTGGATGAATTATCAAATATAATAAAACACTTAAATCAAAACCCTATAAATATAACAAGTTTCAAAACTTACTTCGGGGCACTTTAGAACCCCTAAAACGACGATCCAAACGTTTAGTTGGACTTGATGTAATGAGCCGACATTATTGTACGCAAAAAAAATATTAAGTTTTATATAAAATATTTATATTTTGGGGTTTTGAAACATGACTAATCTTTTCCCAAAGTATGGAAAAAAATGTGATTTGAAAGGTAACACTGAAAAAAACAAGGAAAAAAAGAAAGGTCATTTAACGCACGAATTTCGTGCGTGAAAGGCAGAAGCTGCAATTTTGCAGTTTGGTCCTTTCACGCACGAAATTCGTGCGTGAAAACTACTTCTGTCTTTTTTTTTTTTTTTTTTTATACTAGTTTGGTTCAACTTTTTTTTTTTTATACTACTTAAGTCACGGATTCTACAATTTGTAAATGATCACACAATAACCTTGTATCTTACGCAATTTTATATGAGTTGTGTACCCTTTAGAAAAGTAGTATACTCGATATTTCAGAAAAGTAGATCAAAATCATGACCCCAGACATCATGGTCTTCTTTACATGTCTGAAAAGCATAGAACTTTGTCTAGTCATCATTTTTGACAAGTCATTTTCTGTGACATAAATTCTCCAATATGCATTTGTGATCTTTAGCTTTGTGTTGTTTCTTATTGGGTGTCCGTTATTTATTTCGAGATTTTAATTCATTTAATTTTGCGTCGCATAAATTGATTAAAATTATAGTATTTCTTATCAAAAAGTTTGCATTCACATGGCTCAAACCGAAATTTTTAATCAAGGACGGAAAGATCCTAACCATTAATGATATGGAAACTCACTAGATATTTTGCACTAAATCAGAATTATATGTGTAACTTTTTTACATCAATTTTTTATCACTTAACTTTCTTACTTCTAACATAATGTAAAATATCAATCCAAAATCAAAGTATCAACGATTATATATTTCTAAAATTGTGAAATATAACAAATTCCAAACAAAGTAAACCACTTTAAAATAATTAATAATCAATGAAAGAAAATTTAGAACTAATATAATATAACTGTTCAACCATCATTTATATTAAAAAAATGTGTTTTTTAATTATTTAATATTGTCTCCCATTGTAAATTGATTAAACTTTGGGGTATACCCAAGGTGCTATAGTTGGGGTGAGGAAAGCAAATGAATCTTGGGATATTTTAGGATTGTGGAGTTGTACTCAAGTAAAGTGAAAAGCATGGACCAAATAGGTTCCCAGAACTTTCACAACGTGGAGTATATAGGCATTGTTAGTGGCTTTATGTTGAATCTACTTGGGTAGCAATTAGCATGAAAATTAGCCGGATCACAATAATTTTGTAAGTATCTTGCCCCTTTTAAGGAGTGAATTCAGGTAAATTAATATTACACACATTATTCTTTTCTCTCATCCCAGACTGTGCCTACTACGTGTCGAAGTAATTTCACCACATAGTCTATTTGCATAGCGTCATTTAGGGGGCAGTTATCTTTTTAAAAATTTTGCATCCATAATCAGTGAAAAGTTTTCAAAATTAAAATCATCATTATAGGAACTTTGCAAGTAGATTTCGGACATGAAAATTTAGTTTAATTAAGTAGATTTTGTTGGAAAAATTTTGTAGTTCAAACTTCAGAAAAATTATTTTCTCAAACATATATGTCTACTTCAGACATACATATTGGTCAAACTAGAGGTAGGTGTCAAATTAGGCATTAGGTGTAACTTACACCCCAAAAGCTAGCTCAAAGGGAGGATGATTGCCCAAGCCTTATAAGGAGCTCAGGGTTCCCGTCCGTCACCGATGTGATATATTCTTCAACCCCATCACGCCCAGATCCGGACATTCTTTTAATTCGGGGTCCACTGTCCGGTCTGGAGCGTGCACATTCATGGATGGGAGCATTTTCAACCCATCGGTCCGGGACCGGTCAATTGGTTCCATTTTTTTTCGGGCCCACATCAGATCGGGCCTGGGCCTAAATCTGATACCAAATGAAGAACTTACGAAATAGCAAGATAGATAACAGGAAGAGAATTGATTATTTTCAGAGAAGAAAATAGACGCGGTACTTTATTGAATCCAGTTAATGGCCTTATAAAGGCTTACAGATACTATAGGACTCATAGTTCCATTAAACTACTAACAAGATTCCAGTAAATAAATTCCCCTAAACTTTAGGAAAAGATATCCACAACTCTACAAACTAGGAAAGACATCAGAAACTAAAAATAACAAAATAACAACGGAAAGTTAAAAAATAGCGACACTGCAGACTTTATCAGCATTAACATAAGACTGATGTTGTACAGCTTTAACAGTAAGCATATCGAAAGTTTAATCTTGACAAATCAAACTTCAGACAAAAATGTCAAAAATCGTCAATTATCATAATATTTTCATTAGTTTAATCAATTATCGAACATCTCAAGAACCATTACTTATCATAATATCTTTTAGCAAAATAATGCTTGTGATATAAAGACATTACATGTTCGTGGGACTACTTCGGTCAAAGATATAAATGTTACCCAATATTTTCCAATATGCTAAAAACTTGAAAAATTAGCCTTTCGTTCACATAATTATCAACTTCATGATACTACACTTCGATCAAGTAATACATACCAATTTCCCAGAAAACTAATAAATAGGAATCGAGAAACTATTTTGGAAGGAAAAAAGAAATTATTGAGATCACTATGGTCCTGTTAGGTAATCATATATATTGTGTTGATGCACTAGAAAAAACAATATTACTGGTATCTTTTTTGACTTTAACATTACACATACAGAAAAAGCAGTCAAGATATTCTAGCTTTCTTTTCACTTTGGTAGTGCTCGACCTTGTGTCTATGCTAAATCTTGCTCCCTAGAGTACTAAAGTGCAAATATTCCGTTCAGCTAAATGAAACATTTTAGAGTACATAACATTTTAGTCAGAGAATATTATTTCTGCATACAAATGGAGTTGGAGGGTTATTCTAATTTAGCCGTTACCAATTTGTTCTCGTTCGTTAATATTCTCAATCATGTCGCATGATTCGAAGTGATTATTTTTATCTTTAAGGGTGCGTTTGATTTGAAGGAAAATGTTTACGATGAATATTTTTTTCTTGGAAAATAAGTGACTTTTTACTTATTATTTGGTGTTTGGCAAGCTAACTAAGGAAAAATATATTGCTTCAAGAGTATTTATATATAATCTAGGAACACAATATGGGGTGTGGGGAGGAGTGGAGAGTTGGGGGTCAGGGTTGGCAAGGGTGACAGGGCTTCGGGGTGAGGAAGAGAAAATGAGTTTGGAGTCAGAGGTGGAGCCATGATTTGAAGCTTGTGTTGTGTGTTCAAAATTCTAGTCCATTTAACTACTTATTGGGTTCTAAAGTAATATTTTGTATAAATTCAATGAATTTTTTAAGGCAAATATAGGATTTGGACTAAAGTTATTAGGTTCAACCGAACCCGTAACTCGTATTCTAGCTCCACCCCTGCTTAGAACCCCTGCTTAGAGTGTCCTTTATGGAACTTGTTTTTCCTATAGGTAATCATTAATTTTCCGAATTTAAAAAAAAAAAATTATCTAGAGAACCGGCAACTCAAAATATTTTCCACGTCCCTAAATGACATGAAGTTAGATTTCTAATCCAAAGTTTATATATAACAAACCTCCCTCATAAAAATAGTGAAAGTACTGGAAATAACACTCGGTGCATAAATGCAGTATTTGATAAATTCATGTATGGCCACAATGCTGAAATAATTTGAAAAGGACATGTAACTAAAAGTTTAAAGAGGAAAGAAAAGAAAAAGAATATGAACATGCAAAATCTTTGTAGATTCAAGAAAATAAATTGGAGGGCCTACCCTTATAGTAGCTTTCTTTTTGAAAGCTTTACGGTTGAAACGATAGCACTTGTAAACTAACAAAATAAAGGTAACTGGAAAGATGTTGGTTACGTTCTTGAGAGTATTAAAAATAAACCTAAAAATACCATTTGGTTCATCTATACTATAGATTTTATGGACAAACAAGACGTAAAAAGCCGAAGAAAGTGGAATTATGAAACTACTGGTAGTCCACTTATGGAAAGAGAGATTTTTACATGACCCCTATTGTTTAAAAGTTAAACCAAATGCAAATCCAAGTACTTTAGTAGTTTAGTGGGTTTAATTAGATCTCTTCGTCTCTGCTTATATTCTTTCTATGTAATAACTTGAAGTGTGCATTACTTTTTTAAAATAAAAATAAAAATCTGCATTATGCCTATTACTTATTTACTTTCACTGTAAAATTAAATCGGAATTCAATAAAACAAGTGAAAGGAAAATCACATATTAACTAGGATACTGGTACGGTGATCAAAATTAGAAGTGCATTTTCGACAAATCATTACTAGCATTATCTTCGAATTTTATAAACTGAACGTGAGAATATGATGGGCACATCTTTTCTTAATATAAATATGTTGTAAAGAAACCAAACAAGTTCACAAAAAATCATTGTGGATAAATTTATGTCTTGTTCTTTGGCCACAAAAAAAAATATGGCTACAATTACAAAGTACTTGGCTAGTTGGCTGTCATGTACTACTATGTTTATTAATTAGCAGCTTCAGTATTAAGGATATAAAGTCCTTGTATCAAATTGAGCCAAAAGCTCTCGTGATTTTAATTTATGGTATATATGCAAGTGGATTCAAAAGTTGTCCCTTTATAAAATTAATTCAACTCTGTTTTTACGGATAGTTTGTGATTGAACAACAGTATACTTGTGAAGGACATCACTGATTCCAGCACTGAAAATACCAAAAAAAAAAAAAAAACAATTGAAAAACGTTAAAAAACAAAAGGAGAAACAAATTAACTTAGCAATTGCAAATATTAAGGACATAATGAGTATAAATAGAGTTCCTTAACTAAATTGGAAATGCTTAATAATTACTCTCATGCCCAAACAAGAATAACATTCTGATGAAAAATAAACCCATATCTTAATTACTCAAAAACAATATTTTCTCAACCAGTGATTATATAGTGTAGCATAAGAAATTAAAACTGAATAATCCCACTTATACTCATGATTAGATAAAAGATAATTATTTGTGACTATCTCATATAGCCAATTGTTTAAATTTTATTTACAAGAAAAATTGAGAATATTGTGTATTATCGATATTTTATTTTGGAAAGCAAAACCAGCTCAGTACTTTCTAAAAGCGCAAGTCCGACTTGATAGACTTTTACAATATTTTGTCCACCCAAAAGCCAAAACCTTTGAGGCAGATTGAACACTAAAAAAAAAAAGATAATGTGAACATCTTTTTATGCAAAAATTTGTATAAAAGAAGAAAAGGGTGTGAACTGGAAGGAATATCGTAAGGCTTTTGATTGCTTTTACTTGTGTAGTTGGAACTTGAAGGAAAATAAGGCCCACACTACCCTTTCAACCCTTTTCCTCCATTCATCCCTCCAACCTCACATTTAGCATGTATGTACACACACACAGAGTACCTAGATAGAACGTCAAAAAAGAAAAATTGTCACATATCAAAGTACATATACTATTTGTAATTTTGATTAATTAAACATATTCTTTAGGGGCGTACATAGACCGGGTTGGTTCGGATTTCTTAAACATCAAACCAAACCAATTGCGTCAGATTTTTAAATTTATACACCAAACCAAACCAATAAAATTCGGGTTTTTCAACCTCGGGTTATTTGGGTTTTTTTTTCGGAATAATCTTGATACAAAACATATAACTTTTACGTCAAATATTTCTTTAGTCCTAGTAAGATACAACTATGTAATTAAGGTGTTTTATAAGAAAATAAGACAAAATGTGAGAAGAGTGATGACATTGTATTAAAATATTTAACAAAAGATAATAAAATCGGTTAAAATAAATATTGCTAATTAATAAGTCATAAAGAAAATGACCATAATCTAAAAATACTAAGTCATGCTAAAATAAGTACAGCTAATAAGTATTAATTACATGACAAGAAAAAAAAACTTAAGTTCTGTATTTTCACTCTCTAAACCAATTATGCAAAACTAAAGAATAAATATCCAACATTATTGTCATTTCTATGGGTAAATTGAAATTCTTTTGTTAGTATTAGTGTTGAGTTGGTTTTGGTTTGGACTTTATATGAGTTACTAACATCCATAGGATATAAAGCTTATTCACATTCAAAATCCTAAGTTCAAGCTTGAATAATATGATAATAGATGAAAAACTATGAAAAAAATTAAGAAATATTTATAAATTACATTACAAATAAATATTTTTATGTATAAAATATTTTAAAAATTGAATATATGTAATGTCGGGTTGGTTTGGTTCGGTTTGACTTTTTTTAGCTAAAACCAAACCAAATCAATTATGGTCGGGTTTTTTTTTTCCAACACCAAACCAAGTCAAACCAAACCACTAGTCGGGTTTTTTTCTCGATTTGACTCGGTTTATCGGTTTACTTTGTACACCCCTAATATTCTTTTCTTGAGTCGAGGATCTATCAAAAACAGTCTCTCTACCTCATAAGGTAGGGTAAGTTTTGTGTACTCTATCCTCCCCAAAACCCCACTTATTGGATTATGAGCCTGTTTGGATTGACTTATGCCTATAAGCTGCAAACAACTTATAAGCTAAAAAAAATAAGTTGGGGTAATCTAACTTATTTTTTTTGGGTTATAAGTTGTTTTCAGCTTATAAGCTGCTTTAGATAAGCTAAGTCAAATGGGCCAAATTATTTTTTTGAGCTTATTTTAAGCACAAAATGACTTTAAGCTGGCCAGCCAAACACTCAAAAAAGCTGAAAACTGCTTCTAAGCAACTTATAAGCCAATCCAAACGGGCTCTATATCGGATATGTTGTGGTGGTTGTTATAATTTTAAACATATTATAACATCGACAAGCACATAACATCAAGGGTACGTAATTGAAAAAATTGTGTTATAATTCGAAAAGACGAGAAAAAAAAAATGTTATGCCAAATGAAACAAAGTTGGTATAAAACAGAAAATGGAACTTTTCAATAGTACCCGCGAACATATCCACAGAATTAGACAAGTTTAAAAATATACTTTTGTAACGGAAAAGAAATACTGATATATAATTAAAGATGTTACGTAATTTGGTTACATGAATTATGGCAGACCTCTAAGAATTAAAACTTAGATTACTCCATTTATGAGTTATGACACTATATTTTTGGGTTAGTAACTTTATTATCACACTCGTAGTCTACTTGTGCGCTCCATAGTCAAGTTACAAAAATAGTAAGATATTAAAGGGTGTTATAAAATTGGGCCGCATGGACTGTGTAGGTGTCTTCATTCATGATTTTAAAGTTTTGAATTAGATATTCATATTTTCTAGAAATGATAATGCAAAAGTAATGAATACAAAAGTAATGAATATAATTGTCTTTTGGATCCATTGATCAAAATGATAAATTAGCATTTGGCGGGAGGCGAACCTAAAATTTTAAGTTTGTAAGTTCTGAATGCTAAAAAGCACACCTTACGAAATTTTGAATTAAAGCTATGAAGTTATATCGTACCTATAAACCGAACTGTAGCTATGCTCTTGCCTCGGATGAAAATATTTTAAATAAGTTTAAGTATTGAATCCTCAAGTTTTATTAAAATTATAAATTTGCCTTATAATAGGAAGCGTTTTAATTTATTTTTATAGCGAGCTTATACCGTAAGAACCCATATCAATTAGGCGTATGTATGGGTTTGGATCTCCAAAAAGGTTATTTATTTACTTTTAATCTATATTCATTAGGCGTATTTAGGAGTCGTTTGGACATGGTTTGAAATCGTATTTGGATATCTTAAGTTGTATTTTTTCTTATAGATATAAAAACTCCATAAGTTGTGAAAATTATCAAAACACTCCAATTCTTATACAATCTTACCAAATGAGCAAGTCATAGTTCATAACAAAATTAATACGCTATTAGAAGGCCTTTCTAAAAAATACAACATCAATTGATTAAACTTTAGTCCAATACAAACGAAAATTTAACATGAATAGAAATGTAACTATTCTTTAATATAATCCTCCCACATGATAGACATAAATAAAGGTCGGTGAAAGTTAATGAGGTTAGTAAATGATCGTGACAGTAATTGTTAAAAATATTTACTAACTTATGAGTCTTTTTTTATAAAATATAAATTTATAAGTTAAATTTTATATTTCATTTCTTTGAAAACATAATTTAAAATTATGAGATAAAATGCATCTCCAAATACTAATTTTATTTTATAATTTCAAACCGCATGTTCAAACACTTAGTTATTGATTTGCAAGGGTCAAGACCCGAGAGAAACCACAAGACGAGAGATTTGACCAGCAGGTTGAATCACAAGTTAACATAGCATATGGTATGATGCACTCATTTAATTGACTTGAAGCCACGTAAGCTAACCCCACAAATTTAGCTATGTAGGCTGTCGCGTGCTTTTCTGGATCATAATTTCCTGTTGTGGTCTCACGTCATCTGTAAGCGCCTGTAATGCACTTGCCCTTGGATTGATTGATTTAAACGGCAAGTCACATTTTTGAGTTGACGTTTTGTTATAGTAATAGTAGTAGTCTTCCACTTACCATTCAATTGATTCGTCCACCTAAATTTACGTGTATTTATAGATTATCATACATTTTCTTCCGTGGAAAACGACCATATCACACTCCCTTTGTTTAGTCAACAGAATTTACCACTCCGTTCCTATATTTTGGCCCCATTTGTTCATAATTAAAAAATATTTCACCTTTTTTTAATTTTTTTTTTTTAAAGTTAGAGTTGAAGTTGTGTTTAGTCAGAATTTTTTAAATTATAATTTTTGGTAAAATAAAGTTATAAAAAAGTAAAAAAAAAAATTGAAAAATAAGTAGGCGTTGGCCATAGATATCAAAAATAAATTCACTCTTTTTTGGATTTTTTCAAGTTGGAGTTGGAGTTGTGTTTGACCATAGTTTTTTAAAATTATAATTTTTTGTGAAATGTAGTTGTACAAAAGTGAAAAAAGTGAAATTTTTTTGAAAAACAAATTTTTTAAGTTTTTGGTATTCCAAAATACAACTTCAAGTTATATTCGGAATATTTATGGCTAAACGCCCAGAAGTGAAAAAAGTGAAAAAAAATTCGGAAAAAAGTGAATAATTTTTATAGCCAAACGGCACCTAAGTTTTTTGAGTTTTTGATATTCCGGAATACAACTTCAAGTTGTATTCGAAATTCTCATGGCCAAACGCTGATTTCAGAAAAAAGTGAAAAAAAATTCCGGAATAAAGTGAATAATTCTTATGGCCAAACGGGAGCTTACTTATCCACTGTACTAATAATAATATCCATTTTACTTGTCCAGAAAAATCAATGAACAATTTACCATTTTATGTCCGTGAATCATGATACCCTTATTTTGTACACTACTTACTTTCAATTTATTTCCCAACTTATAAATAAGCAATTTACCATTTTATGTCCGTGAATCATGATACCCTTATTTTGTACGCTACTTACTTTCAATTTATTTCCCTAACTTATAAATAAGGTGGTATGGAGTAGTGAAATTATCACATTTAGTATTTATTGTTTCTTAAGGGGTGGGCCAAGTTAACACTAGATATAAGTATATAAACTTGGAAAGGGTAGCACCTAGTGTTTACACTAATTAAACAAATACTTTTTCCGTCTCAATTTAAGTGTTTTACTTTCGGTTTTTTGTCTGTCCCACACAAGGTATTTTCTTTTATATTTGGTAAGTTTTCCAATTTTAACATTACATGACAAATTTAAGACCACAAGATTTAAAGAACTACATACTCCCTCTCTTCACTTTTACTTGTCTAGTATTCTAAAAATAGATTTTCACTTTTAATTGTCACTTTTAGCATATCAAGAAAAAATATTTTTTTTTCTATTTTACCCATAGTATCTATATCTATATATAATATAAAACTATATATAGACAAGGTGATGTGGCACCTCTCTATGACTAGCATTTATATTTATCTTTTTTCTCCTTTTTTTGGCTTTTCTAGAGTCCAGAACCAAAATACCCCTAAAAAAGTGGGGTTGAACCGAAATACCAAAAATAAAAATAAAAACTGTGACAAAAGTACCTTTAACGCAGTATTTTACTGTAACGACGCGGTTAAGTCCTTTAATGTAGTAAAATACCGCGTTGTAGAACCCTATAATTTTTTTTGTATAGCGCAGTAAAATACTGCATTATAGAACCCAATAAAAAAAAATTTGGTCAACTTTTTTTCTTGCAACACTTAATTTTTTTCCATACTTTGACTTAGTTTTTTTTTTTCATACTTTGACCAACGATTAGTCGTGTGTCAAGACTCCGAAACGTCAATATTTATATAAAACTTGATATTTTTTTCTGCGTACAATAATGTATGCTCAATACATCAAGGATACGTAAAGTTCGGATCGTCTTTTTAGGGGTTGAAAAGATGCCCAAAGTAAGTTTTGTTTGAAAACTTTAGGTTTAAGTGTTCTATTTTTGTAAGGTTATTTTAGTCAACTTTATATGTCGAGAAAATTAGTCAACTTTATTTTCAAAAATTGAAACCACAAAAGTAAAATTGACATTTACAGCTACATTGCCCCAGAATTTTTACGTTGAAATCTATTGCGTATCACCATATTATAAGTAAAGAAAACTAAAAACTTCACGTCAATTTGGGGGAAAATTGAAATTGAATAGGATAATAGGTATTTTTTTAAAAACCGGGTCGGCCAAACCGCCTTACGGCCGTTTGCCCGCATAGATCTCGAAAAAATACGCATAATAAAAAAAAATCGCGTAAAACGAACATCTAAGCGCAAATTTATGACCATCTAAAGTTTGACTACTTTACAACTCGTTTTTCTCCCTGTATTTTTTAAATACGTTTTTATCTAATTGAATTAGATTTATATTCAAAATAAAGTTATGTTTTGATTAAAAAATAACACCCTTAAATCAAAATCTTAAAAAATAAAACACGTAAACCTAAAGTTTCCAAACAAAACTTATTTTGGGTACCTTTTTAACCCCTAAAATGACGATCCGAACGTTTACGTATCCTTGATGTATTGAGCCTACATTATTGTACGCAGAAAAAAAATATCATGTTCTATATAAAATATTGACATTTCGGAATCTTGACACACGACTAATAGTTGGTCAAAATATGAAAAAAAAACACTAAATGTTGCCAGAAAAAAAGTTGATCAATTTTTTTTTTATTGTGTTATATAACGCAGTAAAATATTGTGTTATAGAAAAAAAAATTATAGGGTTCTATAATGCAGTATTTTACTGCTTTAAAGGACTTAACCGCGTTGTTACAGTTAAGTCCTTTAACACAGTAAAATACTGCGTTAAGAATACTTTTGTCATAATTTTTTTTGAGTTATTTTGATTCAACCCCACTTTTTTGAGGATATTTTGGTTCTGGACTCGCTTTTCTATAAATTTTTGTGTTTTTCCTACTGCCTTTATGTATTTTTTGGATGACATTAAATGGCACAATCATTAATACTCCACTTTTCCTTCTCTTGAAGGATCACCGATGACATTTAACAGCCCATTACACTCTCGGTTAATTTAGACTTCCCAAAAAGTCACGTCTAATTGCAGTTAATTTAGCCTTTCAAAATAAAGGTCATCTGCATTTGGTTTATTTTGCATTTTTTTCTTGTTCATTCACTATATTGAATAGCCCACTCCTTCTCCCTCTTAAAAGTAACTGGACGTGTTTTTATTTTTTGAGTGACCTATTCTTTTCAGTTAGTAATTTATTTATCCATGAGTTACGAAAATTTATCTTTTTTTTATCAATTTTTGCTTTTTCCCACTTTAAAATGATGAATGAAAATGTATTTTATTACATTTAAGCAAAAATTAATGGGTCACTTCTTCTCTTATATTAAACCAGTAACCGACGTTATCTTAATTCCTCTTTATTCGGGATGTTTTTGTTTCCTATTCTTCCTCCGTACTCTCATTAGTACTGATGCTATTTATTCATTCCAAAATTCATTTGGAAGCTTGTAAAGATCATGTTTGTTTGACATTTTAGTGTGTTTATACAGTTAGTTGGCGAGTAAAATTTAATTTTTTTAATCTTGCTGTTTTTTGTTAAAATCAATTTGATAGTGTGTTAAACTCTTTTTCTTAAATCTTTTTACTTGTGCTTAAGGATTGTAATTTTTTTACAGTATATAGCCTTCACATCCTCCGTCAACTCTCTGGAGTTTTACTTCTTCTCCGTTTCAGGTACGTACGTAATAGGGCAGAACATTCAGTAGTTTATTTTCCCAAGTTTATTGATTTTGGATGCTATAATAACATATTTCATATGTGGTATTATATTTTTCTTTTTATGCTTTGATTTTTTTCAAAAAATTAGTTGTGTGCCTTTTCTATCCTGGTAAACGCTCTTTGATTAGGTTTATTTTTTCCCTTTAATGTGTTTTCGAAGACCACTTCGTAGAATTATAGCAGTCGATGTCGCACGAACTTCAGTATAATTTTACTAAATAGTTGGCCATATGATAGACAATGTTTGTCCGACAATGTTTGTTCGACAATGTTTGCCCAACAAGTTTTCTCTCTCTCTATATATATATATATGTGTGTGTGCGCATGAGAGAGAGAGAGAGAAGTGAGACATACATTGAAGCATGAATCAGAACAAGCAACTCAAAGAGTTCAAATGCATGATTGTATTTCACTATCATGACACGTTGCCATTTTGCATCATGAAGGATTCATGGAATATTACGACAGATGAATAGAAGTAACTATACATTGAAGAGTCGTGAAGAATCATTATTGTACACACATCAAACATCAGCATTGAAGCAGCGATGGTGGCAACAATAATACTTATTTAGTGAAGATTTTAGTTTTCTTAAGTATATTTTTGCTGATAGTTATAAAAAAGCGGAAGTTGACGATAAGTTAAGAATAAAAAGGAGAAGTAATCGAAATCATACAGTTGAATAAATTTATGAGAGAATTTCCTAATGCGGTTATGACTTTTGTTCAAATATTGCACACAAGTCAAGTTTATGAAAAGCCAATTATAAATAGGAGAAACTAATATTGTTTTTACTCCATTATTATCGGTTTATATTTAACTTGTATATCGGTACTTTAAGCTTTAATAGTCATGGTTGAAATACGGTGGTAAGGATTATGATTCCACCATGATAGTACATATTTAAGTCCCCTTTTTTCAGAAATTTTTTGCCATTAATTAGTGCCGCCTAAAATAAAAACTTAAATTTGATCATTTTTCGCTCAAGTAAAAAGAACAGTAATGTCTCTGCCCTAATTTTTTATATTCGAAAAGAATTTGTGGTGAGAATAAATGAAAAAATGAGTAGCTAGTGTGTAATAATAGAAAACTCCCTTAGAAAAGTACTCCTATGTTTTTTAATTATATAAATTTAAAGAGTATTATGTTATTGAAATGCCTAAGAATAGAATTAATAAAAATACTAAGAAATTCAGTAGAGGGTCAAAAAATATGATGGACTAAAAGCTAGGGTGCTACCTTCCATAGAATAACAAATTTATTTATGTTTTACTAAATTTTTGTTCTACTTTCTCACTTACTTTTTTACCACAATAAAAGATTTTCCCCAAATACAGTTACTAATTGTTGTATTATTTGTATTATGGTGAAACGAAATTAACTAAGAATACCAAAAGCCTGGAATTGTGATAACATTTACTCCAAGACATTGGTATTGGTATATTATTTATATTTTATAAAAAAAATTATTTAATTAATATTATAATTTTTTTAACTAAATTTATAAATGAAATAACTCACCACGCGAAGCGCAGATTTGTTAACTAGTTAGATACTCACTTCAAATCATTTTTCAAATCTAATAAAAATATGCACCAATTAATATGAGTACATTGATAAATTATGCACTTCATTTATAATTTCTTAAACAACGTGAAAAGTCCAAAGTGGACAAGCAAAAGTGACCGGAGGGAATACATCATTAATTTAAGAGCCTGTTTGGATGGGCGTATGCCTATAAGCTGCAAACAGCTTATAAGCTAAAAAAAAAAAAGTTGGGGTAGTCTAATTTATTTTTTTTGGCTTATAAGCTGTTTTCAGCTTATAAGCTGCTTTAGATAAGTTAAGTTAAATGGGCCCAATTATTTTTTTGAGCTTATTTTAAGCACAAAATGACTTTAAGCTGACCAGCCAAACACTCAAAAAAACTGAAAACAGCTTATAAGCAACTTATAAGCCAATCCAAACGGGCTCTAAGATCAAAAGATTCAAAAATTTCCCTTTGTTTCTTAAACTCTGTGTCCAGTCAAATTAAGACACCTAAATTAGGACGAAGAGAGTACAAAATATATATCCTCACATAAATTTTATCACTAAATTAATAGAATTAGATGCAAACACGAATGTATATAAGTTTTGACCCATATATGAAGGTAACCTACAAGAGTTTTGTGTTTTTATTCTACTTTAACTCTTAATTTATGCTATGAAAAAGAAAATGGAGAGAAAATTAAATAGAAAATGATAAATTCATTGTATCATTTATTATGTGCTCTTGCATTAAATCAAAATAAAAGACTACATCATTATTTGTTAAAAAAAAAAACTAAAGAATTAAAATAAAAAGAAATACATTATCTTATTATAGATCCTAACCTAAAAGGAAATTAAATAATCTACAATTAAATTAGAACCTAAACAGAAGGAATTTATAGAATATTCTAAACTGAAGAAAATAAATATTTTACTATTATTGTAGATTCTAAAGTAAAAAGAAAGTAATTATTATAAAATATCTCTAAACATATTTTTAACAATCTGCACGTTGATACTAATTAATACAGTAATTCATGTTTGGTCATTTTGCAGTTTATAGGTACGTTTCTAGACTTTGAGACACCAACGGCCAAACGTTTTTTTTCTTCGTAGATTCAACACAAGGTTTAGTTAAACCACATGAGGTAGGTGTCTATTTCCCTTTTTTGCATCTCATTGGATATAATTTGCAATGCCTGACCTGACAAGGGTTAAATATAAGTTAATAAATTACTAACACGAGTAATTGCAACTAATTTTTTATGGACAAAGTGTTAGGTTTGTTTTGCCCTTACAAGCCATGCCCCAATAAATTTGGCTATTAAGCAGAAAAGGGTAGTTAATACATCATGTCTTTCATGATCATAACCTAATTCTTTGCTTTTCCAGAACTTATTCTGCATAATAAAGATGCTTTGTACTTCTAAACATAGTTTTCTATTCCTTGCTTTCCCAGAATTTTTATAAATTTAGTTTAGTATCAACTGCACATATAGGCTATAGTAGAGGAGTTTTTTGAGTTTTTAGAATTTTTTTTTTGGTAACTAGTTTTAGAATATTTCTAAACTAAAGTTAGATATGTTCAAAAAGAGTTTCTTGTATTTGTGAGGAAAAAAAGAAATTTAACGATGGAGTTAGAAATTCAAATAAGGTAATTCAAAAAAATGTTATGAGGTGTCATAATTGGGATACAAATGTACAACTCGAAATAATATGAGTTACATTTACCAGTACATTAGGAAGTTTCCACTACGTTAGTTTTTTTTTTTTTTAGTATTTTTACTTAGGGAGAAGGGCCTGATTTACCCCTCTACTTTAAAAAAAAGTTCATATTTACCCCTCGTTATACTATTAGGCCATTTATACCCTTACCGTTACAATAGTTGAAATATTTGCCCCTATTTTTAACGGAGGGGTAAATATGAACCTTTTCCAAAGTAGAGGGGTAAATCAGGCCCTAAAAAATAAAACACCCTAAAGTTTCCAAACAAAACTTACTTCGGGTACCTTTTCAACCCCTAAAATGACTATCCGAACGTCTACATATCCTTGATGTATTGAGCCTACATTATTGTACGCAGAAAAAATATCAGGTTCTATATAAAATATTGACGTTTCGGAGTCTTGACACACCACTAATCATTGGTCAAAGTATGAATAAAAAACTAAATTTTTTCAAACAAAACTTACTTCGGGTACCTTTTCAACCCCTAAAATGACGATCCGAACGTCTACGAATCCTTGATGTATTGAGCATGCATTATTGTACGCAGAAAAAAATATCAGGTTCTATATAAAATATTGACGTTTCGGAATCTTGACACACGACTAATCATTGGTCAAAGTATGAAAAATCATGATTTAAATTTTAGATGATTTGGGGTTTGAAATCATGAATGAAAACGCATGTCCAAACTCTAATTTAGGGTCATGATTTCAAATCATGATTTGAAAACACATGGCCAAACACCTACTTAGTACTCCGTAGTAGCACTCACTCCTTTGTCCTAATTTAAAGTGATATTTTTCAAATTTCGAAATTCAAACTCATTTTTTTGTTTACAATTAAAATCCATAATATTTTTATATATAACTTTTAGATATATAAAATTTTATTTTAAAAAATATAAAAAGTTTATTTCTGAATTTATTATCAACATTAAATAAAATTCAAATGATACGGCATAAGTTGGAAGTAATAATTACAGGCTATAACACACTGCTCATTATCTCTTTACAGTAATCTTTTCTTCCCAAAAGAATGAACCAACCCCTCTCCTATTGTGTGCTTCCTTTTACATGCTTTTGCAATTAATTAATGCCAACTCCTATCTATTCCCATACTTCTCACTCTCCTTTTTCTCTACCTACAAAGCACTTGTATTCAACAAAGAGAGAACTCACATTCTTGATCCCACTTCTCACACAACTTGCATATCATTAAACCAAGTTTGAAGGTACCATTTTTAACCAGCTCCCTCTTTGTATATCTCTTTAATTTAGCTTTTCAAACACCCAAAAATCTAATCTTTTTCAAGAAAGTCCCTTGTTTTTTGCCTTCATTTCTCTGTTTGCCAGTGTCCAACTACTATTTGCTAAAAAATCTGATCTTTTTCAAGAAAGTCCCTTGTTTTTTGCTTTCATTTTTCTTTGTTTGCCAGTGAAGTTCATAGATGAAATCCCATTTCATGTTCTTGGTAATTCTGCAACTTGAGTTTTAATGGTATGATAAAGGGGTTTGATTTTTTTTATTCTCCTTTGAATTTGGTTTTAATTAATACTTTTCTAAGTCATAATGCTTGATCTAATGCTGTTTTGCTTTTGGGGCTTACGTGACAGATTTTGTGTCGACAAATCTACCACTTTGTCACAACTCTTTTTTACTTTATCTGTTTGCTCCACTATGTATAGTGCGAATATTCAAATTTGATCAGATTGTCTTTCCTTTATCTTTAGTTTACTTTTTCTATCCTCTGCGTTAAAGACCGAAAATTTTGACATTTGGGTGAAAAAGACTGAGACTTTTGACATTTCTTTGCAGTAACTTGCCCTTTTCAGGTTTTCCTTTCAAATCTTTCTTCTTTGTATTATTTTAGTATTTATTCTACAAATCTACATATTAAAACTTTATTTCTCTTTTCCCTCTTATAAGGTTTCTAAGATATACTAACAATATTGGAACTTAGATTCTGATAAATCTATTTTCTTTCCTTATTACCAAAGCTCTACTTTAGATTTTTGTGGATAAGTTTTGATTTGTGAACATGGTGACAGATTAAAGAATTTGAAGGGCAATACATCAAGGTTTGACAACTGTGGGTGCTACCTAGTTTCCTGGTTTTGGTGTTTTTTTTTTAATTTTTTTTTTAATTTTTTATGTTGACCAGACTATCCTGTTTTTCTGTCTTCTTAACTTCATTTTTTTAAATGAAGATTAAGGGTGCATGAAATCTCTCAAATTTGATTTGTATAATGAAGATTCCCATTGAATGACGAAAGCTTAAGGCAGGAGAAATATTTATATTATATTCATCAATCACATGCAAATCTTTTAATCTGTGTGTGTGTTAGTTAATTTAGTTTCCATATTTGCAGCCATATCCATCTTGTTATGTAGTATTAAATAAATTATGTACATTAACTAATCTCTTCTTGTGTTGTTATCAGTACACTGTTCAGTGGGCAATATTTTGACCAAGAAGACTATATTAAGTGGAACCCTGGTTTGCTTTGTTGGATGCTTGTGAGTTCTACAGTTTTTTGCTTAGTTGACAATACAATCTGACCCGTGAACCTGGTGAGATCCAGCTTCATTGGGTGGAAGAACAAATCATTTCTTGTGGATTAGATGGTTTCTTTGTTGGTTTGAGAAAATGGGGGGTTGTGTATCTACGAGCAGTCGAAGTACTTGTAGTAGTAGTAGGAGCAACGGAGAAAGAGTCTCCCCTGAATGTTTGGGGATAAGGATGTTTACTCGAAAGAGGATTAGAAAAACTTTTTCTGATCCTGTTACTACATTGCAACATTTGTCTTCAATACCTAATCGGATGTTCAAAAATGGAAAGAGCCGGACTTCTTGTATATTCACTCAACAGGGACGTAAAGGCATAAACCAGGATGCCATGGTTGTCTGGGAAGTAAGTACCCCTCGCTTGTCTAGAACTACTATTGTGTTTTTGGACTGTGATAATTACGGGCACTAGCCAAAATATACAAAACCTATACATTGATTATGTATATTACATCTATATTCATGTATATTAAATGTATATTTGTGTATACGATATGTATATTTAATATACGAAACCAATACATTTGCTCTCTACTATTCTTTTGAACGGTCCAAATATGTAATTACCCCTTACATTTATATATCTGTGCAGGATTTCATGGCTGAAGATGTGACCTTTTGTGGGGTATTTGATGGTCACGGTCCACATGGCCATCTTGTTGCTCGCAAAGTAAGGGATGCACTGCCCTTGAAGCTAGTGTCGTTTTTGCAATCATTTGACTCGAAGCGCAATGGTTCTACTGCGAATTGCTGCAGTGGTAATCCAAAATTGGACGTGGTGGATCCTGATAAGGATGGAGGGATGGAGGATAAAGTGGACTACTTGTGGAGAGAAGCTTTTCTTAAATCATACAAGGCTATGGATAAAGAACTAAGGTCCCATCCTAATTTAGATTGCTTTTGCAGTGGCAGCACTGCCGTTACTCTAGTGAAACAGGTAATAAGTTGCATTTGGTTATGATTGTTCTCATGCAATATCTTTCATTCTCATTTCTTTTAAGCTCGTCATTAATATTTTGTCATTAGGGTTCAAATCTTTTTATGGGCTATATTGGTGATTCTCGGGCAATCATGGCATCAAAGGACTCTAATGATTCAATGGTAGCAGTTCAATTGACTGTTGATCTGAAGCCTGACTTACCCAGTATGTGTATATTGTAGCCAATCTTTCATGTTATGTGATCTATTTCTGGTTTCTCTTTGCTGATATAATGTTTTGTGTTGCCAGAGGAAGCTGAGAGGATAAAACGATGTAAAGGTCGGGTTTTTGCATTGCAAGATGAGCCTGAGGTGCAGAGAGTGTGGCTGCCATTTGATGATGCCCCTGGTTTAGCAATGGCTCGGGCATTTGGGGATTTCTGCTTGAAGGAATATGGGGTTATTTCTGTTCCGGAATTTTCTCACCGTATTCTTACCGAAAGGGACAAGTTCATTGTTCTAGCTTCTGATGGGGTATGTATCCCCCTTGAAATCTTTGAATTATTTGCTAGCTTAGTTATCATTTTGTTGAAGTAGTTGAATCCAATACGATATAAAGCATGCCAAGTTATGTCATAAAATCTAAGACTTCTTAAACCACCTATTCTATTGACTAACTGCAGTAGTTGTATTTTGATGATTCTGACAACCTTTGTGATCTTGCATTTTTTTTATTTGTTTTAATTTGGGTGACATGTAATGATCTGGAGAAAAGAGGTAACTATGACAATTATTTTTAAGTTGATAATGCATTTTTCTTTTTCATTTACTGAAAATACACAAATAAGTGGTAAGATGATTCAGCATATATGAACTAGCCTATTGAACTTCCACCATCAGCTAAGAATTCAGAGTTCAAGTTCTCAGCATCAGTGGTAATTTTTACCTATGTAGCTAAGGTATTCAGTTGCCATTCTCATAAATATTATGGGTCAAACTGTCACTCATTTGTAAGTATGGTATAAAGGTATTATGTCACTGTTATGTTAGGTTGGCTGGTCAAAACCTTTCTCATATTGGCGGAAGAAAGGGGCACTTGGTTTTCTCCGAATCTAGTAGATTTGACAGGTGTTCGCATCTGGTCTTTGGAGGAAAGGAGTTAGATTATTGTGAACTTAATGTGCCTGGAACCCTCATATGTAACATAGTCACTTCAGTTCTATGAAAAGGTATTAGCTCATCCTGGTACGGTAGGTGGGGTATTTCTGGTTTTGGGGAAAGAACGAGGATATTGCTGGTCGTTAGAATCTGGTACATTCTGCACGAGGTCTTTCTTTTCAGCTGGTGCACAAAGCTGCCCGCATTAGCAGGGTTTTGGGGGTCCTTATGCGGTGCACTTAGCGTAACAGCTGATGTTTTAGTAGATATCTGACAGATGAAGAGTTTCGCCCGGATAAAGGCAACTCCTGTTGCTGACTTTGGCCGGAGGCAAGGAGCCTTGAACATGCATATCATATATTAAGAATCTTTAAACAAATCTTTGCAGTTCTCGTTTCTAAATATAGAAAGTATTCTATTCTAGTTGACCTTCTTCTGTAGGCTTTACTCTTCTTTAAATTCCTTTAATTTACTAAAGGTCAGCTTGTCAATTTCTTTTACGGTCTTCTTTGAATTTCTGTGAACTTTCTTCCTTTTCCACAAAATGGCTGTTTATGTTTCAATTTCACTTCTGGAACTGCATATCCTGAAATTACCGGGCAATTATCTTTTCTGGTCATGATCTCCTTTTTTTTTTTTTTTTTTTTTGGGCTAAGTAATAAGTTAAGTTTAAAGATATTTGCACTAAGCCAGTGCATCAGGCGTAATTTCAGAAAGTGCAAGTTCCCTATTGCGTCTAGCTATTTAAGATATCCTCTTTATTCTTTTATTGCTAATGGCATGACTATGCTAATTTCTTTTATACCCATCAATTCCAAGTTTGATGGCAATTGGTTAAAAACAGATTTTCCATTGGATAACTTGTTAGACATAATATTTACCAAAAAAAAATAAATATATTTTTTTAAACATAATAACCAATACGAATTTTGAAATGGCTTTCCCAATTGTGGTAACTGGATGAAATGAGCTACACCAGTTGCATCAAATATGAAATAAGTCAATAACTATTAACTTAGACCGCAGTGTTGATTTGGAAAATATGAACAGGAATATCTGATAAGTAGAGTAGATAGAAGAAGATGATCCTTTCATTTTGGAACTCTATTCTTCTGCTTCCTTAGCTTGTCTTGTTTCAGTACTGAATTTTCTTACTCTTTAGTGGAAGAAAATCAGAATATAGTTGGAAAATTTCCTTGGTGATTTCAGTTAGCAATTATAAGAATTACTCAAACTCAGTTTGTTTTTTCGTTCAAAGTTTTGCACTTAGACTAGTAGACTACTATAAAGCCTTTTCCATCCTGGAAGAGATGTAATTTGCTTACGCCTTGGTCATTAATAACTTCATGCTGTTAGAAAATGCTACTCTAGTTTTCCCTTCAATTCTTGTCTGACAGTGCTAATCTTTGGGGCTTTGTGTAAAATTGAATGCTCTTTCATGAAGAAGTATGAACATAGTCAGAGATTATTTCATATACAAAGAAGTGAAAAACTAGGCTGATTCAATATCTGTTCCGTCATAGGAAATGTTGAACCAATTAACAAAGAATTCCTAGTAAAGGCCAGCTGTTAGGAAAATGCATCCCAGTACCGTACACTACTAAGAATATATTTTTGAACTGAAGATTTATATGGATGCAGGTTTGGGACGTCTTGAGCAACGAGGAAGTGGTTGAGATAGTGTCGTCATCTCCTACACGAGCATCAGCTGCCAGAATCCTGGTGGACTCAGCTGCACGGGAATGGAAAACCAAATATCCAACATCAAAGATGGATGATTGTGCAGTCGTTTGCTTATTCTTGGATGGGAAAATGGACTCGGAATCCGACAATGAGGATCAATGTTTCTCTTCCGCTACACTTCAGAGCAACCATTCTGGTAATGCTGTGGAATCAGACGATGGACAGAATTCTGAGCCATCTCTGCAGAGAAACTTCACCGTCAGATCAGCTGAAGAGAATGATACCTACAAAAGAATCGTCGCAGAAGTAGAAGCAAATCAAGAAAATGGGGCAACTGAAGATCAGAACTGGTTAGGACTAGAAGGCGTCACTCGAGTAAACTCCCTCGTTCAGCTTCCAAGATTTTCTGAAGAGAGGCCAAGACCTTAACCTTATTATTATTAAATTATATATTTGTTGTAATATAGATCCCTTCCTGAAAGTCTCAAGGATATATAATTTTGCTGCGGCATTCTAGTATTGTTTATGATATATTTGGGGTTTGGTTTGTTCACTGCGTTAAAGTGACATTCATCCAACTGTAAAGTCTTATCTTCTTTAAGATACAGTAATTGTTTGTGTATTCTTTAACTTTTCAGTGTGCCCGAAAAAAACAAAAAAAAAAAAACAGCCCCACATAAATGACTTGTAGTTTCTTTCAAAAAAAAAACAAAAAAAAACCGGGGCTTCGGTCGCCAGCTTTCGTTTCATGTTACTAACTTCCCTGACCTTCTGACATTGGCCAGTCATCAGCTCCCCTACTTTGTGGATACCTGTATTTTTGGTACACAGTCGCACAGCTTGATCATTGCGACCGCCCTTAAAGTTACGGGATTATTTTATGGGTTTCTTAGATAGAGTAAAGGTGTCAACCGGTTCCGTGTAACCGGTTTTAACCGGTAACCGGACCGGTTAAACCGGAACCGGTATAATCGGTTCCGGTTAACCGGTCCGGTTTCAAATTTTTCTTAACCGGAACCGGACCGGTTAAACCGGTTAAAATTAAAAAAAAAAAAAAAAAAAAAAGGAAAGAGCCGTTGGACTTGGGCCTCGGTAATGGACCGTTGGCAACGGTCCATTTGCAAAAATGGCTGTTGCCAAACGGTCATTTTCTTAATTTTTGGCCCCCAATTTTTTTTTTTTTAACACTTTAACCCCTCCCCCACCCCTATATAAACCCTTCTTCATTTTCATTTCAATTCACTCTTCTTCATCTTTCTCTCAAATCTCAATCTCTCAATTATAGTTACTTTGCAATAATTAGCCACAAAGTCTTATTATAGTTTGAACTTTCAATTATTAATTTTGCAATTATAATATTGTTGGTGGAGTTGGTGATTTTGCAACAATCCGAAGTAGCTTTGGTGGATTTGCAATTCTAGCCGCCTTCGCTTTGTTGGAAATTATTCCGGCAATTTGGTACCTTCGTTCCAACTCTATCTTTAATTTTTGCAATTTAATTCTAGCAATTTATTTTTTGAAATTTAATTTACGCAATTTAATTCTAGCAATTTATTTTTTGAAATTTAATTTACGCAATTTAATTCTAGCAATTTAATTTGTTGTAATTTATTTTCTTGTGATTTATTTGATTGTGATTTAAATTATTTCTATTTAATAATGTCAAAGAGATTAAGACGTGGTGCCGGTAGTAGTAGTCGTACTGTTAGGGGTGCGCTTAATGAGGAAACATTTGTGGAAGAAACACCTAATTTAGGTATTGATGTTGGTGGAAATAATCCACTTTTAGGTCATGAGGCAATGCAACAACATTTTACCGACACTTTTAATGAAGACTTAGATGATGATGATGATGAAACACAACCCTTCGAAAATCCTATAGGAGATACAGGTCCTGCACAATCACATACACAAGACAAACCGCCTAGAACTCGTAGGCCAACAGCTAAAGTTTGGAAATTTATGACTAAGGATAGGGAAAATCAATCAGTTACATGTACCCTATGTGGACAAGTATTTAGTTTTAAGCAAGGAACTGGTAAGGATGGTGGAACGGGTACACTAAATGCTCATATGAGAACCAAACATATGGATGTTTGGGGAGAGCAAACGGGGTTCAAATGTGGGGGGATTCAAATGACGATAGACCCACGAACCGGTAGAAATTTTAAGTATGACAAGAAAAAAGAACACGTAGAAGTAGCTAAAATGGTAGCTTATGATTGTTTACCATTTTCCTTTCCCTCGGGTTTAGGGCTTATTACTTACATTCAACGTTGTTATAACCCGTTATTTGAGGGTATTCCTAGAAGTACTTGTAGAGCCGATGTTATAGATTTGTTTAAAAAATATAGATTTTATTTGCGCCATGTATTTAATTCTTTAAATTGTAATGTTTGTCTTACCGCTGATTTGGGTCTTAGTATTAACCATTTAGATTTCTTTGCTATTACATGTCATTGGGTTGATGACAACTGGGTTATGCAAAAAAGAATTATAGCTTTTTTATACGACGAAGGAAAAGGTCGTCACGATGGAAAATTTTTAGCCGATTCAATGTCTACTATAATGAGATTTTTTAACATTTATAGAAAAACACTTTGTATTGCTTTAGATAATGCTTCTAATAATACAAAGACAATTGGACTTTTAAAAAGAGAAATAAACCCTCCTCTAAGAAATATTTTTCATGTAAGATGTAGTTGTCACATTTTAAATTTAATTGTTAAAGATGGTCTTATGCATTTTGATGATTCTGTTCAAAAAGTTAGAAATGCTGTTGCGTTTCTTTTTTGTAATGCTAATAGGGGAAGAATTAGAGATTTTAAGAATGCTTGTGTGGAAAATAACCTTAGACCTAGGAAAATTCAAGTAGAAATTGAGACTAGGTGGAACTACACTTACATTATGCTACAACAAGCATATGAGTATAGGATTCCCATACAACAAGTTCACAACAAATATAATATTGATAGTGAGGATTGGTTAACTTATAGGCATTGGGAAGATGTTAAAGAATGTATTGAACTCTTAGAATTTTTTTATAATGCAACTCTTGCTCTTTCTAGACAATTCTATCCCACGGTAACCGGAATTTTAGCCTACTTAGCGGAAATAGCTAGAGTTTTACAAGAGTATAAATATAAACCCGATTATCAAGTGGCTATTTTTGAAATGATAATCAAATTTAAGAAGTATTTTTTTCCCATCCCAACTTTATTTATATTGGGTTCCCTTTTAAATCCTTGTTTAAAAGTGTCTTATACTAAAAATTTGGTTAGTCAAATTTATACATTTTTAGAAATTGAAGAGGGAGTTCAACCATCTTTAGCTGAAGCCGATCTCGCTATTGATGATGAGTTTAGAAGAGTTTTTACTCATTATTCTAGTTTGGAAGAACGTGCTACACCAGTTGCTCCACGCCCTACTACTTCTTATAGTAGCAAAAAGGGCTTGTCGGGTTTAAAAGTTTTACATTCACAGCCTACATCTTCTTCTACTGCAAACTTTGATGAATTTAACTTTTATTTGATGCAGCCAAATGTGGATATCAGCCAACTGGATGAGGTGGACGTCTTAGCATGGTGGAAGAAGTACAAGGCAAGCTATCTGATACTTTCAAGAATGGCTCGAGATATCCTTACGGTTCAAGTATCAACCGTGGCTTCGGAGAGCGCATTTAGCCAAGGAAGACAGCAAATTGGAGACCATAGACATTCATTATCCGGCTTTAGCTTGCAAGTACTAGTGTGCATTCGAGATTGGATTAGATCGGAGCGACGCAACCAAAACTCAGAAGCGGAGCAAGGCGAAGAGGAAGAAATTGAAGATTTGATAGCTAGTGGACCGGACCAAATGGAAGACTTTGAAGATATTCCATGACCGAATATGATGTGGGGGAAATTAACGAAATGGTTCAAAATTGGTGATTTTATTATTCTACTATTTTTGTATAACTCATGTATTATTTGCAAGTTAAAAAAAAATACAACTTGCAAATAAATGTTATCCAAGAATGAATAAAATATATGGCTCATTGAGCTTTCTTCTATTTACTTGTGTTTATATTTTTACTTTTATTAAGTTAGGAATATACCTAAAATATACTAAGAATATACTTAAGTTATATAGTATACTTAAACATATATAAGTATATAAGTAAGTATATATAGTATATAGTACATATATACAAGTATATATACTATATATATTAAGTTATACACATATATAAGTAAGTAAGTATACTATATATACTTACTTATATATAGTATATAGTACATATATAGTATATAAGTAAGTATATATAGTATATAAGTAAGTATATATAGTATATATACTATATATATTAAGTTATACACATATATAAGTATATATAGTATATAAGTATATATAGTATATATATTAAGTATATATTGTATATATAGTATATAAGTATATATAGTATATAAGTATATATAGTATATATATATTAAGTATATATTGTATATATAGTAGATATGTATTTAGTATATATATTAAGTTATACATATATATAGTATATATATTAAGTTATACATATATATAAGTATAAATATAAGTATATGTAAGTTATACATATATATGTGTACGAAAAGCACTATTCTGTATTGCTGACTTGCTGTTAGTCAGTAAATATTTAAACTTTAATTATAAAATTGTATAACATATGTAAATATACCTACAATATACAAATAAATACTATAATATATATATATAATACAAAAAACAAAAAAAAAAAATATTTTAACGAATCCAAACCGGACCGGTTCCGGTTTGGACCTTAAAACCGGTTAACCGGAACCGGCCGGTTTCCTAACCGGTTCCCGGTCCGGTTCCGGTTGGAACCGGTTGACAGGCATAAGATAGAGTTATCTTGCGTCCCTACGTATCCGGGCAAAAGAGCCTGGCATGTGGTCAGTGGCGGAGCCAGGATATTTTATCAGGGGTTCAAAAATATAAAAGAGTAAGAAACGAGAAAGACAAGGGGGTTCAACATCTATTATTTATACATAAAAAATAATTTTAACCTTGTACATACATGGTAATTTTTTAGCGAAGGGGGTTCGGGTGAACACCCTGACCACCACTTGGCTCCGCCACTGCATGTGGTGGGGTTAACAACTTTGGAACATCTTCATTTATTTGACATGATTAATGCAACATGTTAGTTGTATAGGCTCTTTTTAGGGGGAAACGAGTAAATTTAATCAAGAAATTGGAAATAATGTTACTTTTATCTTAAATTGACAAAACAGGCACAACATAATTTCCTATAATGATAGGTAATTATTTATCCCACATCATTATCAAATACCTTTATCTTTTAACGTGTCAGGTACTCAATTCATGCAAATGACTAGACAGCAGTGCTCAATAACTCTCTCCAAATGATGTGTTAATTAGGAGTGACTTAATTATCCATTTGTCCCTTCTTAATACTATACTTGTCTCTAGAATAGTTCTTTAGGTAATCGTACTTTTAATATTAATCAAACAGGCCCCATTTGAAATTAATTTCCATCTTAGCTTGTGCTGTGCCATAACACACGTCACAAAAAAACCCATCAAACGAACCTACAAGTGTTGACATTAAATTCTTACACCAAAAACCGCAATTTTCGGTTTGGTTCCACTTTTTGGCGTAGAAATTAGGTGTTAGATTTT
Source organism: Lycium barbarum (assembly GCF_019175385.1). Classification (NCBI taxonomy): domain Eukaryota; kingdom Viridiplantae; phylum Streptophyta; class Magnoliopsida; order Solanales; family Solanaceae; genus Lycium; species Lycium barbarum. The sequence goes on from NC_083347.1 coordinate 15,718,721, forward strand.
TAGGGGAAAAGGAAAATGAGACAGAGTGCCCTACGCCCAAGGAGGTTTAAAGATGTCCTTACAAAAAGTAAGGACAACTTATCTAAATAATTATAATTTTTAGGCTTCTAATCAATCGCAGTTACTATTTTCTAATTACATTTCATAGTTGTGTTTTACCTGTTTTACGTGTATTATAGTGCATTCAAATACATAATTTTAAAATACAATCAGCCAAATACATATGTATATAGATCAACAAACAACACATACAATCAAATACATCTGGTTGGCCCAAAAGTATAGTAAGCCAAATACATATACCTTTATACTCCTAGTTACTAGCTGTAAATACAAATACCTTATAGGTATTAGGTACGGTTTGTAATAAAATTATAGTGTAGTTATTATACTTAAATATCTCTTATTTGTTAACTATATCATATAAAAATTCTTTATTTTATTTTCCCCTTTCTTAATTTACTCTAACTTCAGTTGCTTTTATGGTTAACTTGAATCGTTAATTGACTATAATATTTTCTTTTATGTAGTTTTGTCCGTTGACAAGAAATAAGACTTTTAAGTTGATGTTAGTAGTACTATAAAAATTAGCTATTATAAATACTCTCATTCTCATTGTTTGTAACTAGATTTGTGGATGTTTTTATAAGTACAAATCTATATACTATAATATAAAGCTAGACATAGACAAGGGAGAGTTTGCTAAAAGGCCACTCTCAACAATTATTTAGGTAAAAGGTCATAAGTCTCAAAGAATTGGCTAAAAGACCACTATTTATGACATCATCAAATAAAGTCTCCCAAGTTATCAACCGTAGACCCAAAGTTTTAAAAAATACAAAACAGCCCCCAACAACCAACATTTAATTACCCAAATTGAGCAGCTGATTTTTTTTTTGTTCCCTCTAAAAGCTCGAAGCTCCCCATTTTTGCACTTTTTCGATCCCATTTCCGGCCAAGTTTTCGGCTTTTCATTTGAAAATTAGTCTCAAATGACAAATTTTTTCCCTACTCCAGTCATTGTAACTTAAATCTCTTAGAAATCATTGAAAAGAAGCTCGAATTATTTTCACCATTGTTGTCAAAGCTCAATTATCAGGTGCAAATTTCGTCTGCGTCTACTGGTAGTGGAGTTCATTTTGGGTTCTAAATCCTCTTGTGGAGTCAATTCTCCATTAAAAGAGCTGTATCCCTGCTGTTTTTTTGCTCTGAATCTGGTACTATTGTAAGTCTAGTCATCGACCAATTATAGACCATAACAATAGTTTATTATATCTTTAGTATGGTGTCGATTGGAGAATATGTTATAGTAGGTAGTGATTACATGGAAGAATGGGTGGAGACCCCAAAATGTTGGAATTGAAATTCTGTGAGCAAGGTGACAGTGCCGATCGCCGTGCGTCACAATGGTACGTATAACGATTTGGTTGAGAGCGTAAAGCAAAGAGGGGAGTTAGATTGTGAGCCCAGCGACTTGCGCATTAGTTATATGATTAATGCTCTGCCTGCTAGGGGAAAAACCCACCCTTCTTTCATAAAGAATGATAGGTATGTGGTATTGTATATGCTTGATGTTGTTGCTGATGGTTGTAGGCCTGTTTTGAGAATAAATGTTGTTGAGAGGTCTCAAACAGCGTCAACATCAGCACCCTCACCCCCACAGCAGCCAGTCGATGCAAATTCATCGCAAAATGAGAGCATGGGTTATCATTCAATGGATACAGATGATCATGTTATTGATGTCGAAGAGTGTGATGGACAGCCTAGTGGATCACAAACCAACCATTTCTTCAATGATGGAACTGATTTTTACATCGGGCAAACATTTGATAGTAAGGAACATTTAAAAATTCTATTGAAAAAAGTTGCAATGAAGAGGCTGTTCGATTTTGTACTGATCAAGAGTAATATCAAATACTATAAGGTGGAGTGCACATCTCCTAATTGTGGCTGGATGTTGAGGTGTAGTAAGTACGAGAGCTCGGATAGGGTTCGCATTTACAAATACGTTGGGGAGCACACTTGTGGTGTTGAACATGTTACGAGCCTTCATAAGCATGCCTCGTCACATATCATTGCATCAGTCTTGATGAATGACTATATTGAAAACAAAGGGCCATCGACCAAGGAAATCCAGAGGACGTTTTCAGGGAGTTTCATTGTAAACCGAGCTACTGGAAATGTTGGAAGGCTGGGTCAGGGGGACACCATAGCACGAGTATGGTTGCTTACCAGCTTATTCTTACATAGTTGAGAGTCTAAATACGGGTTCTAGAATTTGCATTAGGCTTGAGGATGACAGCAGGTTTTTATATTACTTCGTGTCTTACGCAACTTGCATTCGAGGATATACCCACATGAGAAAGGTTATTGCCGTTGATGGCACACATTTATACTGCAAGTACGAGGGTGTCTTCTTGTCTGCCGTCGCACAAGATACTAAGAACCATGTCTATTCGATTTCATTTTGCGTTGTGGACATTCAAGCCAAAACACATAGGCTTGTCATTCACCAAGAACCACATCTCACGCTTCTTCTTCTTAACCACATGACGAAGAACCATATAGTGCACCAACATTCCATTGAATCTATTGAAGTGTTCTGATATTTTTCTAAAGTGACCAAAACAGGAATGCCGTAACATTTTCCTAAGTTTATGATCTTTTAGGGTTTTTTTAAAATCATCAAGCAATGTTAGCCTACTCCTAACCGAAACTTTTGCTGGAAACAATTCGTAGTCATCCAGCCAATTGATCAGACCATACTTGTTGACATTAATTGTCTTTGCACAATATGGAAAGGACAAGGGATCAGCATTTTCATCACCACCAGACCCCTAGAAACATGGGGATCATCTCTTTCACCTTTCTCGACACTATACTCATCATTGTTGTTCTCTGAGTACGCTTCATTTTCAGGTTGTACAGTTTTTCTTCTTTTACCTTCTTGGCTAACTTCTCTACCTTTTCTTTTTCTATAGTCAGATGTAGCCTAGGAGCGGGTTTGAATTATGTGCCCTCATCTTCCTCTACATCTATCCATTTTTTATAAGTTGTAAACTCCAATGTTTTTAAAATTATAAAGTGACCTCGAGGCCACTAACCTTAACCCTAAAATGAAAAAATAAAGGAAAAAGAAAATGAGCGGCCCTGTTGCAAATTAAACTAAGGGTGGCTTCAAAGCTAAATACTCTCTATAGACAAGGTGAAGTGACAGCTCTCTATGGCCTAGAATACCATTTATCTTTTTTCTCCTTAATCAATGTATTATATATTAGATAGCCAAAAACTCCCTCTCTTAATTCTACTAATTACACCTCTTAATTCTCTTAATTACATCTTTTCCTCTACCTCTCAACTGTTGAAATTGTTTGAAAAAATTATACGTTTGAACCATTCAAATGCTTTTTCCTCGTTCTGGAAGCAAGAGGGACAATTAACATTTAATTCCCTGTAATTCGCATTTATTAATACATATTATAACTGATAATATTAATACAACATAGGCTATTAGCTAACCAGTGGAAATAGTGAGACACGTAATCCTCCTAATTAATTAGCCTCATGCCTTCAAATTTTCCCTTGGACTCTATTTAGCAATGTTAAAAGCTATGTCGTCCAGGTAACATGTCTTCAATCTTGACAAAGGACCAAAATTTCACAGGTATAGATTTCAACTATTTTTCTTTTTGATATTTCTTTTGCCATGTATTATTTTTAAAGTATGTGTTTGAGAATTTTGTTTTATTTAATTGTATGATGAATTTGATTGAAGTAATATTTAATATGTTTATAGAAACAATATTTGGATTACATGTGACTCGATTGTACTTGCAAAATGATAAGGTATCACCAGATTGCATGAGGAGAGCCTTTTCAAGATCTTGCATTGTATGAAGAAGAACAAAAATATAACAAAAGCTAATAAGAATTATTGAAAAATTATTATATCTCAAAAGATTTAATCAATTTATTAATCTCCTTAATATCTACAATTCATTTTGGTCAAATATGTCTGTTGCCAACGTTCCTTTTTTTTTCAATTTGATCAAATGAATGGTCTTGATTACTGATGAGCCGTGAAATTACGGGATATTCGATGCTAATTCCTTAAGCTTTTGTGACTCTTTAAGCACTTTTGTTGTTACTTTTTGTGTTTTTATGTTGTTTTGTAGGAAAAGATGCCCGGAGAGCATAACGGAGCAAAACGGACCAAAATAGAGCAAAAATAGAACAAATCAACATTTCTGGCAGCATATGCTAATAGCACATGGTGCAGCATGTTGTGCATGCACCATCCGCGAATAGCACTTGGTGCAGCATGTTGAACCCGCGAGTAGCACTTGGTGCAGCACATGGTGACAGAGAAATTGGCACCATGTGCTACGGTTTTGGCACAACATGCGATTAGCATGTTGAACATGCGAATAGCACATGGTGCAGCATGTTGTGCAAGAGGGTATTATGGTCCAGATTTTGTTCCCGTTTTTGGAATGATATAAATACTCTTTTAGGGTTTTGTAATACATATCTTTGGCAGTTTTTCATCAAGTTTGGAGACTAGTTTTTACACCACACTTTGGGGTTAAAGATTTGAAGATTTGGTTGAGTATTTCTTAAACCTTTAATTCATTTCTTCAATTCCTTGCTTTGTATTGTATATCTAAGTGTGTAGCTTTCTATTCCACAACTTGAATCTCGTTTATGAAAGTATTCTTGATTAAAGTTTGGTTTGAAACTCTTGTTATGCTTATGTATTGAATGATTTTATTCCTAATGAAGTGGGTTATTGTTTCTTTAATTAATCTCATTTTGAATGATTCTTAAGGGAGTAGCTAACCCTAAGACTTGCCCATTTATTTCGATTTAAACTTGGAAGAGGCAAACTCGGGATTGGGAAAGATTAATTAACAAGAATTTGGGGCGTTAACCCTCATCTAATGGAAATCGACCTAGGGATAGGCGACACCACTTGTAGCCATATTCGGGTGTTCTTAATGCTCCTAATTGCTTTAGGGATATCCAATTAGGTAGTCTAGTTAGTCTTCGGAAGAAACTAATTTAGAGTCATTATCCGAGGCTAAGTAATATAAACTCACCATTATTTGTAAATCATGAAGTACATTGGATCGTTACTTGAGTGTAATCTCCTATTATCCATGCTTGTGGCCATTGATCATTTTACTTGCTTTCTAGGTTAGTTTACATTTCCGCATTAGTTATAATATTCTCCAAAAACCAAAATATTATCCATTGTTTGGCTTTAGATTAGTTGGTGAAAGTTCCTTACTTTCTTAATCGCCTAGCATATTGTTCCCTGTGGGATCGACCCCGACTCATAGTTGGGTAAAATATATTGCATACGACCGTGTACACTTTCTCTTTGAGAAGTGAATTTGGACGTTACCAATTACCAATTGCCTTTATGGCATTTAATCCTCTTAAAGTTTGAACTTGGCGGATAACCAAATGATTTAGACATAAATTCTCCTTTGGCCTATATATATGATTTTGTGTGTTCATCTTGTGATAGAAAAACTAAGAACCAAAATACCTTATTCTTCTTATTTTCTTTAGTGCTTGGTTTTCTACTTTATGAAATTTTTATTAGATTCTGACTCCTAGTTTTGTACTAGAAGAGCTTGTTGAATCCCGGGGGATACACCCACACCGGGTGAAATATCCTTAAGGACAGTTTCTTAAGTGACATGCCTCAAGCTTTCAAGAATTTCCTGCAAGGTTCGTGATCAAGTATTTTTCCGACAAGTTTCGTGATCAAGTATTTTCTGTAAGATTTTCAACAAGAATTACTTATATATCTATACTATAATAGTTAAATATCTATATATATTATACAGGTATGCAAAAGAAGAGTGATATGAAATATCTCTTTAGCCTAAAAACACAATTATTCTTTTTCTCCCTTTTTTGATCGTTTCCCTATTTTCCTCATTTATATATATATTCTAAGTAAAAGTAATCATATAACTCTTTTAATGATGTTAAATGTGCTTAACATTTTCCTTCCAGAGATGAATGGAACGTTGCATAACCTGGTGAGTATAGGAAAATGAAACGATATTTAAGTCTTTCCAATAATTAGCTATATTCAGAGCACTAATTTCAATATGCATAAACCCAAGCTTACTAAGGAATTAATGAATTACGGTACAAGTTTTAGATTGTAATAACGAATATATTAATAAGTTATGGAAATGAAAAGTTGTGAATTATGAAGGTCGGCTATATAACAATTTGTGGGTAGTAATTTATTGCATCCATAGAAATCCTCGGACCCAATAATAAGGATTTCATTAGAGAAAGGAGAGAAACCAAGCATAGGGAACACTAAAGTTTCTTAAACGTTTACTACTTGATGATAAGTTTAAATATGATTATCAGATAATTAACTATCCTTTTGTAGTAGTGTTATTCTCTCAATATCTTTCGACTTATATAATTAATTATCTTACTTTTTCATGTGAAAAAGTATGCAACATTTTATTCGGATTTGTTTTTCTATTAAATTTTTATATGTATCATGTATTTTTCCTTATAAATTTGATTTTTTTTCTTCTACATGTCTCACGATTTTTATTTTTTTTGGTATTAAAAGTATTTTATATCTTGACAACTAAATTTATATTAAAAAAGATATAAGGACCGCACGCGGGCAAATTAACTAGTTAAATCTTATCAAGTTAAGAAAATCCTTGCTATTTCTAGTATTTTCCAAAATTGCAGCCTTAAAATAAAAGAAAAGAAAAGAAGGACAAATGAAATTTCCATTGAAGCATATCCCACAGATTAACCTGCAATAAAGACATACTACAAAATGGTAACAAACAAGAAGGTGCAATATATTTGCTGAATGAAAAAGCAGATGGGACTTTAATATAAGGCCCATTTGTGGGCTGTTCGAGGACTGTTGTCGGGGGCTTCGCCCGTACTCAAATTCCCCACCAAGAAAAAGAATGAAGTATGCTACTGCGAGTTATATCAGCTCAAAGATATTTTTAACATTGTTTGATATTGGTGGGTTTTAGCTAAATCTGCCCAAGTTTTTCAAAATGCATCATACCATTAAAATATGAGAAGTTACATATTGGCTGCTCGGCTACAAATATTTATATCTGTTAGTCAATATACATAATATATACATATATTATGCTTACTAGTTTTATGAGGTCCGTGCTAAGTCCGGTCCCAAACTTATGATATAAAAGTAGACATTTTAGTTGAATATATATATATATAATTCGTGTTACATTTTTTTACTGTATAATAGTTAAATTTTCAAATAAGTAAATTTGTAATATATAAAAGCAAAACTTTCATTTCACTCCTTCAACATTTTAACTTTCATTGTTGAAATTATTTACTTCAATCAGATGAGGAGTCAGAATTTGAAGTTTATGTGTTCTGAATTTTAATCTTTTTAAGTTAATCGGTTCTATATTAACAATCAATACATATTCAATGAATTTTTAAGACAAACGCAGAGTTTAAATCCAGATCTGACCAAACTCTTAGCTGACACTCTAACTCCGCCTTGCTTCAAACTCATTTTTTGCTTATCTTAAACTCATTTAAGATTTTAATGATGTATTTTATTCTCACCTATATTAACAAAAGTACTCATGTTTTCATCTTCTAAAATCATCTAACACCATAAGTTCTTTCAATAACTCCGAATTTATACTACAAGATTTATAACTTTAGTTTTGAGTTATTAGACAAATTAACCTAATGGTCTTATAAGAATATTAATAAATACTTTAATAATTGAAGTAAAAGATTTTAAACTATACTTGGAAATAATTTTAGGACCTTTATAAGCACATATCCATGAGGCCCGTGCTAAGTTTGGGCCCAAACTCTTAACATTTTAACTTTCATTGTTAATTGTTAATATTTACTTCAATTCAGATGCAGAGCCATGATTTGGAGTTTATGGGTTCTGAATTTTAATTTTTACATTATTCGGTACTCAATTAATAATCTATGAACAAATACAAAATTTGTGAACCAAAGCTACCGAATTCGATTGAATTGTCATGGACACTCTAGTTCCATGTAGCCAACCAACTGAGCTAATAAGTCCCTACAAGCATCATAGGATCAAAATTGAATGTAAGGACTACAAAATTCTTTGGTTCTCCTTTATTACATATAATAATACTTTATACATGCATTTGCTGGCTATTTTTTCAAAGAACGGCTATTTATGTTAATTTTTCTTATCTTCCCTACATTTCACATATAGTTTTTTTTTTCTTTTTAACTATTAATGTGACAACAAACGTCATTCTCCTTTATATATATCGTGTATGCATGCATGCACCACTTGAACAGCCCAACAAGAACAACAACTCTCTGGCCTAGCTCATAATTCACCGCCAAAAAGCCACCAAACTTTTCCACATGCTTCTCCTATATATAAAATGTGACTTTCTCCATCTTACTCCATCAGTAATAAGCAACAATTTATATCGCTAGTTCTTTGAATCTTAATTCTCTCCCTCAACAATGGCCAACATTATTCATTCCATCATTTCATTCCTTTTCACCCTCGCCATTTTCCTCTCTTTCTCATGTTATGCCTTAGCAGGGCGCGACATCCCAAACACGAATCCTAAAATCAGCGACAAGAAATTACAACCCAACTCGTTCCTACCTCCGTACGATGGCACGGTCCTAATCCCCGGATTTGGTCGGGTTGTTGTCCCTCCTAAAGGCTCTCATGTTAATCCCTTTACCTACAATCCTATCACCGGTACCAATAATGGCAATGGTCTCGTTATTCCAAATCCTGGCTCCGGCTCTGGCATTGGTAATATTCCTGGTGGTGACGATACCCTTGTTCCAAACCCCGGAGTCGAAGTCCCTACTGGTGGAACAATTCCTACACCACCATAGATCTCGGAGTCATTGAATTTCTTTACTTTTGATTATTAGCTTATTTATCGTACGTTCATGAAATAATGCATGATTGCATGTGATTTTTAGTTTCTTTAATTGTCGTACTATGCTTTTGTGTTGATTCAGGCTTGACGCTTGTGCGGCTTTCTAATGTTTCTTTTTCCAATAAACTCTCATTGTTTTCGATGTATCTTTGTGCAAATCAATTAGTGTCAAATAGGTTATTACTAAAATTATTATTATTGCATTTGGGAAAATAATAATACCTATACCTCAGTTCTATAAAAGTTGGGGTCGGCTATATGAATTCTTACCATCTCAATTTAAGCTAAGTACATGCCATTATCATACAACAACAAACTACATCTCTGACATAACTTGATCCAAGATAAAACAAATTGGCAGGAAATGGAACACTTCATGATCATCCCAATGAGGAAATCAGAGCTTATGCAACACTTCGAATTGAAAGGCCCAATTCTCATAAGAGTTAATAATTGTAAGAACCAACAAAAAAGCAATTCTCCAGAACTGGAACTGCATGTTCCTCATTAAGTTAATGCCACAGTGTGTGGCTTGTGAATTAAGCATTTTACTAGTCAAATTTCTCGAAAAGAATTACAGTTTCATGGATCAAGCAAAAAAATTTATGCACCACCAGCGCAATTTAATTGGTTATACACTTATAGCAGATTATTACTCTATTTTAATTGAGTTTACTAAAAAAAGAGTTGGCATAAACCTGTTATTCTAGCTAGCTAGTTCATCTTCACCTGAAAACTTGAAAAATTTACCCACCGTAAGTAGCTAATTAATGCACAAAACTTAAACGGATTAATTCAGTACACCATCTGATGCTTGGCTCCTCTCCAGTACTCCTTTCCTCCTGTTTATCCAGTACACCATCTGATGCTGGACATGTGGCACTCATTGAATTTAGTAGATCTGATTAATTCTCTCCATTCTACTCTCCCTCCCCCTCCATGCTGTATAGTTAAACCGTGACTAATACAAAGCTTATGAAATCTTGCAACCTTTTACTTTCTGTTAAATCCCCTCCAAGGTTAATTTTTATTTTTTATTTTTTATTTTTTATAATTTTGTAGGGAATCTTGAAATGAGAAATTAAATAAAAATAGAGAGAAGAAAAAATTATTTTTCAAAGCTTTTGCCATTTTGTAGTGACAATTTGAAAGAAAAATATTTGCTTCAAAAAATTTGAAATATTAAAAATCACTATGTTGATCTTGAAAAAATAATTTTCTTTTAAAAACATTTAGCTATGAAATATTTCAAGAACATCTTATTATGTACCAGAACTATTATTTTCTGATTGAAAATTTTAATATCTTCTTCATGGGGATAAAATAAAGTCTTTGTGATGTGAATCAAGGAGAGAAAGAGGGTAAATCACATAATGGGGAGGTGCGTATGAATTGATAAACCATAAAATCTGGTCACTTAAATTCAGTAACTGACAGGTGTCCAGAATCGACTGGGGTACCAGACAAACTGGAGGAAAGGAGCACTGGAGGGCATCATTGTATCCTCTCCAGTACAACAACTATTAATTCATCATAACACTTTATCATCATCTGCTTCTCTCCAAAATAATACACCAAGAGAAGAAATAACACCATAATATATTTTAGGATTATTATCAACTAGATAAGTATAAAAATCATCACCAAAGTATTTTTCTATCCTTGTACTTTTTCTCCACACATTCTAATCTTCAAATTCATTTTGAACAAAAGACCACGTAAAATATTATCACTTAAAAAAAAAAAATTGTCTCAACATAAATTTAGTAAGAGAGTGTAACCTCCACATTTTCATAAAAATTTAAGAAGTACAAATATTACGGAAATGTTAATCTGATTTTCAGCATAATGAAGTTAATAGAGAAAGAGGTCATGTACGAGGATGTAGAACAAACTCAAGGCATAACACAATTCAACAGTAATTTAGAAACAATCGGGTTATAATGGAGCAGTTTTGGACTTCTACATGCATGGTCACTAATAGAAAGCCTTTTAAGAAACAGATAGTTTTGAAACCACATCACAAGTGAAATAACCCCATACATTATTTGATTTCTTTTTGGCATATGAGATTATCCAAGTTACTAGCAAAGTAAACAGACAACCAACAATACTCAAAATGCTATTAGTTGAAAAATGTTAGGCAAAAATAAATTATGATTACAATACTTAATTGCCCACAAAAGAAATTATTCTTAGTTAAAACAACCATAACATTCTCAAAAGAAATCTTTACTCCAACATTTTCTAATAATTCCGGAACATTTAAATCAGCTTGAATATTAAAAACATAGATCAGCCCAGCTAATGCCAATAACTTTTTCACAAGTGATTTTAAGAAGAACTTGAGTAGTTATTGAATCATTACCATAAATAAATTCTTCCTTTTCAACTTGGATGTAGGACACAAAATTAACTTTACTAGCATGAATATGCTCAGTAGCACCAAAGTCATCTAACACTCAATATCTCACATTAGCCACAACATCCGCTCGAGAAATGACCACAACAATTATATCACCCGCTAAGTCAAAATTATTTTTACTTAGCGGGATCATCATTTCTCCGAATCTTCTCTACGTTGATGGACATGATGACTTAGTTCGTCACACACAAATTAATTGATATTTCATGAAAGGTTCGATAATTAATTTTGCAGGATCTCAATACCATATCGTTTGACACATAAAATCGACTCTGTCAAACACCGCCTTATGAAAAAAAAAATTAGTTAGCGTCAATTTCATTTCCATATCAAAATAACTTTTTTCTCAATATAAAAGCTACAAAACTAAAAGCTTGAATTCCACATAAATATATCATATTTACATAATAATAAAATCTGTCATAATTAAACTATTATTTTATCCAATGTATTTGGAAAAACTTTTCAGTTTCAAGAGTCACATAAATCAAATATTGTGTCTCTGCCTCTATTTCCCACCGAAAGCAAACAATTAGCAATTCTAAATACTCATATATATTGTACAATCTTTAGAGAGTAGATTGATATATATAAAGAAGTTTGTTTCGATTTATACGTACCTTTACCTTCTTTGAAAAGAATTAATGAGTGAAAACTCTCTATACCTTTGGATGGGATTAATTAGAATAGTGACTTGAACATTGTCAAAATGATTCTCCGTAAGATTAGAATGTAAATATCTTTAAAATTGTTGGAAATCTTATAGAAAATGCTTGATCACGAAACTTGTCGGAAAAATACTTGATTAAGAACCTTGCAGGAAATTCTTGAAAGCTTGAGGCATGTCACTTAAGACACTATCCTTAAGGATATTTCACCTGGTATGGGTGTACCTCAGGATTCAACAAGCTTTTCTAATACAAAACTAGGAGCCAGAATCTAACAAAGATATATTCATAAAGTAGAAAACCCAGCACTAAAGAAAATAAGAAGAATAAGGTATTTTGGTTCTTAGTTTTTCTATCACAAGATGAACACACAAAATCATATATATAGGCCAAAGGAGAGATTATGTCTAAATCATTTGGTTATCTGCCAACGTTCAAAATTTAAGAATGATTAAACGCCATAAAGGCAATTGGTAATCAAGACCATTCATTTGATCAAATTGAATAAAAAGAAACGTTGGCAACAGACATATTTGACCAAAATGAATTGTAGATATTAAGGAGATTAATAAAATGATTATTAATCTTTTGAGATATAATAAGTTTTCAACATATATTACATTATATTTTCCTACTCGAGAAATAAAGTTGTGTGTTTTAAAATAGATTAACCACATAGATATATATGATGGTCCCAAGAATTATGTTCTTAAATTAAGGTCATGTCAACAATCACAAGTAAAAGATTAACTCTTTCAAACCACCTTTTTATGCGAACCGACATGTGAACCTAATTCCTTATTAGCTTGTGCCAAAAAAATGAATATTTTCTGTATTTCTAAATAACATACCTTTATGCAATGATTTATAGTCAAATAAAAATATGTGACTTATTCAACACTCAAGTTTTAATGTCTTGTTTTCTTCTTTAAACTCTGTGTTCAATCAAATAGGTTCACATAAATTGAAACGGAGGGAGTAAGATTTAGTTGAGATTTGGTAGCAGGAGGATAAATTAGCCATTATGAATGCTCTCTCATTGTCATTGTTTGATAACTAGATTTGTGGACGTTTCTTTAAGTTTATCACGATATTCTCAAGTTGAGAAAATCCTTGCTATCTCCAGCTCCTGTATCATTTTGATGGAACTGCCCTTAATCGCCTAGTTAAAAGACAAGAAGGTCCGTGAAATTTTATATCCCAAAAATGATTAACCTGCAATAGAGATACATAATAATACTTTCATCTATCTCAATTTATGTGATAATATTTTTCTTTTTAATCTATCCTAGAAAAATATCATATTTCCTAATTATTTGAAAATAATTCAACTTTAATTTTTTAATTTTACTCTTAATAAGATGATTTTTAGTCACATATCTATATGTCTTATGTCAGACTACTCATTCCAATAGTCTTTCTTTCTCGCTTAAAGTTCAGTGTCCAGTAAAATACTCAAATATAGCCACATAAATTAGTACAAGGGGTACTACAAACAAGATGGTGCAGTATATTTGCTGACTGAAAAAGCAGATGAGAATTTAAGGCACATTTGTGGGCTGTTGGGGTCTCTTTCTCACTTGAAGTTCAGTGTCACTAAAATACTCAAATATAGCCACATAAATTAGTACAGGGGTACTACAAACAAGATGGTGCAGTATATTTGCTGACTGAAAAAGCAGATGAGAATTTAAGGCACATTTGTGGGCTGTTGGGGTTTCGCCCGTACCCAAATTCCCCACCATGAAAAAGAATGAAAAACACGTATATATCGTATATGCCCTACTATTGCGGTATAATATCTTTGTATTATTTGGTATCATATTTGTAGGGAGATAATTACCATATATTAGTTAGTTTCCTTGTTTCACTAGGATCTTAGTTTCCTTGTTTCACTAGGATCTGGAGAGATCCTAGGGTTCAAGATTGTATCCCATATATATTCTCTCTTGGTGAATGAATGGCATGGGTCAAGATTGTACAGTTTCTACATGGTATCAGGCCAAAAGTTTTTTTTTCTCTCTTCATCGTAAATCTCCATGGCTGGTGATGCCGTACCTCCTCCACCACCACCCAAAATTGAGTCTAATTCTCCCTATTTTCTCGGTCCCAAGACCGACCCGGGGACTATATCACGCCTACTCGTTTCAAGGGCGACAATTTTGATGAATGGGCAGCCGACATACAAACGGCGTTGGAGGCACGACGTAAATTTGAGTTCTTGGACGGAACTATCACTGAACCGCGACCTTCTTGTACAAAGTCCGATTGGACTGCAATTAACGCAATGTTAATCTCTTGGATCACAAACACCATTGATGCTGATGTCAAATCTTCCTTGTCAAAATTTAGGGAGGTCAAACCCTTTTGGGATCACCTTAAAAGGAGGTTTGTGCAGACTAATGGACCACGAGTTCAACAGCTTCGGTCTTCCCTGGCTAAATGTGAACAGACCAAAACCATGTCGGTGTCCGTATATTACGGAAAATTACATGCTCTATGGCAAGAATTGGATCATCATGAGCCCCTGATTTCTTGTACTTGTTGCTCCGGTTGTATGGCAGGTCGTTTACATGAGGTTCGTCGTGAGCAATCTAAACTTCATGATTTTCTGATGGGTCTGTATTCCGAGTATTACTCTTCGTTGCGGACTAATATATTGTCTCAAGATCCGTTACCAAGTCTTGATAGGGCTTATCAGCTTGTGATTCAAGAGGAGCGCGTTCGTACGACCAAACAAGAATCCGAGACAAAGCCGATCGAGGCTCTTGGATTTGCGGTTCGTGCTACTGCAGGACGGGGTCGTGGTTCTGCAGATCGTCCTGTATGATCACATTGCAAGAAGGTAGGACATGTGACTGAAAAGTGCTGGTCGCTTTTGGTGTGCTCTCATTGCAAGAAGCGTGGTCATGACGTTAGTAAGTGTTATGACATCGTCGGTTATCCCGAAGGGTGGACTGAAAAGAGTGGAAGGCTGTCTTCCGCTGGTCCAGGTCGTGGCTTGCTACGTGCAACTGCCACGCCTTCACCCGTGGCAAATTGTGTAACAACCGCATCAAATAACACTGACGTGGGTCAGCTCTTTACTTCCGATCAATGGAAGGCTATTACGGGATTTTTCGGTAATGCTACAATTCCAGAAAATCGCTTGAATGGTAAGTTTGATGTTTCTTCTTGGATTCTTGACACCGGTGCTACTCATCATGTTACCGGTGAGAAATCTTGGTTGTTTGATGCCCATACTGTTGATTGTCCTGTTGGTTTGCCTAATGGTGAAAATGTGCTTGCGTCTTTGGAAGGTTCTGTTCGACTGTCAGATAAAATCACCTTACATCATGTCCTTTATGTGCCTTATTTTCGTTGCAACTTACTCTCCGTCCCCCAACTTACTGATAATTTACATACTATTGTCTCTTTTAATTCTTATATGTGTGCTATTCAGAATCCACTGAAGGAGCTGATTGGAACGGGAGTTAGGAGGGACGGACTATACTATTTTAGCAAACCGGACGTGGTGCAACATGTGTCTACTGTCGTGGCAACGTCAGCATTGGAATTGTGGCATCGGCGATTGGGGCATCCTTCCGAGAGAGTAGTTAAGTTGCTTCCTCATGTCAGTAGTGATAAGAGTAGTTTACCAAATGATTGTGAAGTGTGTTTACGTGCTAAGCATCCTAGAGACAAATTTCCTTTAAGTGATAATAAAGCATCTAGAATATTTGAGAAAATACATTGTGATTTGTGGGGTCCATATCGACATGTTTCGTCGTGTGGAGCTCGTTATTTTTTAACAATTGTTGATGATTTTTCCCGAGCTGTTTGGATTTACTTGTTGGTTGATAAAACAGAAATGTTTCAGATGTTTATGGCTTTTGTTGCTATGGTTGATCAACAATTTAACCAAACAATTAAAGTATACAAAGTGATAATGGTACCAAATTTAATTGTTTGATCGATTATTTTACCGCCACTGGTATTTTGTTTCAAACCTCTTGTGTGGGTACTCCGCAACAGAATGGGAGAGTAGAGAGAAAACATAAACATGTGTTGAATGTTGCGAGGGCTCTAAGATTTCAGGCCAATTTGCCTATTTTTTTCTAGGGTGAATGTGTTCTTGCTGCATCTCATCTCATAAATCGTACCCCCACACCCAAATTGCAAAATAAAACACCTTTCGAAATTTTATTCAATAAACCTCCTTCTTTTGATGCTATTCGTACTTTTGGGTGTTTGTGCTTTGCTCATAATTAAAAAACTCAGGGTGACAAATTTGCTAGTCGGAGCAGAAAGTGTTCGTTTGTGGGATATCCGTTTGGTAAGAAGGGGTGGCGGTTGTTTGATCTTGATACGAAGGAATTTTTCGTCTCTCGTGATGTAAAATTTGTGGAGGATGTGTTTCCTTTTGCCTTTCCGGAAGATGTTACTATTTCGTCTAATTTTTTTGATGAGGGTGCTGAAATTGATCGTGATTTTATGGTGTACGGGGATGAATTAGGGGGAGAAGTTGATAGTTCGGAGGCTGCCGGGCAGCAGCCGCAAGCAACAGCCCAACCAGCGCCTGCTTGGTATTTTTGGGGTCCATATCGACATGTTTCGTCGTGTGGAGCTCGTTATTTTTTAACAATTGTTGATGATTTTTCCCGAGCTGTTTGGATTTACTTGTTGGTTGATAAAACAGAAATGTTTCAGATGTTTATGGCTTTTGTTGCTATGGTTGATCAACAATTTAACCAAACAATTAAAGTATACAAAGTGATAATGGTACCAAATTTAATTGTTTGATCGATTATTTTACCGCCACTGGTATTTTGTTTCAAACCTCTTGTGTGGGTACTCCGCAACAGAATGGGAGAGTAGAGAGAAAGCATAAACATGTGTTGAATGTTGCGAGGGCTCTAAGATTTCAGGCCAATTTGCCTATTTTTTTCTAGGGTGAATGTGTTCTTGCTGCATCTCATCTCATAAATCGTACCCCCACACCCAAATTGCAAAATAAAACACCTTTCGAAATTTTATTCAATAAACCTCCTTTTTTTGATGCTATTCGTCCTTTTGGGTGTTTGTGCTTTGCTCATAATTAAAAAACTCAAGGTGACAAATTTGCTAGTCGGAGCAGAAAGTGTTCGTTTGTGGGATATCCGTTTGGTAAGAAGGGGTGGCGGTTGTTTGATCTTGATACGAAGGAATTTTTCGTCTCTCGTGATGTAAAATTTGTGGAGGATGTGTTTCCTTTTGCCTTTCCGGAAGATGTTACTATTTCGTCTAATTTTTTTGATGAGGGTGCTGAAATTGATCGTGATTTTATGGTGTACGGGGATGAATTAGGGGGAGAAGTTGATAGTTCGGAGGCTGCCGGGCAGCAGCCGCAAGCAACAGCCCAACCAGCGCCTGCTGGTAGCCAGGCCGAGCTGCAACCAACGGCCACTGCCCAGCCCGCTGGGAACCCAGCGCCCGCTGGCAGCAAGGCTGAGCGGCAGCCAACAGCCACTGCACAGCCCGCTGGGAACCCAGTGCCCGCTGGCAGCGAGGGGGGGGGGGCAGCAACACCATACTCCAGCCACGAATGTGGAAGGTGGCTTGGGGCGTGGTTTTCGGGAGAAATTTCCCTCTGTTTTGCTTCGTGATCATGTGACACACTCAGTTTTTGCTAATAGTCCGTCTCCTACAACTCCGGTTAACAATCAATCCTCAGGTACTCCCTATCCTTTGGCACACTATATTAATTGTGACAATTTTTCTGTAAATTATCGTAAGTTTCTTGCAGCTATTATTTCGGGTAAGGATCCTAAGACCTTCAAAGAAGCCATGAAACACGAAGGTTGGAGACATTCAATGAAAGAAGAGATACGTGCATTGGAAGACAATGGTACATGGACTTTGGAACATCTTCCTCCGGGTAAGAAAGCACTTGGTAATCAATGGGTGTGCAAGACCAAGTTTTTGTCAAATGGAGATGTGGAACGGCTCAAATCGCGCTTGGTTGTGTTGGGAAATCATCAACAAGCGGGGATTGACTACAATGAAACTTTTGCTCCGGTCGCCAAGATGACTACTGTTCGAGCCTTCCTAGCCATTGCAACATCCAAAAATTGGGAACTTCACCAAATGGATGTTCATAAGGCCTTTTTACATGGTGACCTTGATGAGGAGGTGTATATGAAGCTCCCTCCCGGGTTTGAAAGTCCGGATTCTATGTTGGTGTGTCGTTTGCGCAAATCGTTGTATGGGTTGAAACAAGCCCTTAGATGTTGGTTTGCAAAATTGGTGACTGCTTTGAAAGGGTACGGTTTCCTTCAATCTTATTCTGATTATTCTCTTTTTACATTTACTAGAGGGAATATTCAGATTAATATCTTGGTTTATGTTGATGATCTTATTATTTTTGGGGATGATTCCGCTGCACTTGCAACTTTCAAAGCCTATTTGAGTAATTGTTTCAAAATGAAAGACCTTGGGTCTCTCAAATATTTTTTGGGTATTGAAGTAGCTCGTAGTTCATCAGGGTTGTTTTTGTGTCAACGCAAGTTTACTCTTGATATTGTCTCTGAAGCAGGGTTGTTAGGTGCAAAGCCAAGTGGGTTCCCTATTGAGCAAAATCATAAACTTGGCCTTGCAAATGGAGATTTGTTGTCGGATCCGGAGGTCTACCGTAGATTAGTCGGGCGTTTGATTTATTTGGGGGTCACTCGACCGGACTTGGCATATTCTGTTCATATTTTGTCTCAATTCATGCAAGAACCCCGGATTGAACATTGGGAAGCGGCCTTACGAGAGGTCCGTTATTTGAAAGGCACCCCAGGACAGGGTATTTTGTTACGTGCCGACAGTGAGTTGACTTTGCAGGGATGGTGTGATTCTGATTGGGCGGCTTGTCCGCTTACTCGTCGTTCGTTGACAGGTTGGCTAGTATTTCAGGTCAATCTCCCATCTCTTGAAAGACAAAGAAGCACCACACAGTTTCTAGATCTTCTGCAGAGGCTGAATATAGGTCCATGGCTGCGGTCACTTGTGAGTTGAAGTGGCTGAGAGGTCTGTTGTTGAGTTTAGGTATACAACATCCCAAGGCGATCAAATTGTTTTGTGATAGTCAGTCCGTTTTGCACATTGCAAAAAATCCGGTTTTCCATGAACGAACAAAGCACATTGAGGTAGATTGTCACTTTGTTCGTGATGCAATTAATGAAGGTTTGATTTCTCCGTCACACGTTTCAACATCTTCACAATTGGCAGACATTTTTACCAAAGCTCTCGGCAAAACTCAGTTTGACTTCTTGCTTTCCAAGTTGGGCATTTTTTATTCCCATGCTCCAACTTGAGGGGGGGGGGGGGGGGGGGGGTATTGCGGTATAATATCTTTGTATTATTTGATATTATTTGGTAGCATATTTGTAGGGAGATAATTACCATATATTAGTTAGTTTCCTTGTTTCACTAGGATCTTAGTTTCCTTGTTTCACTAGGATCTGGAGAGATCCTAGGGTTCAAGATTGTATCCCATATATATTCTCTCTTGGTGAATGAATGACCTAGGTCAAGATTGTACAGTTTCTACACCTACGCATGCATGCACAGTTAAACAAGAACAACAGCTCTGTGGCCTAGCTCATAATTCACCGCCAAAAGGCCACCAACTTTGGCACATACTGCTCCTATAAAACCAACATCTTCTCCATCTTACTTTCCATCAATAGTAATTAAGCAACAACATTATTATCATTAGTCCTTGCATCTTAATTAATTCTCTCCCTCAACAATGGCCAACAATATCCATTCCATCATTTCATTCCTTTTCACCCTCGCCATTTTCCTCTCTTTCTCATGTTATGCCTTAGCAGGGCGCGACATCCCAAACACGAATCCTAAAATCAGCGACAAGAATTACAACCCAACTCGTTCCTACCTCCGTACGATGGCACGGTCCTAATCCCCGGATTTGGTCGGGTTGTTGTCCCTCCTAAAGGCTCTCATGTTAATCCCTTTACCTACAATCCTATCACCGGTACCAATAATGGCAATGGTCTCGTTATTCCAAATCCTGGCTCCGGCTCTGGCATTCGTAATATTCCTGATGGTGACGATACACTTGTTCCAAACCCTGGAGTCGAAGTCCCTACTGGTGGAACAATTCCTACACCACCATAGATCTCGGAGTCATTGAATTTCTTTACTTTTGATTATTAGCTTATTTATCGTACGTTCATGAAATAATGCATGGAAATGCATGTGATTTTTAGTTTCTTTAATTATTGTACTATGCTCTTGTGTTGATGCAGGCTTGACGCTTGTGCGGCTTTCTAATGTTTCTTTGTCCAATAATCTTTCATTGTTCTCGATGTATCTTTTGCAAATTAATTAGTGACAATAGGCTATTGCTTAAATTATTATTATTTCATTTGGGAAAATAATAATACCTATACCTCATTTCTATACAAGTTTGAGTCGGCTATATGAATTTTTACCATCTCAATTTAAGCTCAGTTCATGCCATTATCATACAACAACAAACTACATCTCTGACATAACTTGATGCAAGATAAAACAAATTGGCAGGAAATTGAACACTTCATAATCATCCCAATGAGGAAATCAGAGCTTATGCAACACTTCGAATTGAAAGGCCCAATTCTCATGAGAGTTAATAATTGTAAGAACCAACAAAAATGCAATTCTCCAGAACTGGAACTGTATGTTCCTCATTAAGTTAATGCCACAGTGTGTGGCTTGTGCATTAAGCATTTTACCAGTCAAAAGAATTACAGTTTCATGGATCAAGCAAAAGAATTTATGCACCACCAGCGCAATTTGATTGGTTATACACTTATAGCAGATTATTATTCTATTTTAATTTTGAGTTTACCATAATAGAGTTTGCATAAACCTGTTATTCTAGCTAGTTAGGTCATCTTCACCAGAAAACTTGAAAAATTTACCCACCGTAAGTAGCTAATTAATGCCCAAAACTTAAACGGAGCAAATACCAATCCTAAATACTTGCGAAAAGGGTATCAACTAAACTCCCTTTTGCCGGAAAATCACATCATATATACTTCCTCGGTCCATTTTTATTTGTCCTGTTTGACTTGACACACCCCTTAAGGAGCCATAAATAGAATGACAATTTTACTATATCGCTCCTAATTATTAGTAAGTCGTCTAATTGTTGAAATCAATTAGACATATTTTAAAAGTTGTGCAACCACTAATAATTCGTTAAAGTTTCCAAGTCAATAATTAGTAATATAAGGGTAAAATAGGTATGAAATGGTAATTATCTCTTGGTTTTCCAAACGGGACATGTAAAAATGAACATCTATTTTTAGTATACATGACAAGTAAAAATGAACGGAGGGAGTACAAAGTTTTATTTTTATTTTATTTTTTATTTTTTATGTGTATATAGTAAATAATGAACTCCCTTTGATGAAAATTCTGTCTCCGCCGTTACATTCACTTAACAACATTGTTGTCCATGGTAGAAAGCCAACCACGCAACGCTTAGGAGATCAAAAGGAAAAAAAAAACAAGGAGAAATTTGTGGTTATATTGTTGGAAATCTTACTGAAAATACTTGATCACAAAAATTTGTCGGAAAAATACTTGATCACGAACCTTGCATGCAGGAAATTCTTGAAAGCTTGAAGTGTGTCACTTAAGACGCTGTCCTTAAGGATATTTCACCCGGTATGAGTGTACCCCCCAGAATTCAACAAGCTCTTCTGCTACAAATCTAGGAGCTAGAATCTAACAAAGATATATTTCATAAAGTAGAAAACCCAGCACTAAAGAAAATACGAAGAATAAGGTATTTTGGTTCTTAGTTTTTCTATCACAAGATGAACACACAAAATCATATATATAGGCCAAAGGAGAGATTATGTCTAAATCATTTGGTTAGCTGCCAACGTTCAAAATTTAAGAGGATTAAATGCCATAAAGGCAATTGGTAATCAACACCATTCATTTGATAAAATTGAATAAAAAGAATCGTTGGCAACAGACATAGTTGACCAAAATGAATTGTAGATATTAAGGAGGTTAATAAAATGATTATTAATCTTTTGAGATATAATAATTTTTCAACAATCCCCCTCATATCTCAAAAGATTAATAAGAAATAAAATGAAATTTTGCTGGGTTTTCATATATGAGTACAATGCGTCGAATCTGATGTCCCGTTGACTATGAACCAAACCTAGATAAAACTAGATTAAACTTACGGAACAATTGATGAAGTTTATAACTTCTATGAACCAAGAATTATTTTGTAAGACTAGAGTTTTATTCGATCACATTATACCCGCACAATCTTTGTCGTTATCGCGGTTTTGCGCTAAGAGGCCATGCGCGTGTCCAGGTATTCATAAGTGCTCTAGAAATTCATCACAATTTCATACGAGCGGCACCACTTCACACTAATATAGTTCCAATCATCAAGCGTTTTCTGCAGAACCACCTATAAAGGGTATGAATTGAAATATTGAATTAAGAGTTTGTAACTCAACCTCACTTTGCTTTGCAGTTTTGCACAATATTCACAGACCATAGGAAGGGACATAATTTAATAGTGCACCTTTGATCAACTAATGACTTGTTATTACCCATATGAACCTAATTCATGGGATCTCCAATCACATAGGTTGGGTTACTATCATTGTTGATCTTCTCAATTGACAAAATTCTCATTCCCCTCGATGTTTCTTTTAGTACGTGAATCGGCCAAATTCACCTCAGACATCACATAATTGATGGACATGATGACTTAGTTCGTCACACAAAAAATAATTAATATTTCATGAAAGGTTCGATAATTAATTTTGCAGAATCTCAATACCGTACCATATCGTTTGACACATAAAATCGACTCTGTCAAACATCACCTTATGACAAAATTCATTCGTTAGTGTCAATTTCATTAATGGTTTTTCTGGAATCGCCTTTACTTGGTCAAATGAAAGAAAAGGAGCGGAAGTCATATGGAAAAGACTAGACAGGCTGATCAGTAACGAAAAATGGGCTGAAATGTTTGAGATGGCAGATGTGATGCATTTGCCTAGAGTTAGCTTAGATCATTGTCCATTATTAATCACCGGTAAAAATGACAAGCAAACTCATGTGAAATATTTCAGATTTCTGAATTTTTGGACTGACATTGAAGGATACCAAGATGTGGTCAAAAATCATTGGTACTCCCAGACTAGTGGTAATATTTTTTGGGAAATCCAGCAGAAGCTTAAGAACACTAGCAGAGCTTTAGGGGTCTGGTCCAGATCCAAAGTTGGGAATATTTTTGACAGAGTTCAACAACTAGAAGAAAATGTTAAGACAGCTAAAGAGAAGTACATGAATACTTTAGATCAAATGAATAGAATGATTATGAACAAGGCAAAGGCCGATCTTGTCATTCATCACAAGTATGTGGATAGCTTTTGGAGACAAAAAGCTAACCTCCAATGGAACTTAGAAGGAGACGAGAACACCAAATTCTTTCACTCTGTGGTGAAGGGTAGAAGGAAATTCTTACAGATCAAGAGGATATGTGATAATGGGACTTGGATAGAGGGGGTGAGGAGATAGGCAATGTAGTTGCCCTTTTCTACCAGGATCTGTTTTCTAAACAGGACAACAACATTGACTCTAGTATCCTTAATTATATTCCTAATTGCATTAATTATTGTGATAATTATCTTCTTACAAAAGCACCTACTGAGGAGGAGGTGAAAAAAGTTGTTTTTGATATTAATCCCAATAGTTCTGCTGGTCCAGATGGATTTAGTGGACTTTTTTTTCAAAAATATTGGGATATAGTGGGAACAGATATTTTCATGATGGTTAGGGCTGTTTTTAATGGCAAAATTATGCCCAAATACTTTACTAATACCTGCCTAGTTTTGATCCCCAAAATAGATGCACCTCAAACCTTTTCAGATTTTAGGCCTATAAGCCTCAACAATGTCACTCAAAAAAATGTTTCTAAGGTTTTAACAGAGAGACTATCAAACATTATCCCCAAAATCATCTCCCCAAATCAAAGTGGTTTTGTGAAGGGTAGAGCTATAGGGGAAAATGTTTTACTAGCACAGGAAATAATTCATGAGATGAGAAAAGAAAATAGTGGGGGTAATGTGGTTTTCAAAATTGATATGAATAAGGCCTATGATAGAATTTCCTAGTATTTTATATGTGCTGTGATGAGGAAAATAGGTTTTGAAGAAAACTGGATTTTTATCATTTGGAACTTATTGTCCAATAACTGATACAGTGTTGTTATTAATGGAAAAAGGCATGGTTTCTTTAAGTCACAAAGAGGGGTAAAACAGGGAGATCCTATTTCCCCTTCTCTGTTTATAATAGCTTCGGAAGCCCTCTCATGCTTATTAAATAATCTGTACAGTAATCCTAGATTCAGAGGCTTCACTATGCAGGAAACAGGCCCTAAAATCAATCATATGTCTTATGTAGATAACCTTATAATTTTCTGTGCAGGGAAAACAAAAACTCTAAAACTAGTGATGGAGGCATTGGAAAAGTATCTCACTAACTCTAGACAAAGGATCAATAAGAGCAAAAGCTGTTTCATTTTGGACAGAAAGATCTCAGAAAAGCGAATTAATATTGTGACCCGGATTCTACAAGTTCAAAGGCAAGATTTTCCAATAACTTATCTAGGTTGTCCTCTCTTCCAAGGTAGGAAGCTAATCCAATACTTGGCTAATATGGCTACAAAAGTCCTTAAAAAGGTAAACTCTTGAAACTATGGTAGACTGTCTATAGGAGGTAAGATTATTTTAATCAAGCATGTCCTATCTGCTATGCCTGTGCATCTTCTTGCTATTTGTGAACCTCCTAAAACAATTTTTAAACAGATAGAGAAAATTTTTGCTAAATTTTTGTGGGGTAACAATGAAGGAAAACCTAAATATCACTGGTCTAATTGGGCTAATTTATGTTATCCAACTGAGGAAGGAGGTATTGGCATTAGATCACTTTATGATATTTCTGCTGCCTTTTCGGCTAAATTGTGGTGGTTGTTTAGAACTAAAGAGTCTCTTTGGTCGGATTTTTTAAAAGCTAAATATGCTAGAAGGATTCATCTGGTTGCTAGGAAATGGGGATACTCTCAGTCCCATAACTGGAGGAGAATGATGAAGATTAAGGTGAATATTGATCATCATATTTTGTGGAAGATTAACAGAGGCAATGCTAGTTTCTGGTGGGATAACTGGTCGAGTTTGGGTAACTTAGCTCAATTTGGGGTAGCTAATATTTCTGTTAGAGGTAACGATTCTGATTTTATAGTTAATGATGCCTGGGATGTGAACAAGCTTTCTCAAAAGCTCCCTGAGTATGTAGTACAACATATTCTGAAAATTACCTTTAATTCTAATTATCTTAAGGACAGGCCCGTATGGACTGTTACTACCGATGGTAGATTTATATGTAAATCAGCCTGGAATATAGTTAGAAGTGCTTAGAACTCATCCCTTGTTAATAAGATGATGTGGCATAAAAGTTCTCCCTTTAAAGTCTCCTTCTTTATGTGGAAAGTTCTTAGAAACAAAATTCCGTTAGATTTAAATTTGAGGAAGTTTAATGTTCAATTAGCTTCTATTTGCGCCTGTTGTACTAACCATGAACAGGAGGATGTGGAGCACTTGTTATATAAAAGCAAGATTGGGATGGAAATCTTGAAGCATTTCAACCAGTGGCTTAGGATTTTCAAAGCACTAACAGTCTAAGACATCAAATAATTACTTGGTGGCTCATAAAAGGCAAAAATCCTATTCAGAAAATGGTGCTACAAGTCCTGCCAGGGATCATCATTTGGCAGATCTGGACTGACAGATGCAAGGCAAGGTATGAGGATAGGAAGATGTCCAGTCAAAGAATAAAAATCAGGATATATCAACAGATGGTGATGATGGCTCATAAGAAATTTGCCGAGATTAATCCTTACCTGAAATGGGAGTAGTTCATGCAAATAATAGAGGAAACAAGATGCCAATTCAATGCTATCCCCATAAAATGGTCCTTCCCCGCTACCGGTTATGTTAAACTAAACACGGATGGATGTTCAAAAGGAAATCCAGGGAACAGTGGTGGAGGGGATGTAATAAGGAATGATAGAGATCAGTTTATTGCCGCATTTGGAGGAAATCTGGGCATTACAACAAACAATATTGCAGAAACTCAAGCTATGGAATATGGTGTAGAATGGTGTATTCAAAAGGGTTATAAATGGTTAGAATTGGAAAGTGATTCCAAATTACTAGTAAAATGGATAAATAATATTTCAAATCCTCCATGGAGTATCAATGATTCCATTATGAAGATTTCGGGGACTTCTAGTGCAGACAGACAGTTGGAGCATCGAGCACTATTTTAGAGAGGGTAACAGAGTGGCAGACTGTTTATCAAACTGGGGACTTGCCTGCAGCAATATAACTTGGATCACTGATTTTCAGGATCTACCAAAAGAAGTAAGGGGTGAACTAAAAATGGACAGATTTCAAGTGCCAACAATGAGGAGGAATCTCATCAAGGGTCTTAATAATATAGTTAGGAACATAGATAGAAACTATGCATTTGATGTTCCTTGATGTATATTTTGTATAGCTGAAGGGTGAAACTTTTCATGTATCATATTTTTGAAAGCTTAAAAGAAATCCTATCGTGCTTAGTGTGGAACCTCTCCATACAAGATAGGTACAAAGGTGTAATACCTATGCTTTGATGCTCCTGTGCAGTCAATAAAAGTGCCTCTCGTTGGAGGGGAGATTGATGGGGAAAAAAAATCATTTCCATATCAAAATAACTTTTTTCTCAGTAGAAAAGCTACAAAGTTAAAAGCTTGACTTGCACATAAATATATCATATTTACATAATAATAAAATCTGTCATAATTAAACTATTATTTTACCCAAAGTATTTGGAAACACTTTTCAGTTTCAAGAGTCACATAAACCAAATATTGTGTCTCTGCCTCTATTCCCCACCGAAAGCAAACAATTAGCAATTCTAAATGCTCATATATATTGTACAATCTTTAGAGAGTAGATTGCTATATATAAAGAAGTTTGTTTCGATTTATACGTACCTTTACCTTCTTTTTAAAGACTGAGTGGAAACTCTATACCTTTGGATGGGATTAATTAGAATAGTGACTTGGACATTGTCAAAATGATACTCCGTAAGATTAGAGCGTAAATATCCTTAAGATTGTTAGAAATCTTATGGAAAATACTTGATCATGAAATTTGTCTGAAAAATACTTGATCTTGCAAGAAATTTTTGAAGGCTTGAGACATGTCACTTAAGACATTGTCCTTAAAGATATTTCACCCGATACGAGTGTACCCCCAGAATTCAACAAGCTCTTCTGGTACAAATTTAGAAGCTAGAATCTAACAAAGATATATTTCATAAAGTAGAAAACCCAACACTAAAGAAAATAAGAAGAATAAGGTATTTTGGTTCTTAGTTTTTCTATCACAAGATGAACAGACAAAATCATATATATAGGCCAGAGGAGAGATTATGTCTAAATCATTTGGTTAGCTGCCAACGTTCAAAATTTAAGAGGATTAAATGCCATAAAGGCAATTGGTAATCAACACCATTCATTTGATAAAATTGAATAAAAAGAAACGTTGGCAACAGACATAGTTGACCAAAATGAATTGTAGATATTAAGGGGATTAATAGAATGATTATTAATCTTTTGAGATATAATAATTTTTCAACATATATTACATTATTTTTTCCTACTCGAGATATATAGTTGTGTGTTTTAAAATAGACTAACCACACACACACACACACACATATATATATATATATATCATAAAAAGAAACGTTGGCAACAGACATAGTTGACCAAAATGAATTGTAGATATTAAGGGGATTAATAGAATGATTATTAATCTTTTGAGATATAATAATTTTTCAACATATATTACATTATTTTTTCCTACTCGAGATATATAGTTGTGTGTTTTAAAATAGACTAACCCCACACACACACACACACACACACATATATATATATATATATATATATATATATATATATATATGATGGTCCCAAGAATTATGTTCTTAAATTAAGGTCATGTCAACAATCACAAGTGAACCTAATTCCTTATTAGCTCGTGCCAAAAAAATAAATATTTTCTATATTTCTAAACAATATACCTTTATGCAATGATTTATAGTCAAATAAAAATATGTGACTTATTCAACACTCAAGTTTAAATGTCTTGTTTTCTTCTTTAAACTCTGTGTCCAGTCAAATAGGTTCACATAAATTGAAACGGAGGGAGTAAGATTTAGTTCAGGTTTGGTAGCAGGAGGATAAATTTGTAGGAAGTATTTTCCGTGTTTCCTTTCATTCCTTGAATTGGTTAATATACAAAATATTCTGACCTAAAATAGGAGATTACAAAATATACAAAATATTCTAACCTAAAATAGCAGATTACAAAATATTCTAACTAATATTTACATAATCTATCACACCCCCGCAGTCGAAACGGGAGGTTTACGAACGCTGAGACTATCCCGAAAATCTTCAAATAAGACTTGTGGTAGTCCCTTGGCTAAAATATCGGCAATCTGATAACGGGATGGAACATGAAGGACACGAACCTGTCCTCGCGCAACCTTCTCACGAACAAAGTGAATGTCCATTTCAATGTGCTTGGTGCGCTGATGTTGCACTGGATTTCCTGAAAGATAAATGGCACTCACATTGTCACAATACACCATAGTAGCCTTATGAATAGGACAATGTAATTCCAACAGAAGATTGCGAAGCCAGCATGACTCGGAGACAACATTAGCAACCCCCCTATACTCCGCCTCAACACTCGAACGAGAGAGGGTAGGTTGGTGTTTCGAAGACCACGATATCAAGTTATCTCCAAGGAAGACACAATAACCAGGCGTTGACCGACGTGTGTCAGGGCAGCCCCCCCAATCCGCATCAGTGTAGGAAAAGAGTTCAATAACTGAGGATGGATAAAGATGCAAACCATAATCAAGTGTACCCTGAATGTAACGGATAATACGCTTAAGAGCATGCATATGAACCTCTCGCGGTGCATGCATGTGTAAGCATACCTGTTGAACAGCATAAGAGATATCCGGCCTCGTGAAAGTAAGATACTGAAGTGCACCTGCGAAACTGCGATAGTGAGTCGGGTCATCATATGGAGCACCCGACGTGCTGCTCACCTTCGGTTTGGTATCAACCGGAGTAGAAGTAGCCTTACAAGAAGACATCGTAGCTCGATCAATGATTTCTTCGGCATACTTGCGTTGCGATAGAAACAGGCCATCCTTATGGCGAGTGACATGAATGCCAAGGAAATAATTCAAAGGACCCAGATCCTTCATAGCAAATTCTGAGGCAAGGAGAGACATAATGGAGTATCGGAGAGAATCTGAGGAAGCAGTAAGAATAATATCATCAACATAAAGTAAAATTGTCACGACCCAACCCCGTAAGCCGTGACTAGTGCCCGAGTTGGACACTCATACACACCTGTCATCTATAATCATCTACAGCTAGCATAGCAAGAACTTATTTGTATATAAAGGCAAGACGTTATTTTAAAACTGCCGTATATATGCATGTCAAAGCCACCTGTCTCTTGAGGAGTTACAACTTCCAACAGTTTATCGCACATAAGCCGGCAAAACTGTCATATATAGGGGAACATCTCAGTAATACATAAGCCGACAAGGCTACCATTATACACAACTCCTACAACAAATATGTATATCTACGCAAGCCGACAAGGCTGCCACTACACACAACATCCCAAACATATATATATATATATGCAAGCCGACAAGGCTGCCACTACGAATGGGTACGCCCCAAACATAAGTCATGTCCACACAACGAAACAGCAACTATATACAGACCCACACATATGTCTACAGACCTCTAAGAGTAACAACAATATCATATGACGGGACAGGGCCCCGCCGTACCCTGAACAACATATATATATAACAAAAGGGGTCTATACCATAAAGTTAGGCTCCGGAACAAAGGAGCACTCCAAAATAGCTGAATAGATATCCTAAGCTGGCGGATCTCCAAAGCGAGCGTCTGTACCTGCGGGCATGAAACGCAGCCCCCCGAAGAAAGGGGGTCAGTACGGAATATGTACTGAGCATGTAAAGCATGAAATATAGTAAATAGGATCATACTGAGACAAAGAGTGTAGGACCCAGTGTAACAACCAGAAAACCATAAGACTTACCTTTGAACATAAATCATAAGTGTCAACATCATATCCATATCATTATAGAGTTTAATAATCATAGTTAAATAATCATTCTGTATATAACATATATAACGTGTCCCGGCCCTCTAGCGAGGGACTCGGTGAATAATGATCATATGCCATCCTGGCCGCCATCCCCATCTCATCATGTCATCATATCATCATATACATATATATATATATATATATATATATATATATATATATATATATATATATATATATAACGTGTCCCGGCCCTCTAGTGAGGGACTCGGTGAATAATGCAGTGAATATGCGCACGAAAACATGTCCTGGCCCGGGACTCAATGAAGGATGTAACGGTAAGCACAAGCAGAATAATAAGCAACCACATACATACAAATCATCTTTTGAGACTCGATAGATAAGTAAACTAATCAGCTCTCGAATATCAGGATAATAATCATGTTAAGTTCTTCTTAAATGTTATTACAAACTATAACAAGGAACGTTTCAGGATTCATATACATGTATCAATTTAACATGATATAGCTTATGAAAGTCAAGTATACCTCTAATTATGCAATTCTTTAGGAGTAGGAATTTCTATACATCATATTTTAGTCAATCATGTAATAGACTCGAAACAATAGCTCGACTATCCTAAAAGTTCTGTCATCAAGAACGAATAAGAATCATGAGTCATGCTTGGAATTAGAGAGAATAGAATTTCCCCAAGGTTCATATCATATCTTACTTACATCTAGGACATGCCAAAAGAAAGAAGGGATAGGCTTTACATACCTGTCGACGACTATCCGTGAGTCATTTTTGCCTCGTCGCTCTTTTCGCCTATTTATATAAAAGTGATGTTATCGTTAGTAATTATATTTTCTAGTTCGCCACTCTATAGTTCATTCTTTTATAGGACCTACATTCCAGTCCATATATATTCTTACTTAAGTTTCCTACTATCTAACATTTTGGCGAAAATTCGGCAGCACTTCCCCTATAGGTTCACCTATTCCAAATTTCCAATTGTGCTCCTGTAGACACAGAAATACCAATAACAATATATGGGCATACTTATACTTCCAATTCCTTCAATTCAATAAAAACGACAATAGGGTCGTATCAACACAATTTCCACTTTAACTTTCCAATCTTTTCGCCATATAGTTCGGGACAACAACAACTATAATTCTACTTAAAATTAACTATCATACTTGATCAAAACAGTCCCTACTCACGGCCAAAACAGCAACATAACATTACCATTTACAATTCCTTGTGTTCAACACATATCTATCAAGTTTACAAGAATCACAACAACACATTCTTTCTTTCGATTTCATGAAATGCACCGATAATCCACACGTCTAACAACTTCATTTATACAATTATAAGAACTACATTGGCATCACATTAGCTCCTACAACAGCCCACAAACCATTTCAATTTCAACTTGAATCATTAAACTTCATCTTCACTACACGTCCATAACAACAATCAACATTCAAAATAAATTAATCTATCCTATTTACTAAAACAGTCCACGGTTTGGACTGTTCTTCTACTTCAACATATACCATTTCTTTTTCACCTCAACTCACATATTCATAATGCATACAATGCACCACAATGTCCATAACATCAACAACTAAAGCATCACATAAAACAGTCCATTAATTCTCCTAAATCAGTCCCTACACGGCTTCAATACCAAACATACAAACTTCCAAAATTTTCATTCCTTTCATACACACTACCACATTCAAACCATCCTCAATACATGTACAAGAAATTTGAGCATTACTTCATATTAGCCTATCACACACGGCTCACTTTAAACTTCAACAACAACAATCCCATACCAACATGCAAAATTATACACATTCAATTCACCATAAGACACATGAAAATGATCAACTCTTACCTTGGATACTTGGCCTTTCAACTTGTCCTCAATTTGTAACTTGACCTTTAACACTTGTTCTTGCTATATCAATGGATGCTCCACGTTATTATACACCTCCTAAGGAGTTGAATATCTTGAGAAACTTAATTTTTTGATCAATTAGAGCAACTTCATTCTCGGCCAGCTATGGCCGAGACTCTCCCTCTCTATCTCTAAATGTTCTTGACTTTGTGAAGATGGAAATGGTTTGGTTAGTGATGAATGAATCAGCATTCTTATTATATATATGAGTTCCATGGGTTGGACATGTGTCCCACCCAATGTTTAAGCCAATTATAATTGGCCACATCACGGGTGGGGCCCACACGGCCACTTATGGCTAGTTAATGAAGTGATTAAATTTTAATCCCACTTAATAATCTAATCATGGTTAATTAATTCCTAATCTCCAATAATATTATTATACCAAATAAAATTTATAGGCAACTTGTGACGTGAAACAAAATCGGAAGTTAAAGTCTCTACCTCGTACCTTAAAATAGTCTTGTCTTTAACTTGTCGCGTTTAGCTTAAAATATTCCAATGTATAAAAATACGGGATATAACAAAAATGTATGCCATATCGGATCCCTTTTTGTAGATGAACAAAGAATTGTCAGATCTGTTGTTTGAAAAAACAAGAGAAGAGACATAATCTGCAAAACGCTTGTACTATGCCCTCGGGGCCTGCTTAAGTCCATATAAGGACTTACGGAGTAAACATACATAATCCGGATGAGTGGGATCTCTAAAACCCAGAGGTTGATGCATATACACTGTTTCCTTGAGCTCACCGTGTAAGAAAACATTCTTGACAGCTAGCTGATGAATAGGCCACTTCTTTGATAATGAAAGACTGAGAACGGTACGGATCGTAGCCGGCTTGACCACCGGACTGAAGGTCTCACCACAATCGATGCCAACCTGTTGAGTCTTGCCATCACCTACAAGACGGGTTTTATGCCTCTCAAAATCACCATTAGACTTTTCTTTAGGAGTGAAAATCCACATAGAACGAATAACTTTCACATTATGTGGACGGGGCACCAACTCCCACGTCTTATTTTTAATAAGAGCATCAAATTCATCATTCATAGCCATTTTTCAATTCGGGTCACGAAGGGCGGTCACATGGTTATGAGGGAGAGGGGATTTCGTAACCATGGTATTAAAGTTAAACGTACGTTTTGGCTTAAAAATACCATTTTGACTCTGGGTCACCATTCGGGGCGGATTGGTAGATTGGGGCGGCTGGGGTGATGTTTGTGTGGTTGTGGGAGATGGAGCCGAGGGTTGTTGGCCCAAGGCAAAGGGGAGAGGGGTAGGTGCGGCAGGGAAGGCGGCTGGCGGAGGCGCTGCCGACGGAGGGGAGGTGGCCATACGAGCCAGGGTGGGAGAGGGGTAGCCGGCTGGGTCACGGGTGCAGCGTGGGGTGGGCTGGGCCGACTATCCAGATCAGAAGCCATATGATGCAACCAAAATGGGGAAATCACATCATCCAAAAAAATCATAAGTAGTGGAAGTGGGAGAATGTAAATTGGAAAATGGGAAAACATTCTCATAAAAAATTCTCATCAGAAGCCATATGATGCAACCTACATGGTATCAGAGCATGTAAGACATTCCGCAAGGATAAAGGGGGGTTTGGGGGAGGCAAACTAGTATGACCACAACCACGAATTAGAATCGAATGACCATTTCCCACAACAATACCATTATTTTGATTGCTCAAATTAAAATAAGACGAGAGATTACCGTCCGAGGATGTCATATGAGAAGTGGCCTCGGTATCCATGTACCAATTTTGATCGAAAGGGTTCAAGGTCATGGTGTGCATTGCGGACTCGATGTCGGTTGGAACATACGACCCACGAGGGGCCACTGCTGCCGTGTAGAGCTGTTGGGCTGGAGGCGGGCCCAATATACCCTACTGCGGTGGCGGGCCAGGCGGGGGACGAGCCCAAGAAGTCTTCGGGTATGGGCAGGGGAGAGGAGCAGTAGCCCAGCGAGGCTGCGGTACCCATTGCTAGTGGCCAAACTGTCCGGCAGGCCACTGCTGCGAAGAGTAGCCCGCTGGCTGCGGACTGTCGCTGCTACGGCCTGGACCACCACGTCCGCCGCTGCTGCCAGTGATTTTACTGCGGCCAAAACCATTTTTTCGGCCAGTCCCAGAATTTTGGTGGTGGGAATTTTTGGTTTTCCCTCGGCGCGAGCTTGTGTTTTCAGAGGGCAGTGTCGCGTCGTCGACCGCGGCTATCATAGCCGAACCAGACCCGTGAGACACCATTGCCGCAAGTTCACGTTCTTCCAAAACAAGGGAAGACCGAGCCTCTGTGAATGGGGGGAGAGGCTTAGCATGGCGAATTTGTGTCCCAACCCCTTTGTACGCTTCAGTGAGACCCGAAACCAATTGAAGGACAAGGCGGATATTCGTCACGGGAGCCCCGACGTTTTTTAGTTGATCCGCAAGGCTCTTTAGACGTTGACAATAGGCGGAGGCATTGGAAAAATCATCCATACGAGTCGTCGTGAATTCTTGTTCGAGAGTCACCGCACGAGAGGTTTAATGATCTTGGAATATATCACGCAAGCGAACCCACGCGTCCATGGCAGTAGCGTCTGGTTCGATGATGGTGTTTAACAGATCATTCGAAATTGTCGAATATATCCATTGAAGCACGGTGGCGTCAATGGTCGTCCATAATTCGACTTCCTCATCAATTTTGGGAGCCGGCTTCTCCTTACCTTTGGGTGGAGGAATGATGTGATGAAGGACCTTGTGAGAATGAGCATGAATTTTGAAAAGCCGGCCCATGTTCCGTATTGTGAGTTCTCCATCTCAAGAGTAACAGAGATGTGATTCTTGATATTGGAGACCGCGAGGGCCGGGTGGAACGAGGGCTTAGCCGGAGTGGTAGTTGCGTCGGCCATGGCGGAAAAAAAAAGTGACGGAAAGAGGAAGAAGAAAGAGGGACTAGGGCATAGCGGAAGGAGGAAGAAGAAAGAAATCCTAATCTGATACCATGTAGGAAATATTTTCCGTGTTTCTTTTCATTCCTTGAATTGGTTAATATACAAAATATTCTGACCTAAAATAGGAGATTACAAAATATACAAAATATTCTAACCTAAAATAGCATATTACAAAATATTCTAACTAATATTTACATAATCTATCAAAATTAGCCACTATGAATGCTCTCTCATTGTCATTGTTTGATAACTAGATTTGTGGACGTTTCTTTAAGTTTATCACGATATTCTCAAGTTGAAAAAATCCTTGCTATCTCCGGCTCCTGTATCATTTTGATGGAACTGTCCTTAATCGCCTAGTTAAAAGACAAGAAGGTCCGTGAAATTTTATATCCCAAAAATGATTAACCTGCAATAAAGATACGTAATAATACTTTCATTTATCTCAATTTATGTGATAATATTTTTCTTTTTAATCTGTCTTAGAAAATATCATACTTCCTAATTATTTGAAAATAATTCAACTTTAATTTTTTGATTTTTCTCTTAATAAGATAATTTATAGTTACATATCTATGTCTTATGTCAGATTACTCATTTCAATAGTCTTTTTTTCTCACTTAAAGTCAGTGTCCAGTGCAGTATATTTGCTGACTGAAAAAGCAGATGAGAATTTAAGGCACATTTGTAGGCTGTTGGGGTTTCGCCGTACCCAAATTCCCCACCATGAAAAAGAATGAAAAACACCTGTATACGTGTATGCCCAATGCATGCATGCACAGTTAAACAAGAACAACAACTCTGTGGCCTAGCTCATAATTCACCGCCAAAAGGCCACCAACTTTGGCACATACTGCTCCTATAAAACCAACATCTTCTCCATCTTACTTTCCATCAATAGTAATTAAGCAACAACATTATTATCATTAGTCCTTGCATCTTAATTAATTCTCTCCCTCAACAATGGCCAACATTATTCATTCCATCATTTCATTCCTTTTCACCCTCGCCATTTTCCTCTCTTTCTCATGTTATGCCTTAGCCGGGCGCGACATCCCAAACACGAATCCTAAAATCAGCGACAAGAAATTACAACCCAACTCGTTCCTACCTCCGTACGATGGCACGGTCCTAATCCCCGGATTTGGTCGGGTTGTTGTCCCTCCTAAAGGCTCTCATGGTAATCCCTTTACCTACAATCCTATCACCGGTACCAATAATGGCAATGGTCTCGTTATTCCAAATCCTGGCTCCGGCTCTGGCATTGGTAATATACCTGGTGGTGACGATACACTTGTTCCAAACCCTGGAGTCGAAGTCCCTACTGGTGGAACAATTCCTACACCACCATAGATCTCGGAGTCATTGAATTTCTTTACTTTTGATTATTAGCTTATTTATCGTACGTTCATGAAATAATGCATGGAAATGCATGTGATTTTTAGTTTCTTTAATTATTGTACTATGCTCTTGTGTTGATGCAGGCTTGACGCTTGTGCGGCTTTCTAATGTTTCTTTGTCCAAAAATCTTTCATTGTTCTCGATGTATCTTTGTGCAAATTAATTAGTGACAATAGGTTATTGCTTAAATTATTATTATTTCATTTGGGAAAATAATAATACCTATACCTCAGTTCTATACAAGTTTGAGTCGGCTATATGAATTTTTACCATCTCAATTTAAGCTCAATTCATGTCATTATCATACAACAACAAACTACATCTCTGACATAACTTGATGCAAGATAAAACAAATTGGCAGGAAATTGAACACTTCATAATCATCCCAATGAGGAAATCAGAGCTTATGCAACACTTCGACTTGAAAGGCCCAATTCTCATGAGAGGTAATAATTGTAAGAACCAACAAAAATGCAATTCTCCAGAACTGGAACTGTATGTTCCTCATTAAGTTAATGCCATAGTGTGTGGCTTGTGCATACCAGTCAAAAGAATTACAGTTTCATGGATCAAGCAAAAGAATTTATGCACCACCAGCGCAATTTGATTGGTTATACACTTATAGCAGATTATTATTCTATTTTAATTTTGAGTTTACCATAATAGAGTTTGCATAAACCTGTTATTCTAGCTAGTTAGGTCATCTTCACCAGAAAACTTGAAAAATTTACCCACCGTAAGTAGCTAATTAATGCACAAAACTTAAACGGAGCAAATACCAATCCTAAATACTTGCGAAAAGGGTATCAACTAAACTCCCTTTTTGCCGGAAAATCACATCATATATACTTCCTCGGTCCATTTTTATTTGTCCTGTTTGACTTGACACACCCCTTAAGGAGCCATAAATAGAATGACAATTTTACTATATCAATCCTAAATACTTGCGAAAAGGGTATCAACTAAACTCCCTTTTGCCGGAAAATCACATCATATATACTTCCTCGGTCCATTTTTATTTGTCCTGTTTGACTTGGCACACCCCTTAAGGAGCCATAAATAGAATGACAATTTTACTATATCGTCCCTAATTATTACTAAGTCGTCTAATTGTTGAAATCCATTAGACATATTTTAAAAGTTGTGCAACCACTAATAATTCGTTAAAGTTTCCAAGTCAATAATTAGTAATATAAGGGTAAAATAGGTATGAAATAATAAATTATCTCTTGGTTTTCCAAAGGGACAAGTAAAAGTGAACATCTATTTTTAGTATACATGACAAGTAAAAAATGAACGGAGGGAGTACAAAGTTTTATTTTTATTTCATTTTTTATTTTTTATGTGTATATAGTAAATAATGAACTCCCTTTGATGAAAATTTTGCCTCCGCCATTACATTCACTTAACAACATTGTTGTCCATGGTAGAAAGCCAACCACGCAACGCTTAGGAGATCAAAAGGAAAAAAAACAAGGAGAAATGTGTGGTTATATTGTTGGAAATCTTACCGAAAATACTTGATCACAAAAATTTGTCGGAAAAACACTTGATCACGAACCTTGCATGCAAGAAATTCTTGAAAGCTTGAGGCATGTCACTTAAGACGCTGTCCTTAAGAATATTTCACCCGATATGGGTGTACCCCCGAATTCAACAAGCTCTTCTGGTACAAATCTAGGAGCTAGAATCTAACAAAGATATATTTCATAACGTAGAAAACCCAGCACTAAAGAAAATAAGAAGAATAAGGTATTTTGGTTCTTAGTTTTTCTATCACAAGATGAACACACAAAATATATAGGTCAAAGGAGAGATTATGCCTAAATCATTTGGTTAGCTGCCAACGTTCAAAATTTAAGAGGATTAAATGCCATAAAGGCAATTGGTAATCAACACCATTCATTTGATAAAATTGAATAAAAATAAACGTTGGCAACAGACATAGTTGACCAAAATGAATTGTAGATATTAAGGAGATTAATAAAATGATTATTAATCTTTTGAGATATAATAATTTTTCAACAATCCCCCGCATATCTCAAAAGATTAATAAGAAATAAAATGAAATTTTGCTGGGTTTTCACATATGAGTACAATGCGTCGAATCTGATGTCCCGTTGACTATGAACCAAACCTAGATAAAACAAGATTAAACTTACAAAACAATTGATGAAGTTTATAACTTCTATGAACCAAGAATTCTTTTGTAAGCCTAGAGTTTTATTCGATCACATTATACCCGCACACAGTGGCGGAGCCAGGATTTATGCCAAGGGGGTTCAAAAATATAGAGTAGCCATAAATGAAAAAGCTAAGGGGGTTCAACGTCTACTATATATACATAAAAAATAATTTCCACCTTGTATATACAGTGCAATTTTTCGCTGAAGGGGGTTCGGATGAACCCCCTGGGCTCTTACTAGGTCCGCCACTGCCTGCACAATCTTTGTCGTTATCGCGGTTTTGCGCTAAGAGGCCATGCGCGTGTCCAGGTATTCATAAGTGCTCTAGAAATTCATCACAATTTCATAGGAGCGGCACCACTTCACACTAATATAGTTCCAATCATCAAGCGTCTTCTGCAGAACCACCTATAAAGGATATGAATTGAATTAAGAGTTTATAACTCAACCTCACTTTGCTTTGCAGTTTTGCACAATATTCACACACCATAGGAAGGGACATAATTTAATAGTGCACCTTTGATCAACTATTGACTTGTTATTACCCATATGAACCTAATTCATGGGATCTCCAATCACATAGGTTGGGTTACCATCATTGTTGATCTTCTCAATTGACAAAAGTCTCATTCCCCTCGATGTTTCTTTTAGTACGTGAATCGGCCAAATTCACCTCAGACATCACATAAT
Organism: Lycium barbarum; assembly: GCF_019175385.1. Taxonomy (NCBI): domain Eukaryota; kingdom Viridiplantae; phylum Streptophyta; class Magnoliopsida; order Solanales; family Solanaceae; genus Lycium; species Lycium barbarum. The sequence goes on from NC_083347.1 coordinate 15,758,244, forward strand.
TGATGGACATGATGACTTAGTTCGTCACACAAAAAATAATTAATATTTCATGAAAGGTCTGATAATTAATTTTGCAGAATCTCAATACCATATCGTTTGACACATAAAATCGACTCTGTCAAACATCACCTTATGACAAAATTCATTCGTTAGTGTCAATTTCATTTTCATATCAAAATAACTTTTTTCTCAATATAAAAGCTACAAAGTTAAAAGCTTGACTTGCACATAAATATATTATATTTACATAATAATAAAATCTGTCATAATTAAACTATTATTTTACCCAAAGTATTTGGAAAAACTTTTCAGTTTCAAGAGTCACATAAATCAAATATTGTGTCTCTGCCTCTATTCCCCACCGAAAGCAAACAATTAGCAATTCTAAATGCTCATATATATTATACAATCTTTAGAGAGTAGATTGTATAAAGAAGTTTGTTTCGATTTATACGTACCTTTACCTTCTTTTTAAAGACTGAGTGGAAACTCTATACCTTTGGATGGGATTAATTAGAATAGTGACTTGGACATTGTCAAAATGATACTCCGTAAGATTAGAGCGTAAATGTCCTTAAGATTGTAGAAATCTTATGGAAAATACTTGATCACGAAACTTGTCGGAAAAATACTTGATCACGAACCTTGCAGAAAATTTTTGAAGGCTTGAGACATGTCACTTAAGACATTGTCCTTAAGGATATTTCACCCGACATGGGTGTAACCCCAGGATTCAACAAGCTCTTCTAGTACAAAACTAGGAGTCCGAATCTAACAAAGATATATTTCATAACGTAGAAAACCCAGCACTAAAGAAAATAAGAAGAATACGGTATTTTGGTTCTTAGTTTTTCTATCACAAGATGAACACAAAATCATATATATAGGCCAGAGAAGAGATTATGTCTAAATCATTTGGTTATCTGCCAACGTTCAAAATTTAAGAGGATTAAATGCCATAAAGGCAATTGGTAATCAAGACCATTCATTTGATAAAATTGAATAAAAAGAAACGTTGGCAACAGACATATTTTACCAAAATGAATTGTAGATATTAAGGAGATTAATAGAATGATTATTAATCTTTTGAGATATAATAGTTTTTCAACATATATTACATTATTTTTTCCTACTCGAGATATATAGTTGTGTGTTTTAAAATAGACTAACCACATATATATATATATATATATATATATATATGATGGTCCCAAGAATTATGTTCTTAAATTAAGGTCATGTCAACAATCACAAGTAGAAAGATTAACTCCTTCCAACCACCTTTTTATGCGAACCAACATGTGAACCTAATTTTTTATTAGCTTGTGCCAAAAAAATGAATATTTTCTATATTTCTAAACAATATATCTTTATGCAATGATTTATAGTCAAATAAAAATATGTGACTTATTCAACACTCAAGTTTAAATGTCTTGTTTTCTTCTTTAAACTCTGTATCCAGTCAAATAGGTTCACATAAATTGAAACGGAGGCAGTAAGATTTAGTTCAGGTTTGGTAGCAGGAGGATAAATTAGCCACTATGAATGCTCTCTCATTGTCATTGTTTGATAACTAGATTTGTGGACGTTTCTTTAAGTTTATCACGATATTCTCAAGTTGAGAAAATCCTTGCTATCTCCAGCTCCTGTATCATTTTGATGGAACTGTCCTTAATCGCCTAGTTAAAAGACAAGAAGGTCCGTGAAATTTTATATCCCAAAAATGATTAACCTGCAATAAAGATACGTAATAATACTTTCATTTATCTCAATTTATGTGATAATATTTTTCTTTTTAATCTGTCTTAGAAAATATCATACTTCCTAATTATTTGAAAATAATTCAACTTTAATTTTTTTATTTTACTCTTAATAAGATGATTTATAGTCACATATCTATGTCTTATGTCAGACTACTTATTTCAATAGTCTTTCTTTCTCACTTAAAGTTCAGTGTCTAGTAAAATACCCAAATATAGCCACATAAATTAGTACAAGGGGTACTACAAACAAGATGGTGCAGTATATTTGCTCACTGAAAAAGCAGATGAGAATTTAAGGCACATTTGTGGGCTGTTGGGGTTTCGCCCGTACCCAAATTCCCCACCATGAAAAAGAATGAAAAACACCTATATATCGTGTATGCCCTACGCATGCATGCACAGTTAAACAAGAACAACAACTCTGTGGCCTAGCTCATAATTCACCGCCAAAAGGCCACCAACTTTGGCACATACTGCTCCTATAAAACCAACATCTTCTCCATCTTACTTTCCATCAATAGTAATTAAGCAACAACATTATTATCATTAGTCCTTGCATCTTAATTAATTCTCTCCCTCGACAATGGCCAACATTATTCATTCCATCATTTCATTCCTTTTCACCCTTGCCATTTTCCTCTCTTTCTCATGGTATGCCTTAGCAGGGCGCGACATCCCAAACACGAATCCTAAAATCAGCGACAAGAAATTACAACCCAACTCGTTCCTACCTCCGTACGATGGCACGGTCCTAATCCCCGGATTTGGTCGGGTTGTTGTCCCTCCTAAAGGCTCTCATGTTAATCCCTTTACCTACAATCCTATCACCGGTACCAATAATGGCAATGGTCTCGTTATTCCAGATCCTGGCTCTGGCTCTGGCATTGGTAATATTCCTGGTGGTGACGATACACTTGTTCCAAACCCTGGAGTCGAAGTCCCTACTGGTGGAACAATTCCTACACCACCATAGATCTCGGAGTCATTGAATTTCTTTACTTTTGATTATTAGCTTATTTATCGTACGTTCATGAAATAATGCATGATTGCATGTGATTTTTAGTTTCTTTAATTGTCGTACTATGCTTTTGTGTTGATTCAGGCTTGACGCTTGTGCGGCTTTCTAGCGTTTCTCAATAAAAATTTCATTGTTTTCCATGTTTCTTTGTGCAAATTAATTATTAGTGACAATAAGTCATTACTTAAATTATTTTTATTGCATGTGGGAAAATAACAATACCTATACCTCAGTTCCATACAAGTTGGGGTCGGTTATATATATTACTCCCTCCGTTTTAATTTATGTGAACACATTTGACTGGGCACGACATTTAAGAAAGAGTGAAGACTTTTGAAACTTATGGTTCAAAATAAGTCTTGAATATTTGTGTGGCTGTAAATCGTTTCATAAAGTGAATTTGTTTCCAAATTAGGAAAGAGGTCATTCATTTTGGCGCGGACTAAAAAGAAAATAGGTTCACATAAATTAAAACAGAGGGAGTATATGAATTCTCACTGAGGAAATCAGAGCTCAAAACTTCGAATTGAAAGGCCCAATTCTCATGAAAGTTGGAGTAATAATAATTGTAAGAAGGGTCATTGGCACTTATGCCCTATTTTATTCTGGTCTTTAAACTTTGCCTCTCATAACAAACAAGTTTATTTCGCGAGACATATGTTTATATTTTCGCATCATTATATCTCACAAGTTATGCCTTTGCCCTTAAAGAACTTATGTCCCACTAAGCATAAGTTCAATTACTAAAGGACAAAAATTTAAGACCAGCCCATTTGAAGGTCAAATCGTGCAATTTTTTCTTGTAAGAACTGACTACGAGAACCAACAAAATGCAATTCCAGAACTGGATGTCTGTTCCTCATTAATTTAATGCCGCTGTGGCTTGCGCATTAAGCATTTTACCAGTGATACAAATTAGGAGGATATGGCCCATTTGGCGGAGGTGTAAAGGCCGTACAAGTTTCTTGAAAGAATTACAGTTTCATTCTTTTGTCATATATGATTTAACCAAAGGATTTTAAATGATATAAGCATGGATCATGCAAAAGAATTTACGCACCACCAGTGCAATTTGATTGGTTATAGACTTATAGCAGATTATTACTCTTAATTTTGAGGTTACCATACTAGAGTTAGCATAAACCTGTTGTCCAAGCTAGCGGTCATCTTAACCTGAAAACGTGAAAAATTTACACACCATAAGTAGCTAATGCACAAATCTTAAACGAAGCAAATTCAGACCTAAACACTTGTGAAAATGGTATCAAGTCAACTCCCTTCGCCGGAAAATCACATTATATATACTAAGTAATTTTTTTTATGTATAGAAGTAAACTATGAACTCCATTGGTGAAAATCCTTTCTCCTGTCCTCCGCCTCTGCATTCACTTAACAACATTGTTAACTACGGAAGAAACCCAACCACCCAAGGCTTAGGAGATCAAATGGAAAAAAACAACGAGAAATGTGTGGCCATATTAAATTAACTTTGTCTACTCGAGATATATAGTTGCGTGTTCAAAAATAAGACTAACCATATGATGGTCCCAAGAAAAATGCTCTTAAATTAAGGTCATGTTAACAACCACAATGTAGAAATGTTAGTTAACTCCTTTCAACCACTTTTTTACGCGAATAGATGCCATTTGATGTCTTTCTCAATATAATGTTCAATAACTCAATTTTCTTGCTGGAAAGGACATGTAAGAGGTAGAAAATGGTGACTTAAAAGCATATCAGTAATTACAATATTCTACCTGATGCTACTTGTCACTTGTGTCTAAATCTTCTAGACCAAACATGATACTCCCAAATACATTAGCTCTTTCAGCCATACTGTTAGTCATTTTACCAGAATAAAATTAGAAACAAACAAAAGTAGCTCCTCCCCAACTACTTTTACACTTCCAGCAGCCATCTGCAGGGTTTATCAACGTCGAAAAAAAAGTTACTTACCAAAAGATTAATACTAGTATTTAAAACTTTTGACTTGGAAGATATTTGATTTAAGAAAATCATACTAAAATAGATGCTTTTGAGTCCCCATCAATGTGACCAAGTTGAAAAGAATGAAGATGATTTCAGATCAGTAAAGGAGATACTAGTAGCTGTCAATTGAGCATCAGAATTTCAGTGTTATGCACATGTAATTTGTGTGATCAGGCACATCCAAAAAACTAACCCAATGTTATATGTATATTATATATAAGTACATCAATTAGGTAAGTCATGTGGCACAGAAGAATTTGACACATATCACCAGTGCAAAGACTTCATTCCTTCTAGATATCTCAGTCCAAGATGAAAACAATCCTTAAACTGCCGTAAACCAGCAGCTGTGTCATAAGAGCTTGCAATCTCTTGATCTGGATATAGATTATCATTAACCTGAAAATTAAGACAAAATTAATGGTCAAAAGATTAGTTCACAAGAAAATGGGATAATTGCAAGCTTCCATCCATGAGTTTGGGGTGGGGTACAGTCTGCGAGTTCTATATGCATATGTAAATGCTTTGACATAAATATTTTAATCGACAATACAATGACCGCCCATTTATGTTTCAACGGTAGCAACCATACTTCATGTATTTCAACTTTCATAAAGTCCCAACTTTTCCAAGTTGGAGGAGATATCTCTTCACTCCTTCCCTAAGTGCATGCGTCTTTGGAAAGTGGAGATTCACGGAAAACTCAAGAGGCCCGACATCTTTGCACTTGCCAAAATATCAGGTGAATTCACCAGCCATACTTGCACTGGAGAGCCTCAAATAGCAAAGCAATCCTCAAATGTCTTCTCTTTTTTCTTTTTTTCCATTTCATTTTATCTTTACCTTCTGATGTTTCATTTTCATGCTGTGGTTAAAGCAAAGTAGATTTGCACATTTATCTTTAGTTTTGAGTATTATAACAGTTAAATAGATTACCTAGAGCTTCTCAATAGCCTAAACAACAATAACAACAACTACGCCTCAATCCCAAACAAGTTAGGGTCAGGTCTATGAATCCTCACTTCTCCCTAAGCTAAACTCATGTCATCATCAATCTCTACTGTTTTTTTTTTATTTCTTAAAACACGGCAATAGCTAATGATTCAGAAGTCATGATTGACTTTTCTCTGTAAATACTTCGCAGCAGTTTGCTGCTCTTTAATACGACAGTACTTTTTACCAATAAAAGAAAAGTAATTATAATAGCAATAAATATTAGAAATTCTGTAACAAATAAAAATATCAGAGTCTCTCACCTAGGATTTGAACTTGTAACCTAAGGCAAATTTGAACCCCTTTAACTACTACACTAGAACATTCTCTTATTTTCAATAGCCTAAACAAACAAAAAATTGTGAACATCATTCCCGAAATGAGCTAGCTGACAACTTGACCAGAAAGGTAACTGTGATTGTCCGGGCTAGCTTGTGCACACCTCGACTAGTTTCATGGGGTACCTACTACCTCCCACCAACACAGGTACCAGATAACTCTATCCGCCAAGGCTTTGAAAGATGGAAAGAAATCACCCAATGTTTTGTCTCTGCTGGAATTGAAACCTGAGACCTCATGGTTCTCATCCCACTTCACTGACCACTAGACCACACCCTTAGGATACAACTTCATTATACTAATAATTAACGACCTCAAGAACAACTAGATCCAAACTTCAATTTGCAACCAATGTGTCTCGTAATAGCATCACCTAACAAGATCTCCATCATTTTAGGCAATTACAGGTTCGATATGCTTGTAAACTTAAAGCCAAAAACCACCATCAAAATAAGTTGGTTGAGGAACAAACCAAAGACATCATAGTAAAGTTCAGAATATACAAGGATACTCATAGTACAAAAGATCTAGATTGGGATGAAATGAAATGAAATGGAAGTTCCAGCCCATTATTCCACTCTTAGTTCAACTAAATTGTTGCAAACAACTATTCACCCTCGTCACGCCCCAAAACACACTGGCACTACCCTAGAATGCACTCAACAACTTAAACACCTTAAGTTGTCTAACCCTTTTCCTAGAAAACCTCTTCATCAAAAGAATCTTCTAGGGAACAGAGTTTCTTTTCCTAAACATTCACCTATTTTGCATGAACCCTTTTTCCAGCATTAACATACAAATAGGTGCTTCCCACTTATTTTTCAAAACATATGCAAAAGCTGGAAAAACAAACTCTTATCTTATTAATTATATGGCATACTCAAATTCGATTACATAGATATCCATGTTACATGGAAGTTTTTCGCCCATGCGGTTATTCATATATATATCCTAGCTACTTTAATGGGTAGAGTATTTTGGGAAGAACAGTATGTTAGGAAGATTGAAGGTTGGAAATTTTGGTATTTGTTGCAAGTATGACCATGAAGAATTAAATTTAAAAAATCCACATAGACACCCTCTGTTATCCACACCATACATGAGTTATGAGTCTAATTAATTATTCTTTTGTTTAAAATTATATAGAAATAATACTAATTCTATTTTTTCTTTTGGATATTGCAATAAGTAGGATAATTTTAATTCCACTTGCAAATTATCACTGAAAACACATTTGGGAAGGAAAGAACAATCACTTTTTAGTAGCACAGCGATATGGATAGGGTAAGCTAGAGAATCTTAGTACCTGCAGTGCTGAGGGTAGGGTGAGAATAGAAAGTTTCCAAGTAAAGGTTCTTTAACCCCATTTCCATAGGACATCACAATTTGGCATTGCCATCAGCCACCAATCAATCTGGTTGCATAAATCATTCGCAAAAACTTCTCTGCACTGGCTCACTCTTTAATTTGCCAAAAAGATAACTACCAAACGTTTTGCACTTACCAAATAATAGAAGACTAATACAAAATTTCATAAAGTTCAAGAATTGAAATCAACCCACTCATGAGGCTGTTTCTCAAACATAAAGAGTTTCGAGGCATAGAGATTGTGCAATTGTATCCGACTTTCTAATCATCTTTTATCAGGCTAAATTTCATATAAGTTCAATTTTAAACACCTTTTACTTGGCTCTGTTTCAATCAGGAGAACAGTTTTCATTTTCAGCTCTTCTGGAAAAAAAAATAGGAAACTATATTTATTTGCTAGTAATGCGGAAACTTATTTAGTGAATTCAGAAGTTTTTCTTCTTTTCATACAAAGATGAAGCAAAAATTATTCACAGACCCTGAAGAACAATGATTCTCCATAAATTAAAACTCAAGCATCTAATACCAATACAACTACAGAAAGAGATTTGTTATTTCTTGGGTTAGTTTCTCCAAGTGAGTTTGGCGAACAATAAGTCCAACACACAGAAGGAAATGTAAAAAGAATCTGATCCTGTTTCCATCTAAAACCATGGCACCGCGCATACTGGATACAGTCGAGTTTTCCCTCATCCTTTGAGTATGTTTATCACTCCATATATAAAAAGCAGATTACCATAACCAGGAGAGATTGTTAAAGAGAGATAATTTAGAATGCCAGGTTAAAGTAGCTACATCAGAGTCCTTTTAATAGGTACTCCTTAACCTAATACGTGCGTGCTCTCAAATGCATCATAAGTCATACCAAATATGACAATTATAGATGGAGCAATAACTTATTGACAACTAAGAAGATAATATAAAACATAATTCGAGGTTTAATTGAATTAATTAATGTTAAATTTCCCTATTCAGAAATTTGAAAAAATAATGGAAGACTGAAATGAAATGCTTTTTGCCTCATCACATAGTATGGATCATAAAACATGGAAAGGAATTAAAAGAAAGGGTCTACAAATTTGTATCTTTAGGAAACAAAAAAGGTGTATGCATTTCCTAGATATAGTTGACCGCATTCCAGTTATTGACTGTACACTCCATGAAAAATGGCCACTTTAGTGTATCTCCCGTAACTGCTATTTATGAGGATAGAGTCTATGTAAATGATCCAAATGGCAGCTTTACACATTGTGCCTAATAACAATTATACTACTTTCTACTTTTTCTTCCAAGAAAGTCACTGAAGCGATTTAAAAAATTCCAAGAAAGGACACCAATCATGAGTTGCATTGAGATAGATAAACTTCACCAATTAGACTCTGAGACTTCAATAGAATGAATGAAATAGAAACCATATTGTACCATCACAAGAGGAGACAAAATAACACATAGAAGCTGGCTACTGGAAATAGATAAGTTACTACTTTTTTCTTTTCTTTTCGAAACTGAGATAAATTTCTACTATTAAGGCCTTTTATATTCAAGCTAAACATCCCTTCATTAAAGTACCATTAACTGGAGATTTCTTTTTTCCAAATTAACAGTTTTTTTATAACCGTGGTGTCCGGGCCAGCTTGCTCGCGCACCTTGACTAACACGAGATACCTGCTACCTCCCACCAACAAGAAGTACCAAGTATCAGGTACAACTCTGTCCACCAAGGCTAGGACATATGGAAAGAAATCACCTAGTGTTTTTGTCTCGATGTGAACCTTTTCCAAATTAACAATCCGGATACCATTCCGAGCCAAAGACTGTTGATATTCTCAACACAACTTTTTAGCAAGGATATGATCTTAAACTCAATTTCAGTTAAGAAGGTATCAAATTTCTTCATTCTACAATTCACTAGGCAAAATCCAAATTAACCAAACACTTGGATAATAAAATATATCTTCACAAGCTTACAGCACTTGGGGTCATTCAAAACCCCCATGAAATGAGCTTTCCAATTGATGCAGGTGACACAAACCAATTCGTCATAGATTATGAAAATTAAAAAAAGAAAAAATTACACTTTGTCAAATCAATTGTACAACTAATATGTCCTCCCATATTCTCATGTTTCTAAAGCAAGATTTTCGGCAAGAAACCCCACTAAAAAGGCAAAAATAAACTTAGGAACAAATAAAGGTTGAGTCTTTTATTGAATCAAAAAATTCAGGCATCGTCAATCTCCCATAATTTCGAACCCCAACATTCACATTACCCCACACAATATAACGAAAAGGGTAGCAAAAGAAACAAGAATGGCTAAAGGGGGTTGCTAAGAATCACCTCAAAATCCGACCATTTTAAGAGAATGTAACAGAGGAAACAAAAGACTAGGAAGAGGAAAAGCTAATCAACAAATACAAAGAATTTGGTGGATGCACTTTCTCAAATCAATTGTACAATTCTAAAGCAAGATTTTCACCAAGAAACCCACAGAAAAGCAAAAATAAACTTATTCGAACAAACAAAAGCTTGAAACTTTTATCTAATCAAAAGGTTCAGGCATCATCAATCGCCCATAATTTCAAACCCCAACATTCACATTACTCAACCCCCCCCCCCCCCCCCCCCCCCCACACACACACACACAAACAAATATGTAAATGTGAAAGGACAGAAAAGAAGGAAAAGGGCAGCAAAAGAAACAAAAAGACTAAAAGGGGTAGCTGAGAATCATTTGTATATGTCCTAGAAGTAATATATTCTCAGATTTCTAAAGCAAGATTTCAGCAAGAAACCCACTAAATAGCAAAAATATACTTAGTAACAAATAAAGGTTGAGCCTTTTATCTAATAAAAAGGTTCGGGCATCATCAATCTCCCATGATTGCGAACCCCAACATTCACATTATCACACACACACACACACACACACAAAAAAAAAAAAATATGTTCAAGCTCAAATGCAATGTGAAAGGACATAAAAGAAGGAAAAGGGTAGCAAAAGAAACAAAGAAAATAAAGGAGATAAAAAGGGGGTTGCTGAGAATCACCTCAAAATAAACAACAAATATGTCCTAACATATACTCAGGTTTCTAAAGCAAGATTTTCAGTAAGAAACACATTAAAAGGCAAAAATAAACTTAGGAACAAATAAAGGTTGAGCCTTTTATCTAATCAAAATGTTCAGCCACCATCAGTGTCCCATAATTTCGAACCCCAACATTCGCATTACCCCGCACACACACACACAAAAAAAAAAAAAAAAAAAAAAAACTACTAAAAGGGCAGCAAAAGAAACAAGAATTACTAATAGGGGTTGCTAAGAATCACCTCAAAGTCCGAGCATTTTGAAGAGAATGTAAGAGAGGAAACAGAAGAATAGAAAGAGGAAAAGATAATCAACAAATACAAAGAATTTGGTGGAACCGTGATTTCTATTCACAGCCTTCTTTGTCTCTTTGTTTAACTCCACCTTCGCCATTATTCACAATCAATACTGCAAATCAAAAAATAGATCTATCTTGGCTTTTGCTTCTCTTTTTTTCTTTTTTTTCTTTTTTTTTTTTTTTGGTTGTATACCGGTGTTTTGTTTGTTGGGGCACTTTTGCTGGAAGGCCACTTCGAAAATTTATTAGCAAAATGGCCATAAGTTTTCTGAAATTTGGGAAAGGCCACCATTTATTACGTCAGAATTGATAATACCAGAAGTTGTCAAACCTAGCCTCAAAATTTTGAAAAATAAACTTTGGCCCCCAACCCCCAACATTTTAGTTACCCAAAAAAACAAAACTAAATATTTCCCTCCAAAAGCTCCCTATTCCATATTCCGTTTCCGGCCAAAATTCCGGCATTTCGTCGGAAAATCAGTCCCCAACGACTGAAAGCTTCTCTATTTCAACCATTTTAATAAAAATCCGTAGAAATCATTGAAAAGGGTCTTTCCAATTGTTGTAAAAGCTCAGTTTTCCGACGAAACCTCCGGCCTCATTCCGACATTGGAGTTCGTTTTAGGAATACAGATTCTCTTTTGTATTCAATCCGCCATTGTTGTAACCGGTAAGAGCTTTATCCCTGCTCTTTTTCATTCTGAATCTGGTGTTGTTCGTCGCCAGTCATAGACCACTGTCATCGACGAGTCATAGACCATAGTCATAGTCTATTATAGAATTATTATGGCGTCGATTGCAGAATATATTATAGTAGGTAGTGATTACGTGGGTAAATGAGAGGAGACCCCAAAATGTTGGAGTTGGATTTCTTCTAGCAAGGTGACAGTTCCGATTGTCGTGCGTCGCAATGGTACGTTCAACGACCTAGTTACGAGCGTAATCGAAAGCGGGGAGCTAAATTGTGGCCCCAATGACTTGCGCATTAGTTATATGATTAATGCCCTTCCCGTGAGGGGAAACATACATCCTTCTTTCATAACGAATGATAGGCATGTGGGATTGTACATGCTTGATGGTGCTCCTGATGGTTCTAGGCCTGTTTTAAGAATAAATGTTGTTGAGAGTTCCCAAAAAGCTTCTACTTCAGCTGCACCACCCCCACACCCACCATAGCTGCCATCCGATAACAATTCAATACAATATGAGGGCATGGGTGATCCTTTAATGGATACAGATGATCCTAATAGTGATGACGAAGAGTGTGATGGAGGCGACGAGGGTGATGGGCAGCCAAGTGGTTCACAAAGCAACCACAACTTCAATGGTGGAACCGGTTTCTACCATGGGCAAACATTCGAGAACAAGGAGTATTTAAAGGTTTTGTTGAAGCAAGCTGCAATAAAGACCCCATTCTATTTTAAACCGAACAAAAGCAATAACAAATATTATAAGGTGGAATGAACAAATATTATATGCTTGGACAATTATAAACCAACCAGTAATAAACTACATTAATCTATAATAACTCAAAGCCCAAGAATATTATAGATGACATTGGTCGATGCTAAACTTGAGAAATAAAGTCTACTTTTGGAATGAGAAGCCTACTGAATTTGCACTATTCTAACGGACAAAAAAATAATTTAAAAATAGATTAAATACCAAATACCAAATTGCACAAATCTAAGTGATCGTGGATAAGTATATCATAAATCGGCGGTTGTCAATAGCTAACTGTCATCATTTAGGCTCGACTTCACGCATGGTCAACAATCATCCACATGGTGTGTATATATATATATATATATATATATATATATATATATATATATATAGAGAGAGAGAGAGAGAGAGAGAGAGAGAGACTAAGGCCAGTATTTGTCTAAAAAGGCCAAAAATAAATAAAATTAATTAAATAAAAAGACTTGATCCTATTTAAACATTATAATAACACTTTAATACATCATATATGAGTCCGCATCTATTAGACACATGATCTAAAGAGTTTTAGGACACCTAATGGTCCTTAAATCACTAATATTAGCCTAAAGGCCAAAAATAAATAAAAAAGACTTGCTACTATTTAAACATTATAATAACACTCTAATAAATCATATGAGAGTCCTCATCCACTAGACACATGATCCAAAGAGTTTTTGGACACCTAGTGATCCTTAAATCACTAATATTAGTTTAAAAAGCCAAAAATAAATAAAATAAAAAGACTTGATCCTATTTAAACCTTATAATAACACTTTAATACATCATATGAGAATCCCCATCCATTAGACACACGATCCAAAAAGTTTTAGGGCACCTAATAGTCCTTAAATCACTAATATTAGTCTAAAAAAGCCAAAAATAAATAAAATAAAATAAATAAAAAGACTTGATACTATTGAAACATTATAATAACACTTTAATGCATCACATGAGAGTCCCCGTTCATTAAACACATGATCCAAAGAGTTTAATCACAAGTAATGGTGTCCTTAGAACAATGTTGTGCTTTGAGAACAATAACTTATTGTCAGATTAATTGGATAGTAGTGATATGATTACCGTTAATTATGCTTAAACTCTTTGGATCATGTGTCTAGTGGATGGGGACTCTCGTATGATGTATTAAAGTGTTATTATAATGTTTAAATAGTATCAAATCTTTTTTATTTATTTTTGGCTTTTTAGACTAATATTAATGATTTAAGGACCATTAGGTCTCCTAAAACTCTTTGGATCATGTGTCTAATGAATGGGGACTCTCATATGATGTATTAAAGTGTTATTATAATGTTTAAACAGGATCAAGTCTTTTTATTTATTTTATTTTATCTTTTTTAAACTAATATTGGTGATTTAAGGACCATTAGGTGTCCTAAAACTCTTCGGATCATGTGCCTAATGGATAGGGACTCTCATATGATGTATTAAAGTGTTATTATAATATTTAAATAGTATCAAGTCTTTTTATTTATTTTATTTTATTTATTTTTGGCTTTTTTCAGATTTGGGGTTTGGGGTAAGGATTTGGGGTTAGGGTATTCATTTTTTTTTTGGTCTGTTGGACGTGCAAATTTAGCAGGCTTCTCGTTCCAATAGTCACCTTTATTCCCGTGATTTATAATCAACCTTAAAGGTCCATCATAGATCGCGTCAATGAGTTATTACAGATCATAGTCGTTTATCATCAGTTAAGTCTATTAATATACCTACTGATACGCTCAAATTACACCTATTAATGGCATAAAGCGAACGTTGTCAAATATAGTAATCTAAACAAGGTTGGGGCGAATCCCACAGGGAATATGGAGAGAAAAGGGTACTAATTGTATGCGATACTAGTCTTTAAAGGCTTTAATCCTATTCCGAATAGTTTGAAAAGAGATTTGGTTTGTATTCGCTATTTTGAAGTGTTTGGAATTTGTTTGGATTTGGAGAACCAAAGTTGTGTCCCCGCGATGATTAGATGTTATGCTATGGGTGTCAATATGATATATTTCTAATGGGTCGGCGTTATATATGCACTTAACCTCTAATGCACTTTCTAATATTTTCCAATAGTTAGAAAGTATTTATTTTCATGATTTTCCCAAATGCAGAAAAGTTGTAAATAAGATTGATTAAATATGCCAAGTAGAACTCATCTTATCCCTAAGCGAGTTCATTAAACGAGGGTTAGTGCTCCGAGTCCTTGTTATATTATTTCAAATTACACCCTAGTTCATCTTTTCAAATAAACTAGAGTTTGTGCATGAACAAGTGTTTGCAACCACTAATGTACAATGAATACGAGAAATAATAAAACACATTACAACCCATTATATATATATACAATGTTAGACACCCATTACATAGCACCCATCATTTGGGTCCACAACTTTGATTAAAGAAACTACTCACACATTATGGTCTCGAAAGTAGGGTGCAATAAATGAGACATAAAGCTTACAAAGTGTGATAAAGATGATGGAAAATGGAATCTTGTTGTCTTCACTAAGCTCCAAAAGGGGAGTATTCAATGCTCACCCACCAATGGAAGTTTGTTCACGTGGTTACAATTAAAATTGGCTGCCAAAAAAAAACCTAAAATGTTCTTTAAATAGGCTCCAAAAAACGCACAGCAGCGACTGACAAAATTGCCCCCGATAGCAAGATCAACGGACCGTTGATCGTTCGACGATCCGTCAATTTCTTCGTCCTTTGTACCTTCAGCAATGTGTTCCATTTGACGGTGCCGTCGACCAGTTCGACGCTCCGTCGAGTATTCCGTCTTTCTCTCTTCTTGTTGATAGATCCTGATTGACGACACAAACGACGAAGCATCGATCAGTTCGACGCTTCGTTGATGTCTCCGTCCTTTGTCGTCTTCAACTTTTTCATCACTGGAAAATCGAGCTTGTCGACGCTTCAAAAGACGGTTCGTCGGCTGATCGACGGAATGTCGATTCTTCATTTCTGGCCAATTTTTCCTTTGTTCTTTGCTTTTTGCTTTTGGGCCATTGTTTTCCTAAAACACAACAAAACATATTAACAAGAACCAGACTTACTTGAAAACAACCAAAATTCATAGTAAAAAGGTGTCGAATGTGCCACAAATCCGCGGCACATCACCTACCACACTTAGCTTTATTTCGACGGTTAGAAAACAAATGCAAATATAAAAAAGGACATAAATAAAATACAACACAAGAAATATGAACAACAACCATATATTTAATTTCATTGCAATATGAAAGCCCAAAAGCTTCCATCATCAACTTTCACCAGTGAAAGCTTTGCAAAATACTTACAATAAAAATAAACACATGGCATCGGTTAAGTGAAACATCACCTAATGGCTAAATTTGATCAGTTTGATTAGACGTGGAAACTGCAGAATTATGAAAGGTACTCATTATGCTGCTCAGTTCCCCATGATAAGGGTTTTACTTGAGGAGTATAAACCTCCAAAAGGAAGACTAATATCATAACGGTGAAATATCATAGACCAACTAAACGGTATATTATAAATCCACTTAGAGTCCATGATAAACTATACAAAGTTGATTAATATTGAACTTGCATTCAGAATTCAGAATTCAGAATTCAGAACTAATACAATAAAAATACATTAAAATTTAAATATATCAAGTGGGATCCTATCTCAAATATCGACACGTTATTTTATTGTGACCAGCCCCCTTGCAAATCGAGCACTTGTTTCTCTTTCCTTTACTACTTCCTTTGGGCTTGAAAGTTTCTGTGATGCCAGGAATACGCTTAATTCTCTTTCTTCCAAGTTTGGGCTCATACCTGGGTGGAGGAATGTACATGTTTGTATACTTCTCTAGCACTTCCCATTCTGACTCTAGAGGGACTATATAACTAGTTTCAGCAAATGCAAGAATGTAAGATTGAACTTTATACATAGGCGAAGAATACTCGTAGATGTTTGAACCATAATCAACACCATACTTCAATCTCAATGCTGCCATCGCATGAGCGCACAGTAGTTTCACCAAGTCATACTCTCACACGAACATGTTTTGTTCAGTAGATTGACTTTGGCAGTTAGGCCACTGCCGACTACGGTGAACTCATCGGCCTCCTCGTTTATATTATTGACAAACAAGGAGTCTCCCTCATTCATTTTTTCCCTTATCGTCTTTTCAGCCGACGACACAAATAAATTGATTGAACCGTTGATATCTGCACGCCTCTGCCTGGAAATTTTAGTAAACCTCCTAGAAATGGAAGTGAATAAGACAGTCACCGATCTATATACAAACAATAGAGTGGCTTGATCAACCACGATAGAAAAACAAGAATAATCGATCAAAAGTCTAGTAATAGGCCATAATGCATTTGCAAAAATAAAAAACAAACAACGGAAGATCGAAACAAGCAAAATAAGTATGAAGCTCAAAATGCTCCGATGGAGTTCAAAATAAAAGAAAGTACACGGGGACGGCGGCTGAAGAATATTGAAGCTTGGGGGAGAGCAAGAATGGTTGGAAGCTTGAGAGATTTTTAAATTTGGGAAAGTGAAAAGACTGATGAGAGAGAGAGGGATTTTCTATATCTTAATAGAAGTGAGTGGGACTAAAGTGTATGTTTTAAAAAACCCCAACTTTCTAAAACTATAAAAGGCACCCCATTTCCCCTTTTCTAAATCCTAATTCCGATAATTAATTCAAAAAGAAAATGAGTGGCCTTTTACTTAAAGCAAGACTCAAAGTGGCCTATTCCCCAAATCTTCTCTTGTTTGTTGGGGGATTGAGGTGAAGAGGACACTCAAGTCTTCAATTAAAAAAAAGGGACAAGTGGGTCCTTTTTTTTCTTTTTTCTTTTTACTCACTTAAACACTAATTAAGTAAAATGGGGTCATATTAGATATTTAGAACTTTGAAAAAGGGAGTCAATTGGGGGATTGAATTAAAAATGACAAATGAGTTTGTCAATTGAGTGTGAGTCCTTTAAGTTTAAAAATTAGGTAGAAGGGACAATTAACTAATTAATGTTAATGAGGTCAAACTTCATTAAGAAACCTTTTTCAGCAACCCTTAAACTTTTTACTTTTACACTTTTACCTCTACACTTATTACATCAAAATAACGGTGGAAAAAACAAACCCGCCATTTTTTCTTAGTCTTCTTCCCATGTCTCTAGCCATTAATGCTCAACCTATCTTCCTCCTCCTCCTCCTTATTTTTCTTCTTCTTATTCTTCTCTAGGAATCTAACTCTCCCAAAACAATTTTAAATAGTAGATCCAAGATTGTATTTGTGTTTTTGTTGAGAAGATTTGTAGAGAAAAATTGTGGAAAAAAATATCAAAATATTATTGGGTTTGTTGGACTGCATTTGCTTAGTTTTTGAGCTTGGAATTACTTCAAAGAACCATTCATTAATTATTGGTAAGTGAAAAAGATTAATTTTTGTGCATTCTTCAGCTGGGTTTAGCGAACCTAATCTGGTTGTTTCTGTCGACAACTTTCGTAGTTGTCCGGACAACTTCGAAAGTTGTTGACTTAAACAATTGAATATTGTCTAACAAATATAGAAATTGCCCTAGCAACTACTGTCACGACCCAACCCCGTAGGCCGTGACTAGTGCCCGATCTGGGCACCCGAACCCATCTATCAAATATTATCTCAAATTCTATCAACTCATTCTAGTATATGGCCGAAGCCAACAAGACTTTATTTCAAATTTAGGTAATTTCCAGAAAATTTCGGCAGAGTTTCCTTTGTTTTACGGACTATCCAATATACCCTGCACGCAGAAAATACCAACAAAAGCCACACAGGGCTAACCAAGCAATATATAAACATATGCGGACCGGCCGCCTCGGCGTATAGGATCGCCCAAACAACATATGCGGACCGGCCGCCTCGGCGTATGGGATCGCCCAAACGACATGTACATACATCTATACAGAAAGACCCCAACCCACAAACATGTCCACAGACCTCTAAACAGACCGACAGAATCATATGACGGGACAGGGCCCCGCCGTACCCATGAACGAATATATACAAATGCACTAATAAATATATATACCAAAAGTATAAGCTCCGGAAAGAGAGGAGCACTCCGAATAGCAGAAAGGGTGTCCTAAACAGGTGGATCACCAGGCTGTGCGTCTGTACCTGCGGGCATGAAACGCAGCCCCCGGAGAAGGGGGTCAGTACGAAATATGTACTGAGTATGCAAAGCAGAAGGTACAGAAATAAATCTGAATAATAATCGAATCAGATATATAGAAAATAATACATATCAAAATGTTTATTTCCAAAGTATAAATTATGCATAGGGCACTGGAAAATGTGGTCGCCCGCCTGTCGATGGCGCCACAACACAGCATAACACCAGAAAGTTTCAAATCTCCGAATCCCCGTCACACATCACAACACAGCATAACGCCAAACACAGCATAACGCCAAACATAAGTGGAACCCGACCCTCGAGCGAGGAGCACGGTGAACCATAAACACAGCATAACACCGGAATGTATCAAAAAGCGCACGACAACAGAACCGGCCCGGGAACCGGCGAACGATATCATAGTAGGCACGAGCGGAGTAGTGAGGAATCATATGCATAAAATCATTATTATAAATCCGAAGGATAAGTAAAATAGTCATATTTGAAATCGGAATGATAATTATCACTTTTTGATTCAAAGTTGTCAAATTTACATAAAGGGCGTCGCGGGACCCACGGACGAGTATAGACCCGAACTGAGCCCGCCTATGAAAAACATACCCATTATACATCAAGCAAACTCCTATAAAAATTATTGGAGCGATCCGAGCCTCTATGCGAAAAATATGGCATTCAGAGATTACAAAATTCCTTAAAGTGAACATTTTCTATGCGAATGTCGGAAAGCGATTACTTCAAATACATCATGGTTCATATTTCATAAAAACATACATAAGAGTGCCAAAGAATATATATATGGATCATAACATGCTCGGATCTCGAATTTGGAATTCCCTTAAAGCTCTAATCTAGCCTATGTGAAACTAAGGCATGCCAAAAGAAGGAAGGTTGCTTTACATACCTCGTACGCACTTCCAAAATAGCCAATCTAAAGTAAATTTCCAATCCACGCCTCGGGCTCCCCAAGGTCTACAAATACGCCAACGAATACCAAACATTAGTTAAGGGCACTTGAGCCATTCTTTCCAACTAATCATTAAATTCTACAGAAAATTTGGCAGCATTTCCCCTATAAATAGGCCATCCCGAGAATTTATCTCGCTCAAAATCAACAACAACAACCACAATAACCAACCTAGCAACATCAATAATCAATTCGAAAGGCAAAACAACAGTAATAGCTCTCTTTTACATCTTTCAACAACTTTCCAAATATTCGTTTCAACGGCTTACTTTCAAGCCACAATATCGTTCGTACATTCGATTATTAACCCAAATCCATACTAACAACATTCAAGAACATTCTAAACAATTCACATAATTTTTCCAACAAGCCAAGAATTTTTCTCTATGTTGCCCGAAAACAGTCCCCTTAGCCGAGCAACCCCCTTTTTTTTTTTTTTTTTTTTTTTTTCACTTTCCTCATTTTCAAGTCATGTTTTGTATCACAATCCACAATAGAACGATATGATTTTCATAAAATATACAACTTACGTCAAACGCACAACTAACCTCAAAACAGCCCACAAATTCTCAACATCAATCTTGAGTTATTAATTGCTCATTTCCAACACAAAAGTCATCACAACAACCATTTCGACGCTAAGCGATATTAATTCATTCTTTGCTACAAATTGGAGGCCATATACACGGCTACATACCCACCTATATACATACATCGATAGTTCTCATTCATTTCTTCACCCTACAACAATCAACATACTAAATAGAGTTAATTCTTCACTTAGTCACAACACCCATTTACACAACTTCACACACCATACACGACCCAACTTCCAACATACTACATTTCATGATTTTTCATCCATATTGACATACTATAATATGCATACAACATTTATAACTCAAAAACAAGATTAGATCTCACCTTTCTTCTTCAATCCACCAATAGGCTAGGGTTTGCAAATCTCTTAAATGAAAGACTTGATCACTCCAACAATGCTTCCAAGTTACTTAGGGACCTCTAATTAGTTGATTTGTACCCAAGAAATATTTTTAGAGGGGCTTGATTTGGATTTGGTTTTCCATGGTCTTGGCCGTGAGCCATGGTTTTGGTTCCTCAACTTCTTGCTTTATTTTCTAAGTGTGGGAATGTGAAATGAGAGAAAGATGACTAAGTGGTCATCTTTTAAGTCCCCTTAAAATATCTCTTATTGTCTTTGGGCCCACACATGTGTTGGACCAATTAAAATTGGCCACAACAATGTGTGGGGACCACTTCAATCCACACATCTTCCTTTTTTTTTTTTTTATGCAAGAGTTTTAATTTCCAAATTTATGAATTATGGTCCCAATTTTTCCTAAGTGTTCAAGCTAACTATTTCATACACAACTTATGTCTCAAAATAAAATCAAAGGTCAAAAGTCCCGACTTCAAATCCCGGAATAGTCTTGGCCTTAATTTATCATAGTTAATCCGGGTTGTCCCAATGTATAAAAATACGGGACGTAACAACTACTATAGTTGCCCGACAACTGTGTGTAGCTGTTGGACTACTGAATAGTTGATAGGACAACTAATTCAATAGTGGAACATCTTTTATAGTTGTCACAATAAATAGTTCGACAATTACAGAAGTTATCCCAATAACTACTAAAGTTGTCCGATAACTGTGTTTAGTTACTGATTAACTGATTAGTTGTCAGGACAACTAGTAAAATTGTGGAACAACTTATTAGTTGTTGGAATAAATAGTTGAATACAACAGTCGTCCCCCAAAACTACTAAAGTTGTCTGACAGCTATCGTTGGTTGTGGGACAACTAAAGAGGTGTAGGGATAAGTAACTAAGGCTTTTAGCAATTTTGAAGTTGTTTGATGAATCTCTCTCTCTCTCTCTCTCTCTCTCTCTCTCTCTCTCTCTCGTAAGACCACTGAAATATGTATTTTTGTGATATCTTCAGGTATTGTGACCCTCAATGGAAGATCAAATAATAATAATAGAAGTTGACTTACCTGGTGAATGGGTGGAGAATGCTACTCGGTATACTTGGCGGTCGAAGGGTCGAGAGACAGTACCAATAATGATAAGCAAGGATGCTACGTATGATGAGTTGGTTAACCCAAACCTAGAAACGATGATCTCAGCCAACTCATCATACATAACATCCTTGCTTATCATTATTGGGACTGTCTCTCGACCCTTCGAACGCTAAGTATATCGAGTATCATTCTCCACCCATTCACCAAGTAAATCAACTCCTATTATTATTTGGTCTTCCGTTGATGGTCACAATACCTGAAGATATCACAAAAATACTTATTTCAGTGGTCTTACAAGAGAGAGAGAGAGATTCATCAAACAACTTCAAAATTGCTAAAAACTTGGTTACTTATCCCTACACCTCTTTAGTTGTCCCACAACCATCGACAACTGTCAGACAACTTTAATAGTTTTGGGGGACGACTTTTGTATTCAACTATTTATTCCAACAACTAATAAGTTGTTCCACAATTTTACTTGTTGTCCTGACAATTAATCAGTTAATCAACAACTAAACATAGTTGTCGGACAACTTTAGTAGTTGTTGGGCTAACTTCTGTAATTGTCCAACTATTTGTTGTAACAACTATAAAAGTTGTTCCGCTATTGAATTAGTTGTCTTATCAACTATTCAGTAGTCCAACAACTACACACAGTTGTCAGGCAACTATAGTAGTTGTTAGGTCAATTTCTATATTTGTTAGACAATGTTCAATTGTTTAAGTCAACAACTTTCGGAGTTGTCTGGACAACTACGAAAGTTGTTGACAGAAACAACCAGATTGGGTTCGCTAAACCCAGCTGAAGAATGCACAAAAATTAATCTTTTTCACTTACCAATAATTAATGAATGGTCCTTTGAAGTAGTTCCAAGTTCAAGAACGAAGCAAATGCAGTCCAACAAACCCAATAATATTTTGATATTTTTTTTCCACAATTTTTCTCTACAAATCTTCTCAACAAAAACACAAATACAATCTTGGATCTACTATTTAAAAACATTTTGGGAGAGTTAGATTCCGAAAGAAGATGAAGAAGAAGAAGAAGAAGAAGAAGAAGAAGAAGAAGAAGAAGAAGAAGAAGAAGAAGTTGAGCATCAATGGCTAGAGACATGGGAAGAAGACTAAGAAAAAATGGCAGGTAGGTTTTTTTCACCTTTATTTTGATGTAATAAGTGTAGAGGTAAAAGTAAAAAGTTTGGGGGTTGCTGAAAAAAGTGTCTTAATGAAGTTTGACCTCATTAGCATTAATTAGTTAATTAACCCTTCTACCTAATTTTTAAAACTTGAAGAACTCACACTCAATTGACAAACTCATTTGTCACTTTTAATTCAACCCCCCTTCTTTGTTCTCTTTCCATAGCATGTGCATCTGCACGTGATTTGTGGCTTTGTTTGTCCCTTTCTTTGGACACTTGCCGTTGAGCCTTTTTTTTTTTTTTTTTTTTTAATATACACGTTTCGCTTCTTGAGAGTAAAACTATATGGATTTTGACCAAATACTTTAAAATGCATTTTTCATCATATTAATATGAGAAGAATTGCAACTTATTGTAATTTTTCGTATAGCTTTTGTACATCTAAATTTTAATTTTAAAATATTAAATTATTCCCTCCGATTTAAAAAGGGTGTTCACTTAGCCTTTAATTTGTCATTTTACCTATTTCTGCCTAAGAATTATTATTTTCTTAAGGGGCGTACAAATGACTAAGTGAAATTTTTTTGTGAATCGGATGGAGTAATCTAATTTAATTTAGCTTAAAAAATTAGTCAAATTGACTCTCGAGTAGTAAAAGTGAACGGAGTGAATAGTTTTTTGTGTATATTCATAGCCTCACTTATTCACAATCACGCTAGGTGCAGTTCATTACAGGAGAAACCTTATAATAGAACTTTTTTATTCACAAGGCTCAAAGCCGAGACCTCTAGTTATGCGTAAACAAATATCATTCATCTCACTGCAATTGTTGGGGTGATCTTATTTCTTAGTTCTATTTGGTTTGTCTACTTCTAGTTATGCAGGATCGATTTAATCAACTTTTAAGATTAAAATCAGAATATTAAATTTATTAATATCTTAATATGATTTTAGATAATCAAATGATAAAGGAATTTATTTGGAAATTTTAGATAAAGATAACTTGCTCGGTGATTTTGTTCGTGTTAACATCAATGGAATAGGAAAAAAGAGGGTGTACGCGAAATTAAGGAAAAGTTATTTTTTTTTTATATAAGGAAAAAATAGCTCACTGTTCTAATCAAGGAACAAAATTATTTATAGAGCATCTAATGGCTTGATTTTGTATTAATTCAAGAAAATAGAACATCCTAAAGGGCATAAAATAAGTTGCATCAAGCTTTCGATTGGCTGATTCAAGGCTTACTCGAACTATTACTCAACAAAAAATAAGAGCTTGTGATCGCCGAAGTAATTTCTTGTTTTTCCGTGCTTTTTCCTCTCGTGTTTTTTTTTTTTTTTTGGTAACTGAAATATTTTATTACTAAATGAATTATGTACAATGCATCTGAATTCAATGGACATCAAGTCCCAGGAACCAGTAACCAAAATCAGAACATCAGCCTAGCAGACTGTGGAAGACCTAAAATAAACAGAAAAACTTTAAGAAAATGATTCAAACATCTTTCTCAAATGGGAATTGGATAACTAGCTTATATAGTATAAAATGAACTTAAGAGCACAGCTAGAATACAAACTATAATAGTAATTGACAAATCCCATGTCATGACCACCCATAGGAGGCATGTTTATGTATCATGAATCTTCCTTACACTCTACATTTTTGCAGAACTGGAGCAAGCCTGAGCATGCACCACATAACAAACTGAGGCTAAGCAAATTTATGGAATCAAAAAGTATGCAAGGCTTGTTACTTGTTAGCACACAGTTGATTCATCAAAGGATCAGTCACTAGCAAGAGAAGAACATTAAAGGTGTATATCGTCTACGATATCACAAGTAATTAAATGCCATTTAGAAGAACTGATAAAATTTGAACCTGTTTGATGTGGAAGTGTTTAAGGTCTATGCCCGGACGATGTAAAAGATATTTACACAATCAGGTCTCTAGGAAATTTTAGGTAAATCTCTTCAATAAATGTGGATTGGTAACCTAGAAAAAAGTAGTAAGCAACCTGCTACACAGTACACAGTGACATTGCTGTGTATGTAACTTAAATTATTGGGTAAATTGAAGGATCATTTGTGCAAGAAGCAACAACCACTGTTTGCATGCATTTGCTTTTCCATACAATAGGAACTTCTTTTCTAAGATTTATATGAAAGAGAAGCAGAATATGCATGCGAGTCCACAGCGCCTGAACGAAGATATGAAGTGATTTCCAGTAGAATCTTCAAATGATTAACAGATTAACAGGTCAAGTCAGGCAGCTATATTCAAAAAAAGTTGAAGAGGTGCCTACAAACCAGACTTTTAAATAAAACCAGGATTAGGAATAGGGATCGGTAAAACAATGATTCTTTTCTCATATTTTTGCAATTACAGTGTATTTGTCTGTTAACGATGGATAGAAATAGGTAGAGTTGCACAAAACAGGGAAAAGGAATCTGCAGCCATCCATCCTACATGTGAAGGTAACGAAACTGTTGTAACGTCTAATCACAAAGAGGGAAAAAGAAGAGGATTCATGGAACAGTATGTTAGAAGAAAGAACTTTGTGCTGAGAAATACTTAAGCTTCTAATATGAAACATATAATTTGAACAGTTATGTAGAATAACTCCAAAACGAGATGCACAACACACCATGGTCCTTTTACCTAACATTTGAGGCCTCTTAACCTAATAATAACTTTTTTGGAGGCCCTAGGACAATGTGATAACTCCTCATATAGTCTCATTGACTTTTCAATGTGATATTCACTCAGCTGATTACCTTGACCGCGACCCTCGATGGAAATCACAACTTGCTCTAAGCAATTTGAGGACCTAAGAAGAAACTTCACCAGCTGGATAGCAAATGAATTTACTATGTGTACCTGTATGTTGACGATTTTCAATTGGCAACAGATTTCATTGAACTTCATTGTTCTCTGCATTTGGCTACTAGGTAGCTTCCCTAGTGTCTCATGCCTTATGTCATCCTAAACGTTTCAATAATAGAGATGTGAAAGTCGCGTAGATATGGAGATGAAATCCAAAAGCAAAAGAAACAAAATAGCCACTTGTTAACATACCCAAGTGAAGAGAAATGTGTCAGATTCAATAAATACTGTCAGCACCTCCAATTTAGGGGAATTCCGCAGCAAGCTCACTATGCCAAGGAAGTGCCATCTCGTAGGTTTTGTCTCGACAACTACAGATTTGCGGGTAAGGGATAGGCAACCATTCCATTCTCTTACAGCCAATTCCTAGACAAGACAACAAATAACATTTCCTCTTGATATTCAAATATTTCATGCCAGCACAAGATATTGTAATTTATACTGGTTTGAGAAAGAATGAGAATTTTCACCACATAATGAGTAAAACAATATTATTGCTTAAAAGACAATACAAGCACAGTTATAGAGTAATTTTACTTGTTAGCCCTACTCAATATCTTGACAGTAATACGACAGGCACCAAGCATAAAGCTTTTGCTTACCTCACCAGGGAAGAAAAATGAAGACCGGTTATCCTTAAAAGAAAGGACATAGAAAGCACTGACTGGACGAATACGTCTTTTTTTATCTAAGTCTTCCAGTGGTGATTGAGACATTCATTTAACTAGGAAACTGAAGACCAGACAGAGAGGATGCAAATGCCTTCAAGAATGATGAATACTCACAAAAATTAGCAAGAATCGGGAAAAGATAGGAAACCAATTACCCATCACAGTACTGGCTGATAATGACTGGTTATTGGTGAGTCGCATAATAATCCTAGTTTTGATAATTATTGATTCTGAAATAGTAGATCAGCAATCGTTTAGAGTTTAGACTACACAGATTATGTTGACTCAAACTGGCAGCTGTATTTATTAGTTATTTCAAGTTCATCTCAGGATCAACTCCCATATATGATTTTTTGAGTTAACAAACAACCAATTGACCAAGATCAAGATGTTGATGTGGAAACTATTGGACACTATCTTCTTCTTACTAGTGGTTACTCTTAGGGCTCATTTGGTATGCAGGATGGGATAGCAATCCCATGGGATAAATGCGGGATTATTTTATCCTGCGTTTCGTTGGTGGGATAAGGGATAACAATCCCATGGGATAACCAATTTAGAGAGGATCAAGAAATAATCAGTCTAATTTTCAGAGCAAACAAGAACAAGAAATCCTAATCTTGGAAGGAATACTCAAACTTGATCTTCTTGAAAGCAAGTCCACATGATTAGATTTGGGCAGTGAAACTTGATCTTCGCCAAAATCTATCAGACCTCAAATTAAATTCTTCATTTTCTTATATATGAGAAGGAAGCTACCCTATGTTTGCTCAATCCCATGGGATAACCAATTTAGAGAGGATCAAGAAACAATCAGTCTAATTTTCAGAGCAAACAAGAACAAGAAATCCTAATCTTGGAAGGAATACTCAAACTTGATCTTCTTGAAAGCAAGTCCACATGATTAGATTTGGGCAGTGAAACTTGATCTTCGCCAAAATCTATCAGACCTCAAATTAAATTCTTCATTTTCTTATATATGAGAAGGAAGCTACCCTATGTTTGCTCAGGCTCACACATGGAAGTTGGGATGGAGACACAAGAGGTGACGACATGATGAGTATCAGGATCAACTCTTTCAATACCTCAACGAAAACAGAAAGAGCTATAATTGAAAAGTTCGTAACAGAAAACAAAAAGGAGAGAAGTATCGCAATCTTTATTTTCATCTTCATAGTAAGTATCATAAAACTAGTTAACCTGAAGGTAAAGATTTCAAGGAATATGGGTAATACCAGCACACACCAATGGCATACTCTTAGCTGCACTGCGTGCTTTATATCTGAAAGAAGTAACCAAATGTTTCTTTGTCTACTAATAAAGCTTTTTCCTCCACGAAAGAAGTTTAGAGCGGCAGCAGAAAGAGATGATGGAACTTTTAGATTTACAAAGTCAATTGCTCCGGAAACACTGATAGAATTTAACTTAGGAGCAATAATTTCCAACAGTGACATCTCAGATTCATCCAAGGTGATTTTTAAATCTTTTACATGATGAGGCAACTTCAACAAATGTAGGCCCTGGCAGTCATTAATGATCAGGGTTTCTAGTGATGGACACCCAGCTAACATCTCCT
Organism: Lycium barbarum; assembly: GCF_019175385.1. Classification (NCBI taxonomy): domain Eukaryota; kingdom Viridiplantae; phylum Streptophyta; class Magnoliopsida; order Solanales; family Solanaceae; genus Lycium; species Lycium barbarum. The sequence goes on from NC_083347.1 coordinate 15,786,021, forward strand.
CCATAAATGTGTCATCCAATAAAATTGTCCCAAGTGACAAGGTCTTAAGTGATTTCATCTGAATCCCAACCTCAGTTGCCAAGCTACAGCTTGCCAAATTTAACTCCGTGAGAGTGTCACTTCTAAGAATAAACGAAGGCAAGTGATAATCAAAAATAGGTTCATAGCGACAACGGCGACCAATGTCCACCTCAAGAACCTCCACTTTCTTCCTTACAGCAAAATTGATCCACGAGTCGATTTTTTCAACTATCTTCCCTGACTCTAAACCCGAGCTATAGATGGTGCGGCCAAATTTGAGGCGGAATTGAGTTACAGTTGGTGCTTCATGATGAAGTAAGACATGATCAACAAATGAGAACCACCTATTCATAGGAGGTGTGGTAGGCAGCTCCTCAAACAGACACACATAGAAATCAAGATTGCTCCTAGTCGTCCATAGCTTCCCAAATGGCTTAAGGAGCATAGTCTTCACTGCATCCTTTGTGGACAAGAAAGACATGATATAAGCAAGTACAGGGTCAGGTATACAGCTGATCCTATCTTCTTCCCCAAATTCAGAAACTTTACACTTCTTAACTGCAGCACCACAAGCGCCCACATCTAGTAGCTCCATGGTACTCTGAAAAATTACAAGATTCTGATATAAAATTGCGAATGGATAGCTAAGAAAATAATAATCAAACTGAAGTTTGACGCATTAGGGGTCGTTTGGTTGTTGGATAGTAAGTGAGTTATTCATGTATTACATCAACACAACTAGTACCACGCTTGGTAGCATTTTAGTTGTTATTTATAAAATTCAACACAGCAAGTATGTATAAAGTTCAACACAACAAAGTATTGTGTTTGGTAACCAATTTACAATCCCGCAAACTAATACCTGTATAAGTTATGAGAGAATCTACGTATTATTTATGCAATGTAGAAGATGGAATAAGTAATACATGAATAACAAAATCCTGCATAACTAATCCTTCCATTATTAATAACTGCATAAATTTAACCAGGAACCAAACGAGCCCAGAAGCACGTGAATGGGTATACATTGGTCGTTTGGTAGTTGATTGGAGTTATGCAAGTATTAGTGATACAAGGATTAGTTACGAGGGAATCTATGTATTATTTTATGCGGGGATTAGTTATTCATGTGTTAGTTATTGGCATAATACATAAGCAGGCCCTCAAACTTGGCCTTATGCCCTCCAACTTTGGGTGTGCACAAGTAAGCACCTCAACTTGCATAAAGTTGAACATGTGAACACAAATGCTGACATGGCACATAAAGTTTGGAGGTATCTAGATGATCATTTTGTAAGTTGGAGTGTTCAATGATAAAGTGGAGACAAGTTGAGATGCCTACTTGTGCGCACCCAAAGTTGGAGGGCATACTTTCAAGCTGAGGCCAAGTTTGAGGGCTTGTTTATATATTATGCCATTAATTATTCCATCGTCTATCGTGCATAAAATAATACATACATTCTCTCATAACTTATACATGTATCAGTTATGCGGGTTTCTAAATTACAAACCAAACACCGTATTAGGCGTGTTGACAATTTTTATACACCGCAAAAGAATGCTACCAAACATGATATTACTCACGCATAATTTAATACGTGAATAACTTAGCTCCTAACCAACTACATGTTGATAAAACTAGCGAAGCAGTTAAAAAAGTCAAAATGGACAACCAAGAACGGGGTTTAAAGATAACAACTGAAAAATGGAGAAATTCAATTTGGAATGAAGAATTTGAATCAGTTGTAAACTTGTAACGTTTGTTTGATTGCTTAATAAACTAATAAGAGCAGTAAGGTTTAGAAACTGAATGGGAAATAATTCTTACCGCTTTAATATTGTTGGGATTGATTCTTGATGGAGTTTTTGAGCTGGTGTTTGAGCTTACTTAGCTAAGTTTATACCTAATAATTCACATTCTTTGTGGTGACAAACATAGGTCAAAAAACTTTCTGTGTTGAGTTTTTCTTTCTTTTTCTGTTTTCGGCCACTAATCTAATATGTGGAGTAGTCATGTAATGCCATAAATAAAATATTACTCCAATAATCTTGTGAGTTTTTTTTTTTTTTCATCATCCTAGTGTGTAACTATAACTATTTGGGTTCGTTTGGTTTGAACACAAGTTATGATGGAATTAATTATGTTAGAATAAGTTATATTGGGATTATTTATCTAGATATTATTTCTTATTGATTGTTTGATTTGTTGTATTAAAAGTAACATGCATTGCATAACTTTTAAGAAAAAGTTATTTGTTTACAGAAATAGCCCCCACCTTATTTAATAGAAAAAGAGTTTTGAGAACCTCAGGCCTATTTTAGTCAATTTCACTGTTTTATCCTGGGATAAGTTATCCCAGGATTACTATTCCATCCTTTGATGGGTATAAGTTATCCCAACACTATTTTTAATCCAGATAACTTATCCCACGATTAGTAACCAAACAAAGGATAAGGTGGTACTAAATTTTTATCCCATCACTATTTTTGCTTATCCATCATACCAAACCATCCCTTTAAGTACAATTTATCTAATTGTAACTCCAGTCTCAAATTATTGTCATGATTTTTAAAAATAGTTGTTTCAAATTATTTGTGTTCAAGACAGAGTTAGTTTTGTCTTATCATTTTACTCTTAATATAGTGGAGTAATTGTTTTTTAAGACTACAAACACTAAATATAGTAGACATTCAAGGGAAAGGTGCAATTATACCCATTAACTTTGTATTTAGAGCAGATATACCTTTTGTTACAAAAGTGGTGCATATATACCTTGTCGTTACACAAATGATGCAAATATACCCCTGTCGTTACACAAATGGTGCTGATATACCTTTTTGCTGCCAGATTTTTTTTAAAAAAATTATTTAGCTTGTCTTTTAATTAAGAAAATGTCACGTGGCTTTAAAAAATAAAGAAAGAAAGAGAAATTAAACTCTTCTCAATTTAATTTCTATTATATATAAGTGGCAAAGGAGGACGAACACAGCATTGACAAATTGTACAAAAAGCTATCTGTGTTGTACACTAAATTTGAACTTATTTCAATTGTACTTGGTTTCTTTCCCTTTTTTTCCAGTTGTGGGTCCACTTCATTTAACAAGTACTACTACTTGGTTTGCCACCTATTCTCTGTACACGTGTATTCCACTTTTACGTTATCATATTTCTTTACTTCTACACTTTATTTTATTACTCTATTATAGAAAGCACATGAAATTATACTCTAAGCAGAGACTAACATGTGTACATTTCGGAAGCTTAACAATTAATTCTACCTCTTGTGTGTTTACTTTTTAAGTCTTCGCGTGTCCGCAGTGTCTCAATTGTCCTTTCATTTCCCTCATTTGGCATATAGTCCCTTTGTCTCAATTTAAGTGTCTAAGTTTGACTAGACACGGAGTTTAAGAAATAAAAATATTTTTTTTAATTTTGTGGTTCTAAATTAAAAATGTGTATAATGTAATAAAATATTCTTTGAATCTTGTGATTATAAACTTGACATGTATGATATTTGAATTGTCAACTTACTAAGTAAACGTTTGACCATAGAAACCAAAAACTTTTTCACTCTTTTTGGAATTTTGGAGTTGGAGTTGTGTTTGGCCATAGTTTTTGAAATTGTATTTTTTTAAAATGTATTTGTTTTGGTTGTGAAAAACTTGAAAAATAAGTTTTTCTTATTTTTCAAATTCCATATACAATTTGAAATTTTCATGGCCAAATGTTGATTCCAGAAAAAAGTGAACTTTTTTTTTTGGAAAAAAGTGAATAATTCTTATGGCCTAACGGGTCCTAAATATAAAAAGAGGCGGACATAACTAAAATAATATAAATTTTAACAACAATTGAGAAATTAAGGGAAAAAATAAGAGGAAAAGTAAAAATATATATAGAGAGAGACTCACTAAGGAGAATCGCGGTATCCTTTGCAAAATATACAAACAATAAAGACTAATTAAAGTGAATAATGTCTTTCTTCTTCACTATTCCGGTGGTCTCTCAGTCTTTCTTCTACTTCTCCTGTTCTCCAGTCTTCACTCGCTCTATCTGATTTGTCTCTGGGCTGCTTAGTGGTTCATATAGTTGGTACTCTGAGTTTTGAGATTTTCTTTTAATTTTTCCGGTTTAAATTAGAGTTTTGCTATTATTTTTGGTGAGTTTATTCTACAAATTTCTTTGTTAATTATATCTATGTAGTGTCTCAATTGTCCTTTCATTTCCTTCATTTGACATATACTCCCTCTGTCTCAATTTAAGTGTCTAAGTTTGACTAGATACAGAGTTTAAGAAATAAAGATAGACTTTGAATCTTGTGGTTCTAAATTAAAAATGTGTATAATATTGTCACGACCCAGCTAGGGGCCGTGACGGGTACCCGGGACTAGTCACCGAGCACCACTCGTTCTAATACTCATCTTACTCATTTAATGCCTTTTTACCAATTTTATACACGAATTGTAGGAAAATCATATTTTATATAAAAACATAAATACTTATATACATTTGCCTCTCGGCCATCAAAATAACATATACATAATAATAACATCTTACGAGACCATCTGACCCACACTGCGTATCTACGAGCCTCTACTGACATACTAAACATATAGACGGAACAAGACTCCGTCATGCCCAAAATATGTATATATACCAAAAGAAGAACCATAAGCATCTCCGGACAATGGAGTGCTCTCGATCAGTTGACAGCTACTAAGGGTCTGGACCAAGCTCACCTTCCTGTCTACCTGTGGGCATGAACACAGCGTCCAAAGAAAACGAACGTCAGTACGAACCTTGTACTGAGTATGAGAGGCATAAACAATGAAGAAAGACAGTGATAATATAATGTGAACATCAATATGAAACATCTGAATCTGAATGACAATCATAAAAGAAGTAATGCATGCTGTCTTACTCATACTCATCATAATCTCATATATGCATAATATGCAAGCTGCCCGTCCATATCGGAACGGTGTAATAATCAATAACATTAGCCCGCGTCCAGGCCTCCCGCGTCCGGGGTACCATCTCATGCCGCCCACTAGTGGTGTCTGCCCATGCCAAAAGGTCATGGTGTATCCGTATAGCTGCCCGCCTTGGCGGTGACTGCCCGGCCAACTAGGCGCGGTGTAATATGATCATGACATGCTCATAAAAAAATACTTGTAATAATATGCTTATCATAGTACATGCATAAGACTCAAGATCAACTATACTCTATCGGGGTGACGTAAGGTCGTGATCCCCCGATTTCATTATGGAGCAATTATTGACATTCTGCCTCACCTTGAAGGAATTAGTACATAAGGTGAGTGTAAGTAATAAATAGCATCATTATCAATATGGCATCATCATATCATATCTCTTATCTTATATAGACATTTATGGACTTAGGCTTCTAGCTTTCCGGAAAATAGGAACTCATGAAGAGGAAAAGAACTTATGCTATAGGATTCATGCCATTTGAAAGAAAGGACTAGCCTCACATACCTTTGTCGTTTAGCTATGTTATCGTTCACTTGCTCTCCTCTAATGTCACGTCGTTACCTTCACGGGAGAATTCATATTAACATTAGTTAATAGATTATAAGGACGCGTCGTAAATTCTAGAGAAAATTGGGCAGCATTTCCCCTGTAAACTTAACAATCCTCGAAATTCCAACTTAGCCAAACATCAATCAAAATACCAACAACAACAATACCAACAATTTCATATCAAACTAGACTTAAATCCATTCTTAAATTACTCCCAAAACAGCCCAATATACATTCGGATGCCAATGCTTGTATACACTTCTTTATTTCCGTATATCCATAATATAACAACAACAACTACAACCAATCCCCCGATATTCCAGCCTACAAAACAGTCCATAACGACCATAAAACAGTCCCCAAAATATCATCGCAAAACAGCCACAAATATTATACCAAACAGCTCCAAAATATAGTCACAAAACAGCCACAAAAATTACATAAAACAGCCCCAAAATATTGTCAATAAACAGTCACGAAAATTACATAAAACAGCCACCCCAAATATCGGCACAAAACAGCCCGGTATACGCTTTGTATACAATATCTTTATACGCTTTATTCTCCCAAATTCAAGAACAACAACTTATCAACAACTTCAACAACAATGTCAACAATTATTATACATCATAACTCAGCTAATTCCATCCATTTAATCCACCTAAAACAGCCCCTTAATCCATAAATCCCAACAAAACAACAAACGAGTTTATAATGCTATTTTCTCCGTTCTAATTCATTAAAACTCTAAATAAACTTGTTAACAATGAAAAATGGACCTTAATCTTACCTTAATTATGCAGCAACCACTTCCACCCTCTCTTTCTTGGCTGATTTTTAGCTCAAATTGAAGGCAACGCGACGTACAACACTTTTCTCTTCAGGAGCTTCGCGATTCGGGGCTTAGATTGTGGTCAAAATTTGGTTTCTTTCTCTATCTCTCCTCTCTCTCTCTACCTCTGAAATTTCTGGGTTTTTTGAGGTCTGAAAATGAAAGAGAAGGCCGAATTTTTTCATTAAATGGCAAAGAAAATGGGCTGCCCCGACTTGGAATCGGATTGGGCCGAATTCATTGCCCAGCTTGACCTTTCTGCCTTAAAATGTTCATATCTCCTTATCCCGATGTCACATGAAGACCCACGACCTATGGTTGGAAAGCTATTTCAATTATCTACAACTTTCATTCTGGGAGTTTTCCCAAATTCCCAAAGGACGATAAGGTTATGACCTCCCGAAATCAAATCACCCGAAAACGTATCTTAAAAATATTATTTTGGAGGGCTTTCACTTTGATTTGGCTCAAGGGTCCTTCTTGGGTTGTGTTTAACTTCGCATATATTATTCATATAACTTGTCATATGTTCTAAAAAAAAAATCTCGACATGTGGACCCCACCTCAGCTTATGAATAATTCATCGTACGAAAATACGGGATATAACAAATATAATAAAATATCCTTTGAATCTTGTGATTTTAAACTTGACACGTAGGATATTTAAATTGTTAACTTACTAAATATATATATAAAAAAAGCGGATATAACCAAAATAAGATAAATTTTAACAACAATTGAGAAATTATGAGGAAAAATAAGAGTAAAAGAAACAAAATGTGAAGACTCACCAAGGATTTGGTTCCTACTGACTCATTAGGGACATCCAAAGAACCAGATGTTTTAACCAAGAAGGCAGATGATGTTGACAAATCTTATGAAAGTTTGAATTTAACTAGGGAAGAAGGTCATATTGGAATGCAGGATATGAATGGGAAGGCAAGTGCAGGTACTGAGATAGTTATTTATAAGGGTCCTGAAGAAAAGATTAACAATGTAGATGATCCTCAAGAGAAAGTTACTGATGGAGGAGACAAAGTAGCAGATAGCCAAGAACAAGTAGAAGATGGTGCAGGTACTGAGATAGTTATAAGGGTTTTGAAGAAAAGACTAACAATTAGGGCTAACCGAAAATTTAACCAAACCGAATAAAAAAATCGACATTTGGTTTGGTTTGGTTTGATTTGGTTTTAAATTTTAAAAACCGATAATATTTGGTTTAGTTATGGTTCTATTAAAAAATAACCGAACCAAACCGATAAATTATATACATAAATTTTATAATTATTTATATGTATAATATTAGTTTTTCATAAATAATAATAAATATTTTATACCTTTTAATCATTAATTTGATTTTTGGTCTACTTATTTTACATGATTATTTAAGGCTCACGTTTTTAAGAATATGTCCAAGCCCATATCTTTAAGTCTTTTAACTCTTTAAGTGTAAACCTACTAACAAAAGCTCATGTTAGAGTCTAATGTCTTTAACTTAAATTTTTAGCCTTTCTTTGTCTGTCATTTGATTTTAGGTTTTTTTTTTTTTTTCGAATTTACACCTTTCTTTTTTCTTGTCTGAATGAGTCCTAAACTTCTAATATTTTTCATATGAAAAGGACAGAGGTTGTAGATTTGGAGGTTCCTATAAAAGATACTTTAGTAACATCAGCATTTGCTGCAACTCAAGAACATGGTAATGCCCTAATACTTCTTCCGTGGGTAATCCTTCTAAAAAGCAGAAAAGAACAACTCCTTGTAGTCGAGACCCTAGCCTTGGGGATAATGATAGAAAAACATCTGAAGTTTGGATCATTACACAAAGTTTTTTTAATAAAATGGGAGAATTGGGGGCAATATGCAAGTACTGCCCTAAAGTTTGGAATCATTACACTAAGTTTTTTTATTTCATATATTTTCATTTTAATTTTAGGTAGTAATATGTATGTTTGTAACAACAACTAAAAGCTCCTATGCTCTACTTTATTTTCAGGTATGTGTATTAAGATGACAAAAATGGTGCAGCCACTACTAAGTTAGTTTTTAGCTCTATATGTAATTGTTTAGCAACTTTGGGTAACTTGATACTACACTATCACTAATAGTGAAAATGTTTCTATGATGTATGTTCCACCTTAAACTATAAATAAAAGTTATCGTTTGAAAAAAAAAACATGTCTTTTTCAACTTTTTAATGTTTTACTGATAAGTCTCATGACTGCTAGTCATAAATCGAAAAATCAAACCAAACCGAACCAAACCGACAATAACCAAACCGGTGGTTATTATTTTATTTGATTTGGTTATGGTTTTAGACATTTAAAAATCGACAAAATTGGTTTGGTTATGATTTTAATCAATAACCGACCCAAATCGAACCATGAACACCCCTACTAACAATGTAGATGATCCTCAAGAGAAAGTTTCTGATGGAAGAGACAAAGTAGCAGATAGCCAAGAACATGTAGAAGATGGAGAGAAGCAGAAATTAAATGAATGTGTGGACAAGTTAGCTCAGGAGCATGAGTTAAGTAACACATTCTTTAATCAGGAGCAGACTCAGAAAGAATTTCCCCTTCCAATTGTGCTCAGACAGGAGGATCGGTTGAATTTTTCTATAAATCAGGATGGAGTGGGATCCTATCCACCTGAAAGGGAGGAACCTGATGATTTGCATGTGGATCTGGTGGAAAAAGTTCAAGATTAACAAATTCTATCCCAGAAGAAACCTTTTCCTTTGAAGGAACTGCATGATGTAGTGTCCCATAATCTAGCAGATATGGCATTACCTGAGCAGCTCGAAGTAGGTAGCAGTGCTAAAGATGTGGTAGATGAGGAGGCCATAGAGCAGGTGTTTAATCATGTAGCTAAGGAAGCTAATATTTCTCCAAAGTCCATGCAGAAAGGGAGTAAGAAGGGCAAACAACAAAGTGTAGTAGTATTCAGCCTATAAGAATATTGCCAAATAGAGCTGTGAAGACTGTCAATAAATCTTTATGAAGACTCTATTTTGGAATATCAGGTCTGTGAATTCACTGCAAGCTTTTCATAGAGTGAAAATGTTACATAGGCATCATAAATTCTCCATCATTGCTTTGATGGAACCATTTCAGCATTTTAGACACATTCAAAGATTTATAAGGAGATTGGGCATGAAATATGCACATTATAACTGCAATAGTAAAATTTAGTTATTTATAAATGACAATATAAATGTAGAGATGATTCAGGATACAGATCAACAGATCACAGTTAAGCTAAGTTTTCAGGAGGATAATAAGATTCTTATGACTACTATGAATTATGCAAAGTGTGAAGCATTGGAAATAATTACTCTTTGGGATAACTTGTATAACCTGGCTGATCAAATGGAAGTGCCCTGGCTTGTGGGAGGGGATTTCAATGTCATTATGAATGAAGATGAAAAAATAGGAGGTCTGCCTGTTTATCCAGATGAGTATGAAGATTTTGCATCCTGTGCGAATTCATGTGAACTATTTGGAGTTTCTTTTAAAGGGAGCTTATTCACATGGTGTATTGGTAGAGCTGGTAGGGATTGTATTTTTAAAAGGTTAGACAGAATGCTCACTAACTCAAAACTACAGGATTGGGTTGGTCACATGGAAGTTGAACATTTATCTAGAACTGGTTCTGATCATGCTCCTCTTCTACTTACTTGTGGAGATTCATCTCAACATGTAAGGAAACCTTTCAGATTTCTAAAATGTTGGATAGAACACGAGTCCTTTTTAGAGGTTGTGAATCAAGGGTGGAATACTGATTTTGAAGCAGATGAACTCATTACTTTTAAACTGAAACTTAAAAAAGTTAAGTCTGTTCTATCAGAATGGAGTAAAGCTACTTTTGGGGATATCTTCAAGCAGCTGGTAGTAAGGGAAGATATTGTGAGAGTTAAAGAACAACTTTTTGAAGATGATCCTTCTCCTGCAAATAGGATGGTACTACAACTAGCCCAAGCAGAATTGAAGAAGTATATGCATTATGAGGAGGAGTTCTAGAGACAGAAATCTCATTTTACTTGTTTTTCTGAGGGGGATAGGAATACAAGGTTTTTCCACAATATGGTAAATGGTGGGAGGAAGAGACTACAGGTCAAAAGGATGAAAAAGCAAGATGGAAGTTGGATTGAGGGGGAAGATGCTCTAGCTGAGGAAGCAACCCAATTTTATCATCATCAGTTTCCACAGGAGGATAACTCTTCAGATTTCTCATTGCTGCAACATGTTCCTAATATTGTTAACATGGAGAAAAATCAGGTACTTACCAGCATGCCAACTCTAGAAGATGTTAAGAAGGCAATTTTTGATCTGTCAGGGGATAGTTCAGGTGGTCCAGATAGTATGATAGGAGCATTTTATCAAGTATGATGGGATATTGTGGAGGCTGATGTGTATAATGTAGTGAAAGCCTTCTTTGAAGGACAGACTTTGCCAAAGTCCATGACTCATACAAATTTGGTTCTGATCCCAAAAAAGAATAATGTTGAGACCTTTGCAGATATGAGGCCCAAAAGTCTAAGTAATTTTATTAACAAAGTGATCTCTAGGGTAGTGCACAATAAGCTTGAAAATGTTTTGCCTTCTTTGATATCTACTAATCAGTCTGGTTTTGTAAAGGGAAGATGTATCATTGAGAATGTACTGTTAACTCAAGAGGCAGTATTAGATATAAGACTTAGGGGAAAACCAGCTAATGTGGTACTTAAACTGGATATGGCTTAGGCTTATGATAGAGTGTCCTGGGATTTTTTGGCAAGAGTTCTGAGGAAGATGGGATTTGTAGAAGTATTTATAGATATGATATGGAGATTGATAGCAAACAATTGGTACTCAGTTCTATTCAATGGACAGGCTTCTAGTTTTTTCCACTCAACAAGAGGTGTTAAGTAAGGAGATCCACTTTCTCCTGCTTTGTTTATTTTGCCTGCAGAAGTGCTGTTTAGAGCATTGAACTCTTTATTTGGGGACAATGGCTTTAGAAGCTATGGAATGACTAAATGGAGTGCTCATTTGAATCATCTTGCTTATGCAGATGATACTATTATATTCTCATATGCAGATGATACTTCATTGCAGTTGATCATGGGAATATTACAGGAGTATAAGCAGATGTCAGGGCAGCTTATCAACAAAGGAAAAACTTCCTTCTACATGCATAGTAAAGTTGCAAATGTGACAGTACAACGGGTGGAGGCTATTACTGGTTTTACTAGGGAATCTTTCCCTTTCACATACTTAGGTTGCCCAATCACACATGCAAGAAAAAGAAAGGCTAATTATAATGACTTGATCAAAAAAGTGAAGGACTAACTGGCAGCTTGGAAAGGAAGACTTTTATCTTTTGGAGGAAAAGCCATTTTGATCAACAGTGTTTTGTTGAATATGCTAATTCACCTACTCTCAGCTATCAGACCTCCAAAGGGTGTTATATATGACCTGCATAGGGTGTTTGCAAGATTTTTTCTGGAATAATAGTGAAGAAGAAAGAAGAAGACATTGGTTTTCATGGTTGAATTTGTGCTTGCCAAAGGAGGAAGGTGGAGTTGGCTTAAGATCCTTATTTGATGTCTCTAAAGCATTATGTGCTAAACTCTGGTGGAAATTCAGAACTACAAATACTCTATGGTCAAATTATATGTGGAACAAGTATTGTAAAAGGCACTACCCTCAGTATGTGCCTTGGAAAGGAGGCTTTCAGGTCTGGAAGATGATGTTAGAAGCTAGAGACAACATGGAGCATCAAATGTGGCGGGAGCTAAGAAGTGGAGCTGCTAATATCTGGTTTGATAATTGGACAAAACTTGGAGCTCTATACTACTTAGTTCCTGATGAGTTTGTTATGGATGAAACAGTACAAGATGTGAGGGAACTGAGAAATCAGGATGGGTGGAACATGAGTAAACTACAACAACATTTTCCTACTTATATTGTTGATCATATATTGGAAGAATTAGACTTTCATGAATCTACAGAAGAATGGGATAAACCAAGGTGGATGATGACAACATCTGGTAAATTTACAGTTGGAAGTGCATGGGAGCTCTTAAGAAGGAAATCTGTGAAGTCTAATATATTCAAAAGCATGTGGATACCAGGTTTGCCTTTCAACATCTCATTCTTTTTCTGGAGATTGTGGAAATGCAAACTACTAGTAGGGGATATAGTGAGAAGGATTGGGATTAATACAGAAGGAAAATACTATTGTTGTGATCCTAAACAATGTGAAACTGTAGATCATCTGTTTGTCACAGGAAAAGTTGCTTCACAGGTTTGGAGATATGTTAAAGATGTTGCAGGAATCACAACAACTTTGCTTCAGGTGAAACAAATAATACAGGTCTGGTGGAATGCTGATTTTTCATCTAAGTTCAAATCGATTATTAGAGCCATACCAGTGATCACAATGTGGCAAATATGGAAGTGGAGAAACACTGTGGTGCATGGAGGGAAGATGACAATCACTAAGGTGATATATGAAATAAATTTGACCATTCATCAGATGTGCAGAGTTAATAATCCAAGAATGCAAGTACCAAAGTCTCTTCCATAGATTATGCAGATGATTGAAACATATAGACCATATATAGTGAGCAAGATAGTGAGATGGAATTTGCCCATGCCAGGGTGATTTAAGTGTACCTCAGATGGTGCTTCTAGAGGCAATCTAGGGCCAAGCTCAGTGGCATTTTGTATTAGGGACTCTGAGGGAGACCTGGTGCATGTTGCAGCTAGAAGAATAGGATCAAACTTAGTTGTTGAAGCAATGGCTTTATAGGAGGGGATTAAATACTGTGTGACAAATGATCTATTGCCTGTAATCTTGGAGACTGATTCAATGACTCTTAAAATTATCTTGACAGGACAATGGGAAGTACCATGGAGTATCTTTTTTATCATAAAGGATATTACAAGGTTGAGGAGGGATAATGAAATGAGAGTGGAGCATGTACTGAGGGAAGGAAATGGATTGGCAGATTTTTTGACTATCTTTGTTTTTGATTTTGCAGGTGAACATCATTTCAATAGTTACCAATCACTTCCAAGGAAAGCAAGACAGATTTTGAATACTGAAAAAGCACAGATGCCATACATCAGAATTAGGCAAGCCAAAGATCATCAGATTCCAGGAGATTAACACATGTAATAAGGATTCTGCAGGATGTCAAAACTGCAGTAATCAGGCCTAGAACATTTCTAGCAGATTGAATAGAAGGACTTTTGGACAGGTTACAACAATGATATTAGTGTGATTACATGCTCATTCTGTTGTCACATGTCCAAAGGATCTTTTTATACAATCATTCTTGAAGGAAAAGGTCAACGCTACATAGGTTTGAAACAATCACAGAAACAGTTGAACATGAGGAACTTTCTGAAAGAATTCTATTCCATCATTGAAGCCTGAATTTTAATTCAATGGACTGTGGATCCACAGCACCTAGTGAGAGCTTGAGGTGTCAACATGGTATCAAGTCTCAAGTCAAGGCCAAAGGATTTGCAATAGACAAGCTTTTAGATTTCCTTTAGTTTGGATTCATGCATTATATTCTTTTATTTTCTGCATTTTTAGCTTTTGTACAGAACTCGCTTTTTAATAAAGCACTATCAGGCAATATGCTTGGTAGTTTTGATTCAAAAAAAAAAAAAGGAAAATCACGATAGCCTTTGCAAATATATAAATCATAGAGACTAATTAAAGCGAGTAACTAAATTAATTATGTTGAGCCCGTGCGCATAGTTGGCTAGGTTCTTCATAATGTTTGAGTCTTTATCCATTCAATTTTTGTTGGCCCCTTCGAAACTCGGAAATTCCAAATAGAATGAAGACCGTTTCTGTTCACTGATGATGACAAATTGATAACAATAAAATTCAAGGGGCCAAATCATAAATACGAAAAGTTCGAAAAAACATCGAATTTAGCAACCAGTTATCAGGAGGAGCTTCAAGCCAATCATTTAAAATTCAACTCTCCAAACTTCAACTTTTTGAATACTTATTATTTTAACTTTTACCTAAAATCTTTATAAATTGAAGGCATAACTAATTAATTTTTTCTTTAGTAGAATTCTATCATTAATGAAAATGACACATAAATGAAATAAACATTTAATGAAAAGATTATAACTTAAACATAAATAAAAATAATATTAGTTAAAAATCCCTTCTAATTAATATATAGGGTAAAACAAAAATGGATAAATTATTTGAGACGGAGAGAGTAAGAATAAAATTAAAGGGACCAAATAATAAATACGAAAAAAAAACATGGAATATGGAAAACACAATTATCAGGAGCAGCTTCAAACCAATCATTTAAAATTCAACTCTCCAAACTTCAAATATTATTTACCAAAAAATTCATCATATGAGCTCTGATCAATCAAGGCTTTTATCGGAATCCCTAAAATCATAGCTGATGCAAGGGATAATAGTATTATCGGAGCATTTGAATCGGGTCATAAATGGCCTTATTAATAATAATTACTCACCACCTGTATGGGCAACACTAGTTGGTGGTGTCTTTGTTGTTATCACTTTAACACTCTCTATGTATCTTCTCTTTGAACATCTCTCTTCTTACAAAAACCCTGAGGTTTGTCTTTTTTTTTTTTTTCTTTCTTAATTGAAGAATTCTATCTATATTTGTTGTGGATAAAAAAATACTTAGTTAATTTTGATTTGTGTTGGCAGGAGCAAATGTTTTTGATTGGTGTGATTTTGATGGTGCCTTGTTATGCAGTTGAATCAGTAAGTTCCTTTGCCAAAAAAAGGGAATAATTATTTGTTAATTGTGGTGGTTTATTTGAAAAACTTCCTTTGGGAAACTTACATAAATATACCCTTGGGCCATCTTGTTTACCAAACATGGCCCAAGTATACACTGCCTATATACTTCCGCTGTATAGCTAGTGTATAGGTATGTATATTTAGTATACTTTATACACTGTGTACATATTTTGTAAACTAGATGGCCGAATGGTATTTGGCCGTAATTTTCCATTCTTTGTTAATTGTAGTGGTCTGTATCAATGTAGGAGTGGCATATAGCTGATATCTTTCTTGAAGGACAAGAAAAGTACGTTTATTTGGCCATAATTTTGACTTGATCACTAATGAAAGTAATCTATTGCGAGTAGGAGGGTTTTTCCCCCTTCCCTTTTGTGGTGAAGGTTCTGTGGGTTCTTCAGCTTCTCCACGTTTTCGACCTAACTAGTTTTGTAAAGCCCTTGGAGAACATCCGAGAAATGAAGAACGTATGGTAGGTCTTCATTGCTGATTGAAGAAAAAGGAAAAAAATGCTGAAGGGCTGGTCTGCGTTTGTTGGCTAATGAAGTGCGGAAACAGAGTGACACAATCACATGTCTAGTCAGCACAAGTTGTACTATCCCATGTTCCGTACTAGTGGAATGTACCTTGCGTTATAGCTGCTCAAGTCTAGTCTTTTTGTTTTGGTTCATTGAAGGGAAGAAAGCTTCATTTTTCAATCTACTGTGGTGATGTTGGTTAAGTTTAGACTTTGATTTATGAAGGAAGGATTTCTGAGCGTGCTTTTTCTTTTTATGTACATCCTATATGTTCAGTTGCGCCCTTCTAGTTGTTCTCTTACACATTCAGTAATGCTTATATTTCTGAAGCTTAAAAAAGAAGGATATATCTTTTTATGTTTAAACCAGTTTGATTGAGTAAGCACATTAAAACACCAAAACAGAAAGGAAAGTAAGGGCAAAGGAGGAATAACCTTATTTCTCAAGATTATTGTTTCCGAGATATCGTAAAGTCAAAAGCTTACTAGGGATAGAGGAGAAAAGGAATACATATGGTGTAAGGATATCCATATTGTTCATAAATAAAAGTCGATAACCTACAGATTGCCAAGCACTTATAAAGTTGATCTAAAGGTGAGTTTTCGGGAGAACTGCTCGAGGTTTAGCAAACATGGCTTTGTGGGGTCGTATCTAGTGGTTGAAGGCCTAAAAGAGAACATGTTAATTGTTTTTTTTTTTAAAAAAGGAGAAAAGACAACATTCTCGATTATGTAAGTAGCAATAAGTTCTTTTATGGCCCTTTCATCTCTTTAGACATAAGATAATAACATTCATTAGCAAAGATGTTTTGCTTTGGGCTGCAATCGGTTAAATTGAATAAACAAGACATATATTTAACATTGCAGGCTTGGTACCCAAGACCAGGGTAAGGACAGTGGGAGGAGACTCGGAGCACTTCCCAGTGGAGATGGGGTTGCACCAGGGATCAGCTCTTAGCCCATTTTTATTCGCTTTAGTGATGGATTGTCTGACGCGGCGAATTCAAAGTGAGGTGCCATGGTGTATGTTGTTTGCGGATGACGTAGTCTTGATCGACGAGACACGCAGCGGAGTGAACGCTAAGCTGGAGGTTTGGAGACAAACTCTGGAGTCTAAAGGGTTCAAGTTGAGTAGGACCAAGACGGAGTACATGCAGTGCAAGTTCAGTGACATGACACATGAGCCTGGCATGGAAGTGAGGCTTGGTACCCAGGCCATCCCAAAGAAAAGAAGTTTCATATATCTTGGGTCTATTATACAAGAAAATGGGGATATTGATGATGATGTCTCACATCGTATTGGCGCAGGGTGGTTGAAATGGAGGCTTGCTTCAGGAGTGCTGTGTGATAAGAAGGTGCCACCAAAACTTAAAAGCAGGTTCTACAAAGTGGTTGTGAGATCGATCTTGTTGTACGGGGGTTGGGCAGTCAAGAGCTCTCACGTCCAAAAGATGAAAGTTGCGAAAATAAGAATGTTGCGATGGATGTGTGGGCACACCAGGCGAGATAGGATTAGGAATGAAGATATTCGGGATAAGGTTGGAGTAGCATCAGTGGAGGACAAGATGAGGGAAGCGAGGGTGAGATGATTTGGGCATGTGAGGAGGAGAGGCACAGATGCCCGAGTGCGGAGGTGTGAGAGGTTAGCTGTGGATGGTTTCAAAAGAGGTAGGGGTAGGTCGAAAAAGTATTGGGGAGAGGTGCTGAGACAGGACATGGCGCAGGTTCAGCTTACCGAGGACATGACCTTGGATAAGAGGTTTTGGAGGACTCAGTTTAGGGTAGAAGGCTAGTAGGTAGTCGCTGTTTCGATCTATAGTTTATTGTCCTTTGTTTCTTGCTACTATATGTTGTTTCTTGTACTTCGATTATCTTATTTATCTGTGGTAGCTACTGCTCCTTTTTTCAGACTGCTCTAATTTGACTTATTCGCTTTCTTTAGTTTCATTTGCATTTTGCTTTGAACTGCTTGTGCTTATCTAACCTTTCTCGTTGTGTTTTCTCTTGAGCCGAGGGTCTTTCGGAAACAGCCTCCCTATCTTCCGAGATAGGGGTAAGGTCTGTGTACACTTTACCCTCCCCAGACCCCACATTGTGGGATTTCGCTGGGTATGTTGTTGTTGTTGTTGTTGCTTCTACTGATCATGTAAGATATGAAATTTATACGAGATATTTCTTTAAAAAAATTGAGTTCTTACATTGACCGATGCCATAGTTGCCTAAAGGCATGTATTCTTGTTGAAGATCAGCTTCAAGTATCTGGTCTGTCTCAACTTGAAGGTATATTTCCTTTCAATAATATACCTTGTCAATTTTCTAATGTATCATTTCTTTTTCACAGTTTGTGTCATTGGTCAATCCAGCAATTAGTGTTGACATTGGGATATTGCGAGATTGCTATGAATCCTTTGCTATGTACTGCTTTGGGAGGTATCTTGTTGCATGCTTAGGTATGGTTATGTTTCTTATCTTAAGCTTCATCTTGCAAATTTTAATTTAGGGGTAGTTGGTTCGTATACTAGTGATGTATAGATTATAATGCACGGCATTCTTTTTATGTTGTGAATAATAATGTAGAGATTCTTAACTTGTGAATAATAATAGAATGATTTGTGCACCCAAGGGTGTGACCTAGTGGGGTTGAGAACTATGAGGTCTCAAGTTCAAATCCAAACAGAGGCAAAAACTCTAGGTGATATCATTGAATGTTTATGCAATGATTACTCACTTTAAGGACATTTTAATAATAAATGCTCATATTCACGTATTACTAGTACGAGCATTCATGTTCCACATTTTATTCTCAAAAAATTACAAAGACTTCCGTATAAGTTATGCTGTAGCACACAAGGGTATGGACTAGTGATAAATGAAGTGGGTGAAAACCTCGGAGACCACGGTTCAAATCCCTTTAAAGACAAAAGCACTAGATGATTTCTTCCAATCTGCCTAGGTGGCAGAGTTATCCGATGCCTCTGCTCGGTGGCGGAATCAAGATTTTAAAGTTATGATTGTTCGACAATATTTAGCGGTTATATCCATATGCTACATATAATCAATGGGTTCAATTAAATACTACGTTTCGACAAAACATAGATATACAACATGCCCAATGTAATCCCACAGGTGGGTCTGGGGAGGGTAAAGTGTACGCAGACCTTACCCCTACCTCGTAGAGATAGAGATGCGAAAAAACCATAGATATATAGGTAGAAATTTGCTAAAATTTCAATAAATATTAAATGTTAAACCAATATATAATTTGGAAATTGTTACGGGTTTCAGCGGTAAGATTTATGGCCGTACTCATTAAATTATGGATCCAACTCCATTAGTGCACAGTCAATACGATTACCAAGTATAAGTGCATAAAAAGTGATGTTAAAATATCCAACACATAAACTCCAATAAATATTATTCCCTCAGTCCCAATATATGTGATGCACTTTCCTTTTTAGTCTATCCCAAAAAGAATGATACATAAACATTTAGAAATAATTTAACTTAAAAGTTTCCCTTTTACCCATAATGAAATGATTTCAGCTTCACAAATATCTATGACTTGTTTTGGGCCACAAGTTTCAAAAGTCTTCCGTTCTTTCTTAAACTCCGTGCCTAGTCATACTATATTACATAAATTGGGATGGAGGGAGTATATTATTTAAAAAAAGATCACTTTGTTCACAATCATTCTCGATGTTTCATTTGAAAATGATGTATAATATCATTATTGCTTACACCAAATTTATTTCCAAAATTTATGTTTCTAACATAAAAATTATATATTTTGATTTATCTACACAAAGTAACAAAATAAAAAAGGAAAAAGATAAAAGAAGAAAGCAAATAAAGGAAAAAACAAAAAGAAAGGGGAAAAAGCGATCAGCGAGAAAAAGACTGCTAAAAGTGTGTATCGATCTTCCGCATTGTGAGACAAGGATTTGTCTCTCCGCCGTGGCAACCAATGCACCCAATGGCTCTTTTAGCTCCTGGTGTTGGTTCTTTTAGTTTATCCATTTTATTCAATAGTCGATATAAATATATGAGTTTCACGTCGGAAGTAATGGATGCTCGAATACCCATAAGGGCCTACGTGGGCCCGCCCCTGCCTGTGTTGATTCTAGGTGGCATAGTCGAGGTGGCGCAAGCTGGTCCAGATACCTCCGTTATAAAAAAAGAAACTTATGCATGTAACCAACCCAACACTGCATTAATAATGTAGAGATCCTTTTTACTTATGCGGCCCACAAAATATCGCATTAATTATGTGGAGATTATCTTTTCTTATGCAACCATCCAGACATTGTACTCTCTCCATTCCAATTTATGTGACATACTTTGATTGGGCATGGAGTTTAAGAAAGAAATGAAGATTTTTGAAACTTCGGTCTTAAACATATCACAACAGTTGTGTGGTTTTATCCTTATTAAAGACAACATTTGATGGCGGTAAAATGTTCTCATTAAGGGTAAAATAAGAAGTTTAAAATAAATTGTTTCCAAATATAGAAATGTGTTATTTCTTTTTGGAGCGGACAAATGAGGAAATAGTGTCACATAAAATGAAACAGCGTATTGTGTATGCAGAATTTTATGCAGGGATTATCTTTACTATAACAACCAACTTGATGCTTAATGTTTAAATTCAGGACAGTAACTTATATGCTTTACTGCCTACAGAAAGAAAAATGTGGTTTACTTGTTTTAGCAAGTTGAGGACTTTTCATAGAGTAAATTGTTCTTCTTTGATAATAGATCTAAGAATCTCTGCGGTCTAATTCCATCAATGAATCATTTTCCTTTTTCTCTCTCACATGTTAACACATGTTTGACCCTTTGATATAAAGGGTTGGCATGCCTTCTTGGCTAAGTGAACTTTCTAAATAGTTCTGTATCACGAAAATGCCGATGGAAGATTGTCAAGATTAAACCTGTGTTGGAAGTTTGATTTACAAGTCATGTACACTTTGGATTACTTGAAAAGTGTTTTTGATTGTTACTTATGAAATTATTGCTTTATACCCTTTTAATTTATTTTTTTTAATTTTATTTTGTGACTTAGGTGGGGAGGAGAGGGCTATACTATTTATGGAGAGGGAAGGACGTGCAGCTTCAAAGATGCCACTACTAGAGCATGGCTCTGAGAAGGGAGTTGTCAAGCATCTTTTTCCGATGAATTACCTTTTAAAGCCATGGAAACTTGGTCGGTGGGTCTACCAAGTTATCAAATTTGGAATCGTCCAATATGTGAGCATGTTACTTGCCTTAGATCTTATATTCCTTAGGACATAAAAGCTGTGGTCATCTTTTTCCTTGTGACTAACGTGATACAAAATTCTCTTTGTAGATGATCATAAAAACATTTACCGCTATTTTAGCAGTGATTCTTGAAGCTTTTGGTGTCTATTGTGAAGGAGACTTTAAGTGGAATTGTGGGTAAGAAATACCTCTTAGTATTCTATACAGAAAATCTAGCGCCCCTTTTGTGCTACAATCATTACCTTTTCAGAAGAAGGAAAAAAGAAAAAGAAAGTCCTCTTGTTATTTTATGGATAATTACTGCACATGCCTCGAAAGTTGCAAGTTTCATCTATTTACAGCTCTCTCCTTTGTATATCATTTCGCTAAAGTAGGAAAATATCTTCCTTTATTAGCACCAAGTTTCATGGCACAAAATTTTCAGAGATTCACGTGGTAGATTCTCCTACAAACTATTGTAATCTGGAAGAACTTTCAGTACTGTGCTTGACTTACTGGGCTGATCACATGTTATTAATATTATTTCAGTACTGTGCTTGACTTACTGGGCTGATCACATGTTATTAATATTATCTCTTGCTCTAATTCTGCTTTTTTAGGTATCCCTATGTAGCTGTGGTTTTAAATTTCAGTCAATCATGGGCACTGTATTGCTTAGTACAATTTTATGCCATTACAAAGGATGAATTATCTCACATCAAGCCGCTGTACAAGTTTTTAACGTTCAAATCTATTGTATTCTTAACTTGGTGGCAAGGTGTGGCCATAAATCTTCTCTCTACCCTTGGTTTGTTTCGAAGTCCAATAGCTGAAGCTTTGCAATTTAAATCCAGCATTCAAGATATCATCATATGCATCGAGGTAATTGTTCTGGAATGAGCATGCATTTGTTACTTATAGTGTATTCTTATAAAAGCATTTGCTTTTATGATTTCTATAATTCTATTTGGGTGCAGTGTTATGCATTTAAGTTTTTGTCGGTTGTCTAGGGATGCTTGATAGTGCTTCCACAATTTGACTTTAACAGCTCTGTTTATTCATCCAGTACAGATGGGTGTTGCTTCTTTAGTTCATCTTTATGTCTTCCCAGCAAAGCCATACGAACTGATGGGAGAGCGCTATACTGGGGATGTTGCTGTTCTTGGGGATTATGTGTCTGCGGACTTGCCAGTAGATCCTGAGGAAGTTAGAGACAGTGAGCGTCCGACCAAATTACGTCTTCGTCAACCTGAAATTGATAGTAAGGGCGGAATGACAATTAGAGAAAGCGTTAAGGACGTCTTTAAGGGAGGTCGAGAATATGTAAGTGTCTCTTGCTCTTAGCTAAAAGGTTTGAGCTACCTTATATACTGTGAATCTCCATACACTGAGTCAAAACCTCACAACTTTGTTTTACAAATGATGAGATCTCAATTCAGCAACTGAAGTCTCATCCGGACGCTTATACTCCTAATTGTCATGAGAGAGAGTAACAATAAAAGAAAAGACGGTTAAATAGTTGGGGAGTGAAATAGTCTTTTCGGGGAGAACATTCCAAGGAATGGTTCCTATTGCATTTTCTGCACCTTCTGTCTTCTGTTCTTTAATACCAGGGAATACACCATGATATTGGTGAATCACTGATGTCGTTATTGATATTGCCGAGAAGTATATTGGAAGTAAAGAGTTTATTTGCCATTTTCAGGATAGCTCCTTAACTTTCTAAGATATCCTCGCTGTCCAAAATCAAATTTCCTGCTTCGGTTATTGACAATTGCAGGAGCGGGGTCCTAATGATCATACCTGTGGTTGGGCTCTTAAGTTCCTATTTCTTTTCAGCATCCATGAACTCTGTCATAATCATTATTGGCTGTCCTGATTTATATGATCCACGATAAGAACAGGGGGAACAAAAAGTGAGCAAAATGGAATATTGAACCTATAGTGCTGTTTCAGTTCCAACTATGTGAATTAATATCTCTTGCCAATGTCAAAATTTTGGAATTGTTCTGGATTCTGGTTAGTGCTGCTTATGTTATTGGACATTTGCATTGTGGGGAGACTGTTGAGTTTCCTAGTTTATTTGACAGTCTCCCTACTTTCACCATATTATTCTTGGTGTGGGATTGGAGGATGTGTTTTGCTTAGTGGTCTGAGTTATCTCATTATGCCTCTTCTTGGCTTGTGGAGAAGTGGCAGGATCTATGCTTGACACTAGGATAAACTGATAAAAAGGATATCCGGTCTTAGCGATGTTCCAACGAACCATATTAGTCACAGAGTCACCATGGTTGGCCAATCTTAGGTTCATTTTCTAGCTTAAGTGAAAACAGAATCACTACAGTGATTATTTGGTTTTTCTAGTGCATCTGAAAAATGGGCCAGTTACTGTGATTTCTAAGTGATTGCTATCACGTTCTCCTTAGGTAACCAGTTTACTCTGGCTCGTTGGTGATGGTGACAACTTGTTAGTCTAATCTATGAAGCTAAGAATAGTCTTGGAGCATTCTTAGATACAAGTGTGTGAAATATATTAATAATTGTAATCTGATTTATTTGCCCATCTAAGAATCTTTGGTTATCAATTTTCATTTTAAAAAAAAAGAATCTTTAAGTTATCAACTAGCCAAATGAGAAAAGGAACAAAAATCTACTAGTGGAAGGAACTTCTAAGAAAATTTGACACTTGAACTTGGATGAAGAACTAGACTGCCACTAGTGTCTTCAAGGTTGGATGTTTGATATTTCTCAGAATTGAACTCCTTGAAGTAAAGGGAAGATATATCATTAAGCACGAGGAAAGCTTGTGAAAGTTATTAGGTAATGGCGATATTCATTATAACTAAACCTAAGTAAATTTATCATTCTTCTCCACTCACCACTATTACCGCTTATTGCTCTTCTAAAAACGCTATAGCTGAAGCTGGGTAGCGACTGAAGTAGAGAGGAATTATTAAGGCAATTAGACATGAATACTTTATTTGGAGGTTCCTCATTTGTAAGAAGAAGCGGCCCTGCTTATAGGCTCAAACCGAAACTGAAGTGGCCAAACCGACTAATCTGAAATCAAACTCTAAAGAACCGAACCGAATTAAGCTTATTTGGTTTGTAATTTTAAATCCGAAAAGTTAAAATCGAAATAGACGTTTTCATAATCCAAACCGCATCGCCCGGCATCTTGTCCCTATCCATACTGTTTTACCCTAATGGATGAGCTAATCAATAGCATACGTTCCATGCTGCAGTCTATTTAAAAATGATTGTGTTAATTGTCGGAACTCGTGAAAGGGTAGGCTAGAAGTTGGAATAATGGAGAAGAACCATAGGAATTAGATAGTAATGTGTTTTAGGATAAGTATAAGTAAGAAAAAAATATATTCATTATAGATTTAGAGCCCGTTTGGATTGGCTTATAAGTTGCTTATAAGCTGTTTTCAGCTTTTTTGAGTGTTTGGCTGGCCAGCTTAAAGTCATTTTGTGCTTAAAATAAGCTCAAAAAAATAATTGGGCCCATTTAACTTAGCTTATCTAAAGCAGCTTATAAGCTGAAAAGAGCTTATAAGCCAAAAAAAATAAGTTAGACTACCCCAACTTATTTTTTTTAGCTTATAGGCATAAGCCCATCCAAACAGGCTGTTAGACTTTTAGTTAGATGACGATGTAATACGTAGGATGATTGAATGGAGGAGTGCTACAGGAACATTATGCAATAAGAAGATATGTAGTTAAGTGAAATGCAAGCTATATAAAACGATTGTGAGGCTAATAAAGCTGTATGACAGTGAATGTTAGGCCTCTAAAGGCCATATCATAAGAGGGATGACAGGTCAACCTGAGATGGTTTGACGCCACGTCCTATGTAAACCTCCAAATGTAGCGATTCATAGGTGCTATAGATAATAGAGGAAGATAGTAGCAAGGGTAGGATATCAATCTAAAATTATATTGGACAGTAGTAGTTTCAAAGACGTACAATCTCATGGTAAAATAAAATTAGGTTCGATGTTTGTCAAGTGTATTTTGGCTAGACTTGATATCAGTG
This sequence comes from Lycium barbarum, assembly GCF_019175385.1. Taxonomy (NCBI): domain Eukaryota; kingdom Viridiplantae; phylum Streptophyta; class Magnoliopsida; order Solanales; family Solanaceae; genus Lycium; species Lycium barbarum. The sequence continues at coordinate 15,811,021 of NC_083347.1, forward strand.
TTGAGATGTGTGAGATCCAGATATCCTCTATTTTTAGATACTTGTATTTTGCTTTAAACAATAAATTATTTACTATTGGAAGGAAATAGGCTTCAATAGAGTGGGAATGGATAGAAAGGATCCTATAGCCAACTTTTCCTACTTATCTTGTGAAAAGTAAAATATGGATCTGCAACAATTGGCATTTTTTATTTCTTCTGTCTCCCTTTTATCGTTGATCCCCTTGTTAACAAATACTTTCAACAGATAGTGAATGATTTGAAATTCACGGTAACCCAAGCAGTGGAGCCTGTAGAGAAAGGAATTCAAAAATTGCATAAGATCTCTCAGAACATAAAGAAACATGAGAAAGAGAAGCGAACGAAGGATGACAGTTGCATTGCAACATCATCTCCAGCACGGAGAGTCATACGTGGGATAGATGATCCCCTTTTACATGGAAGCATTAGTGACAGTGGAGCTTCAAGGAAAAAGAAGCATCGTCGGAAATCTGGATATACCAGTGCAGAAAGTGGTGGAGAAAGTAGCAGTGATCAGAGCTTTGGTGGTATCCAAGTTCGTGGCCGAAGATGGGTTACTAAGGATTAGTCAGGAAAAAGAAAAAAGGCAGAAAGAAGACTTGTATGCAGTATGCACGCCTCTGCCTTTGTAAGTTTGGAGTTGTTTAACTCTCTGCGGCATCATTCTTCTGCTCCAAGAAAGTTGAAGTATTTGCTTCAGTCTGGGGCTTTCTCTTCAGAGTTCAAGTGCTACATTATGAAAGCACTTGCAGATTCATTCTCGTCATTGTTGTTGCACATAATGATCTACAAATGGTGTATAGATGTATCCTCATCGGTGTATGATCCCTTATTGTATCAGGATCAGTCTGCCTCATATAGAAGGTTTTGCATTCAGTTTTGAATCTTCAGAAGATGTATGTCCGTCCTTAATTAAATTTAAGTCGATGGCAGTTATTTATCTCATCAAATGGTGGTTTTGGCAGTTATTGATCTCATCAAATGGTGTTTTCTCCTGCTTTTTACTGATAGTAATGTATTGAAAGAGAATGCTTTATAGCCGAGGCAGTATGTCAAGGCTGCAGTGTTTTAGCACAACACCCTCACAATATTTGACTTGGGTAGTTGTATTTGTTAAGACATGTTAAAATAATAACTACAATGGGTACAATAATGAAGAGTCTCAAGGAGTGCAAGGCTTATAAAATAGGAGGTACTTGTTTGCCTATTTTATGTACTCAGTGGCTATAGGTTCAGGCTGAACCGTTCATGAACCGTTCAGGTAAGTGTATTAGTCTAATTCTGCAATATTATGCACCAAGTGTTTTTTTCCTATCAGAACATATGGAAAAGGCATTTGATAAAAGTGAAAAAGCCTTAGTCAGCATCTGGCTCTCTCTCTCTCTCTCTTTTTTTTTTTTTGCACTTAGTTTGGTGGCTGATTAAGACTCATTTTAAAGTATTAAAGGCGACTCCATTCTCAAGGTTCGAACTTGAGACTTCTAGTTAAGAATGTCATTAAGAGTTATGTGTATTAGAACTTGGAGGAAGTAAGTTGGCTTTTTTCCATCTTGAGAATGTTATAAATCGTCAAAGGTAATATAGCTCTGAGTGCTTGATTCAACTCAAAAGTGCAAGAATTAGAGAAAGCAGTATCCAATGATCCAAAATGAGACTCTCATATTCAAAAAAGTTAACTAGTTTTTTCTCCAATTACGATTTTCAAATATTTTTAACAATTAAATGTTGTCATTATACTGTTTTTATGAAGCTTTTATAATTAAATCAATGTCCTAATTTTACGTGAGTTAGATGCGTTGACGTGTGCAATTTGAAGCCCATATTTCCTTTTCCAACTTCCTATCTAATGAACATTTTTTTGCGCGGATTGCCCTTCTTTTGGGGTGGTCTTTAAATTTTGCCCCTCATATTTGTGGTCTTTAAATTATGCCCTTTGCCTTCCCATTGCAACTCTGAGCGTTCACGCAGAAATCATGAGGTTCTGAGTTCGAACCCCCGCTCAAGCATAAATTAAAAAAAAAATTGCAAGGCAAGGTTTGGGTCGCGTGTATGCCGGACGCGGCATATATTTGTTAAGGAATTACCAAATTTATGCCGGACCCGGCATACTCATGCCTTATGGGCAGACTTGGCATAAGTATGTCGGGTCCGGCATAACTTTGGTAATTCCTTAACAAGTTTATGCCGGTGGGGGCATACTTTTAATGGGCAAACTTTTATGTCGGACCCGGCATAAACTTGTGAAGGAATTACCAAAGTTATGCCGGACCCGGCATACTTATGCCAAGTCTGCCCATAAGGCATAAGTATGTCGGGTCCGGCATAAGTTTGGTAATTCCTTAACAAGTTTATGTCGGTGGAGGCATACTTTTAATGGGCAAACTTTTATGCCGGACCCGGCATAAACTTGTGAAGAAATTACCAAAGTTATGTCGGACCCGACATACTTATGCCAAGTCTGCCCATAAGGCATAAGTATGCTGGGTCCGGCATAACTTTGGTAATTCCTTCACAAGTGTATGCCGGTGGGGGCATAGCGAAATTTAACTCTGCTTTGCGATTTTTTTTTAAAATTTTGACTGTGTGGGGATTCGAACCTGGAACCCATGGGATTTAGCCGAAGGGCAAAATTTAAAGATTTCAAATATGAGGGGCAAAATTTAAAAACCACCCCAAAAGAAGGGCAATTAGAACTTGACCAAGATAAACTAATTTGTTTGATTCCATTAAGAGGTAAAAGAAGGTGAATGGTCAATTAATTAGTTGAGGCTGAGCTAGGATTTAGTTTATTAGTTTTGAACCTTAATTTGTTTTGCGTACTGAATTCTGAATAGATTATTTATACATATTAAATGAATATTTTTAATTCAGATACAGAGTTTGGGCCAAAGCTATCCAATCCCGCGCGGCAACTTTAAGGTTAGCTCCGCCTCTGTCTATTAGTAGGGGTCGTTGGGGAACAAGCGAATGCGTCATTTTGTTATTTTATTACGGGATTAAACAATTCTGGAATTGTTATTCCACATAATATGTGATATTAAAATAGTACTCTATTACAATTGGGTATAAACAATCTCAGAATTATTAGTTCAGTCATGAAAAATTGTACCAAACATGAAATAAAATAATCTCATAAATTATCACGGGACTATAATCCCATATTCTACTAACCAAACGACTCCTTGCTATATTCTTTTCTTTTGTGACTCACACACTTTTAAAAGAGCTGACGAGTTTCTGATCAAAGCATGAGCTATGAAAATTAGGATCTTGAGTTCTTGACTTAACACTAATTGATGTGTTTAAACTTTAGTTTTAAGTTATCTTGTGATCAATGTGGTTGTTAGTAGGAAGGGAGTTGTCATTAATTTCCAGATTAGCACAAATTGTTGCCGATAACAGTTGTTATTAACTGTCTTTGTGTGCTTGCCATGCAGCTATAAACAAGTCTTAAGGTCAACAAATATCAAGTCTCTAACTGAATACAAAAGGATATACAGTACATGAACAGACTTCAATGCTAACTTATCTAGTGTTTATCATGATATAAGTGGAGATAAGATTAGAGTTATCCTTATTTTCCAGATTAGTACTACTTACAGATCCTCCACTTTATTTTGTCCTTGTGCTCCCAAGTCGATTATACAGGAAAACGTGTGTTTGTCATAATTAACTTCAAATCAGTACCAATTTGACAAGAATTAAGCATTTACTGATTATACCTCTTGATCTCAACTATTAGTCGTTTAGGCAAATTATCAACATACTTGACGTTTTCAAAAATTAGGTATAGTTATTTATTATTCTCTTCCAAATTAGACCTTATTATTTTAGTTAGTGTAGTATCAATTAAATGAGACGTTTAAGAAAAGATAAAAAATAGGGATGACAAAATTAGCCCATAAAAACATAATTATCTGGACAAATATTCACATAAAGTAAGACTATTACATTTACATTTTTGTCACGAGGGCAATGCAAGAACTATGACTCGAAAGAGTACCACTTAACCATAAATGTATATGTGTGTAACAATCAGAGGCGGATCCAGGAATTTGAGATTCCGGGTGCCACGCTATTTTGGGCTTCCATTTGGTCCATTTTGGGCTTTGATTCTGGTTATTCAGCCTTCCAGTTTATATAGACCGACCGATTATCACACTATTTTGGCCTTTGACTTGATTTATTTTGAGCTTCGGTTCGGGTTATTCACCTTAGCTACAAGTATTTCTATTGTTACAATTTTTAACTCGTGGAAAGACAGAAGCGTCGGCTTTCTTGACGCGTTTCATAGCTTAGTTCTATAAACAAGGGAATGACCCAATGCATCAGTTGACTTAAACAAGTTGGGGAGCGAAGCAACTTCCATCCGTTTATATTGACAAACCGATTGTCACACTATTTTGGATTTCAACTTGATTTATTTTTTCTACTGCCGCAATTCGGGTTATTCATCTTTTCGATTTATATAAACATCGATTAAACGAAATAATTTAATAATTATGATAATTTTAAACACAACATAAAAATTCAATAGTATTACTAATATCAACAAAAATATATTATTCATTTATAATTGAGAGTTATGTTTTGAAGCTATCAGCTAACTCAAGACTAATCAACTAGAACTAGAACTTTAATAAACACTATGAACTATAAAAAGAAGCAAGGATTTATAAAATTTTAAAAAGTCAATGTGACTCATTAGGGAAAAAAAACCAGCAGCAAGTAAATAAAAAGAAAAGAAGAAACAAGGAAAATAAAGTAAAGAAGAAGCAAAATAGAAAAAGAAAATAAGAAAAAAAGGAAAACGAATCTTCTGTAGGCTTCTTAGAAAAGAGAAGTCTTTAAAGGAATTGGTGCAAGTTGGACTCGATCCCCGGTGTTATGGGCACAACTTTCAGCCCTTCACCAGTGGCACTAAACAACCATTTGTTGGTTCGGGTGCCATTTTACATATTTATACTACTTCCCATATATATATACTCACTCACTCACACACACACACACACACACACACACACACACATATATATATATATATATATATATATACACACACAAGGTTTTGCTCGAGGTGTGCGGGTGGTGTGGCATCCCCACCGGCCTTACTAGGTCCGCCCCTAGTAATAGTGACCAAACTCGTAACAAAAAGCACCACTCGGTGCATGAATGCATTTGTAAATAATTATTAAAAGTGTAATATATAGTAGTTATGAACCCTTAACTTTTAAGATATAATAGGTTCAATACTAACAATCTTAAAATTGAACCCATAAAATTTAAATTCTGGATTCGCCTCCGTGAGAATTGAAGTTAAATATAAAAGTTAGTACCAGATTTTGTTAATTTTCTATCCTCCCCAAAACAACAAGAGAGTGTGGTGCTTGAAGAACACCCCCCCCCCCCCCAACCCCCCAACCCCTACCAAAAGAAGAGAAAATTCTAGTAGTATTTTTGGTGCTTATAATATTTGACTAAACACATTTAATCTTTAATTATGTGTGCTCGTTTGACCTCTTTTGTGAATCTTATAATGAACTATTAGCCATTACATAATTTAATTATCCATATTTTGTATTTGGTTTGTACTGTTATTCTATATTTGAGGGTAATTATATAGTTTGAGATATTGTTAGTATTTCAAAGTTTAGTAATTGCAATTAGAAATTTATAATTATATGCTAATTAAATTTTTTTATCAAAATTAAATAATAAAGGTTATACGAAAAGATTTTTTGATAATATTGACGATCCTCGTTTTTTTAATTTTTCTTTTTGTTTTTTTTTTTCTTTTAACCCCTCCCGTCAGGAGCTCCCTCCTTTGCTCCCTTGGTGACTCGAACTCGCAACCTTCGGGTTGAAAGTGGAGGGCGCTTACCATCACCCCTCTTGTCGAGGATCCTCGTTAATATGAGGAGCTTCCTATTTAAAGGTACTTGGTCTTGTGAAATCCAAATCCTAATGAATTCTTTGTTGAAGAGATGTGAGTGAAATACAATTATTGTCATAAGGATAAGTCGCCCAAGTTCAATAGAGGTCAATTGTGAAAATTCATTTGCTACATTTAGCAGCAGCTTGATTATAAAATATTAAAAAATAAAAGGGCGTTAAATAATAATAAAAACAAAATAAGCAATTTTTTTTTACGAAAATATATTTTTAAGTTATATAATTTGATTTTTCTGGAAAATTATAGAGTGAGTGATGTGTTAAAACCCAACAAGGAAATTCCTCCTTCCGGTTACCTAATTTTTTGAACAATTTACATATAGTTCAATTATACTAAAAGATAGTTTTGTAATTTTATTTTACGAAAAGGGTCAAAAAATGCTCCTATCACATTGGAAATAATTTAAATTTGCCGTCCTTAACGTTGATTTTCAGGTTAAAATGTCTTCCTTTCACCTACTGGACCCCTATTGCAAATAAAATTGATTTATGCCAGTTACTTTGATGTTGGGATTGAATTTGTGCCAGAAAACTTGGATCACCAAGATTTGAAAGCTTTGGTTGAATTTTATACCCCGAAAAATTATTGCGGGATCACTTGGTTGATTTCGAATAATGAATTTTGAGGTATTTCTGATTTCAAATAGTGAATTTTGAGGTATTTCTGATTTCAAAACATCATTTATGCAAAAAATCTTACAAGGAATTTGAATTATAATCATCGAGTTTTGTGGACCTCTTAAGTTATTGTATATACTACTTATAACTTTTAAGTTGTTTTCATTTGAAGTTGGTTTGTTGCTGAACTTGATGATTTCTAGCCTGGTAAAGTCGACTCCACTATTGCTAAACTCAAATGGTTTCTAGTTGTTTTGAGTTAAGCCGGACGATCAAGTTATTTATAATTTGGGGCCACATGAACCAAGAAATCAATAACTCATTTAATTAAAATCTCACATGTGTCATCTCATTATTTTATTAAAGAGGGGTATTTTAAATTTGAAAATTAACGTTAAGTGTGATTGGGATCCAATAAGTGAAAGAAGGATATTTTAACCCAAAAATTAACATTAAGAATGGAAAAAGGACAAGTTTTAATCTTTTTCAATATTAGGAATAATTTTGACCATCTTTCATTTATTTTTAATGGTGGGTAAACATCACTAGAGCATACATGAAATTAACATGAATGACTTTGAACAGTTGGAAATGCATATAAAGAAAAGGGTTAAAAACATCCTAGAACTATGAAAAATAGACCACCTTTACCCTTGTTAAGTTTTGATTTTTATTAAAAAATAATACCTAGTCGATTTAAAAAAAAAAAAGGTTTTTGTGACCACTTTTTGGAGCGACCTACGGCGCCATAAAAATACTTTTGTGGCGGCAGATTTTTTGTTGAAATGTAAAGGTAGATGTGGTCCCAAAAATAAACGGCAGAGTTAAAAGTGATTGCAAAACTTAATGAAGGGTAAAAATAGGGGTGTTATTTTCTAAAATTAATACAGTACCATTTTTTCGGTTACTCTATTTTGTATAACTAAAATACCGATCATCTCGGTTTTTTTTTTTGTATCGATACGGTTCGGTTATTTTTTAATTTTTTTAAAGACATTATATAAGGGTCGCTAGTAAAAGTTAGAACGCGATAACATGCCTACTTGCACAGGACTTTGGCAAAACTCAGAAAGATACAAATCACACTAGTAAAAAGATATGCTCATAGTACTTGTTATCCAGTTTTAGCAATTTAGTAATTGGTATGTTATGAAAGTTAGATTTATCTCATTGCTCTTTGTATATCAAAAGATTAAGAATATGATCAAAGCTGAACCTTTCTCTCTTTCAGCAGTTAATAATCGGTATGTTATGAAAATTAAATTTATCTCACTACTCTTTGTAAGTCAAAAGATTAAGAATATGTTCGAAGTTTGAATTTAGTTTCAACACAGTAGCAAAATAGGCTTGGGAGTAGGAACTTTTGGTTTTAATTACTTGTTGGCTTGTAATGATTTCATAGTCTAAAGGTCCAAAGGAAATAAATTTAGTACTTTATTATTTTTAAACTTAATATATAAGATATATTTATAATATATACATTTATCGGTACGTGAGTATTTTTGGATGCAAGATTGTCCTCTGACTATTTATGGGATGATTTACAAGGATGGCCTTAGATGTGGTTGGTCTTGAAGGGTCTTGAATTTTTTACCTCGCTTGTCCTCGGGAGAAACTTCAAGTCAATAGGTTTTGCCTTTTGACCTTGAAGGTCTTTGCTGGGTCAAAAGTTCTAGACCATCCGTTTCCATTTCCAAGTACATTGGATGTAATTTCCTGCTATTTATTAGTACTAGTTGTTAGGTCGAGCCGTGTAGCCTGCTCTTTTATATTCTTTAAGTCCCTGGCTTTCAGAAGGCTTTACTTCCATCCAAATATTGATTTTGCTTTATTTTTCAAACATATCGTGTATGTATATAAATTTTAGAAACTTTTTACATGTATATATACTCACATCTAATAAACAATTTCCACGAAACTATATACTTATAGCAATTAACTAGAATAACATAAAGAGCCTTAATTTCATGTTTGTTCGATTGGATTATAAGTGGTGAATGACTTACAAATTTTCGTTCTTCATCTATATTAGCATGTCATGCTTTGTTTTAACTAATGACTTTGTGGTAAATATGGGCTACTATTTGTTCTTTTAATTGACATGAACAAATAAATATTGTCTGAACTTTCTTTTTGGACAATGCATCACTAGCCTCCTTTCAGCCTTGTTTCATGTTTTTCGTCAGCATTGTCGCCTCTTGAAATTTTCTGGCATGATGAACACAGAGCGAGTGTCCTAGCTATGGGAAGTTGAAGATTTAACGGTGTCGTTCGTTGATCAATCTTGATTGATCTTAGCTCTTGTAGCTCTTTCTTTAGCCTATTGTTTTCATTCAAATTTTGGCACCACTTCATCAAGAATTCACGAGTGTACTTCTGTTTGCTTCAGTTTAGTCCTTTATGACACACAGTCAAATTTTAGGATTAAAAAAGAAAAAGAAACAAGAACACTTCTACTTGTCGTGGTTTAAGTTTTAATTTGGCTGCAATTTCTTGTTTCTGGCCCTACATATCAATCCAAAGCTATCACTATTAACTTGCACTAGTTAAAGATTTTTTCTCTCAAATCTATCTATGCGTATAATCACTTGATTAATGTTGAATTATAATCAAATCAATAAGTTTATGTCTAATAATATGTTGAATCACTCGATTAATCTTCAACTATCATTAAATCTCTTAGCTAATGTTTTACTATGCACTATATCGCTCTGTTGATATTCAATTATAATGAATTAGCTGTTATTTTATAGTTGTCCTAACAATTACTTTAAGTGCTCCTATAATTTATATAGTTGCCAAACAATGTTTCTTAATTGTCCCATCAACTGTCTGAGTTCCAACAATTTCTATAGTTGTTCCAACAACGATGTCAGTTGTTCCATCATTTTCTGTAGTTATCCTAACTACTCTTAAATAATTCATAGAATCGTTAATATGATAACTATATTATACTTAATAATTCATCGAATCTCTTGATTGATCATCAATTTTCATTACGTCACTTACTTTATGTGTAATATTTCATAAAATCCTCAATCTTCAATTGTTATTGAATCACTATGTTTATGCCCAACATAATAATAGAATCACTTGGTGGACCTTCAGTTCTTACTGAACCACTATGTTTATCCAAAATTATTCATAATATGGCTTGAGTGATCATCAATTTTTATTATTGCTTCATTTATGTGTAATGCTCAATACAGTCACTCAAGCTTTCTTTAATTATTATCGAATCACTACCTATATCCTTAATAATGTGCATTATGGCATAATTGATCATTAATTTTCATTAAATTGCTTTGTTTATGTGTAATAATTAATACAATCACTCCATCAACTTCAATTGCTGTAAAATCATTACGTCTATCCTTGTAACATGGAACAATTGATCATCAATTTTCGTTAAATTACTTATTTTATGTGTAATAATTCATATTATTGTTCAATCGATCTTAAATTGTTATTGATCACTACGTTCATCTTTAATTCATATAGTGGTTCAATTGATAATCAATTGTCATTATATCAGTTCGTTTATGTGCAATAACTCATAGAATGACTTGATCAAACTTCAATTGTCTTTGAATCACTACATTTATTCTTAATAATACATAGAATGACTCAATTGAGCATCAATTGTCATTATATCACTACGCTTATCCTTAATAAGCCATAAAATGACTCAATTGATCGTCAATTATAATTAAATCATTTAGTTATGTGTAATAACACATATATTTGCTCAATCGATCTTTAATTTTCATGGAATTACTATATTTATCCTTAATTAATCATAGAATAGCTCAATTGATCATTACTTGTCGTTAGATCACTTAATTTATGTGTGATAATTCATATAAGCACTCAATCGATCTTCAATTTTTATTGGATCACTATGTTTAGCCTTAGTAATTTATCGAATGACTCAATTGGTTATCGATTTTTATTAAGTCACTTAGTTTGTGTGCAATAATTCATAGAATAGATCGACCGATCTTCAATTGTCATTGAATCACTACGTTTATCCTTAATAAGTCATAATTTAGCTTAATTAATCATCAATTTTCATTAAATCACTTAGCTAATGTGTAATAATTCATAGAATCACTTGATCTATCTTCAATTATCATTGGGTTACTACATTTATGTCCAACAACTATAGAAGTTGTTCCAACAACTGACTTTGTTGTTACAACAATTTTAGCCGTAGTTCGACAACTTTAGTAATTGGTCGGGCAAATACGCTAGTTGTACAACAACTGCTAAAGGTGTTTGCTTACCCCTAATAGAATTTTTCAACAACTTCAGAAGTTGTCCGACAACTACAATAGTAATTTTGGGACAACTACTGAAGTTGTTAAAAAACCTCAATAATTTTAACATGTGGTTACTACTGTAATAAAATGACTCCATTAAAGCAACATAATTCGTACGACGACTTGTTACCACAGGCTCTTAAATATACATCAAGGTTATTTGTTAAACTTAGATCAGTAATAATAGCAACATCAAATACTTATCTATAATACTAATGATTGTAGGTCCCCAACATCTATTGTAGTTGCTAGAACAAATGTTGAAGTTGTCTCAATAACTACTGCCGTTGATGGACAATTGCTGAGGTTGACCCAACAACTAGTTAAATTGGTCCATAACTGCAATAGTTGGGACACATAGTATCAAATTTGAACTAGTGATATCTTTTTAATATAGTAAAATATTAACTTAATTATGATTGTTAAATATTGGAATAAATATTGAAGTTATGGGAATAACTATCGTAGTTGTGGGAACAACAATAGTTATTGTTTCAAGAACTTTAATATTACTTGTTACAACAACTTTAATAGTTGCCGAACAACTAATGTAGTTGTCCAACAACTCTCGTAGTTGTTCGCGACTACAAAAGTTTATTTATTGGTTCTAAAATTTATTTTGAATAATCTCAAATTTGATATTTAGCTTCTCTAAGGTGTTTACAATGTTTTCCAAGAACACTAACTCAAAATAATAACCGATTTCCATATCCGAATTTTCAACTTCAACAAACTCAACTGTACTCAACAATGGAGTTTTAATTTTTCTTACACCAAATCTCCTTCCAAATAGTGTTTTAATAACCCATTTAAGCACAAATAAATAATATCTACTTAATTATGCAATAATTCACCAATTATTTTTGAATTTTAATTATAAATTTATAACCCCAAAGCTTCACAACTCAACAATGGAAGAAAATTTGGGGCTAAGTGAATGCCTTTTGATTTTTAAAAAGAAAGAGGTTCTTTTGTATCTTTAAATTTTGAATATTACAAGTTAGCCCCCATTTTACTTAATTAATGTTTAAGTGAGTTAATGAAAAAACAAAAAGAAAGTGGAACCCACTTGGCCCTTTTTGTTAATTGAAGACTTGGATGTCCTCTCACCTCATTCTCCCCCGACACCATGTGGATCAATTTTTATGGCTTTTTTGTTAAGTCCCCACGTGCGTACTATCGAGTGGTTTCGAACATTTTTCCAACTCAACAACGAGATGTATTAAAATGGGATAAGGTATCAATACTCCCCGAACTATACCCAAAGTTCTAGCAATACACATTTCTTTTTCGGGGGTCCTATTACCCCCTTAAACTTTTTTAAAACATATTCACTCTGTTTCAATTTATGTGAACCTTTTACTATTTGAAAATATTCACATAAATTGAAACGGATGGAGTAATAAATACCACCCTAAGCGCTGAATTTGCAAGTAGAGTGTATTTCACTCTCTTTGGGAGAGTGAGAAGCATAAGATCTGATTAACTCATACACGTGTCATTTTTTAATTGGTTGCATCACATTTAATTATCCCTAATTAATTATCATTAAAGCTTAAAGTTTTTCGTAAACATATATATATATATATATATATATATATATATTGAAAAAAAGGTGGATAAATTAATTTTTTTAATTAAAAAATCTGTATTTTCTTAAAATATGGAGAACTGAACTTTTTTAAAAAAATGTAGAAAATCCGTTGTTTTAGAAAATAAATCTGGAAAACTGAGTTTTCTTATTAAAAAGTCTGGACTTTTTTAAATGTGGAAAACTGATTATTTTTTTATGAAAAATGTGGAAAACTGGTTATTTTTTTCTATATATGAAAAAAAAATCTAGTTTTCCAGATTTAGTTTAGAAAAATGGTGTTTCCAGATTTTTAAAAAATAATTAGGTTTTCCGTATTTTTATAAATCCAATTTTTTCACACCTAAAAAAAACACTTTTTCCAGATTTTATTTGAAAAAAAAAGTGTAATGTAATCATGAAAATAGGAATTTTTAGGACATCTTTGAAAAAATCCATTTTTTCATATTGTAAAAAAAAAAAAAAAAAATCCAATTTTCCATATTTTAAAAAGAATCCATTTTCCCATATATTTTAATAAACAATCCAATTTTCAACAATTCCAATTTTTTTTTAAACGGGTTTTAAAAAATTCCAATTTTAAGATTTAAACAAAATTCAATTTTTCAGATTTTGTAAAAAAATTGCCATGTAAACGAAAAGAATTTAAAAAAAGGAAAAAAAAATAAATATACATGTGGTAGGGCGAGTGTATGTCACTCTCCATAAGAGTTTAGATAACTATTGCGTTTTAAAAAAGTTCAGGAGGTTAATAGGACCCCTGAAAAGGAAAATTGAGTCACTGGAACTTTGGGTATAGTTCAGGAGGGGTATTGATGCCTTAGCCCAATTTTAATACAAAAGGTGTCATAATTTAGGAAGCGAAAGGGAACAGTGGATAGTTGAGGTATGAAACTCGCGAAAAAGTGATAGCTTAAGCGTATTTTGACCATTAACTCCTTGTGTTACTCACTTATCTAACTTGAACGACACATCAGGTCCACGTCATAATTATTTTCATCAATTGAATACACGTATTTACCGAAAATCAAAGAACCTTTAACTCACTATAAAGGATCAATAACCTCTAATTAAGGATTGCTGGTTTGCGGTCTAGTTATACAAAATTGTGTTTGCCATGCAGATATACACAAAGTGTTCACAAGTCTAAGGTCAATACAGCCTCACGATCAAGCCTGTAACTGAATACAAATGTGAACAGGTTTAATGCTACATTATCTAATGTGTTATTATGACAAGTGGAGATAAGATTAGAGTTATCATTATTTTCCAGATTAATACGAGTTTGAAGTCCGTTATAGATGCTACAATTTTTTTTTCTTTCTTTTTGGATCCCTGTGCAGTTGTGCTCCCTAGTCAAGAGTATGTATCTAAGAGTGTTTATAAGTGAAAATCAGTACCAAGTGAAAAGAATTAAGCATTTACTAATTTTATTTTCTTGTTCCAAATATTAGTCATTTAAATAAATTATTAAAATATTTAATGTTTTATGCCAAACAAGTAATATTGAATAACTTATGTACTATATAAATATCTTTCTTGAGAAATATGTAAAAATTAAGTATGAACAGAGAGAGTACACCATTTAACCATAAATGTAACAATCACCAAACTCCAACAAAATGCACCCCCAGTGGATGGAATACATTTGCAAGAAGATAGGGCACTGTGCCAGAGTTTTATGAGGATAAGTATTGACTGAAGTTAAAACAAAAGTTAGTACCAGATTTTGTCAATTTGCTATTCTCCCCAAAACAGGATAGCTTAAAACTCGGTACAAGTATACTACCAACTAACAGGATAACTTAAAACTCAGTACAGGTATACTACCAACTAACAAGGTGGTGGGATAGATTCTTCTACCCTTAATTAGGATTTTGTGTTTGAGCTATGACTACATAAAAAAACTTTTTAGGAAGCTCTTTTTTTAAAAAAAATATGAACTTTACGTGATGCGAATACGAGCTAATCGGAACTTCAATAGTATCGAACATCAGATCAAAAATAAAATAACTAAGAAGGGAGTGGGGTGCTTTAAGGCGCAATACTCAAAGGTGAAATTACAATTTGAAGTTTATGGATTATGAACTTGTCATCAAACTTATAGCTCATTTTACAATTTGAACTTTACAAGTATATTCATTCTTAAAAAAAATTATTTTCATTTATTTAGGATTATAACTATGCTGGTGTGAGTTTCATCAAATATTATCTATCCCAAACACTCCAAAAAATAGTTAAATAGCGGCAAAAATTAGGGTACTCCAAATCCTAGTGGAGTCTTTGTAAGGAGACACGGATGATATACACCGTTATATCATGAGTATAAGCAGTCCAAGTTTAACGGACGTCAATTATAAAAAAATATTATTGCATTAAGTGGCAACTTGATAATTCAAATATTGAAAAAGAAAAAAAGGCCATTAAATAATAAAAAGAATCTAATAGGCAAATCAATTAGATTATTTTTCCATGAAATTAATAGAATTTGATTTTCTTGTAAATTATAAAGTGAGTGATGTGCTATAAGCCAACCCGAAAATTCCTCCTTCACGTTATTTATATTTTTTTTAACAATTTATATATAGTTTAATTATATTCAGTTTGGGCTTTTAGTCTCATTTCCTTTATGGAAAAAGAACACAAATGACCATCCGGGTAAAACTATTGACATCCGATGGCCCAAGAATTGTAAAAGTCATTTTTTAGCCTTTTCAAAATAATTTCATTTTTTAGCTATTTTTCAACTAATTCCAGCATATGTATATAGACTGTATCATTGTTGTATATGTATCACTACTATATATGTATAGAAATTGTATCATTATTGTATAGATTATGTATTACTCCTGTATATGTATAGAAAATATATCATTGTTGTTTAATTTGTGTATAATAAATATATAATTAACGTATAATTAGAAAATGTATCATTGGTGTATAATTTTTGTTTAATAAATGTATACCTACTAATTAATAATTATATACACATATTATAAATGTTTTGGGATATTTCTTGATGGCCCAATTAACATATACTTACTACATATAATATGAACATTTTTTTGTTGATCTTAGTGGTGACTTTTCGATTTTTTGTGGCGACTAAATAGTCCTGTTCTTTTTTAGCGAACCTTATAGTGACGACTTTTAGATTTTTTGTAGTGAATAGGCTTTTGGGCTAGCAATTGGTAATACTTTGGGCCGAACGACCAACTCGGGGTATTAAACCCAAATGCGAGCCAAACAAATTTTTGATGGCCAGTAGGGTTGTTCACGATTTGGTTAAAATTCGATCCGAAACGCAAATCAAACCAAACCGAATAAATAAACCGATAGTTGTTTGGGTTTGGTTGAAGCTTCTACAAAACCGATAATATTTGGTTTGGTTTTATTAAAAACAAACTGAAGAAAAAATCGAACCAAACCAATAAAATAATATACACAATTTTACAATTATATATATACTTCATATTAATTTTTATAAATAATTTTAAATATTTTGTTTACTTTTTAATCAAAATTTTCTTCATCTATATTAGGCTAACGAACTTTATACGTTGAGTTTATTTCTTAAAATAAATTGATGAATCCAAACTTATTTATTCAAAGAAAAAACTTTGAAATTTACCTAAAAAAAAGTTGTATTTCTTATAAACTTTGTTCAATTGATTAAAACTTATAAATCTTAAGACATTTTCTCCATAATCAAAGAAAATTACAGCTCACACAATAAAAGAGTAGTAACTAATTATAAGTTGAAAAATGATGAAAAAGTCTTTCCTCATCGTAGAGAAAAAAAAAAGAGAAATACCATTAAGTTTTTATATAAATCGAAAAAGCGAACCAAACCGAACCAAAACCGATAACAACCAAACCGATGGTTATGTATTATTTGATTTGGTTTGATTTTATTAATTAAAAAACTGACTAAATTGGTTTGATTTTGATTTTGACCAAAAACCGAGCCAAATCGACGCATGAACACCCCTAATGGCCACTATGTGTCCTTTTCCCTTCCTTTAATTGCACAAGATATCAAACATTTTTTGCACGGATTGCCCTTCAAAGTCACTGGTCTTTAATTTTTCCCCCCTCAAATTATTGGTCTTTAATTATTACCCTTCATTTAAAAAAGTGACCAAAAATATTTTGAAATTTCGGGTTCGAACCCCCGCTCAATAAAAAATTTAAAAAAATTCGCAAGACACAGTTTGCCTTATGCCTCCCTTGCAATTTTTTTTTTCCAGTTTTTAACTAAACGGAAATTCAAATCCGGAACCCAAAATTTTTTAAGCGAAAGAAAAAAAATTAAAGAACACCCGAATAAGGGGAATCGTATAGCCCGATATCAACAAACAGGAAAACAATGACAGTGTCGGAAAAGCAACTAGTTAATTTTATTTTTTATTTTTTAAGTGGTGGGTAAATATCATGGAGCATACATGAAATTAACACGAATGACTTTGAGGGCAGTTGGTAACTTTGGGATCGTTTGGTTAAAAAGTTCAGGTTATCTTGTGATTATGATCAGATTATTTATCTCTTTTTATATGTGATAGATAGTTTCATAATTATAATATAAAATTTATTCTAATTTTTATTAGTAGGAGTACTATACTAAACACAGTATACTGGACCAAACTTTTTTTTTCTTTCTTTCTTTCAAGAATCTACCAAAGCTCAACATTGGAGAATTAACAGTAATTATTCTAATTTCAATAATTGCCGGTCCCAAGCCCGGATAAAATCGAAAACAGCCTCCCTATCCAGATAGGGGTAAGGCTGCGTACATCTTACCCTCGCCAGACCCACTATTGTGGGATTACACTGGGTAGTGACCAAGACCAAGACCATGTATTTTCTTTTCTTGTTCTAGAATAATGACAAGCGGTTGTTCATGTTGTGATTATATATATGTACTTGCTTATTAATTGCAGAGTAATTCATGCATGTGTTTAATGTGTTATTTGATCTGACTTACGTGTTTGATTGTGTATTTTGATTTATGGGTATCCTTTTGATGTTAAGATTGAGTTCAAAATTTTGATATTTGATGTGAAGGGTGTTGATTCTATCCTAAAAGTTTATTTGGAAGCATGAGAGGTACTTATTTTAGTAATTACTCTATTTCAATGTGCTTATATGCTTTTTTAGTTTTAACAAAAAAGAAATTAACTGGTAGCTCTGCTAGACTCTTGGACCGTGTTATTGTTTGTTCTAGTTGAACCAAATTCTCCTTTTTTTTTAAAAAAAATAATCTTTTTTTAACAGATGATGGCGGGTGGGGTTAGGAAGTACATTGCAATTTTTTTGGAATTTGCACACGGAGTAGATGTTGAACCCCTTTCGTCGTGCGTTTATTTCTTTATATTTTTGAACCCCTTAGCAAAAATACCTGGCTCCGCCACTAGATGGTGAAACTAGAACGTTTGTTCCATTTTAAGGCGAAAATGCAGTCGCTTATGGACAATGGAGTCATCTTAGACACTTGTAATTGCTGGAATCAAGGTCAAACCAGAGGCGCATGGTTTCTGGATAGTTGAGGTAGATACCTTGATTATTTCCTTTTCATTTAAATAAGCATTTCTCAATTTGATTTTTGTTTTCATTGGTAGCTCTATATGGTAGTATCAAGGTCATGCCGAGACATTAATCATTTAATATATGAGTAGTTTTTGGTTTCCGGGGTTATGCTTATGCTGTATTTATTGCGATGGTTACACTGCTTTTTATGATCGAGTATATATAACCTTTGTGTTATAAAGTTTAGATATTTTCTTTTTTTGACTTGTTTATTGCAAAGTGGGGGTTGCTGCTTGTAACCGACGGTTGAATCAAATTTACTGACAGAAAAGCACAAACTGGAGCAAGCCCAGTGGCAAGATATTTTGCTCGAAAATGCTCGATATCTTCTATAAAAGTTTCGTAACTCTGTAACTTTAAGAAGCAGTTCATACCGTTTCTGTGCTAAATAGGCGATATCTAGCTTGTGCTAAAAGAGGGCTTGATTTCTGATCAAAGACTAGAAAATCGATCCTGAAGAAGGTATACAAAAAATGTTATGCTATTCATTCTCTTTCCTTTTAGATAGTTGTTAAGTTTTGTGGCTGGAGTTACTCATGTTTATACAGTTTCATCTTTAGTAGGGAGTATTTAGGCTTGGCAAGTCTAGGTTTTTTCTTTGTGTTCCAAATGTTGAATCTTGAAATGAAAATCTTCCTTTGATTCGACCTGCATTTGATCTTTCATTTGTCAATGCATCTTATGGTTTTCGATTTCTTTCTGTTTCGGGGTATAAAATGCCCAAGTATTCTGGTTTTAGATTCTTAAATTTTGTCTTGCTCCCTTCTTTTTTTTTATTTTTTTGGTTAAAAGTTGGTTTGAATCTATTGTAAGCTCCATGATATATTTGAGATTTTGGATTGTGTTCATGTACTATTTTAAATGTTGTCTCTTTTAGAAACAACTTATCGCCTATCGGTATGTGTTAGTCTGTGCAAAGATGTGCCATTTCTGTTCTAAAAGCGAAGAAAACTGTTCTGAAATTGGTGGTATAGATTGTTTGCACTTATCGCATCTGTGTGCAGGTTAGCTTTTGGTGGGGCCATTAAGAATAGCAAATCTGGATTTCTGCGCTGTTTTCAAATTTTTGGATCTCAGAATGAAAATGTAGTTATGTAACTTTGTAATATGAGCTGCATCGCTACTTATTAGTTCATGAGTTCTGTTGATAGATTTTAGGTTTAGATACTAGAGACTCGTTAAGCTTTTCTTTTGGTTTGTCATCTGTTTGTTTGTCTTTTAGGTCGATCCCCTGGATGTGTGTGCATATACATTTATTTTTCCCTTGAAACTTTTTTAAGCGGCATCCTTTTGACGTTTTGTGCAAGAGATAGTTGAGTTTGCACTTGTTTGTTATATCAGTGGGTTCTCTTTGAAAGTTGTTGAATTTAAGATTACATTGGCCTGTCTTAGAAATTTCTTAATCCAAACTTCAAAGTTATTTATTTCAAAAAGATTCCCAATATGTTTGATCTCATGTTTTATAATGAATGGAAAACTGGTATGCTGAGATTGAGGAAAGGTACGTTCCCTTCCTCTTGGTTTGTAGGAATAACATATGCCAGTTCCTCTCTATAGATTAATCCGCAATCTGGAATGGCCTGTTCTTTCCGAATATCCCAATTTAAGGCTAAAGATTTCCTTCACCTCATAGCTTTCAATTTTTCGCACCTAAAATATGTTATTATGTTATACAGGAATGAACATGTCAACAAGGCAAAGGAGCTCTGACTTTGATGAAGACCACATCAGTAGACTACCAGATGCCATCCTCATCCATATTCTCTCCTTATTGCCATCAACAGATGCTGTTAACACAATCTTAATTAAAAGATTTCATCAACTTTGGCCATTCATCCACACACTCACTTTTGATCAGTGCACGTTTCCAGGGCACAACTGTGTCTATTATTGGCAAACTGTTAGTCCCGAGTATGACGAAAGGTTCTTGAATTTCGTTCGTCACGTGCTTCTTCGGAATAGGAGCCCTACTCTTGATAAGTTCTGCCTTGATTTTCATTTTAGCTTATGTCATTCAATTCGGCAAAGAGTATCCAACAGAACAGATAATGATTTTCTGAGGAGTGAGAAAAGGATGGCTAATGAAATTGGTACCTGGATCCAGTTCGCATTAAACAAGAATTTGAAGGTCCTTGACTTGTCTTTCTCTGCACATGGTACATATCAGCCACAGGCTTATTATGATCTGCCTAATTGTGTTCTAAGCAGTCCTCATTTGGCTGAACTCCGGTTGACACAGTGTAAGATAAAAACAAAAAAGAAGAGTGCGCTAAAGTCTCTAACAACATTGTATCTTGATAACGTTATGCTAATAGATCAATCGATGGATTATATTCTATCTGGTTGCCCAATGCTTGAGGAATTGACGCTGTGGTTTTGCTATGGCCATAGAAGAGTGGTTGTGGTCAATTCGAATTTAAAGACATTGGTACTTGGCGTTAGATGGTTTGGAACAAGGATACATGTCTCTTGTCCGACTCTCATATCATTAAATATGTTTGGAACTGTGGAGGTACTGGATATTACAAATGTATCATCTATTGTGGAAGTGTCTGTAAATCGTAGGGAAAGATTTGACTTTAGACAGTACAAGGATTACCAAGAGATGAGAGTATTACTCCAAACAATTAGCGGGGCCAAAAGTCTCCAGCTATGTTCCTGGTTTGCTCTGGTACATATTTTTTCTCTTTCTTGCAACTTCACCAGGTATAGTTATGATTTCTTACTCTATGGGGAGATAACCTTTTAGGTGGATATACTAACTATAAACTTTTCTATTCAAGAGATGGAATATCAGTACATTTGTGGACTGGAGGTATTATGTTGTTTGATTTTGTCTTTAACGTCTCAGGTTCAGTCGTCTGTCAATATATCTTGTACATTGTCCAATCAGTGTCAGCACAAGTCCTTGTTGATTAAGTCGTGATCTTGGTTTTGTGCTTCTCTATTGTTGTTAAGAAAACTTATTTTAACTTACCGAAAAAAGAAAAAAAAAGAAAGTTCAATATCTATTGCAAGTAAAGAGTCTTATGGAGGCTAGACAGTAAAAACTCAAAAGCATAGTGAAGCTGTCACATGACTCTAGGCTACTTCTTCTAACTTCTAAGCAATTTAGATATATAGTGAGAACTCTTTGATTACATTCTTTATCATGTCAATGCCTAAGGAAGAAACTCTATTTATTTAGTTTCTTTAACTTTTGTGTTCAATTTTTGTCTGCCTAGGTATTTTCTTCGTGGCAGTTGACAAATCTACTATCTCCCACCTTCAGCTGCAAATCCCTTCATCTTCGATTGAATTTTGTGAAATGGCACCTGCCAGGAATACTGAACTTACTGAAGCACTGTCCTTGCTTGGAGAATCTCATCATTGATATAACTTATTACGATGAATCTACATCCCAAGTATGACAAAATTTAATTGTGTTATTGCTCTTGTTGTTAACTGTGTTCTTTGCAACGTTTGATTCGAAACTATTATCACTGACACTAAAGATTTGGCAACATTTTGGTGTCAGACACTGGTAGGACACTAAACAAACCGGGATGTGTTGAACACTAACTCTGGCATTTCCCTAATTTAAAAAAATAATTCTTTCAAATTTCATATACATGTCCCTCCTATGAAATGTGTGTCTCTCTACTATATGCAAATAGGATAATTTTTCCTATCTCCCTCTTCTTTTTACTCGTTGTTTGGGGAGTCATGAGAAACCATCAAGTAGAAACATAGGTTATCATGTCCGCTAATTCTCTTTTCCTTTTCTCATAAGACAAAAAAAGTATTCAAGGTGGGAACTTAATATTCTGACCTTGTATGATTTTACACGTATTGTTTGACAGTAACTATAGACGTGTTCTCATCTTGTGTTACCCTAGCAATTTGCATTTTTTCGTCCTTGTCAGTGTCCGTTATACTTGGGTTTGGTACAACTCTTAATGGGAGATTCACTATTGTGCTTATTTTAGGACACACTCTCTTGGATTCACCCGTATGAGTTTGATGCGGATGAATATTGGAATACGGTAGATACTCCCGTCCAGTGCTTGACTCATCACCTCAAGACGGTGGAGATAGCTGGTCATGTAATGGAGAAACAGGTGGTTCCGTTTCTGGAATATTTGCTCGGGCACTGCATGGTGTTGGAGAAAATGATGATATACGCGGAAGAGCAGACATGGACTTGTGGCCCAATTAATCTTTCGCCTGATAATGTTCATGAATATGAAGAGAGGCTAATGAATGCACCAATAGCCTCTGCCTCTGCTGAAGTGCTCATCTACTAAGGTGAACCCTTCAGACGTATTTGCCTTGATACTTTTAGTTCGAACATTTTGTTTCTGGGAACTCTTTTATAATAATTAGTTAGTTGTTATCGGTGTAAATAAGTTCAACTCATGATCATAATGTGCACAATGAATTGCGCTGTGGACACCGTTTCCTGTATTGTCTGTAATAACTGTTAAAGGGCTTTCCTGTTGGATGTTATGAAGCTTTTCCTTTCGACTTTTTTTATTTTGTTGGTGAAATTGGTTTGACATGAGGTCCTAGAAGAGGAGAAAACTAGTTTGATGGACTTTCTATTAGTTGTTCAGTTTTCTACTCCTTAAAACTCATTAAACAATGAGAACTAAGAAGTGACTTAACATTGTATGCAAGATTGTCCTCAGGACTATTTATTAGCTGTTAGGCGTTTCATAATGCTTTAATTCCATCCAGATATTTTATTTTTCATTATTTCCATACATATGGTGTATGTATACAAATTTCAGAAATTTTATACATGTATATATATACATATACAGGCATGTATTCATTTGATAAATAAATTCCACAAAACTATTAGCCTGTTTAGCCAACCTTCTTGGAAGTCAAAAGTGCTATTGCTTTTTTTTTTTCTTTTCTTAAAAGAAGTGCTTATTTTCGAGAGAGTGTTTGGCCAAACTTTTATAAAAAAGTTAAGTGATTTTGAGCAGTAGCAGTTGTTGTTTTGCAGAAGCTGAAAATAATAGCTTTTCTGCAGAAGCACTTTTGGAATTTTGGCCAAGCATAAATTTTGCTGTAATATTAGCAAGAGTGCTTTTCAAATTAATTTGTCAAACACAAACTGCTATTCTTCAAGAATATTTTTCCAAAATGGACTTCTGACAAAAAGCCCTTTTCAAATAAGCATATTTTGAAAGGTCGGGCGAACAGACTATATTAGATGACACTCCTTATAGCAATGTGTCTCCATCACTTGTACGTACATTATCAACCAAACATTGATGAACTAGAGCAATATAAAACAAAAGGTTAATTTCATGTTTGTTGGATTGGAACATCAGTTGTGAATCACAAATTTTGGTTCTTCATCTATATTAGCATGTCATGCTTTGTTTTAAATAATGACTTTGTGGTAAATAAGACCTACTATTTGTTCTTAAAATTGATATGAATATCGTCTGAATTTGCTATTTTGGACATAGCATTAGTAGCCACTTTTCGGCCCTGTTTCATGTTTTTCATCAGTTTCACTTCTTGAAATTTTCTGGCATGATGAACACAGAGCCAGTGTCCTTGTCTTAGGAAGTTGAAGATGGAATGGTGTCGTCCGTTGATCAATCTTGATTGATCTTAGCTCTTGCAACTCTTTCTTTAGCCTATTATTTTCATCATTCAGACTCTGGCACCACTTCTTCAAGAACTCACAGTCTACTTCTGTTTGCTTCAGTTTAGTCCTTTATAACATATCATCATATTTTACAATTAAAAAAAAATAATCAAGAAACAGTTATATATAAATAGAGAAATATGAAATTGAGATGGTAAATCGGATTTTAATTACCTTGCTCTTCTATTCTGAAACCAAACTTCTACTTGACGTGGCTTGAGTTTTAATTTGGCTGCAAGTTCTTGTTTTTGGCCCTGCATATCAATCAAAAGCCTATCATTATTATTAACTCGCACTGGTTAAAACACCCCACAATCTTTTGTGAAAAGCACATGCAAAAAGATAACGTTTAACTTCAATAATCCTCAAACTAAGGCAGGTTAACTGCTATAATCAGTGGCGGATTCAGGAATTTCACTAACAGGATCCAAAATATAAAGAAGTGAATACCGGAAGAAGCCAAGGAGATTCAACATATACACATTAAAAAAAAAAAGATTTTAACCAATCTACATATTGCAATTTCCGACAAAAGGGGGTCAATTGAATCTTTTTAATCCTTTCAACCTATATAAGTTAAATCCAGTAAGATATATAAACTCTTAAGTTATTAATGATACCATTGCTAGTGTAGCATGCCGTTTGAAACTGTCTTCAAGCAAAGTGGACTGTTCTTTGGTAAGCCTCAGTTTCTTCCTCATACCATTCTTCTTGATCACATTCTTAAAATTATTGTAATTTTTAGAAGTTTTTGAGCTGGACCCATCAATCTTGCTTGTGCCATTATCACTAGAATGAAGAGGAACAATAGATAGATCTAGACATACAATCTTGTTATGTTCTTGTTGGTTCTGTTTTGGTAATGAGTGATGATCACTTGTGGCAAGTCCAAGTGTGAGCCTGGTGTCACAAGCTTCATTATCATTACTTGCCATATTGGCACAGAGAAAAGGATGAGATGGAGTTGCCTTTGCTACGAAGCACCCAATAGTGTTACCAGACACCGAATGAGAAACAAAAAAAAAAAAAAATAGAGAGAAGGATGAGTGAATATTATGGTATGATTTGAGAATAGTACTGAAACTGTTCCTTGAACAGGATCTTTATATGGTAAAAGTATGTTTAGTTTCAGAAAATGAATGAGATTGATTAATTGTGTATTGATTATACAAGTCATTAAAGTTTGTAGAAGAGAGGAGTGAAATAATAATTAAGCATGAGTTAATGATAATTATGGCAGGCGTTAAAACTATTGACTCCTCTAAGGAGACCAATAACTTACTTTGAACAAGACTTTGTTTGACTTGCCCCCAGTTTCCCAGAATGATTTTGATATATTCAAAGGGCTTTTCCTATTCCAATTACGTATTCTTTTATTGCGTATAGAAACTCTTAATACATTTATGATTCTCATAAATTAATGAGATAGGATTCATACATTTCGTTACGATAAGAATAATTCAGGTCAAAAAGAATTATATGTAATGAGGTACTAATTGCCTAGGTGAGGACTCGGGGTGGTGATTTAAACGTTAGAAATAAATTTTCTCCAGTAGATAGCATTAGATTAAAATAAGAATCTCATTAGTTTGGAATGAGTTTATACAACACAAATTATCATGGCCTTCGTAACAATAATAAGTGAATAACGACGACAACAACAATGAGGTCACGGGTTCAAGCTATGGAAACAGTCTTTTGCAGAAATGCAGGGTAAAGCCGCGTACAATTGACCCATGTGATCTAGCACTTCCCCGGATCCCTCATATAGCGGCAACTTAGTGCACCGGGCTGCCCTAACAATGATAACATATTTTCTTCAGTATTCGATCGGATGTTAATAAAAATCTAGACAATTGCTATTTGAGGTGAAATGCTGAATGTAATTGTATTGCCCTAAATGTAATGCGATCTAGACGCACTACCAAGTCTGGAAACAAATACTTCTCTAGCCGAAAATACAGAATACATATAGGCATATAAATGAAATAAGATAGCAAGTGTATTTATTTAGATTTTATTCTCTGGCTTGATTATAAGATAATCAAATGAAATCACATCTAACGCAACAAGGTCGTTGTCGTATAGTGGTAAGTATTCCCGCCTGTAACGCGGGTGACCCGGGTTCGATCCCCGCAATGGGGTTTTTTGATTTTTCCTACATCTTTTTTTTAGGTATTCTTTTAGTTTTCTAATGAGTTTCTTTCCTTACACTCCCTCCCTCTCAAAATGCTTGTCATGTTTTGCATTTACACGTCTTTTAAAAAAATATTGATAAAAAAGCGTTTGGAGTATTTTACCCTCTTGAAAATATTTCACCGTGTAATATTTTTAGTAAGGATGACAGGTATTTTGAAACAAATATTTTTAGTAAGGACGACAAGTATTTCGAGACGGACATAGTATCTTCACTAAATTTGATATTATGGCCACTGGGGAGTGCAAGATTATTTGTTTATGTGGCTTTCCAGTTTCTATGCTTGACGAAATGAACCAATCATAGAATTGCCCCTCAATGTGTCTTTCATAAATTAACACGACTCTTTTTCTTTCGTAAATTCAAAGAGGAAATTTTGCAAAGAATATGAATTATCAGTAGAAGTCTAATGGGCTAAACTATCCGTAATGAGATGATCAAAAATATTATGTTTTACGATTTAGCAGCTTCGATATTCCAACAGAAAAAGGATGTTGGAGTATTTTGATAACACATAAGACTCCTAATTGGTGAATAGGAAAAATTAACATACACCAGTTATTTATGTTTGCATTTAATTATTCTTAACAACAACATATCCAATGTAATCTCACAAGTGGACTTTGGAAAGAGTAGGATGTACGAGACCTTATCCCTACCTTTGTGGGGCAGAAATGATGTTTTCGGTAGACCCTCGGCAATTTTAATTACTCTTTAATATTACAAATTATAGACTAAAACTACTATAAAGAATAATAGTTCAAAACTTGTTAAAGTGTTTGCATACACTATTTCAAATTGCTTCTTCAACAATATATGCTTTTTGAGAAAAGTAATTTTGATATTTACTTTTAAAGCTATTACAATCTGAAATGAGCTAGCTACAGAGCGTACTTCAAAAACAATCATAAAAGACTAATAAATAAAGCATAAAGTTCGGAATAAATTAAATAAAATAAAAAGGAGAAAGAATAGTAGTGCATTTGTTTTTCTTTGCTGTTGATTGTTTCATGTTTGTAGCCGTAGGGGGTGGGGGGTTAACTTTGAAGTATAGAACTAAGAAATATTTAATTTTGCTGCTATGTAACTAACTTTATCCAGAACTTAGTTACATGCAATACTTACCCCTTGGTTAAGACTTAAGAGATGTCACTGCAATTATATTAAGCTAATTTAACATTTTATAAAAGGTTTACCTTATTATTAGTATTATGGGAATAAACCAATTTTTTAAAATTAGTTATTGTCACAAAGATATCTCCTCTGCCAAAATATAAAGTTTAATTTTTTTTTTTTTTTACACCGTTAGGCCCCTATAGCTCAATGGTAGGGGAGTTTTTAAGCAACAGTGAAGTTGCCAATGTATGTATGACCTATAAATTATGAGTTCGAGCCGTAGAATTAGCTACTGACCTTTGTATTAAGAGTTGACTGTCTACATCACACCATCTTCCCGGCTCTTGTTCGGACATTTCGTGAACACTACTACCTCTTATCAGCATAGATATCGGCTAAACTCAATTCACCAAAACTTGAACAGATGAGAATAAATCACCTAGTGTTTTTACCTCGGTCGAGATTTCAACTTGAGATCTCATGGTTCTCACTTCTCAATCCACTTCATTGACCATTAGACCATACCTTAGGTTGCAAGTGTATCCCTTTTTTTATCAGGTCACTCAAAATAAATATAAATTATAATCCACTTTAAATACACTTGATAGTGTAAAACATTTATTTTTAACATTGTATAAGTTAATCCCAAATTTAAGAGCCAGCAAGTGGCACCTCTCCAGGTTATGCTAATATGTACTAAGAATGCCGGCTAAGCTAAACAAACAGAATCCTCAAACAACACTCCATTTTGATAAGATTAGTCCTTGATTTCTTCATGTCATTTGTTTCCTAACGTCTCTATCCAAGTCAACGAACTTTCAAAATTTCACTTGCACATCAAAAACCCAAATTTACCCTTTTCCCTTCTCACCAAAATCTCCCCATAAAAGACCCTTTTACGTAAATTCACACATCCATTCACCAGATACCCGGTAAACATGCCGGCTTAGCATCTAATTTGCCGCCACATTTTAAGTGTTTGTTTTTAGTCTCATTCATTTTCGGTAACAAACCAAAAAACCAAACAAACAAAAAACTATCTTCCCTAGTGACTTTATTGTGTGTTTGATAGTTAATATTTTGTTGTTACTATGAAGGAAAACGACTGTGAAAATATGGTTTTTGATCATTCATTGAAGCCTAAAAAACCAAAATCTAGAGAAGTAAGTTCAAGATATCTCTCTCCAACTTCAAATCATTCAATTCTTGATAATGAAAATCAGTCTCCACAAAGCATAGTGCCAAAACCAAGATCATCTACTGATTCAAGAAAGCATAAAAGTCTTGAAAATTCAAGATTCATGGGTAAACTTTGGCCAGCTTCAACTTCAATGGTTGATACTCTTGCAAATCACTTAGGAAATGATAGGTTAAAAGACATCGAAGAGCAAAAAAACCGCGAAAATCCCAATTATCATCGTCTGTTTCTGAGTAAGCAAAAGAGCTGCACGGAGTTTAGTAGGTTTGAGAATGAAAAAGAAGAAAGGACGAAAGATAAACGTAGATCATTTTTTGGTGGATCAATGAGGTATACTGGAAAAATCAAATTTCCGGGGAGATTTTCAACTAATTCATCAAAGTCTTCAAATTTATCGGAAGATTATGGTGATCAATCTGTCCCCGGTAGACTTTCTGTTGATGCGAATTCCCTTCCACGAAGATGTAATTCTGCAAGAATTAGATCAGATTACGTATCAGATATAGTAAATGAATCTGAATCAGAATACAGTGACATCTGTTCAAACAACAGCTTTGATTCGCCTGTTAATGGTAGAAATATAGCACCATCATATATGGCACCAACATTAAGTTCAAGAAAAGCTGGTATTGAAGTTCCTTCGAAGTATATGCAAGATTCATTATCAAAATCGAGAAGATGGAGTGCAGATTCCAGTGTTGCGAAACCAAATTCTCCAAATTTAGGACTCAAATCTAAGAGTAAAACTTCTAAATGGACTCTGTCACCTGGAAGGCCAAGTTCTCCTCCTGTTTTGATGGAAAATAAAGGGATTTTTACGTCGAATATGAAGCCTCCAACGAGTCCTTCAAAAGGGAAAAAAGTTGGGAATTTCCTTAGCATGGGGCTTGAATTGCTCAAAGGTAAGAAATTTTCTTCTGGTGCAGCATCTCCTCTTAGGCCAGGCATGACGGAGAGCGTTCATCATTTAAGGATACTTCATAATAAATTGTTGCAGTGGAGATATGTAAATACCAGAGCTGATACTGTCCATCACAATATCAGTAAACAAGCTCAGGTCAGTGGTGAAGCCTGGAAATTTTGCTATAGCGTTCAAGATTTAATATATATATATATATCGATAAAAAATAATATTTGACCTATATACGCAATACTATTTTCTATATAAACAAATAATTTTTCGAGACGTTTGGGTGTTCAATTGACCACCCTTCCGTCTAACTGATGCTTCATAAGAACTTCCTGCTAGTTGGCAATTCATTATGTGGCTTAAAAGATAATTACTTGTTTTGTTTGCTTACTTTCTTACTATTGAAATTTATTAGCTGCTTTTTATTAGTCTTTTTCCTTAATTTAAAATTTTGTAATGAGTACTAGGCCTTAGTCCCATAATCAATTGATGAGTTTATTTGGTTTTCTCAGGCAAACTTAGTATATGCTTGGGATGGTCTTATAAAATTGAGACAATCCGTGGTACAAAAGAAGCTGCAGCTACAGATGCAAAAGCTGGACATGAAATTGAGTTTTATTCATCATTCTCAAGTAAGAACTAATTACCCTTAACGAATATCAGTAAGACAGCAACAGAACCATTACAATAATTAAAAATATGATATTTGGGCATGTATTGTGCAGATTAAGTTACTAGAAGCCTGGTTTTCTATGAAAAGACAACATTCTTCAGCAGTGTCAACATCCATAGATTGTTTACAGTCTGCAGTCTGTAGGGTTCCTCTCATTGAAGGAGCGACGGTAAGTCCAGTGGCGAACCAAAAAAGCCGTAAGGGTGTTCAAGATTTAATATATATATGTCTAAAAAGTGTTTTTGATCCATATACACTATATCATTTTGTATACTTTAACATAATTTCCCACTGAAGGGTGTTCAACTAACCACCCTTCACTTTATGTAGCTACACCACACTGGTTCTATTTTCCTCTACCTTGAAAACAGAGGATTTAACTGACAACATTAAGCATTTAGGTGGAACCACAATCGGCTATTATTGCTCTTCAACATGCATCCGATGTATCTTCATCGATCAAGTTGAAATTGTCCACTTTCTCATCAAGAGTAAGATTGGTTGCTTTAGATTCTTGCATTGCTTATATTGTTACGAATAGTACAGATGATATGAAGTAGAAAATAAGTTGTTGATGAAATTTTTGTTCAGGCTGAGAAAACTGCAGAAGTACTCAAGGAAATGGCAGAAGTAGTTGTACAAGAGAAATTGCTGTTAGAAGAATGCTTGGAGCTTTTCAAGAACGTTTCTGCACTAGAGGTTAATTGCTTGCATTATACAAAGTTCCTTATTTTAATTGAGATGCTATACTTGATAAGATTTGCATTTGAGTTCTCTTTTTAAATGTGTGTTTTGTATTGGCAGAGTCAAGAAAGCAATTTAAAATGCAGCATTATCCAATTAAGACTGCAACAAGAAAGGTACTGCAAAAAAGAGAAGGAAATGGTATCTGCTTAATCATTTGATCTTAGCATACGGATGCTCAAAGATTTAACGCCAGAGATGGAGCCAAAATTTCAACTTTATAGGTTTTCGATTTCAACGATGACGTCTAGTGTTCATAACTCAATTCTAAATTTTATATCTGTACATATTTAATGAATTTTTTAACATAAATATATTGTTTGAGCAAAAATAACGAGGTTCGACCAAATTCATATCAGGACTTCTACCTCTGCCCCAGTTTCACGTATTCTACTTTCTAGAGGTAGAAGCAAGAGTAGTATTATTTTGTTGATTTTTCCACTATATGCATACAGCATATTCGTGACGTCCACAAAATTTAGTGCAAGCATGAAGATAGTACCATAGCCTTGCCTGCCATTTTTTTTTTCTTTCCCAATAAGCATTTTGTTACTCCTTTTTCTGTTAAACGATAGCAAAATGACGTTATTTTGTGCCAAGTTTTTTATAACAACTTGAAAACGAATATCAAAATTGGATTACTAATTTACTAGGTACGTATAGTTTTCTTTTCCTGATAGTCTAGAAACTCAGAATACATTCATAATTACCAATTGTGATTTTTGGGAAGAGAAATACAGTAGATGAGAACAAGTGGTATACAACTACAAGCTGGAAAAGGAATAAAGAGAAGGATACAGAAAGAAAAAACTATCATAAAGCTCAATTGAAGTGAGCAAATAGCTCAATGATTGGTTTGTATACCCAAATATTTGGTCCTTAACTCCTGAATAATCTAATGCTAATCTACAACACCCTAAGGCTACAAACTTTTAAGGAAGATCAAGAATTTTCTCGACTCTGTGAAGGGAGGGAATTAGCACAGGTAAGCAAGAGGTTGTAGAGGTTCTCTGCTGTGGGACGATCATCTGGATCCTTCTCAGTACACCAACGATAAAGAGAAATGAGAAATCTCAGGATTCGAGATTCAGATTGTTTCTTGTCAAGGTCCGAGCCAGAACAAGACTTTGCTAGATCCTCTAGCTCTGCTTTGGATGCAGCCAGTACCTCTAGTTCTTCGGGCAGTTGTGGCCGTTTACCCAACTGAGGAGAATTGTGGATATCTAACTCAGATGACTCTGAGTAAGGAAGTTGCAGTGTTAACAATTCTAGAAGGACGCGCCCAAAGGACCAAATATCAGCACCCAACCCATAGATTTTGCGCTTAGTCATCGCCTGAAAGACTGAAAGACCTCAGGACGAGGTGTACCAACACATACATCTGGTGGAGGACTTCCAATATGGGCAATGCAGCAAGTATGTAAGTATGAACGAAGTGGAATCGCAATATCAAAGTCACATAACTTTACTGTAGGGCTACCATCAGCTCTCTTCTTATCCACATCTATCAGGATGTTTTCACTTTTTATATCACGATATATGACATGCTTAGAATGCAACTCTATCAATGCACTTGCAACATCTCGGGCAATAAATACCGACAGCTCAACTGGAAGACGCTTCTCACCAGCATTAGATAGCTTATCTACATATTTCTTTAGAGAACCCCCTTTAATATGCTCCATCAAAATGGCAGACTGCAAACTTCGACTTTCTGAATTGCCATCTGATAAAGGAGCACATCTTGAAGATATTTGATGACCATAATATTTGACAATGCACGAACTGTTTAAGACAGACAACATCCTAACTTCTCCATTGCAGTTAAACTCAAAATTCTTAATCTCATCCGCCGAGGACTTGGATACCTCTAAGGTTCGCACCTTTGCCATGGTCTCAAGCGATCCCAATTTACACTGGACGAGGGTTGAGGAAGGAGCTTTATGAATTTTATCAGAACCGGATAGAGAAGGAAAAGAACTAACTTGACCTGCACTACCACTATCTGGCACAACACGAACATTTATCCGGCTCAGTGGAACATACCTGCAAAAGTATTCTGGATCATTCTCTTCTCTGATATCAAGGGGACGACACGCATCAACTATCATTCGAACCCATGATTCACCCCTCTTTACCATAATCACATTCCATGCATGCGGTGAAAAATCCAAATAACCCTTAACAAGCTCACAAGATATTCGAGGTTCTATTCGGTCGCACAGGTACTTCATAAGCATACACCAAACTGCAAACTCCCAATTGGAACAATAACTGAATTTTGCCTTGATTTTATGGAGCAGAGTGCTTTCTCACAAAGATCAAGGAAAGGTATTGTATCTCCTAAGACACTAGGACTGTCTTTCGTGACATCATTTCCATTAGGGCATGTGCAGACAAAAGGCTTGCTATAGTTCGACCCCGATACTTCTTTTCTTGCCCTCTGTACAATATTGTATCTGTCACTTCCACCAAAATGATCCGAAACTAAAAGTGCAAGCAGCGATGCAACTTGCAAGTTGTTTACAGCAACATGTTCTCTATCTTTAAACAGACCATCTATCTTCTTAAAATGATAGATCAGTGCTTGAGCACGTAGAACAATGACATCCAGCATTTCATCTCTTTGCCTGTCAACTAAAATGACTTCCCGTGAATCAAGATGCAAATTCTGCTCATAACTCCAAAGTGGCATGAATGGACGATCTCGTCCAGCGTCATAAAAGCCATCTGGTAAATAATCATCAATACCACAGAAAGACATCATGCTGTATTTGCAGGATACCTCTGAATGACCATCCGTTGGTCTGCGGGTTTTGCATGGTTTTGGATTATCAATGACCCCATCGAGATGCCTTTTGATTTTGGAGGACTATAAGACACCTCAGAAGACGAGCTTTCCTCGACCATATCAGCAGCATCAGAAAGAGAAGCATCACAAGTTTTACAATTCTGAATATCTATGCATGTTTCAACGGAGTCAGGAGCAACAAATGAAGATCTTTCTACATAATGATCCTCCTTTAATCTGATGTGTTCATCAACAACACTAGCTAAAGAGTCGTTGCACTCAGCTTCTTCAGTAAACAGTTCTTCATCATTTGTGTCGTGATCCACTATGCTTGATGAGCCTTCCACCATAGAATCGTCAATTAGCTCAGAATGTTTGCAGGCAACATATCTCCTGCTGTTATTTAATCGCTCTTGACAAGCCTTCTGTTGCAAATAATACTTCCGCTTCGATCTCTTGGATTTTCTAGGCCGAAAACATTGATGATTGGGTGATGAGCCACATAAATGACCCGACAATGTGATAGAAGCTCCATTTTGTGAATTCTCAGAAGATTCCTCCTGATCATAACCTTCAAGCACTACGTCCATTTCTGAAGACGAACTGGTGAAGTCATCCTCGGACAAATCTATGAAATTCCCCTCCAAATTGCAGCATACCCATGAAGGAATAGAACAACACCTAAGCAGTTTATTGTGCCGAAGATTGAGTCTCTGCAGATTATACATTGAAAGGAGATCAAGATTCTCCAAGGATGTTAATCTATTGTTAGAAAAGTCCAAACTCTCTAATCTTTGCAGAGAACATAACCCTGGAGGTACTTCAATCAATTTATTATTAGCAACCTTCAATAACAATAACGAGTTAAGATGAGTTATCTCAACAGGTAAATTCCTCATCTTATTGAATGAAAGATCCAGGTACTCCAAAATACTGAGACGCGCAATTTCTGGAGGCATGTATCTGATAGAAAAATGACATACTGAGAGCTTAGTCAAGCACTTAAGACCAGCAATATCTCTTAAAAGTAGTGGAAAAACTGAAGGCCTGGAAGGAACTTTACATAGTTCCAATTCTTTCAACTTCTTTAATTTTTGCAAATCCAATCCATTCATCCCTGGCAATGACACCCTCACTTGCAAACTCTCTAGTTCAACCAAGTTACTTAACTCTTCTGTTGGAAACAAATTAACCTCATTCGCAAAGAATTTAAGTACCTTAACCTTCCCAAGTGCACCAATCGTCTTGGGAATCAAATTAAATGCATTCTGGTACATGTACAAACTCTCAACCACAACACCCTCTACACCATCCAACAATGGAAAATCCAAACTTTTACCAGAAATATCAAAACTTGAATCAAACATATTGCTCGAATTCTCCTCTAAACCCATTAATTCAGAATTTTCACGTACATTCTTGGATGTAGCACTTTCAGGACCTTCTGAATCTTTGTCATCCATAGAGGTAGCTTAAGAAAGAAAATAATCAAGAAAGAGAACCCCACTAATATAGAAAGGAAATTTGTATAGCTTGTAAAGGAAAGAAACTGAAGGAAAATATTCTATTCATTGTAACGCTCTCTACAATCTCTGTACCCTGTTTATAATAGTACGAAAGCTACTTTAACTCAGGTAAACTTATTCCTAGCTAGACATGGATTAAATAAACTTGTAAATATCAAATCCTAAACAAATTTGATTTCGTACAACTTTGAGTTATTTTTTTCAAGAAACATAATCAAGAACGAGAACCCCACTTATATAGAGAGGAAATTAGAGAAGAACCGTGAAAGAGAAGAGAAACCCTGGAATCTTAAGGAAGAAAAGGGACTACGTTAAGTAGTTTGTGCAAATACTCCATGCATAAACCATTCACGAAAATTACCTAATTTATTTAACAAATTTAACAATTTATTGAGCTTTAACATATTTTCTTTAAAGTCTCAATTCTTGATTCTTCAATTTCTATACCTTCAGTTATTATTAAAATTCTAAAATTATATTTTATATTTTCTCTTTATAAACAAACTCTTTATTGGATCAATAAATAAGGACTAAACAAAAATAATTAACTAACCTCATATTCACTTATGAAATAACAAATTCAACCTAATCACCTATTAGGCTATTAGAAGAACAAATTAATACTGAATGGATACGCAAATTTACACAGAGAAAAGTAATTGCATTAAGAAACATGCAAAGTTTCAATTTGCAAAAACAAATATAATAAAACTAATTAAAACCATAAACCAAAAAAAAAAAAAAGTTCAGTGTATACCTTTTTTTATTTTAATCTTATAAATACAGATCCAATTAAAAGAAAACCGACCCGATCCGATGCAATTTTTGAAAAGTATAGTTAATATATATTGAAAAATGTTACATTTTTTATAGTAAGAAATTGAATTTTATGAATTAAAATTACTAATATTAGTGATAAATTCTTCAATTTCTATACCTTCAGTTATTATTAAAATTCTGAAATTATATTTTATATTTTTGTTTACCCCGGATTCGGATAATCAATTAAATTTGTGAATGGGTATAGGATATGTGCTTTGTTCTTGATGTGTGTTAGGGGGAAAAAACAAGTATTTGGGAGCTCCTTAGTGAAACGGCTAATGACGATAATTCGCTAATGATACGAGCGTTAGTGAACAAAGTATGATATTAGATGGATGGAATGCAATAATAATAATAACTGGTGGCCTTGGCCGAATCAAACAACGAGAGAGATTGTATGTTACACTCCATAATAATCTGTGCTACTTGTATTAAAACAAGAAAGAATGAGTTAAGAAGGTTCAAGGAAAGTTAGTCGAGTTAGTAAGAATATCGTTACATACATATGGTTTCCTTAAGTATCCCAAGGTGACACGGTTACCTAAAGGACGTGAAATCGCGCTATGAGTATGTATATGAGGTAATGTGAGTGACCTTTTAAAGTATTTGAGATCATTAGTAATGATATAGAAGATGGACAAAATATATGAACATACTTTTGCGATTGGAGTTTCGTCGAAGCTTTGTGAGTTCTCTAATTATGTTTAAGGTTATTGTGATTCTCTGGACCTTTCGAGACGTGTATATGGATTTTTATTTATGTATACAAGTGTGTACATGTATTCATAAGAGGTTACATGAGGTTGGAAGAGGATTAGAAGTTAAACGAAATGAATCGGAACAACTTCAATAAAATCTCGGACCAGATTTTTAGCCCATATTGTTGGAGGCATATCTCCTTGCATATGAGGAGTTTTAAGGTGTTTCAAAAGGCTAAAATTAAGTTCATCGAGTCTAGTTTACAACGCAACAAACCTCTCGTCAAAATAATATCGGGATAAGGAGATATAGACGATGCAAGTCGGATTATTAAGTGGGGATTAAGACTTAAATGTACACAAATTTTGCACTAGTGGCCGTGTGGGGTCCACTAGCACATAACAAAAATCAGATTTTTTGCCCATTCTTAGTTGGGGGAACGTGTAAGGCCTTCTTGGGCAGCACAATGGTCTCCTTGTTGACCAAAAGTTCAGCCAACTCATTTCCCAACTAGACAAAGTTGAAC
Source organism: Lycium barbarum (assembly GCF_019175385.1). Classification (NCBI taxonomy): domain Eukaryota; kingdom Viridiplantae; phylum Streptophyta; class Magnoliopsida; order Solanales; family Solanaceae; genus Lycium; species Lycium barbarum. Next base: position 15,847,965 of record NC_083347.1, read on the forward strand.
AAGAGAGAGAAGCTCTCTTCTTCACCAACTAGAGAAAGAAAGCAACGGTTTCCATGGCTGTTCCACCACCAAAAACGGCCAGATCTTCCATTTATTTTCCTCCATTAAACCCCTAAAGTGTTCTACACATTCACCATTAAGTTTCAAGTGAAGAAGAAACCATAAACATGCCATTCAAGCTCCTATAGCTCACGGCCAGATTGGGTTCTCCATGTAGATTCAAAAAATATATTTTCTTCAAGTGTTTCAACCCTTATAAAGGTGCATAATAACGTGTAGTAGTTGTTGGAAAGAAACAAGGAGGTGTAGCATTTCACTAGGGGTGAAGATTCGGCCAAAGTGAAGAACAAGATTGTAAGGTAAGAATGATCATTTTTCTTGTGTTGTATTCGTGTATGTTGGTATTGGGCTGTTTCTCTTGAATTTGAAATGAGCCGTGTGTTGTAGAGATAAATGAAATCATGCTTAATCTTCTTGTACATGTATTGGAAATGGATTGAATGTGTTGTAGTATGGATAAATGGATGAAAATCATGAAGTTGTTGAAGTGGTGTTGTAGCCGTGTGACTGGACTGTTTTGGGGGGATTTAGGGACTGTTTTGTGTCACATTTTGATTGTTGTTGTTATGGACATTGTGGTGTATTGTATACATGTTGAATATGTGAATTAAGGTGTTAAAGAAATGAATTATGTTGAAGCATACGAGCAGTCCAAAACAGTGAACTGTTTTAGTGCTAGAGATGAAATTGTATGTGTTGAGTGTTGATTCTTGTTATGAACGTTTAGTGGAAGTGAAGCATAATGATTCAAGTTGAAATTGAGATGAATTGTGGGCTGTTGTAAGAATGGAAATGATGCTAAAACAGTTCCAAGAATCATGAAAGTAATGTCATTAAACATGTTGTTGTCGTTGTAAGGTTTTAGTGTCGACAATGTAGCTATTTGCGTACGAATTTGGTGATATATTTATCGTGTGACTGCTGGTCGTATTTTACTGAAATTATATGAAATTAAGACATGAAATAATGTGTAAGAATCACATGTGGTTTGCTTGGTATGTTCGTAAACGTTCGCAAGAATTCCGGGCACCTTTATGTTGTTGGTTAGGGACTGTTTTGGGCGTGTTGTTGGTTAGGGACTGTTTTGGACGTGTCGTGGTTAGGAACTGTTTTGGACATGTTGTCTTCTTTAAATTGGAAAGACTAATGATAGTTAAGAATATATATATATTGTATTTACGTTGTTTGTGTTGTTGTAAAGTTGCTACACGAAAACGTTAAGGCTACGAATTATTAGGAGTAACTTGAGAATGTAGTAGCCGTATGTGAATCGATATGGAATGTTGTATTTGGAATGTTATGTGGGTTGTCCGGATTGGTATTGAGCATATGATTATTGACGTTGGATCGGTTGTATGTAGTTGGTTTGAATGCGAACGAAACGTGGTCTAAATGTTTGAAAGGGATTGTTAACGTTAAAGTACGTATTGAATTCCCTCGTAGACTAATTGTAGCTCTTGATATCTTGATATAGGATAAGTGTTTTTGGGCAGCAAGTACAAGTTATAATACGACTAAACGCTAAAGGTATGTAAAGCGCAACCCTTCTTTCTTTTGGCATGCCTTAGTTTTCAATAGGCTATATCACAAGTCTCGAGGAAATTCCAAATTCGAAATCCGAGTACGTTATGATCCTTATATATATTTCTTGGCATTCTTATGTATGTTGTGATGAAGTATGAACCATTATGTCTTCGAAAGCATTGATTTCCAAACTTTGTACAAAAAAAGTTGTTTTAAAGAATTCCGTAACTATGAAATGCCATATCTTTTGCATAAAGGCTCGGATTGCTCCAATATTTTTATAGGAGTTTGCATGATGTATAATGAGTATGTTTTCCATAGGCGGGCCCGACTCGGGTCAATACCCGTCCGTGGGTCCCGCGACTTTCCTTTATGTAATTCGGACGACTTTTGAAAGAATTTGGTATGATTATCATTTCGAATTTCAAGTATGGTCACTTACTTATATTTAAGTCTTATAAATTATTTTGGAATATGGAAATGATCCCAAGAAGACTATTATCACATAATCTATTTTTGTTATCCGAAATATACGCACCGTGACTATCGTGCGGTTTCATTAATACGGTTGTTGTTCGGAATACTCCATCGAGTCCTTGTAAAATGTATTATGTCTCATATTGCATTAGTTTCTCACTACTCCACTCGTGGATGTCTCAATGTTTCCTTCACTGAGCCCGGGCCAGGATATGTTGTCAAGCGTATTCCTCTGCATTGTTCGCCGTGCCTCGATGGTGAGGGGGCAGGTATACGTGTACATGGGTTGTGGAGTATGCTGTGCCATGTACACTATTTTGATATGATATGATATGATCCGATATGGCCATTTGACATGACATGCTATGTTATGGGGTTATCCCCTATTCTGATCCTTATGTGTTGTGGCACCAGCGTCGGGAGGGTGACCACGTTCTGTCTACCGAGTCCCTTGGCGGGGGCCGGACATGATATGGCATATGTTTCTGTACACATTCCTTATGTTTTGAAATATGCATTTGGTATTCTGGATTTTTGCATTTCTTTCTGTTCGTTCTGTTTCCGGTTATGATTTTGGTTTCTCTACTTCAGGCTTTACATATTCAGTACATATTTCGTACTGACCCCCTTTCTTCGGGGGCTGCGTTTTCATGCCGCGCAGGTACATACGACGGGTTCGCTGATCCGCCCGCTTAGGATCTTATTCTGCTATTCTGAGGCGCTCTCTTATCCGGAGCCTATATTTTTGGTACAGTCTCCTGCTATTGTATAAATGTACGTCACTCAGGGGTACGACGGGGCCCTGTCCCGTCATATGATTCTGTCGGTCTGTTTAGAGGTCTGGGGACATGTTTGTGGGTTGGGGTCTTTCTGTATGGATGCGTGTATATATTGTGTTTGGGCGATCCCATTCGCCGCGGCGGCCGGTCCGCATATGTTTAAATGTTGCTTTGTTGGCCCTATGTGGCCTTTGTTGGTATTTTCTGTGCGCAGGGTATATTGGATAGTCCGTAAAACAAAGGAAACTCTGCCGAAATTTTTCTGGAAATTATCTAAATTTAAAATATAGTCTTGTCGGCTTCTGCTATATACTGGAATGCGGTTAATAAAATCTGAGATAGCATTTGATAGATGTGTCTGGGTGCCCAGATCGGGCACTAGTCACGGCCTACGGGGTTGGGTCGTGACAGAATTGGTATCAGAGCGGTCCTTCCTCGGAGTGTCTACAGACCGTGTCTAGTAGAGTCTTGTTTATCGGTGTGTTGTGCACCACATCTATAAACAGGAGGCTACAGGATATTTAGGAAGTTACCTTTCTTTCATATCTAAGATCGTGCGATAGAGCCCAGTCATAGGAACTGAAATTCCTTGTACTAACCTTTGGTTTCAGCAATAGAACGGCATCGACAGAAGAAAGTGACTAATGATATTGGAAGTTTCAAAGCACGCAGGTAAGCAACGGTACGAAGAATGTATGTCGGGTAAGATATTTGAAGTACGATTGAAATGTAAAGTTAAAGATTGAAAGGGAAGGTAAATAGGAAAGTGTAACAGGTGCAGTTTGGATTAGACATACGAGGTAAGTCCATCATTTTCATACTGTTGTTAATATTGGGAGCCCTGTGTGGCTATGATATGATATGATGTGTATATATATATATATATATATGTTGGCCCTGTGAGGCATTGTTGGTATTTCCTGCGTGCAGGTTCTGGGATAGTAAGGAAATACAGAGGGAACTCTGCTAAAATTTTCCACAAGTATAAAAGGAATGAAATATTAGTTTGTAATATGTTTTGAAAGGTTGTGTCGATAGTAAGGATATGATTTGACTAATTTGCCAATATGGTTGACCTCGAGAAATAAGTCGACTGCCGAATCGATGGTAATAGTAATTAGGAAGTCGATATCGATATGGTAAAAAGAATAATTTGGAAAGGGTTTATGATACTAAGAGATGATTTAGAAAAGGCTGGATAATCTTGATAAAGTGTTATAGTAAGGTACCGACTGAATTGATAAGCAAGGAAAAAAAAAATTATGACGAGTTTATCGTAAAAGAAGTAGTAGTATGATTAAGACGACAGTACAGAGGAAAATGAATGTGACGGATGCGAATGTATTGGTAAGACAGGCTGTGAGGTTGTGAAGGATAACATTGACTAGGAAGGGTGAAAGGTTAAGTACGCTTATATAACACTAATGTAACATTCGAGGACGAATGTTCCTAAGGGGGGAAGATTGTTACACTCCATAATAATCTGTGCTACTTGTATTAAAACAAGAAAGAATGAGTTAAGAAGGTTCAAGGAAAGTTAGTCGAGTTAGTAAGAATATCGTTACATACATATGGTTTCCTTAAGTATCCCAAGGTGACACGGTTACCTAAAGGACGTGAAATCGCGCTATGAGTATGTATATGAGGTAATGTGAGTGACCTTTTAAAGTATTTGAGATCATTAGTAATGATATAGAAGATGGACAAAATATATGAACATACTTTTGCGATTGGAGTTTCGTCGAAGCTTTGTGAGTTCTCTAATTATGTTTAAGGTTATTGTGATTCTCTGGACCTTTCGAGACGTGTATATGGATTTTTATTTATGTATACAAGTGTGTACATGTATTCATAAGAGGTTACATGAGGTTGGAAGAGGATTAGAAGTTAAACGAAATGAATCGGAACAACTTCAATAAAATCTCGGACCAGATTTTTAGCCCATATTGTTGGAGGCATATCTCCTTGCATATGAGGAGTTTTAAGGTGTTTCAAAAGGCTAAAATTAAGTTCATCGAGTCTAGTTTACAACGCAACAAACCTCTCGTCAAAATAATATCGGGATAAGGAGATATAGACGATGCAAGTCGGATTATTAAGTGGGGATTAAGACTTAAATGTACACAAATTTTGCACTAGTGGCCGTGTGGGGTCCACTAGCACATAACAAAAATCAGATTTTTTGCCCATTCTTAGTTGGGGGAACGTGTAAGGCCTTCTTGGGCAGCACAATGGTCTCCTTGTTGACCAAAAGTTCAGCCAACTCATTTCCCAACTAGACAAAGTTGAACAAGAGAGAGAAGCTCTCTTCTTCACCAACTAGAGAAAGAAAGCAACGGTTTCCATGGCTGTTCCACCACCAAAAACGGCCAGATCTTCCATTTATTTTCCTCCATTAAACCCCTAAAGTGTTCTACACATTCACCATTAAGTTTCAAGTGAAGAAGAAACCATAAACATGCCATTCAAGCTCCTATAGCTCACGGCCAGATTGGGTTCTCCATGTAGATTCAAAAAATATATTTTCTTCAAGTGTTTCAACCCTTATAAAGGTGCATAATAACGTGTAGTAGTTGTTGGAAAGAAACAAGGAGGTGTAGCATTTCACTAGGGGTGAAGATTCGGCCAAAGTGAAGAACAAGATTGTAAGGTAAGAATGATCATTTTTCTTGTGTTGTATTCGTGTATGTTGGTATTGGGCTGTTTCTCTTGAATTTGAAATGAGCCGTGTGTTGTAGAGATAAATGAAATCATGCTTAATCTTCTTGTACATGTATTGGAAATGGATTGAATGTGTTGTAGTATGGATAAATGGATGAAAATCATGAAGTTGTTGAAGTGGTGTTGTAGCCGTGTGACTGGACTGTTTTGGGGGGATTTAGGGACTGTTTTGTGTCACATTTTGATTGTTGTTGTTATGGACATTGTGGTGTATTGTATACATGTTGAATATGTGAATTAAGGTGTTAAAGAAATGAATTATGTTGAAGCATACGAGCAGTCCAAAACAGTGAACTGTTTTAGTGCTAGAGATGAAATTGTATGTGTTGAGTGTTGATTCTTGTTATGAACGTTTAGTGGAAGTGAAGCATAATGATTCAAGTTGAAATTGAGATGAATTGTGGGCTGTTGTAAGAATGGAAATGATGCTAAAACAGTTCCAAGAATCATGAAAGTAATGTCATTAAACATGTTGTTGTCGTTGTAAGGTTTTAGTGTCGACAATGTAGCTATTTGCGTACGAATTTGGTGATATATTTATCGTGTGACTGCTGGTCGTATTTTACTGAAATTATATGAAATTAAGACATGAAATAATGTGTAAGAATCACATGTGGTTTGCTTGGTATGTTCGTAAACGTTCGCAAGAATTCCGGGCACCTTTATGTTGTTGGTTAGGGACTGTTTTGGGCGTGTTGTTGGTTAGGGACTGTTTTGGACGTGTCGTGGTTAGGAACTGTTTTGGACATGTTGTCTTCTTTAAATTGGAAAGACTAATGATAGTTAAGAATATATATATATTGTATTTACGTTGTTTGTGTTGTTGTAAAGTTGCTACACGAAAACGTTAAGGCTACGAATTATTAGGAGTAACTTGAGAATGTAGTAGCCGTATGTGAATCGATATGGAATGTTGTATTTGGAATGTTATGTGGGTTGTCCGGATTGGTATTGAGCATATGATTATTGACGTTGGATCGGTTGTATGTAGTTGGTTTGAATGCGAACGAAACGTGGTCTAAATGTTTGAAAGGGATTGTTAACGTTAAAGTACGTATTGAATTCCCTCGTAGACTAATTGTAGCTCTTGATATCTTGATATAGGATAAGTGTTTTTGGGCAGCAAGTACAAGTTATAATACGACTAAACGCTAAAGGTATGTAAAGCGCAACCCTTCTTTCTTTTGGCATGCCTTAGTTTTCAATAGGCTATATCACAAGTCTCGAGGAAATTCCAAATTCGAAATCCGAGTACGTTATGATCCTTATATATATTTCTTGGCATTCTTATGTATGTTGTGATGAAGTATGAACCATTATGTCTTCGAAAGCATTGATTTCCAAACTTTGTACAAAAAAAGTTGTTTTAAAGAATTCCGTAACTATGAAATGCCATATCTTTTGCATAAAGGCTCGGATTGCTCCAATATTTTTATAGGAGTTTGCATGATGTATAATGAGTATGTTTTCCATAGGCGGGCCCGACTCGGGTCAATACCCGTCCGTGGGTCCCGCGACTTTCCTTTATGTAATTCGGACGACTTTTGAAAGAATTTGGTATGATTATCATTTCGAATTTCAAGTATGGTCACTTACTTATATTTAAGTCTTATAAATTATTTTGGAATATGGAAATGATCCCAAGAAGACTATTATCACATAATCTATTTTTGTTATCCGAAATATACGCACCGTGACTATCGTGCGGTTTCATTAATACGGTTGTTGTTCGGAATACTCCATCGAGTCCTTGTAAAATGTATTATGTCTCATATTGCATTAGTTTCTCACTACTCCACTCGTGGATGTCTCAATGTTTCCTTCACTGAGCCCGGGCCAGGATATGTTGTCAAGCGTATTCCTCTGCATTGTTCGCCGTGCCTCGATGGTGAGGGGGCAGGTATACGTGTACATGGGTTGTGGAGTATGCTGTGCCATGTACACTATTTTGATATGATATGATATGATCCGATATGGCCATTTGACATGACATGCTATGTTATGGGGTTATCCCCTATTCTGATCCTTATGTGTTGTGGCACCAGCGTCGGGAGGGTGACCACGTTCTGTCTACCGAGTCCCTTGGCGGGGGCCGGACATGATATGGCATATGTTTCTGTACACATTCCTTATGTTTTGAAATATGCATTTGGTATTCTGGATTTTTGCATTTCTTTCTGTTCGTTCTGTTTCCGGTTATGATTTTGGTTTCTCTACTTCAGGCTTTACATATTCAGTACATATTTCGTACTGACCCCCTTTCTTCGGGGGCTGCGTTTTCATGCCGCGCAGGTACATACGACGGGTTCGCTGATCCGCCCGCTTAGGATCTTATTCTGCTATTCTGAGGCGCTCTCTTATCCGGAGCCTATATTTTTGGTACAGTCTCCTGCTATTGTATAAATGTACGTCACTCAGGGGTACGACGGGGCCCTGTCCCGTCATATGATTCTGTCGGTCTGTTTAGAGGTCTGGGGACATGTTTGTGGGTTGGGGTCTTTCTGTATGGATGCGTGTATATATTGTGTTTGGGCGATCCCATTCGCCGCGGCGGCCGGTCCGCATATGTTTAAATGTTGCTTTGTTGGCCCTATGTGGCCTTTGTTGGTATTTTCTGTGCGCAGGGTATATTGGATAGTCCGTAAAACAAAGGAAACTCTGCCGAAATTTTTCTGGAAATTATCTAAATTTAAAATATAGTCTTGTCGGCTTCTGCTATATACTGGAATGCGGTTAATAAAATCTGAGATAGCATTTGATAGATGTGTCTGGGTGCCCAGATCGGGCACTAGTCACGGCCTACGGGGTTGGGTCGTGACATTGTATATATGAATTTTTCTACTACAAGTGTTCTTGGAAAATAAAAGTGACCAACCCCCTAAAGGAAGGGGACATGCCCTATTTATAGTGGCACTCCCATGGTTCTCATACAATATGAGTTAATAAAATAATAATAAAAAGGACTGCTCTGCACGGATTTGGTGGGATTAGACTGACGGCGCCGTCTGACACACGCATGGTAGGTAGTTGACCATGACTGGACGTTATTGGCGCGTGACCCGTCTGCAACGGCCACACGGACAAATGGTCACTCGGGCTAACGGCCATGCGGACCAACGGCCATGAAAGCCCGAGTCCTCAGGCTTGCCGTTTCAACGATGCAGAGGGCAGATCAGTCGGTGCCCTTGCTCAGCTTCGGCCCAGGCACTGTTTCGGTCAAGGGCGAGTAGCCTCGGGCGCATTACTGTTCCTTCCTTCGGTTTCCGTTCCACCGGTTTGGCTCACATCCGGTTTTTACCGTATACAATTTTCTCTTTGTAAACAAACTCTTTATTGGATCAATAAATAAGGACTAAACAAAAATAATTAACTAACCTCATATTCACTTATGAAATAGTAACAAATTCAACCTAATAACCTATGAGGCTATCAGAAGAATAAATTAAGGGAAAACTACGTATATATACATGTTAGGGAGAAATATTTACGAAACGTGACGATAATTTTTCTTATTTACAAAACATAACCATATTTTATGAAACATGACTGATTTTCATATATTTTCCTTTTTTTAATTTTATTTTCAGAAAATAATTTTATTTAAAAAAAAAAAAAATTATTTTAAACTTTAAAAAAACAATTATATATATATATATATATATATATATATATATATATATATATATATATTATTTATTTTTTTGCTCAAAGGCTAAAAAAATAATCGCTTAAATTTTTGTGTATGAAAAATGTATGAAATGTGTATGTGTATGTGTAAGCGAAGTTTTTAATATAGTTTTTCATACACAAAATGTGAATGAAATTTTAAGTCTTGAGCGAGATATACACATTTTATACCATTCTCATACATAAACTTTGAGCGTAATGTTTAAGTCTTGATCGAGATATACACATTTCATACGTTTTTCATACACAAAATTTGAGTGAATTTTTTAAGCCTTGAGAAAGATATACACATTTCATACACAAAAATTTAAGTGATTATTTTAAGTCTTGAATGTTGTATCAAAGTTGTATACAATGTTGTTGTAGTTGTATTAATTTTAGAGAAATCTAACATGAATTTTATACACAAAAATGTGAGCGAAATTTCAAGCCTTGAGCGAGATACAAATTTCATACCGTTTTCATACATACAATTTTGAGGTGATTTTTTAAGCCTTGAACGAGATATACACATTTCATATAGTTTTCTTACACTAAATTTTGAGCGAACATTTTAAGACTTGAGTGAGATATAAACATTTCATACATAAATTTTTTAGCGAAAAAAATATATATATATTTTTTTTAAAGTATGCTTGTTATAGAATTTGTAATATTATGTTTTGTAAATAGAAAACTATCGTCACGTTTCATAAATATTTCTCCTACATGTATATATACATAATTTACCCATAAATTAACACTGAATGGATACGCAAATTCATTTTTTTGTGCGGATTACCCTTGAAAGGCACTGGTGTTTAATTTTTACCCCTCAAATTGGTGGTCTTTAATTTTTGTCCTTCGTAAAAATTCCTTGATTTCGGGTTCGAATCCCCGCTCAGTAAAAAAAATTTAAAAAAATCGCAAGGCAGAATTTCAAACTCTACCTTAAGGTAGAATTTTTTTTTTTTTACTTAGTTGAAATTTTACAAACTTCTACCTTAAGGTTTAACTTTTGCCCAAATAGGCCTAATTTTGGGTAAAAGTTTGCCTTAAGGCCTAACTTTGCTACAAACCTCTGTCTTGCGAAATTACTTCTTTTTTTTAATTACTGAACTGGGGTTCGAACCCAGAACCTCGGGTTATTATATTACTGGATTCATTGTATATGTATGAATGAATTCACATATGTGAAGGCGGGTCTCTAATTAAATGTGCATGTAATTACTGTTACAACATAATATCTTCCATGCTATATTCTATGAAGACGAAACTATTCTATAAGAAAAATGTGAAAAATGTTGATTATATAAATTTGTGAAAACCAAATTAGTCAAGAAAAATGTGAATAAACAGTTGATTGTATATTTTTGTGAAAACCACACTTTTCAATAAGGAAAATGAGAGAAGTTGATTAGGAGCCTGTTTGGATGGGCTTATGCCTATAAGCTGTTATAAGCCAAAAAAAATAAGTTAGACTAGCTTATAAGCTAAAAAAATAAGTTGGGGTAGTTTAACTTATTTTTTTTGGCTTATAAGCTGTTTTCAGCTTATAAGCTGCTTTAGATAAGCTAAGTCAAATGGGCCTAATTATTTTGTTGAGCTTATTTTAAGCACAAAATGACTTTAAGCTGACCAGCCAAACATTCAAAAAAACTGAAAACAGCTTATAAGCAACTTATAAGCCAATCCAAACGGGCTCTAGCTCAGTTCTATTTTTCAAAAAAAAAAAATTATGTCACATAGTTGGTCAAATCTTGTCAATTTCTTTTATAAGACCTGTTAACAGTCAATAAAAAAAAATGAAAAAAGATTTATACACTTTTGTGAAAACCACACAATTCAAGGAAAATAAGAGAAGTTGATTAGCTCAGATTTCTTTTGCCAAACTTCTGTTATGTTACATACTTGGTCAAGTATTGTCAATTTCTTTTATAGGACCTGTTATTTCAAGTTAATCAAGTCAACAAAAAAAATGAAAAACAGTTCCGACCTACCGGATTCGAACCAGTGACCTAAGGATTAGCTGTTAGGCATTGCCCACTACAGTCCTCCGCTCTACCAACTGAGCTAAGGTCGGTTACTGAAAGCCAAGTACAACATTAAAAATTTATCAATGATTGTTGTTCTCTCCTTTTCAAAATAAGTAGTGTTTTTATCTTTCATTTTGTTTCAAAATAAATGGTATTTCACAAAATCAAGAAGGTATTAATATTTTTCTTCCAATTTTTACCTTCATTTAAAATATATGTAGTTTCACATGATTCAAGAAACCATTAAAGATATAGTACTTCTTTTTCAAGATATTTTATTAAGGGTAAGTTAGCAAAAACACTTCTTACTTTCTTGGAGCGAGTAGTTTTCTTAAGAGATGTGCCCAAACTAAAAACTTCGCTTATTATGAAATGGAGGGAGTGCTTTTTTCAGGCACCTCAAATAAGTTTACGGTCACTAGTTAAAATGAAAAAGGGTTAAAAATATGCTTACGTATTAAAAATGGCTCACAAATGCCCTTTGTTAACCTTTTGATTTATAACAATCACTAACGTTTTTTTGGGCTCAATATGCCCCTATAAATAACAGCTCAGGATTTAGATCAATTTTTTGGCACTTTAAAATAATCATGTGGCACGTTATAAGCTTGCCACGTGTATTTCTAAAAAATTATAATTAAACCCACATGTTTCCTTGAATTTGGAAAGAATGTACCAGACAAAATTTCTATCTTTTATATTTCTACCCTTTAAAAGAGCCAGTTTATGGGCACTTTTTCGTCGTTCGTTTGTGGGCCTAAAAAAAAAAATTGTGGCCCCACATATTTTAAACAACTGCTAATATTTTTTTATAAATTGTGGGCCCACATATTTTATACAACTACTAATATTTTAAAAAAAATTGTGGGCCCACATATTTTAAACAACTACTAATATTTAAAAACAACTACTAATATTTAAAAACAAATTGTGGCCCACATATTTTAAACAACTACTAATATTTAAAAAAAATATATGAGCTCCATATTAAACACCAACCAGTAATAAAAAAAATAATAAAAAAAAAAAAGTGGAACCCACCACATCCAAACTCACGGGAAAAAAAGTGGATCCCATATTAACAAAATCAAGCAATATTAAAAAAAAAAAAGTGAATCCCACATTAAAAAAAAATAATGTTAAAAAAAAGTGCTTAGAAAATCAAACAATTAAATCAATAATGATGGATTCATTGTCACATGCGTATCAACCCATTAGAGGGAGCAAATAAAATTATTGTAAAGCAACATACTTAAAATACAAAAATGCTTAGAAAATTAAACAATTAAATCAATAATGATGGATTTATTGCCACATGCGTATCAACCCATTAGTAGGAGAAAATGAAATTATTATACAGCAACATACTTAAAATACTTATATATATATATATATCCGTTTTCCAATTTTTGAAGAAAAAAAAACTGTGGGCCCATATAACCTGAGAGATTCATTGCCACATGCGTATTAACCCATTAGAGGGAGCAAATGAAATTATTGTACAACAACATACTTAAAATACAAAAGTGCTTAGAAAATCAAACAATTAAATCAATAATGATGGATTTATTGTCACGTGCGTATCAACCCATTAGTGGGAGTAAATGAAATTATTGTACAGCAACATACTTAAAATACTTTAAAAAAATGTATGGTCCCCATATTAAACACCAATCAATATTAAAAAATTCAAAAAAACATCAACCAATTAAGCATTTAAAAAAAAGTGTGGTGCCCATATTAAACACCAACCAATATTAAAAAATTAAAAAAAACACCAACCAATATTTAAAAAAAAAAAAGTAAATAAAGTGGAACCCACCATCTCCAAACTCACGGGAAAAAAAAAGGTGGACTCCATATTAACAAAATCAAGCAATATAAAAAAAAGTGAATTTCATATTAAAAAAACAAACAATGTCAAAAAAAGAGTGCAAACTTTGTATTCGTAGCAAACACTAATATAATAAAGTTTTAGATACGGAGCACAAACTACAATGTTATATTAATCGTGTTTTGAACATAGTATCTCATATTGACAAAATCAAGCAATATAAAAAAAAAGTGAATCCCATATTAAAAAAAATAAACAATGTCAAAAAAAAAAAAATGCAGACTTTGTATTCATAGCAAACACTAATATAATAAAGTTTTAGATACGGAGCACGAACTATAATGTTATATTAATCGTGTTTTGAACATAGTATATATATATATATATATTATATGCATAAAAATAGTGCAAACTAATAATGTCCAAAAGGGCGGGCCCCATACTAAACAACACCAAGCAATATAAAAAAATATATATATAAATCATGGGTTTAGACCCATGCGTCGTCGTCCGTTGTCCCTAAAAAAAATTGAACTCACCATCTCCAAACTCATGGGAAAAAAAAAGTGGACCCCATATTATCAAAATCAAGCAATATAAAAAAAAAAAGTGAACCTCATATTAAAAAAATATAATGTTAAAAAAAAAGTGCAGACTTTATATTCGTAGCAAACACTAATATAATAGAGTTTTAGATACGAAGCACAAACTACAATGTTATAGTAATCGTGTTTTGAACATAGTATATGTATATATATTATATGCATAAAAATAGTACAAACTAATAATGTCCAAAAAAACAAAGTGCACCCCATAAAGGGTGGACCCCGTACTAAACAACATCAAGCAATATAAAAAAAAAAAGTGGATCCCACCATCTCCAAACTCACGGTAAAAAAAAGTGGACCTCATATTAACAAAATGTAGTAATATAAAAAATAAAAAAAAAAGTGAACCCCATATTAAAAAAAAATAATGTAAAAAAAAAAATGCAGACTTTGTATTCGTAGTAAACACTAATATAATGAATTTTTAGATACGGAGTACAAATTATAATATTTTATTAATCGTGTTTTGAACATAGTATATATATATATATATATATATGAATAAAAAGTGCAAATTAATAATGTCCAAAAAAAAAGTGCACCCCCTATTAAAAAATCAAACAATATTCATGTAATTTCCAATGTATCTTATTAAGTCAATAATGATGAATTCATTACCACGAGCGTGTCAATCCATGAAATTGCTTTTCTTCAAAAGGTTAAGTAGTCAAACCATACATTTTTTTTTATTTTTTATATTAGCCTGAGATCTAATCTAGATATTAAACTGTTGTATTTGCTATTCCGCCATGTCATTTATTTGTTATATTTACTAAAATAAATATTCTTAAAATATTTATATTTTAAAATAAGATAGAATTTAATTACTTTTTTATTTTTATTCTTACTCTAATAAATGTGAAAATAAATTAATGTCGTAAAAAAATATATCAAATGCAGATCAAATAATGAATAAGGTAAATTAGTCAAATTATAATTCTAATCGACGTTTTCTTAAAAAACTATGCAAAAGACAACATGACAAGTAAAATGAGCTAAACCGAGAATATTTACTAAAAATTTAAAAAATAGTATTTCTTCGTTTAAATAAAAAATAAATTTCTACTTTGTTTCGTTTTAAACATGTAAAATTAATTTAATAATTTGAATTAGAATTGTCCAAATAAAAATTTGATAAAAAATAATAAGTATTTTACACCTTTAAATTAATCGAATTAAAATTGAAAGTATCAACTGATGCTTAAATATTGCTATTGTTTTATCTCAAAGAGAAGAAAATAGTTTTCTTTTAAACAAGTCTTCTCTTTTAAAAAATATTAATAAATTTGCCGATTTTGTGTTCATAGCAAACATTAATATAATAAAATTTTAGATACGGAGCACAAACTACAATGTTATATTAATCGTGTTTTGAACATAATATATAATATATATAAATATATATATATATATATATATATATATATATATATATATATATATATATATATATATATATATATTATCACTATTCAAAAACAACTACATACACATAAATACACTATAATCTAAAGTGTTAGGCCCGTGCTGCGGCCGTCTAGTACTATTATAGAAATATGAGTTTGGAGGAGGATCGTCGTCCGTCCTCCAACTTATGTAAAAAAAAAAAAGTATACCCCATACTAAAAAAAATAAGCCAAAAAAAAAAAAAAATTGACCCCACATTAAAAAAATCAGGCAATATAAAAAAAAAAAAAGTGGACCCCATATTAAAAAAACAAGCAATATCAAAAAAAAAAAAAGTGCACCCCATATTAAAAAATCAAACAATATTTATGTAATTTTCAAAGTATCCCCATTAAGTCAATAATAGTGGATTCATTGCCACATGCGTATCAACCCATTAGTGCGAGCAAATGAAATTATTGTACAGCAAAAAAACGTGGACCTCATATTATTACTTTTCTTCAAAAGATTAAGTAGTCAAACCATATAATTTCCTTTCTTTTCTTATATTAGTCTGAGATCTAATCTAGATATTTAACTGTTGTATTTGCTATTCCGCCATGTCATTTATTTGTTATGTTTACTAAAATAAATATACTTAAAATATTTATATTTTAAAATAAGATAGAATTTAATAACTTTTTCATTTTTATTCTTACTCTAATAAATATGAAAAGAGATTAATGTCGTAAAACAAAAAATAATATTAAATGGATATCAAATAATAAATAAGTTAAATTAGTCAAATTATAATTCTAATTGATGTTTCCTTAAAAAACGTGCAAAAGACAACATGATAAGTAAAATGAGCTAAACCAAGAATATTCACCAAAAATTAAAAAAAAAATAGTAGTTCTTCGTTTAAATAGAAAATAAAATTTCTACTTTGTTTCGTTTTAAACATGTAAAATTAACTTAATAATTTGAATTAGAATTATCCAAATCAAAATTTGATAAAAAATAATAAGTATTATTAAGGTCCAATCTACATACATTAACAATAGAATATTTTACACCTTTAAATTAATCGAATTAAAAATCAAAGTATTAACTGATGCTTAAATATTGGTTTGTTTCATCTCAAAGAGAGGAAAATAGTTTCTTTTTAAACAAGTCTTCTCTTTTAAAAAGTATTAATAAATTTTTGCAAACTTTATATTCGTAGCAAACACTAATATAATAAAATTTTGGATACGGAGCACAAACTACAATGTTATATTAATCGTGTTTTGAACACACACACACACACACACACACACATATATATATATATATATATATATATATATATATATAGTATACATAAAACAGCGCAAACTTATGTATGTTTATTAGCAATATAAAATATATATATTATCACTACCCAAACACAATTACATACACATAGATACATTATAATCAAAAGTGTTGGGCCCGTGCTACACACAGGCGTACGCTGTCACGACCCGACTAGGGGCCATGACGGGTACCCGGGGCTAACCACCGAGCACCGCTCATACCATTACCCATCGTACTCATCAAGAGTTCATTTATTAATCTTATACTCAAATCATAGGAAAAACCATTTTTCACTTCGAAACATAATAACCTTTATATACATAAGCCCTTCAGCTATCAAAATAATGTACATACAATAAGGACATCGTGAGACCATACTACCCACACATACGTATCTGTAACACCCCGTACCTTTAACCTAAGTTTTGACCATGATCCTAGACTTAGAAAATCAGATAAAGAATGTGGGAATTGGAATTTCCCAGTTCAGTTGTAAGATGGGGGTTTACGCCCATGAACAGTGACCACATTTTAGTATACGGGCCGTATTTCAAGTCGTAAACTGGTACCAAAGATTTCTGAGCATTCTGGAATCTGACACTTAGAGGTTACATCGTTAAATACGGATCGTATTTCAAAATATGGCCCGTATTTCAAAACGTATTTGGAATTTGAGAAAACTTCCTTGATTCAAGTTGTAGAGCTTTGAAATACCTTTCCAACAGTATATTATGGGGGTCAAACAGACATCTGTACAAAGAGTTATGACCATTTTACTGAAGAGATGCAGTGCAGTCCGTATTTCAAAATACGGCCAGTATTTAACTAGGCCGAAAATTTAATTTTTCCAGAACTGTATATATTCGTCCATATCAGTTCAAATCACTATTTTTTATCCTTCAAGCCCTAGAACGACCTCCTACCCTTCTCCATCATCAAGAACACCAAGGTAAGCCTACTCTAATTATTCCAACTCAATTCCAACATACTCTAATAATCTAAACAAGAAATCATCATTCCTAAACTAGGGTTTTCAAGAAAACCCATCTCAAGGTTCAAGAATTCAAGATTTTGGAAATCTTCTTCAAAGCTCAAGTCTTTAATTCAAGTTTTGGAGCGATTAAGGTATGTAGAGTTACTATCTACGTGTGGGAACATCATTGTTCTTCCCCACGCCTCATAATCCATAAATTATGATTCTTTACGAAAACTAGGGTTTCTATACCATGTTCATGATAACCCTAGGTCCATGTCCATGATTATATTATCTGTGAATTGTTATAATTCCATCGTTGAGTTCTTAATATTTCTTTATGATTATTAAGAATCGGTCCGTAATCTATGAAAAACCCATGTATCTCATTCCATGGGTTCATGCATGTTAGTTTATGATATATTATGCTATTTCAAGATAATACTATACATGTTTTACGAGTTCATGCAAGCAAGATATAATTCATGATATCCATGTACAAGCAAGTTATATTCATGAAAACCATGGGCAGCAAGTGCCACTTATTTTACATGTTCATGTTTTGGAGAGTTGCTTTAATTACCGAGGAGGGCTTCAGATAGCCTGAAACTACGTAGCCACCGTAGGATGAGGATCGTTCCACCCATGTCCCGGACGATCTCTCATAATGACTGGATCCTTTCATATTTTATTAAATCTCATGTTCCCTGGCAAGGACTGAGTGTTCTGCTGGCGGGATGCAAGCACCAGACCATGGATCGGTTATAAGTTATTGCTCTCCCAACCTATGATATTTTTTACCATGTTATATATAAATATATGTATTCATGTTCATGACCAGGTTTCAGTTCCTATCATTATTACTTTATGTCCCATGTTATTTCATTCAGTTGCTTTACATACCAGTACATTCAATGTGCTGACGTCCCTTTTTATTGCCCGGGGGCCTGCATTTCACGATGCAGGTATTGATATACAGGACGACACATCTGCTCAGTAGGACAACATTCGTATCAGCTTATTGGTGAGCCCCATCTCATTCGGGGTTTAGTCAACTTTTGTTTTATGATTAGTTATGCATCTAAGGTATGCTGGGGGCCTTATCCCAGTAAGTATGTTTTCCAGTCAGACTCATGATAGAGGTTTCATAGACTAGACAAGTCAGTTATGTTATGTCAGACATTCGGAGTAGTATAGCCATTTTGGCTCATTCATGTTATTTTCGCACTCATGTTTAAATAAGTATTTTTATTAAGTATTATGACTTACTACGTTTTATAAAGGCTCATCATGCATTCACGTTATATTTCGCTCATGTTATGCGTCATGATGATTCAGCAAGCCATGTGGTTCGCTCGGTCACATGCAGTAAGGCACCCAGTGCCGTGTTTCGCCCAGGACATAGTTCGGGGCGTGACAGTATCTACGAGCCTCTACTAGAGTGCTAGACATAGGGACGGGACAGGACCTCGTCATGCCTAAAACACACACATATATATATATATATATATATATATATATATATATATATATATATATATATATACACAAAAGAATAAATCAATGGCACCTCCGGAATAATGGGGTGCTATCAAAGTCTGCTAGTAGCTCCTACGAGTCTGGATCACCTCCCTGTCTACCTGTGGGCATGAACACAGCGTCCAAAGAAAACGGACGTCAGTACGAACATTGTACTGAGTATGTGAGGTATGAATGAAATGAACATATAGAGAAATCATAAGACATAACATGAAGATATAACCTGCGTAACTTTTAAGGGTGGATACATTTCACACATATATCATATATAATCGTGGTACATGTATCATTATAGCGCATACATCATCGTATTATATATATATATATATATATATATATATATATATATATATATATATATATATATATGTCATCATCGTTAACCCGCATCCGGGTAAACATCATACGTCGCCCACTAGTGGTGAACATGTCCGGCCTTCTAGGCGCAGTGAAATCATAAGCAGCCCGCCTTAGCGGTGACATGTCCGGCTATTTGGGCACAGTGGAATCACAAGCAGCCCGCCTTAGCGGTGACATGTCCGGCCATTTAGGCACGGTGGAATTTTATCATCGTGAGAACATCATAGACTTATCATTATTATACATCTCATAGGCATATCATGACCTTATCATAACTAGCATCACTATATCTTTATCATCAAAACATACATTAGAACTTGAAGACAACTATGGCTATGTCGGGGTGACATAAGGTCGTGGACCCCCGATTACATTATGGAGTGATCATAATCATCATATCTCACCTTGAAGGGACTAACATTTTAAGGTGAGTGTACACAAGGAAAAGCATCAATAGAACCATACTTAGGATCATTAACCTCATAGACATCGTACCTCACTTTAAGATTATACTTACTCATCGTCATCATTATCATCGTATTCATGACATATTTCTCATCTTTATCTCATAAAAAGCTTTTTATCAACGTTGACTCATAGTTCCCGGAATGTAAGAAAGTCATAGATAGGTAGGGAAAATAATATCATAGGAATCATATAAGGATCATTAGCTTCGTAGGAATGTCATAGCATGAGCTTTAATTAGGACTTCTAGACTTAGATTCATCATCAGTATTGTCATGCTCGTAACGCATCTCTTTTCTTTATGTATGAAGCTCTTTATAATCGTAGACTCATAATTTTTGATATGTAGGAAAATCATGGAAAGATAGGAGAATTCATGCCATAGGAGTCATGCCTTAGAAAGAAGGGACTAGCCTTACATACCTCTTTCGTTTAACAATTCTATCGCTTGATTGTTCTCCTTCGATGCTCGCGTTTCTACCTTCAAGAAAGTTTGTATTAACATTAGCTAATCGATTATAAGAACGTGCTTACTAAAGCTAGGGAAAATTGGGCAGCATTTCCTTTGTTTATACAACTTCCTTCATTTTACATATCAACTCCCAAACATCCATAACAACATTCACAATATTATAAACAACAATCATCATTCATCTACATTATCCATATTTCACAATTTCACTTCAATTCCTCCATAATCATGGTCATAGTTCACTATTGCGTTTTCTCGCATATAATACTTATCCCATATTCTAAATGTCACTTATAGCATACTTACATTCACAACATATCAATATTCATGACTCATTCCAAACTACTACTCAAAATCTCACTATTCTTACATTTATGACCCATTTTCTATTTCCTTCTACAATCCAAGTCTTTCAACCTCTCATTACCTTAAACAACATGGAATGATCATTGAACTCACCTTAGATAATGGAAGAATAAGCCTTGAGTGGAAATACTCTTCTTGCACCAAAACCCTAGTTCACTTCCATTGAAATTTCTTGGCTTAGATGAACTTCAATAAGTTTCTTACACTTGATTTTGTTGGTTTGATGAAGTTGATCATAGATTTTTCTTGGGTTATTGTGGATGAAAAGTGTAGAGGGTTCTAGAGAATTCTTGAAGTGTGAAGTGAGGAAATGAAATAAATGAAATGAGGTTGGTCCCTTAAATTTAATTTAGAAACTGTCCCGACCAGATTCTACGGACCAACTCCGTATAAATTATACTGGCTGTATGTCTGGCCGTAGATTTGGTCCAGTGAAGACTCCATTCTGGGCTCAACATACGGCCTAACATACGGCCAGTATGTTTTATACGACCAATATGTTGGGCCGTATAATGCCCAGCTTTCCGAAGTTCGTTCTCGTCGACTCGTTTGACCTCCAATCCTTATGGAACCTTCTTGACACTTGTTTAGCACCTCATTACCAATCTAAGGGACATTATAACTCTTCTCCAAAACATCATTAATCCATCATTAATTCGGTACTCGTAAATCTTGCCCGACACACAACATATCCCTTACTTTCCTTGACAACTTTCTTCCCTTACCTCAAATGTCTTTGAAATCTCGATTAGGATCATCAAATGCTATTTCTTACTTATCAAAACATCGTATACGTCGTGCCCTTCGTTAGTCTATTCACTGTACGTTAACGGAAAATTTTCGAGGTGCAACATACACCATCTAGTAACATCTAGAAACATGAGTTTCTATATGGATCGTCGTCCACCACTAGGGCCCACTCTTCTATAAATTAAAAAAAATTAAGGGCCCACACTTTTATAATAGTAGAAATTAAAAAAACAAAAAACAAATTTAAGGTGGAGCCCACGTGAAGAATTAGGAGACAATTGCAAAAGAAAAAAAAGACATTTAAATAATGATAATAAGTTCAGAAAATCTTAAAGGTACGGTTAGAGAAAATTTAAAGAAGAGAAATTCAGAAAAAAAGAAATAACGATTTAAATTGAACACAAAAACCGCTAAAGAAGTCATAAAACCAAAATATTTAAAACTTATACCTTTGGGTATAAGTTTAGACACATACGTCTCATACAAATAATGAGGAATAACATCAAGAAGACGAAATATAAACGGTCTTCTATAATAGTAAATTATAAAAAAAAAAAAAAAATTAAGGTGGGGCACACTCTTCCATGATAGTAAAAAAAACCAAATTTAAGGTGGGGCCCACTCTTCTATAGTAGTAGAGATAAAAAATTTAAGGTGGGGTCCACGTGAAGAATTAGGAGACAATTGTAAAAAAAAAGGGTGGGGCCCACGTGAAGAATTAGGAGACAATTGCCAAAAAAAGGTGGGGCCCACGTGAAGAAGTAGGAGAAAATTGCAACAACAAAAAAATAGGACATTTAAATAATGATAATAAGTTTAGAAAATGGTAGGTACGCTTAGAGAAAATTTAAAGAAGAGAAATTCAGGGAAAAAAATAACGATTTAAATTGAACACATAAACCGCTAAAGAAGTCATAAAATAAAAAGATTTAAAAACTTATACCTTTGGGTATAAGTTTAGACACATACGTCTCACACAAATAATGAGGAATAACATCAAGAAGGCGAAATATAAACGGTCAAGAAACGTATACACATATTTTCTTAAAATGATGAAGTTGGTCTATACTTAAAAATTTATGACTACAGCAGATGCTAACACATGAAAGCGCTTTTAAGTGTTGTTGAGTAGAAAGAGATGATGGCATGAAATTCGGTAGGAGAAGGTGTATTTCAAAATTTTCAATTGGAGAACCAAACCAAAAAAGTCATATATGAGAGAAGCGGACTAAATAAAATAATTTATTGATATTTTCAGTTAATTGAATTATAATACTTTTTATAATAAAAAATTCATAATTATATTACTAAAAGGTACTCTCTCTGTCCTAATTTATGTGACATAATTTAACTAGGCACGAAATTTAAAAAAGAAAGGAAAGATCTTTGAAACTTGTGGTCTAAAATAAGTTATAGATATTTGTGTGGATTTAAATCATTTCATTAAAGGTAAAAGAGGAAGTTTCAAGTTAAATGATTTCTAAATATAAAAATATATTATTTTTTTAGACAGACTAAAACAATTGTGGTATTATTTTTTATGTTGGGCCCGTGCTAGCACGGGATTTCATCATCTAATTATACTTAGAAGAATTAGAAGAAGAAAAAACATTAAAAAAAAAATAACAGGCTTACAATTTTCACTCCCAAATTCCGCACCACATATAAACACATACATACACAGTGAGAGGAAAAGAGTTAACATCAATTTTAAGTTCACGAACAAATAAAAGGAAACTAGAGGAAAGGATAGCCGAATAAGAATTATCGTTAACCAGAAGTGGAGAAGCAAAAAAAAATTGTCATTTCTCTATATTTGTAATGATAGTTGACATATCTTTTACTTTGAATAAGTTTTAGGAGTGTTATATAATCAAATTTAATTACTACTAACATATATTCTAATTAAATAATTCAATTTTGTATAAATACATAATACTCTTTTCGTCCTAATTTATGTAATGAAAATTAATTAGTCATGAAATTCAAAAAAGAAAGATACCCTCTCCGGTTCAAAATAAGTGTGCACTTAGCCTTTTTCACACTGCTTAAGAAAATGCTAACTCCTATAAGAAAACTCTAGCTCCTAGAAAAAAATAGGTATATCGACTTAACCATCCTTGATCAATAAGACTCTTGCTTATTTATTGCCTTGAGTAAATATGGGCAAATCTTAAAAAACAAAGTTAATTCTTTCTTGATTGGAGGTTTGGTTTAAAATTGTCCCTTATCTATGGGAGTAAGTTCATTTTGGTCCCTCAAATACTATCCTGAGCATATTTGATCTCTTATCTATGGGAGTAGGTTCATTTTGGTCCCTCAAATATAACGCTAAGCATATTTAATCCCTTAACTATGCTAAAGTGAGGCACTTTTGGTTCCCCTAATAGAACCCGTTTAAAAAGTAACGGTGCTAAACCAATGTGACACTCACGTGACTTATAAGAGGCTAAACCCATTGGACAAAAATACTAAACTCATTCTTTAAAACAGGCAGAAATTTTATCTAATATATTGAAATTTGCATTCACATGCTTCTAAATGCAAATTAAGATAATTTATAACAGTTGTTAAAAAGAATTTTAATTTTTTAATATTTAACAAAAAAAACTTTATATTCACATGCTTCTAAAATAAGTGGAACGGTTCCATGTGTACTGCCAGATTACCGTTTAAGAGTTGGTTACCAACCATATGATCCAAATATTATGAGTTGCTTTGCTAATATCTTATATGAGTTGCATTTTTTAGAGAAATGCCATTACTCTGCATTGCATTTTATCCGATGGGTTTAGCCTTTTACGAGTCACATGAGTATCACATGGATTTAGTACCGTTACTTTTTAAACGGGTTCTATTAGGGGAACCAAAAGTGCCCCACTTTAGCATAGTTAAGGGATTAAATATACTTAGTGTTATATTTAAGGGACCAAAATGAACCTACTCCCATAGATAAGGGATCAAATATGCTCAAGATAATATTTGAGGGACTAAAATGAACCTACTCTCATAGATAAGGGACAAGTTTAACCCAAAACTCTTCTTGATTGTATTAGTGGAAACTTATTTTGAATCAAAGCGGAAGGCTAAGTAGACACTTATTTTGAACCTGAGGGAGTACTGAAACTTTGAAACTTGTGACTATAAATAAGCTCATTACAGAGGAAATGAAAAATCTAAAGTTCAATTGTCTTAAAAATATAAAATGTTGGATATGTTTTTCAGCAGACTAAAAAATGATATCACATCAAATGAAAAGCGATACACAAATGGTTATAATACATGCAGAAAGAAACTAAAGAAAGATGAAGTCTTCAAAGCAAACAAAAGGGTAAAAAATTATCTGATGTCCTGCTTCATCTCTGACTGAAAAATAAAAGATTTCATCTACCCTCTGCAATGATGTCATCGAGCATTGGTGTTTCAGCACCTGATGGTGGATAATCTGTATCGACGGGTGTACTAGTACCCACTGATGGATTGTGCATTTGCGAAGAATGATTGGTCATGAAGGTCGTCGTATCATTAAACTTCCAGTCAGTCAGGTATCCAGGTTTGGAAGTCACCGCGGCAACCTCAGCATCTCCAGTAAGCATAGCTATTACACGGGACATTGAGGGTCGTAGTGCTGGGGATGTTTGAGTGCATAGTAGAGCTATCCCTATTACTTTTTTCACTTCATTTACATCAAATTCAGATAGATTTGCATCCACCAGCTTAGTTTGGTGCTTGTTCTCATGAAGCTGCCAAGCCTAGAACAGCAGTATACACAGGAGTCAATGATATGCGATGAATATGATTAGAACTAAATGATACATGTAGGAACCACAGTGCGATAAGTCAAAGCCTTAAAAGACAACAGAAGATTAAAAGTAGAAAAGTATGAATGCAAAGGACAAATTCTTCCATTTCGTTAATTCTACTTGGTGTTTGTTGAATATTCCATTATTACCATTGGATTAAATGCCTGCTAAGCTAGAAGTTGCGAACCACTTGCAGCATCAACCGAGAGTAAATACATATATTTCATTGTTCTAATTTTTAACTACGAGCAAAGAAGGAAAGGACTTTACCCACTCAAGAAGGTAGATCTTGGCTTCTTCCAAGCTCTGGTCCTTGTTTGGTCTACCACTGACGATCTCTAGAGCTACAACTCCGAAGCTAAACACATCAGCCTTCTCTGTCAGATGTCCGCGCATGGCATATTCTGGTGCAAGATACCCTCTACAAGAAAATA
The DNA here is from genome assembly GCF_019175385.1 of Lycium barbarum. NCBI lineage: Eukaryota > Viridiplantae > Streptophyta > Magnoliopsida > Solanales > Solanaceae > Lycium > Lycium barbarum. The sequence goes on from NC_083347.1 coordinate 15,873,556, forward strand.
AACACGAGCTTCATGAAACAAAACCATAGGAAAGGAGTAAAAGATTTGACAGATCTTCAATTTTGAGGATCTTACATTGTGCCTGCAACACCAGTTTGTATATGAGTCTGTTTGTCATCGTAAAGTTTTGCCAATCCAAAATCTGAAATTTTAGGATTTAGGTCTGCATCAAGCAGAATATTACTAGCCTTGACATCTCGATGGACAATACGGACTCGAGATTCCTCGTGAAGATACGCTAGACCCTTTGCCACTCCCAAGCATATCTGGAAGCGTATTGGCCAGTCAAGATATAAAGATCCATTCTCTGCGCAATTGAAGTCAAAACCTCAATTCTATAAAAATGAGAAGTGTTTTTTCTTCTCTTATATGAGGAAAAACAGAAACTCCAAGATATTGTATTCATTAGTACCAAATAATGCTTGATCTAGACTCTTGTTTTCAAGATACTCATAAACAAGTAATCGTTTATCTCCCTCGATGCAGCAACCATAGAGTTTCACAAGATTACGGTGCTGTACAGCAGATATAGTGGCAATCTCTGCCACAAACTGACTCTTTCCTTGATGTGATGCCACAGACAGTTGTTTTACAGCAACAACCCTCTCATCCTCAAGTGTTCCCTATGGACCACAAAAGTTTGTTCAACGTTCAGACAATAGCAAAACTAAAGCAAACAAGAATGCACAAGTATTTAGTCACAAAACATTTCTTGATGGCAGAGATGCAGATTATTTGTTTGTTGTTCATGTGTTTTCGGGATATAAGTTAATCGAGGCCACAGCATCTACAAATGGAAATAATGAGATCACTCCACAGAAAAACATTGAAAAGAACATGGTCTATTTGAGAAACATGTGAGCTATAGGTGCAACAAACATAGTAATATTGGGAACACTAGTTACTTCAGCAATTCATGTGGAAGAATGGATTACCTTGTAAACTGGTCCAAAACCTCCTTCTCCAAGCTTATTAGAAATAGAGAAGTCACCAGTCGCAGCTCGAAGTTCTGAATAGCTGAAAGTGTAGGGTCTGGTATCTATCCCCAGGAACTCTGCAGAGTTGATGGGAAACATGTCATTAATAAGCCAAATGAATCAATCCCTGGGACTTACACACTAGGCATATACATTATACGTTATTTCATATGCTGAAAAAAACGAAGGAATGCATGAGGTGACTCCTTGCATTAATAACTCTTGCTCTTCAATTCATATGTATTACTTTTAACCACTCTCTAAATGGAAGTGTCAAAATCAAGATATGAACAAACATTTCCAGAAACTCTTCCAAAAAGAATCCTGAATGAAAGTGTTGCTAAGCAGACTTTTCTGTAAGATCCGGTCTTAGGCAGCTTCCAAGAGGCGGTTAAACTTCAAGAAAGATGAATCACTTAAAAGTCAAAAAATGGACGAACCATTCTAGATCAGTTTGCATTTCTCACCTTCATCCTCAAGAGCCTGCTGCTGTTTTCTTTTCTGAATTAGGTAACAGACAGCAATTACTGAAATCAAGCTTATGACTCCAAGGCCAACAACAACACCCACAATCAGACCAGTCCGGTTCTTTTTTGTAGTAGGAGGCTGGTTGCTAACAGTGGGAATAAAATCTGTAAAAAGCTTAGCAGTCTCAATACACTCTGCATGCCTACTTTTCAGAATCTAATTTACTTTGCACTGTACAGGATGTCTGCAATTCATGGATACCTGGGGTTGCGCTAATTGCTGATATAGAAGGTCCATATGTACCTTGTCTAGGTACACAGCAGGTCCCTTTTCCAGCCCAGAAAAGATGTATCTCGAGATGATTTTCAGAAACCTGAACTTTATATTGCTTTTGAACAGCTCTGAGGGAGCGTCCCCCAGCCTCCTTCCGAATGTCAAAATCTTTCAATTCCCGAATTCCCTGGAAAAAGTTGATCATAAAATTAATAAGTCAATTATGCTTTAAAGGTAGGAAAGGAGAAAAATATTATTTCTACTAAACATGCACTTTTGTTGTGAGCAGTATTAAATGGCTCAACACAGTGAACTAAGGTGGAGATTTTCATTTGGAGGAATGGAAAACGAAAGGAAGACAATATATCTCTGTTGAGAATATAACTAAGTAAATAAAGTGTGTTCTCTCTAACAGCTTAAGCTTTTAGATGAGATGGTCACACACTTCAACACGGTATCAGAACAGGCAGAGGTCTTGGGATCGAATATCACCGCTACCCATTATCAAAAAGAATTTTCACGTGCTTGGCTCATGAAAAAAAGGAATCAGGCCCGTACGTGAGGGGGCGTGTTGAGAATATAACTAAGTAAATAAAGTGTATTCTGTCTAACAGCTTAAGCTTTTAGATGAGATGGTCACACACTTCAACCGATCAATCAACAGTGCCTCAAAGTTGGGATCGGCTATATGAATCCTCAAAATCAAAGTGATACTCTTTCCGGACTCAAATCATTCCAATATTTCGTCGTTTATGAATAAAATGACTTCAAGGCAAATAAGATTTTCTCTATAGCCTTAAAATAAGACACGGCTAGAAAGACGCCCTACTAAAGATTCTGGAGCTCATGATTGTTCAGGTGTTCTGAAGGTAGCCCCTCTCTTGCAGGTTATGTACCAAATTCCTAAATATCAAAAATATATTTTTATTTTTTCTTCCCCGTGTTCAAGGTCCTCCATACATGGTTAGCTGGGGCGGTGAAGGGGCGCTGGACACTGAGCATAGCTCTCTTAACACACCTCGGGCTCTTATCTAATTAATAAATAAGAAATTATTGATCCATAGCCAAAACAGGAAATGACATCAATAACTGATATCTCGAGGCGTTTAGCAGTCCAATTCAGAAACAAAACCTGATTAGCATTGAGACATCAAAATCTTGAATTTTGAAAGCTCAATGCAATAGATAATAAAGCAACATACTGACTGAGGAGAAAACACCAAGCAACTATTCATGATTATCTTAGTGATGATCTTTGCTTTGCCGCTCCCAATTCTAAACCGCTCAAGATGATGGTTATCTAAAATGTAAAAGTATATTTAAAAAAATAATGCATACCTGTACATAGACGTCAAATATACGTCTTCCAAGACTATGCCAAGTTGTGGGATTTAAGATTTCTGACTCAGCAAACAGGAGGTTCACAGTGTAATTACCATTCTCAAGGCCCAAGCCATAGTATCTAAGTGATCCAGCGGAAATTCGTGCAGTTTGGAAGAGCTCCGAGTCCAAGGTGTTTGTAAACTGAGATGAGGAGAAGCTTGCGTAGTCCTGATCTGTACGGTCAGAAGGCAGACCAACATTACTAACAGCCCACCTCCCTGTATTAGTCATGAAATATGTCGCTGGACCCAGAGTCTCATTCTCCCTCTCATACAATATCTGATTAGTAGATGTTATTTGAGGTCCTCCACATTTAATTGCAAAGCTGGAATCTGTGAATTATGAAAATACATGCATGAGAATATAAGAAACAGTAAACAGTTTTATATTAGAACACTAGCAGTAGAATGAGTAGCAGATGTCCTACTTCACCTCCCCCTTCTTTTCTTGGTAAACGACATATCTTAAGAACAGAAAGCGTAGGGTCAATACTACAGATTTAGGTATATCATCTTAAATGGACCAATTCAACTAGATGGATACTGGCCATTCTTATATTTTGGTTTGTAGACAAAATGTATAGGACAGATATTTTCAAACTTAATCATATTAACGGAACCAGAAACTTGGAGTAGGATTTTTGTCATCAAGGAATTGTATGAAGCACTTACATCTCGGAGATCCCCGATTGCAAGGGAAATTCCGCTGAAGACAATTTAACCCCGAAGGCAGAGAACTGAAATTAAAGGAAGTATCCACCTGTTTAAGTCTTCGAATACAGGGACAATTATAATTGCACAATTGTTGACAACTTAAATTCGGATTACCTGCTGTCTGATTGTTCTATTGTAAAGTTGTTGCCAACTAAATTTCTGCAAGTTGTCAAGTATCAGTATTAGCATGATGATCACAGTGGAAACTGGGACCAAAAGGTAGGGGAAAAAGGAGTAGGCAAGCATTATATAAATTCAGCTTTTCTCATACATACAATTGCAGATTTTGCTCATTGATCCAAGTAGGGAAGCTTCCAGATAACCCATTGTATGATAAATCTCTACATGAAAAGATGGGATATTAAGAAACAAATACTAAAGCATTTATTTCATCCTAGAAATTATTACTCAATAAACTTTATGGTGATGGGATTAAGTTAAACAGAGATAGTGGCATCTAGAAAGATAGACAAAAAGGTGTTTAGCAATAAAATTTAGACTTATGCGGCTGGATTTGCAGCATCAGTTCAAGAAGGCTTTTCAATGGTACATCTTGAAAATTCCAGGCTGCAACCCTCTAAAGGCCATAAGATAAAAAGACATCTTGCCCAAAATGCATTCAAGGAATGCGTTCTGGGGTCCTCCAAGCTAACTGACCTAACGGGCCGTCTGGCATATGACGTTAGTTCAAATCGCGTTCAAAGAATGAGTTTTATAAACGTAGTCATGAAATGCAACTTGTAAAACACAATCAGTAAATGCAACTTCTAAGTCGCAATATCTGAACGTGTTTTACCCCTTCCAGACCACATTGCAGAGAATATCCATACTGTATTCTGCTTAATAAGATAGAGAAAATGCTTGAAAAGCATATTCGTTCCAACAAAAATGATATTTGACGCCTTGATGATGAAATCATATAAAAACAAGAGTTACACACATAGTATGGAGGGACTGCGTCTTCTGAGCTGGCAGGACGCCTGTTAGCTTGTTATCACCAAGAAACCTGATGATTGAATAGGGCTTTAGCACATGAAGACATCGTTATGGTGGCATCAAAGATAAGCAGAGATTAAATCATCTATTACAAGTGAGTCAGCGAAGTCATATTGAAAAGTGCATCTGGAATAAGCCCAGTCAAATTGTTGAAGCTCAAATCCCTGAGAAAAAGATAAATATAAGTTAGCCCAAAGGATTAATATGTGATCAACGAGGGGTTCTATGTCTTCCACTAGAATTCGAGTTGAATATAGTAGCAGGACGCATGTTAGAAGTTTTTATGCTCAGGCATATCATGCCATGGTCATATAATTAAGTGAGATAATAGGAGTTCATCCACAATACTCAGGACTTACGAAGTTTATATGAACGTTATGATGCTCAGAACTTACAGTAGTGACAAGCTCTCATATTCTCCAATGTTAGGTGGGATGGAACCTGAAATGTTGTTATTTCGTAAAACCCTGAAATATCAAATTTAGTTTGTCAGAGAAGAAGAAAAGAAATAAAATGTCAAGCTTTGTAGCATGTGGTGCTATATCATGTTCCTTACAGCTTGCTTAGAGACTTCATATTCCTGAGAAAGTCAAATGAAGAGCTCCCATTGGATAGATCACTTATTCTCCTGTTAGTTATGCAGAAGAGGAAAAATCAGATTCTGCTAAATGTAGAAGTGGACTTTAAACTATGAGCAAAACATAAAAGTCATTAAAACTCACAGCTCGACCAAAGAGGTTAAGTTGGAAAAGGAAGCTGGTATTGGACCCTCAAAAGCATTTCCTTGGAGCCTCCTGCGGCAATAGAAAGAGAAGTCACGGACTATGCTAGATAGGAGATGCAGTAATGGCATTATAGCAGTGCTGCATGAAAAAAGTAAGACACCATTCTCAAAAGAATTCGAGAATACAAACTGGACATAGTTCAAGTAACTGTGGTCTCACAATGTAGTAAGCTTTGTCCAATTATTCCCAATGAAATCAGGAATCCTCCCTGTAAAATCATTACCTGAAGCTGACCTGAAAGCGCGAACAGTTAAGTTTCCAGTGAGATTCACTACACACAAATTTTGTCCAAGTAAAAGTTGGGAAGATAAAGAAGGAACATGTGACAAGAGAGCTCTTACACAGTAGCCAAGTTCTGCAGTTTTGCGAACGTCAAGGGTATTGGACCACTAACACCGTTTGCGTCGATATAACTACGCAAGGAAACAGTTTTTTCTTCAGAAAAGATAAAAAACTATTAAAGAAGGTCAAGAGAAAATAACTTATAGTAAAACTTAACTTTTCATTGTCCACATATGATGCTTTCTCTATCATATGCATGTTAGATATTGTTTCAGACATGAGATCTGTTGGAGAAATAGTTCAACACGCCATTGATCCTATGTTTGATGTAAACTCTGATGTCTTTGTTAGAGTATGTTTTATTGTTTGGCATCTGTTTTGTCTCAACAGTGTGCTATATATTCCAATTTATACTATTTTTTCTTCCTTTCTATTTCTTTTAAAAAAAAAAAAAAGGGGGGGGGGGGGGGGGGGGTAGGGGAAGGGGAAGGGATTATAATGTGGGGAATCGAACCCTCACCAACAAGGTGAAAGTTTAAGTAGTCAACCAACTGAACTACTAAGATCCCCTCCTTCCTTTCTATTTCTGTACCGGATGTTGCAAGTTCAAATTAAAATTTTAAAGCTTCAGACATATAGAACGGATGAGAAACAAAAGAAAGAGGGGCAAGAAAGATGGATGCTAACATACCTAAAATGAGAGTTATATGTCTTGGCCATGTTGTTTTCTGCATCTTTTTATTATTCATGTGACAAATATTAACAACCTGGCATAGCTTATCATATTCTTCAGATGAAGAATGATTACTTTATATAGAAAACCAGAGATGGATTTAATTCCTATACTCCTCCACTGGCATGAAAATAGAGCAAGCAGAACATAGACTGCATTAGATCATTGACAACCTCCTGCTCTACAATATAATATCAGGGACTTGCATTTGATGTATAAACTAAAACAATTGCAATACACCAGATTCAATATGATATTCATAAACATATAATATTTCCATGCAAAATGCTAAAATCTAACAATTAAGATCAGTTTTTAAGATGTAAAACAGTGCATCATAACTTACATCTGTTCCAGTCTTGTTAAGTTACCAAGCTCTGAAGGCAGAGGTCCAGAGAAGTTGTTTGCGCCGAAACCACTGCAGCACAGGGAAACTTACATCCTTTGAGATGAATAAATGCAAAAGAAATGATCAATAGAAATCGATGCTTTTCATGCATTAACGATCTATCATGAAACCAAGGGTCCAAAGGACATAATTTTGAGAACATACAATGATCTTAAGTCACTCAGCAACCCAAGTTCCTTTGGAAGCTCCCCTGATAAAGCATTAATGCCAATGTTTCTGGAGACACAAAACATTTAAATTATTCCAAACATTTGGATACCAAAAATATCACGAGTATAAATAACTGAATTAGAGTAGACTTACAGGTATTGCATCCGAGTCAGATTGCCAATGGATGGGGACAGTGTGCCTGTTAAGTAATTTCGGCCCAAATTGCTGCAATTTATAACTAAAATATCAGTAGCGGGGAGATAAAACATGAACAGGATATAATAAAACTTCACTTAGGACGAAGCAAGTACAGATCATTGAGGAAGGTAAGGCTCCATAATTCATCTGGAATTTCACCCACGACGTCCAATTCAACAATCCTCCTTTAAATGGCGATTGAAAAGAGAAGTCAGAGTTACATGTTAAGTAAATATCCCGAACACTACATATTGCATACAAGAAAACATAGCAGCAATATTAAGATTCTTTGAGATCAAACTTTTAAAAAAATAGAGATGGATCCAACATGTAACTAGTAAGCGTGCGTGTGTCTAGGAGTGTATAAAGACAATCTAAATAATTTTTTTTTAAATGTCTCTCTCTATATGTATATACATTAAAAGTAGCACCTCTTACCTCTAAAACTTTTTTGTATCTTAGACAAATGTCATTAAAGTAAAGAACGCGGACCAAAAAACTAAGGGATGACAAAAGGCATGGGCTATGACTAGCAGTAAGATTGAGCAGAGGTAGAGCTACAGGTTCGTTGGAAAACTATATTGTATATACGAAGTCAAAATTATTATTTGTGTATATATAATAGTTGTTGAACGATTGAGTAGGGGAAAAGAGTGACTTACAAGCCAGTGATATGACAATGAGTGGCAGAACAAACATAGCATTTGATGGCGGGTGGATTAATATCTTGGATCAAAGTTAAACCAATGGCGGCTCCACTGCATAACTCACCACTAATGTTCCACTGATTTGTTGCAGAAATGCCCCATTTTTGGAAGATGGAGTTCAAAGCACGGGCTGCAGCATCAGTAACTCACAACTTTGAGAATCTAATTAAAGATGCCAAGATAAAAGATTCACAAACTTGATCTTGTTGTCACAATGAACAAATGCTCCTTGTGGCGCTTAGTGGTGGCTGAGCCAACAAAATTTCAAAATATTAAAAGGTAAACATACAGAGAAGATAATTCAATATCTATCATACATGCATAAATAATGGAGTCGTTTTGATCGTGCATATACAGTGTAACTTTCCAGCAAAAGACATTTGAAGGGATCGTGCCCCTGGCTGGCTAGCTCTTCACCACAAATATGAATTTAAGGTCACCGACAAGGACTATGGTAGGATACAATCTCGCCTGCGAATTCAGATTAATTGGGACCTCAATGGGCACGGGTGAAAAATGAAAATATAGTATGAATTTAAGGTTGGTGAAAAGAGGCCACATAAAAAGGTACAATACGAAGTAGTACTCCCAATTCAATTGAATGCCCTCATCTTTAAAGTCTTCAAATATTGTCTTAAAAACGGATTTTGTTATACACGTCATATTTTATATAATAAAATCAGATGAGACTACCTTTACAGATTCAAATGCATCTTTTTTCTTAGTATTATGATCCAAAAACAAAAATCACTCGTGGACCCTGAAATCAAATCAAAACATTCAATTTGAAATGTAGAAATTTTTGTATTTAAATTTACTCCTAGTCCAATTTTATATGACAGTGTGTAGACTGGACAGGAAATTTAGAAAACTTATTAACTTGGCTTAAGAAACATATTGGTGATAGAAGAAATATAAATATCTTTTTTAAGAAACACTAAACCAAAATTCAAATTTTGAATTATTATACGAATTTATATTTTTTTAAATTGTGAAAAATTATATAAAAATATTCCTAGTGAAATAATGATTATATTGAAATGCTTCAAAATTAAACAACATCACATAAATTTTAAATTAAGGAATATTCATACAATCAAAGGGAAGCATATGTAATAAACGAGTTTAAGTGATCGTGTATAAGTTTTTATATCATCACTTAAAATTGATCTATAATAATTAGTAACTCTTCAAATCAAGCATGATTTAGTAATCGGGTAGTAGAGTGAAAGGATATTATAATAAATTAAATTTTATTGATATAGTAAAATTATCCTTCTATTTTTGGTTCCTTAATAGGCTTGCCAAGTCAATACATGACAAGTAAAAATGGCCGGAAGGAGTATTTTTTACTTGAATACAGTAAGTTTTTTAGTGTTATATGACCAATATTTATTTGTTCACTAACATATATTGTTATTGTTATTTTAATTTTAAATACTTCAGTTTTGTAAAAATATATAATACTTCCTTCGTTCCAATTTATTTGATTGGTTATGAAGTTTAAAAAGGAAAGATACTGGAACTTTGAAACTTGTAGTTTAAGTCTTTAAGACACGTCACAAATTTATGTGGATATAAAACAATTTCATTAAAGATAAAATGAAAAATTGAAAGAGTCAAAAATGCTTGTCACCTATTCGAAATAGGTCAACTTTACCTTTGATGCGTTTTTGGCTCAAAAATGCTCTCGGTGTTATTTTTTTTGCAAAAAAAATTACCCTCTATTTCGGACAGTTCAGGACAAAATTGGCCGGCCCACTTTTCCTTTTTATAGGAGCTACGGTTTGTAGGAAATGTATTTTTGAGTTATTTGGCTAGTTGGAGGATATTTTTTATCCAAAATCGTAACCGTAAAAGTATTTTTAAGCCAAAAATATGACGGATGAAAAAATTTAACCTATTTCTGATAGCTCAAGGGTAATTTTTGACCCTTTTCCCTATTAGATATAAAGATATCATTCTTTTCTAACCAAACTAAAAAGAAGAGTATCACATCAAATGTGACAAAGGACATAGAGATAATGTTGGGTTGGTTTAGCCTAGCAGATTAACAGAAGCTATCTAGCCTACAAGGTAGGAGTTCAACTGAACCTCAAATTTTCGGTGTGGAGCCTAAATTTCTGTATAAAAAATTATTAAAATTGGAAAAAGTAGTAGAAATGAACCCCAACTTAAAAAATATAATGGGTTGCTAAAAATCTTAATATTGAACCCATAAAATTTAAATTCTGAATCCGCCTCTGGACAGATAGTACGTATTTCAACTAGCTCTAACAACACATGAAAATCCATTTCAACCCGCTCAAATCAGAGTCAACCAGCCCATTTGTCACCACTAGCCGTAATTTTAACTTGGCATATGTCAAGAGATGATTATAAGTGGATTATGAATCGTTTGATAGTAATTAAGAACTTGATTGGAAAACAGAGCAAGAAGAGAGAGGAAATATCGGAGGCGAGAGTTTTATCCGAACCCTCTTCGATGAAAAATTACGTTGTATGTATAAAGTTGAAATTATTTTTTACTCTGCGTTTACTTCTTTATATTTTACGCTGAAAATACTGACTTCGCCACTGAATCTAAGCAGTTGATGAAGTGATAGAAAAAAATAAGGGAATGGGAACGCACCTTCAGCCGGATCAGTGGGGAGACTAGTTGTGTTTCTTTGAGCTACCGCTATCTCCACCAGTAGACTAAACATGATGAAGAAGTAGAAGCTTAGCCCGAATACAGCATATCTTCCCCTTGCCTTCATCTCTGCCTTGTTTAATTGAAAAACTTTATTGAATTACTGTTTGATTGGTGACTCATATATATATATATATATATATATTATGTTATCGTCATAGTGCGATTGCTGATTTTGCCAAACATGCAACTCTGCCACTGACTTTTTTTGTCGGCTGCTTTCCTAATAATTGAGGTCAGTATGGCGCACTAAATACACCTGTTCAATACTCCTCGGTTCAAAATAAGTGTTTACTTTGTCTTTTATACACCTTTTAAAATAATATTAATTTCTAAACAAAAATAAATATTTTAACTAAGTTATCTTTAATTAAATAAATATTACATAATCAATATAGTTTCTTGATCACATAAAAACTCACTTATTTAAATAGGATAAATTAGAAGAATTTTTTTATTTTTTTATTCGGTAAATAAACACTTTTTGGGTTGGTGATAGCCAATTCGAGTTTTCCAAAGAAGGAGGAACACTTGGTAACCTTCCGTAGTTCGGTGGCTAAGACTCAAATAGACTTTTTACTCCTTAGGAAGGATGATAAAGGTCTGTGCAAGGATGGTAAGGTCATTCCGAGCGAATATCTTACAACCCGACATAAGCTCTTGGTGATGGATTTAGCGATCAAGAGGACGAGGAAGAAGAGGGTCGTGGAGGACCGACCTAGGATCAGATGGGGGAGTTTGACCACTATTAGTGCCCTGGAGATGGGAGAGAAATTGAAGGATATGGGGGCCTGGGATAGTAGTGGGGATGCGACCAGTATGTGGGATAAGACGGCTAGTTGCATTAGGGTGGTAGCAAGGGAAGTGTTGGGGGTCTCGACAGGTAGTCGTGGTCAGCATCGAAGGGACTGGTGGTGGAATGGAGAAGTTCAAGGGAATGTGGAAGCAAAGAAAGTGGCGTATGCGAAGTTGATAGAAAGCAAGGATGAGGTGGAGAAGTGGACGAATACAGAACTTTATAAGATGGCGAGGAAGGAGGCGAAGTTGGCGGTTTCGACGGCAAAAACGGCAGCTTTTGAACGCATGTATGCTGAACTAGAAGAGAAAGGAGGGGACCAGAAATTGTTCAGGCTAGCTAAGGCGAGGGAGAGAAAGGCACGTGATGTGGATCAAGTAAAATGCATCAAGGACGAGCATGGCAAAGTATTGCTAGAGGAGACTGTCATTAGACGGAGATGGCAGTCATACTTCTCCAAACTCTTGAATGAAAAAGGGGACAGAGACATTGTGTTGGGTGATTTAGAACATACAGGAAGGCGTCGCGACTTTGACTATTGTAGGAGTATTAAGGTTGACGAGGTTAAGGGTGTTGTTCGTAGGATGCGCAGGGGAAGAGCGACCGGACCTGATGAGATTCCGGGGGAATTCTGGAAGAGCGCGGGCCCGGCAAGTTTGGAGTGGCTGACTAGGTTGTTTAATGTCATCTTTAAGACGGCATTGATGCCCGGAGAATGGAGGGCGAGTGTAATGATCCCTCTATACAAGAATAAGGGAGATATCCAGAGTTGCAACAACTATAGAGGTATCAAGCTGCTAAGCCATACTATGAAAGTGTGGGAAAGGGTGGTGGAGATGGGGGTGAGGAGAGGTGTGCCTATTTCAGAAAACCAGTTCGGATTCATGCCGGGACGTTCAACTACAGAAGCCATCCATCTTATGAGAAGGTTGGTGGAGCAGTATAGGGAGAGGAAGAGGGACTTACACATGGTATTCATCGACCTAGAAAAGGCTTATGACAAAGTGCCAAAACAGATCCTATGGAAATGCTTGGAGGCTAAAAGTGTACCTGTGGCGTACATTAGGGTGATCAAGGACATGTATGAGGGAGCCAAAACCAGGGTGAGGACAGTAGGAGGAGACTCAGAGCACTTTCCAGTTGTGATGGGGTTGCATCAAGGATCAGCTCTTAGTCCGTTTTTATTTGCCTTGGTGATGGATGGATTAACACGGCAAATTCAAGGTGAGGTGCCATGGTGTATGCTTTTCGCGGACGACATAGTCCTGATTGACGAGACTCGTAGCGGATTTAACGCTAAGCTGGAGTGTTGGAGACATACTCTGGAGTCTAAAGGGTTTACGCTGAGTAGGACCAAGACAAAGTACTTGGAGTGTAAGTTCAGTGAAGCACCTCAGGAGGCTGACTTGGAAGTAAGGCTTGGTACCCAGGCCATCCAGAAGAAAAGTAGTTTCAAGTACCTTGGGTCTATTGTGCAAGGCAGCGGGGAGATTGACGATGATGTCACACATCGTATTGGGGCAGGGTGGATGAAATGGAGGCTTGCTTCCGGAGTGCTATGTGACAAAAAGGTGCCACCAAAACTTAAGGGCAAGTTTTACAAAGTGGTGGTTAGACCGACTATGCTGTATGGGGCGGAGTGTTGGCCAGTTAAGATCTCTCACGTTCAAAAGATGAAAGTTACCGAGATGAGAATGTTGAGATGGATGTGTGGCCACACCAGGAGTGACAGGATTAGGAATGAGGATATTCAGGATAAGGTGGGGGTGGCCTCGGTGGAAGACAAGATGCGAGAAGCGAGATTGAGATGGTTTGGGCATGTGAAGAGGAGAGATACAGATGCCCCAGTGCGGAGGTGTGAGAGGTTGGCCATGGATGGTTTCAGACGAGGTAGGGGTAGGCCGAAGAAGTATTGGGGAGAGGTAATTAGACACGACATGGCGTAATTACAGCTTACCGAGGACATGACCTTAGATAGGAGGGTTTGGAGGACCCAAATTAGGGTAGAAGGCTAGTAGATAGTCTCGTTATCCGTTCTTATTAGTAGTCGCATTATTGCAATATAATTTCTTGTGCTCCGATTTCTACTATTATCTGTTATTTCCTGTGCTTTGGTTATCTTGTGTCATCTGCTCCGATTTCTGCTATTATCTGTTATTTCCTGTGCTCTGATTATCATGTGTTATCTGTGTCGCTTGCATTATTTCATTTCCATATCGCTTTAAATCTCTTATCCGAATCTCTTAACCTTATCTGACTTCTTTTTATGTTTTTATTGAGCCGGGGGTCTTTCGGAAACAGCCGTCCTACCTTGGTAGGAGTCAGGTCTGCGTACACTCTACCCTCCCCAGACCCCACGATGTGAGATTTCACTGGGTTGTTGTTGTTATTGCATTCGGTAAATAAACACTTATTTTAATCAAAATAAAAAAGTTAAATAAACACTTATTTTGAATCGGATGGAGTACTGAGTAATAAAATTACTACTGGCGGGCCAGACGATAAGGCGGGTAAGGCGGCTGTTTTAGGCCCACATTTTGGGGGCCTCAACTTTTGGTAATGGGTGTAATAGACTTTGAGCTTTATACTAGTAAGGTTAATTTTATTATTTAAGAAATGTTAAGTACTTTGAAATAAAGAGTAATTTTCTTATAAAAAAGGTAGGATAAATTTCTAGATATTATTTGACGTGACCGTGTGAACTATGAATGAGAATAGATATTGATTAACGATTTGACTTAACCGTGTGAACTATGAATGAGAAAAGCTGTTAGTGAATGTAAACGCCTTTTGCCTTTAGGTCAATTTATCCTTTCTTGGTTTGTCTAAGACAAACTGACCCCAGCGCCCTCGCCCACCCACGCCACCAACCCCAACCCCAAACCAACCAAAGTTTAAAAGGAGATTTTATTATAGGTGATTAAAAAGTTTTAAAATTGAGTGGGGGCAATTTTTTTTTTTTTTTTTATTGTGTAGGGGTGACAAAAGTTAGATTAGTGATTAATGAGTTTTGAGTAATTTTTGAACTTGCCCCCAACTTTTGTTTTGTAGAATTTAAGTAGTAAGAAAAAAACTTATAAGACGGAATTTAGTTATGCCTATTCTACCTTATAAAGCAGAATTTCGTGAAGCCTTGTATTGCAAAATTGTTTTTTTACTGCGTGTGTGTTCAAACTCAAAAATTCAGAATATTTTCGACCATCCTTTTAAACGAAGAGCAGAATTTAAAGATCGACAATTTGTGGGGTAAAATTAAAGATAGAGCCTTTGAAGGGAAATTCATACAAAACAATAAATCTATTTTACCCACCGTATATCCGCAGGGAGAAAACGACATAAAAGATCTATTAACTATGAGAATACGCCACCAACCCCAACCCCAAACCAACCAAAGTTTAAAAGGAGATTTTATTATAGGTGATTAAAAAGTTTTAAAATTGAGTGGGGGCAATTTTATTTTTTTTTTATTGTGTAGGGGTGACAAAAGTTAGATTAGTGATTAATGAGTTTTGAGTAATTTTTGAACTTGCCCCCAACTTTTGTTTTGTAGAATTTAAGTAGTAAGAAAAAAACTTATAAGACGGAATTTAGTTATGCCTATTCTACCTTATAAGGCAGAATTTCGTGAAGCCTTGTATTGCAAAATTTTTTTTTTACTGCGTGTGTGTTCAAACTCAAAAATTCAGAATATTTTCGACCATCCTTTTAAACGAAGAGCAGAATTTAAAGATCGACAATTTGTGGGGCAAAATTAAAGATAGAGCCTTTGAAGGGAAATTCATACAAAACAATAAATCTATTTTACCCACCGTATATCCGCAGGGAGAAAACGACATAAAAGATCTATTAACTATGAGAATGGGTTAAAAATAATCTCTTAATTATGCAATTAACATCTGTAGTGCATGAATTTGATAAAAGTAGTCTCTTTAACTATGAAGTAGGTTAAAAATAGTCCCTTCATACTTTGGTCAAAAGTTAACACTTTTAATCCGGCCAACATATTTATGGAACTCTTTTTGTATTTGACGAGAAATATGAAAAGAAAAGGGGAAATTAACAGAACTCACATTTAGAGGAAGGTAACACTCAGCTTCTTTTTCTCAATGCCGGAGCTGCTGGTACTAATCTATAATATCTTCTTTTTTTATTCAAATTTTTAGATTGATTCAATCATTTCTCTTATGTGGCATTGTAGCTATAGAGGAATTTAATGTATAGAATATGCTGATCCCTGAATATTATACTCCTTGCGTCCCATTAGCAAAAATCCGACCCATTAAAAAATCAATAAAATACAATGTGACCCAAGGTTGTGGGTTTAAAGAGGACTACAATGCTAAGGGAATAATTGAAAATACTTGTCAATTCAATTTCTAAGGTGACACTTATTTTGGGACAATTTTTTTTTTCGTATGTGTGATGGCAACTGACGGTATTGAAAATTGGATGTATGTCAGATCATCACGGGCCAGCTCAGGTTAATTGCTGGAAAGAACCTATGAGTCCCTCACAATGGAAACAAGAGCACGTGAGTTCTCTAATTAGATGCTTTACTTCTACATTTTGTCTTAATTTATGTTAAAATTTACGGGGCTTCAAAAAAACGAATGATTTTGCAAGTCTGGTTTTTGTAAGTTGTAACATGGAAAGTGATTGGTTTGACAATAGAATTATAAAATGCGAAGTTTGAAGTGTTTGCCTGTATTCCTTTTTCATTTGCTTCCAGGTCTTAAGTGCTTTTGTTTGTTGATGAAATGATTTATTGAGATCTTAAATTCCACTTTACCATCGGAAGAAAGTGTATCTGATATTGAGACACACATTTCCAACTTAATGTCTTTTTTTCCGCCTAAGTAGATAGACCAACACTAATACTAACATAGAACTCATCACTATATATTTGTGCCAAATGTTTTCTTATTAGAGATGAAGAAAAGATATAAATCTAGGAGATATAGAGTACTCTTAGCTGTCTGTGAGAATTGCAGTTCGTGGAATCAATTGTCTCTTTTACACTGCTTAATATGGCATGCTTAGAGGCTTTTGATATAAGCTGCAATGTCAAATTTATATGATCTGAAACTTTGCAGTTTGTGATTGTATCTTTGTCTGGATGGGGTTTGCTTTTTTACGGTGGATACAAGTTGTTCACTGGAGGCAAGAAGAACAAAGAAGAGGTACTTGCGCGTTCCTTAGAAACCCTGAACATTGCTATACTTATTCTTTTCACAACTAGTCCAACTTCCAAGAATTGGAGAGAATCAAATCTTCTTCAAGAATAACGCGGCTTCCTAGTTAATCACTTCACACTGACCTGTTCAATTTGTAAATGATAGATCTTTGTAAGCCCTGTCCATTGAAAGCTGATTAAAGAATAGATGAAGTCACAGACTATAGTAGCTTCTTATATTTGATTATCAAAGCATAGTAGCTTCCTATATTTGGGTGGAGCTATAATACTTGACAAACATTACTGATTGAAGACCAGACATAGAAATAGTGGCGGCTTATTTTTTGTGAAAGTGGTTATACGATGAAAATTAATTATTTAATTTGTATATCCTTCTTCCTTGGCCAGGAAGGGGAACTTCTTCGATCTTTAGTAATGACATCCACCTCCTATTTTATTTCTTATTTTTGCAGAAATTGGTACAAGCGACACAGTAAGGTGTGAATTTACAAGGCGTTATCCCAAGGTGGGGAATTCTTTAAGTCCTAGGTCCAAGAGTTGCTCTCTGATAATCCAATTGTTGGACATGACATAATTTCCTTTCTTTTCTTTATATTGGCTTCTTCCTAATATAAAGAAGGCTTACCGAGGACATGACCTTAGATAGGAGGGTATGGAGGACTCAGATTAGGGTAGAAGGCTAGTAGATAGTATCGTTAATCCTTTCATATTAGTAGTCGCATTATCGCGATATAAGTTCTTGTGCTTTGATTTCTGCTACTATCTATTATTTCCTGTACTTTGATTATCTTATTTTATCTATGATAGTTACTGCCCCTTTGCAAACTGCTTCATCATGGCTTAGTCGCTTTCGTTATTTTCATTTCCATATCGCTTTGAATTTCTTGGCCTTATCTGACCTCTTTTTATGCTTTCTATTGAGCCGAGGGTCTTTCGAAAACAGCCGTCCTACCTTGGTAGGAGTAAGGTCTGCGTACACTCTACCCTCCCTAGACCTCACGTTGTGGGATTTCACTGGGTTGTTGTTGGCTTCTTCCTAATGTTGTAAATGACAATGATAGTTTTTGAGCCAGTAACTCGTGGACAAAAGTTGGTTGGATCACCATTACTGTGTAGTTCTCCTTATATTATCACAATATATGGAATGGTTTCTGCCCATTTGCTTCTCTTGGCTATATGCAGTTTCTAAATTCCACACATGCATTTCAGACCCCATAGTCTAAATATCATGCTGGCTGTGAAATCCAAATATCATGCTGGCTGTGAAATCCAGTAATCTGGAGGCATTTCAAGAGTAAACAAATTACAAACTAGTGTCATTGGGTTTTAACTACTCAACTTATCTTCATACTACAGAGTAATATACTCGTCTTCCAAAACCACGGTGCTAAAAATAAATGCCTCAATTTTATCTGTACCCAGTGAACAAGAGGAGGCTTCCTTCCTGCGTTTGCTGTATTTTATACCTGATTATGCTCTTCTGGTGTTCCTTTTCCAATATCTTTTTGAGGGAATGAGTTTTATTTTTGAGCGTATGTTTTTGTTAGGAGGGGTGAATGTGGGGGCTGGGGACGTTGAGTTGTTTTAGAGAGACATAAAGTAATTTGTGAATGGAAGCAACAAATGCCTAAACTTAACAGCTGCTAGGGGGCAGAAATGGAAGTATTTCCCTAAGCTTAACTTAATTCTAGAAACTTTCAATGATCTAACTTCTAAATGGAGCATAACAATAGTATTTTCTTGCAGTGCTGTTGGACTAAAATTCAGACCTCGTCGTTGTGGTCCCCGTATTCTCCCTGCTCTCCCAAGCTGGCAGCAGAGCCTGTCGTATTGCCTGTCTCTTCTGTTTCCTTATCATGCTCAACGTCAAGGTAATCGTCTATTACATCCCTTTCAGCAGTTTTTGCATGTCTGGAAGGATAATGAAGATTGTTCGCATGCTTTTGTTCTCTGTCTTCTCCGACTCTGTCGGTTTTTCCTTCCGTTCGTGCAGTGTTATCTGGTTTCTGAATTCTGGCATCTTGTGATCCCCCAGAATGATCTCGCTCTTCTTCTGTTTCCTGATAATAGTCAACCTCTTGGTTTTCATCTTCTTTGATGTCCCTTTCCGCAATTGTCGCATGTTCAGAAGAATTTGAAAGATTTTGAGCTTGCCTTGGCTCTGTATCTTCTCTGATGGTGCTGGTTATTTCTTCTGATTGTACCATTTCATCTGATTTTTTATTTGTGGCCTCTTCTGAGATGCCACTGTACTTTGAAAGAGCTGTATTTGCAGACCCTTCTTCTCGAGAACTCTGGAGCAGCTCAGTTTCTTTGTTGCTGACTTCTCTTTCCTCTCCTTCCTCAATCTTCTGAGTCGTGTCATGATTCATGACTTCTTGGTTCCTTTCCTCTACATCTGCAAAATTTTTGAGGTTTGGCCATGTCTTACCTGGTGGACTATCATCATAATGTGTGCCAACATCTTGCGTTCTGTGTCTCCCCGTACCTGAATTTGCTCCTTGTTCTGACTTTATTTGGTGATTGATTTGTAAAGCTGAATCTTTACCTTGTTGAATTTTCTTGGTCATTTCTGTCCCGCGATCTTCCTCGTCAGATTTCTTCCTCATGTCCACGTCCATGTCCTTCTCTTTCTGTTGGTCCCTTATTTCCAGTGTACTGCTTCCAACCCTCTCGATCCTTTCAGTTCCCATTTTTACTTTCCAGAATTTTCTGCTTCTCATGCTTGCAATTCCACGACTTTCAGGATGTATGCCACTTTCATCCACCCCGCGCTTAGCAATTGTTTGCCGTCTCTTCCCTCTTGTTTTTCTCATGTGGCCCTTGGTCACTCTTGATGTTCCTCTGCCGTTTGAATTCTCTTGCATTTCTAACCTCATCACACCTTTATCATTCGCTCCAACTTCATTGCTTTGCTTTTGCACTTGATTCTTATCATGCTCATTTTCCTTAGATGCATCGTCACTTTTGTACTTTTTCTCGTCTTGGTAAGATTCTTCCCCATTCTTATGATTGTCAGCGTTTTGTTTTTGGCCTTTATTAATTTGAAAAATGGTGTTGTTGCTTGGAACATCTCCTTGAGAAGTTTCCAGCTGCTGAGACTGCTCGTCCCCAGTTTTGCCTTTCACGTAGTCAAATCTTTCTCCAGGCTCTCCCGTGTCTTCACCTTCCCCGTTGACTTCCTTATTTCTGTTATGGGCAGATTCGTTGGCACTGCTGTCTATATCTTCTACTGAATTTTTCTGATCTTCTCTTTTGATGGCTTCGTTCAGTTCTTCACTTCCTCTTCTACCATCGTCCCTTCTTCCAGCAGCCTCGGTGGTGAAATTTATTGCTGGATTTGATGGGTCATCTGCACTTACTGACAAGACCTTTACTGGTGAAAATTCAAGACGGTGTTTTAAATCCTCAATTTCAGCCTCTTTCTGTCTCAAAGTTTCAGAAAGTAATGTAACCTGGGAATCATCAGACTTTGTTTCCATCTGTTTTTCCTGAAGCATCTTAATTTCGCTCTGCTTTTCTTCAAGAGCAACTTCAATTGCTCTTTGTTCTTCTTTAAGGGTAGATATTGTTGACTTCATCTCCAATGTCCTACTGTCTTGATCCATTTTCTGTGTACGAAGCCAGTGTATATCGGATTCCATGTCCTCTGTTTGCCTTTTGGCTTCTTTTGCTTGTTCTCTTTCTTCCTGTCACAGGTGACAAATAATGTTAAGCTTGGACAGCATAATAAACTTGAAAGCTTGCCAATGGCAGAATATATAACTGTTGTTATTTATCTCAATGAAAAATTCTACTGATCACAGATTACTTTGTACAATTATTAGCTCAGTAACATGAAAGAATTAAAAACTTGGCATCCATCTTTTCTCTTTAGGAACCAAAATAATTGAAGTGCACTTTTATTCATTCAATGATTGATTTAACATCAAGGGTCTGTTTTTTGTCACCTGAGCTGATTGAACATCAGATTTTGCTGAAAAGTTGTTATATAAAACGTTTGTTTTGTTCTCGTTTATCAACGTGTACTCTTCACAAATTAAATATTCATTGTAGCGGCAGATGTGGTTAGTCTAGTTCCTGGCATTATTTATCAAAAGAAGTCTAAGCTCAACCATACAAGACATTTAATAACAGAAAGTCCATTGAGTAGTACTGATTCCTGATTTTGGATTTCAAAATCACCAGTGAAAATACACTGTAATCCTTTAGTTTCATAGTGAAAAGTGAAGATGCATGTAAATAAATGTTGGCCATGGACAAGCATTCCTTTTTTATTCAACACACACACACTCAGAGGGGGGGTTGGTGAGAGAGAGAGAGACCTGCAAGAGGAGTTTAAGGCCATTGAGCTCAAGATCTTTCTCCTGGATGAAGCGGTTGCAGATGCGCCTGTCCCTGAGCTTGTGGAGGGTCATAACTCCGAATACTGCAGCACCGAATGCGAGTAGCAGCACAAGTCCATATGATCTTCCTGTGTTTTGACTGTGCAAGTGCCGTTTCATGTTTTTTTCTCTCTGTCCTTCAGGAAATGTGGAAAGAGTGGAGGACTAGTGGATGAACAAACAAGACTGGCCTCACTTGGCTCTCAGAGTAAATATAGGTTAATGTGTCACAGATAGAGTGCTGCTTGTCATCTCAAATTGGTTCTCAAACTGCTTCCCCCCTCTCTCTCTCTCTTAGAAGAGCCACAGAATTTGTGATGCTGATCTGTAAGGAACTGAGGAAGTAACGAGATTTTGAAGGATACATGTGCATGGCATGGACTGGTCAAAAGGTTTGGGCATACATTTAGCAACAAGCAAGTTAAGTGAACTCTTTTAGTACCTCTCTGGCCTTTTAATTGGTTGACCTTTATTAAGGAAATGATGTACATGAGAGAGGATTAGCACATTGTAGTCACTTGAACCCAAACCCGAAGCATTGATAAGGTTGAGTAAAACCAAACAGATCAGATACAAAAGCCTAGCTTCACTCTTAAGTATAAATCCATGGAAATATCTGTACCCTGGTGCCATCTGATATTTTTGTTCCTTTATATTTTTACTTGAAAAGCACTACGTAGGGGTTGGCACAAGTAGCCCAGGAAAACATGACCCGTCCAACCTATTCAAATTTGAGTGGGTTGATGACCACCAAATTTAGCTCATCTAAAAGCCGATTTGGTTTAAATATGTAGCCTAAATTGACCCATGAGAAATTTGATCAAATTTGTTTTAAACTTTTGTTATATTTTATATATAGCTATAATAAAGAACCTAGAGTTTTATTAGTTTCGTTTGACAATTAAACAAACAGAACAAATAAATTAAAATTTGGTAAGAGTTGGTGGTTAGGTCACGACCTATTGTTTAGCTCATCTCAGCACAGGTAACTTTTGAGCGAGTTAATGATCAGCATTTATTAATTCAGTCCATTTTAGTCTACGAAACGAGCATTTGATCTATGTCAATTACATCTGCAATGATTACAATATCAAAAACTGCGAGTGCTCTCCTTCGTGCAATCAAGGCAAAACGAGGATCTTAATAATCAGAGTCGCATTGATTCAAGAAAGAAAAGAGGCATACTTAGACTCCACTTGCACTTATTCTCCAAAAGAGCCTCAGTAGTTATATGTTGAACCTGCAAATGATTTACTACTTTTTATTATCCGAAAGCCAAACTAGCCATAATAGTATTGTTATATGTTCTTCCAAGTCTATGAATCACAATTGTGGAGCCGTTTCTAATAGAAACGGTCACCCTTCTGCAATTCGAACTGATCAGCTGGTCAAGCTGAAACTTATGAGAGTTCAGGTGAAATATAAAAATAAAATAAAATATCATGCCATACTGCTGAATTCATTGTACAGTCAGATTTCTTTATAACAGTCTCTATGGTAAAATTTCACTATAATAATCATGTTTTCATTAAAATTAGAGTTTTTCAAGTTATATTTTACCTCTATACCAACTTATTACCTTTAATAACAATATCCACTAATATAATACTAGTACATTATTTATTATTTATTTGTAGAATTACCCCTTTATGACAACCTTACACAAATATTAATTGATTTAACTATTTCCCACTTCCGTAGCTAGTCATTTATTTTCATAATAATACAAAAAGTACGAGAAATTTTATTTTATGTCTCACATAACTAACACTATTAATGTGAGATTAGCTCATTGCTTGACAAGTGGATGCTTACTTTATTTAAGATAAAACAAATAAGGCAACATTAAATTCAACCATAATTAGTGCTTAATTAGACAACAAAAATAAAAAGTAAGAATATAAAATAGAAAACCTTAAAGGATCAACAATAGAAGGTAAAGAAATTGGGACAACCGGTTACCTAACGTCGTAATATTCCCAGCAACATAGAACTTCCTCACTTTTGTTAAAATTCAGATC
This sequence comes from Lycium barbarum, assembly GCF_019175385.1. Classification (NCBI taxonomy): domain Eukaryota; kingdom Viridiplantae; phylum Streptophyta; class Magnoliopsida; order Solanales; family Solanaceae; genus Lycium; species Lycium barbarum. The sequence continues at coordinate 15,896,718 of NC_083347.1, forward strand.
TTCCATCCTTCAAAATTGTTAATTTCATTGGTGAAGAGAATTAATGTTTGAAACTTAACTTGCAATTGAGTTTAGAATTATTGTGATACAAGTTCGAATAAAAAGTTATTTAAAAATGCATATCGTATCATATTGGTAATCAGAATGAGTGAACTATTTCAATAAAGGAATAAATGGCTCCACGGATTCATTGAATTGGTTACAGGAAACAAAGCAAAAGAAAAATTTGCAGAAGCTCTTTCTCATCATAATTGATTTGTTTTAAAAATCTTATAAAATATTAACAAAACTGAAGAAAACAAAATCTCTAGAGTTAATTCCTTGGATGGTCACTCAAGTTTAGGAAATTTCCTGCAAAAATCATTTTTGTTTCGTTTATGACAATAAAATCACTCATGTATCACTATTTCCTCAAAAAGTATCTAAACACCTCAAAATTCTCCTTCTCTCCTAGTTGACATGTCATGTCACTAAAGCCCATTTTTATTTTTAATAATAAACATATTTAACTCATCAAATTCATTTAACCAAATTCATATTTTATACTCAATTAAATATGATCTAGTTAAAAAGCGGAAAAAGAATCAAATCAATACTTTTTATTATGCCACTTATTCAAATCTAATTTTTTTAATCTCGATTCAAATATATTATCTTTCAATTTAAATTACAATTCAAGTTATTTAATTTTTCTATTCAAATTCAAATTTTTTAAATAGCATATTTTTCCACATTAAACAACATTTTCTTTCCACATTAAAAGAATTACACAAAGATTACATTCATATCGGTTTAACTTTTAAAAAATCTAATTAAATTGTATATTTTAAAAAATAAAGTTTGTGTAAATTTTTCCTCTTTATTTTTAGTTATTTATTCTTATATATATAGTGCGTAATTTTTGACATTTCCATTTCTACAACAACGAAGTCTTTTTATTTCTCATGCAAAAGGTATAGAATTTTCATTACTATAATACTTGTTTTAAAATATTATATTATTATTCTTATTTTTTATTTTGAAGTATTATATTATTAGTCTTATATGAAATATAAAATATTCTTAATTTATTTCATGTTATGCTATAGATATTCCAACTTGTCATGTTAATATCTAGCAATATATTAAACTAAAGCTCTAAAGTAACTCAAATTCAATTTTTTTTTTATATTTTAGTTTTAATTTTAAAACTTATCTTTAGATTTTTTTTTTTTAAAAAAACATCTTTTAATTCTAATTCATTCAGATTACATCATAGTTTGTTCCTTTGTCGCTTTTTAAACGGGTCATATTTGATTGGATATAAAATATGAATTTAATTAAGGCCTCATTTGTTTCCATTAAGACTAAGACGTCTGAATCTGAATACACATCTGAATATTAAGATGTGCATTAAGATCTAGATGTCTAGATCTGAATGCAAATCTGACTATTAAGATGTGGTCTCTAGATCTGAACACTGAATCATTAAGTCTATTATTTCAAAAATATGGGGCTCTAATGACGTGGCATGCCAACTAGGATAGAAGAAGACTTTTGAGTGTTTAGGTATTTTTTGAGAAAAATAGTGATACATGAGTGACTTTATTGTCCTAAACGAAACAAAAATGACTTTTATAGGAAATTTTCTAAACTTGAGTGACCATTTGGGGAATTAACTCAAATATCTAAGTTTGCTACGTTGGATAACCGGCTGTGCCGGTTTCTTTACCTTCTATTGCTGATCTTTTAAGATTTTTATTTTTGTTATCTTTACTTGTTACTTTTGTTGTATAATTAAGCACTAATTCAAGTTGGAATTTAATGTTGCCTCATTTATTTTGTCTTAAATTAAGTTTTTGTGGATACTTGTCACCCAATGAGCTAGTCTCACTGTTGACACCCAATTTTGTCCCTCTTTTATTTAATTTACTCGGGTTTCTAAATTTTCTGACGAGCTAAATACTTTATTTTTCACAATATTTTATTGCCACTACTATTAATATCGCTACTTTTATTTTCAACAGTATGAGCATTACTTTATTACAGATTTTAAACAGTTAGTCATCGTTTCATTTTTTGGGTTTGAAACTCGTTAAATTAATTACAAGACAACACTTTGTTAAATCCTTATTTTCTACATATTAATTATTAATTGTCTTCACATAGTATGTATTGTACTAGTTACTAAATTAGAAACCCAAGAATAATTAAATAGAGGAGGAAGAATCAACAATTTTCACCTCATAAGCAATTGCTCGGAAGTATATCAATGTTGGACTCATTTTGAAGCTCGTATTTTAAAACAACGTATTATAATTTTTATTTCATCAAAATATTATTTTACAAGGGGTAAATTCTTGATAATAGCTATCTACCCCCAAAAGAAAAAAAAAAAGAAAAAAAGAAAAACTTTGCATTTGTATTCCTCTTTCCACGCCACACATCTCCCCACAATCTGATTTCTTTTTCCCCTTTTCTTTAATGGGCTCCACATTTTTTTTTGACTACATCTCAACATCTAACCTAATTTCTCTTTCTCTTTTCCCTAAAACCCTTCAGCCGCCCCCCTTTCTTTATTTTCCCCCTCTCTCCCTCACGTTCCCTTCCTCCCTCTTTTCCCTCATTCTCGCCTCATCTCCCTCGTCCCACTCACCCACAACCGACACACGCTCCTCTCTTTCCATTTTTTCATCATCACCGCCGCACCCCGCTCCTCCACCCACCTCAAAATTCCCTATAAAAAGGGGGACGACTCCACCTTCTGGGGGAGGATTTTTCTGGAACGAAAAAGACCTCATCCTTTTTTTAGCAAGAAACAAGATCAAACAGATCAGAAACAGACCGAAAAAAAATCCCAAGATCTGAAATCCAAAAATCTCCCCACAAAACAAAAGCTTATACTTTGGACAACAAGGACTCAACATATTTTTAGAAAAAAGAAAAAGATCCGAAAAAATCCTATGGTTTCTTGACATCGATTAGAAATCCTAAACTTTCATTTGATTGCTCTGTATTATTTCGAAGTAGAGTGTATAAAACTCGAGAATTGAACACTGATCGGACACGGATTGGTGATACATGAGTATTTTCTAAAAATCTTGGGTTTTCTTTCATTTTCAAAATTGGGTCTTGAACTTTTGTTTCAAATCAGAAAATACTCTGTTATGGAATTTGTGTTGAAAAATTAAGTTTTCCACAATTCGACCAACTGTCGTCGCAGTTTGGCAAAAGGACTTTAACTACCAAAATTTTCGATCGAGTTTCGGGCCTATTCATAACGAGAGAGTAGATTCGACGCCATCGACGCCTCAGTTCATTGCACACAAAAAAGGTAAACCTTCCTCCTTTAGCATGATGTCTTTAATCTAGTATTTAGGTTCGCATGTTTGATACTTGGTTGTGTTTGTTTAGATTAGTCTACAATTGGTCTTAATAAGTCTGTTGTAGGATTAATTATTTTTGTTAAGTTTGTTGGTTGTTGATTGTTACATGGATCAAGTGGGTTATCTGATGTTAATGCTAGTCTTAATGAGTTCTTTGTGGCAATATATGCAAGTTCGGAGCCCCTGGAAGTTGCTAAATGCTAACAACATCTGCCTAGTTCCGTCTAATTTAGTCGTTCGCTATATGTCTAAGTAGTTGGTTAGCCTGTTAGTTTTTCATAAAATCGATTAGTGAAGCATTGGTGTGTTTGCAGATTTGTTTATTTTGAGTATTGTTTAATTATGTGTTTGTAGATATTGTCCAACTGTTGGTGTCTCGGTAGTTTTAGATCAAACAGCCTTCCTTGGTCCTCTCATATCATGGTAGTTGCTTGTTTCTTGAACTAGCTTGCATCAAGTCGAGTTCTGAAGTTATATTAAATATCAGAAAGATTAATTCAATCCTGGCTGTTGTGTCCGAGTATGATTTTTATGTCTGCAGTGTATGACCATGTTAGTTAAGGCTTATGACAAACTTGTTTGCATTATATACCTACTAGCATTACTTGTATGTCGAATTTTGAGAATTTGAACCTATCATTCCATGTCTCATCTCCATCAGTGTTAAATATGTATACATCATGTTCTATTAAAACAGTTTTCTTGGTTTCTAAATTTACAAATGATCTTGTAAAAATGCTATATGCTACATGTGTCTTACATAGAATGAAGTTAAAAATCCTTGTATGGTTTTCAGTCCTTCTTTCTTTTACAATAAGTGCTGCCAGTTAAAGAATGGGCAAGCATGTTTCAGTTTTCCTCGAATCTGTAGTTATTAAATATTGGTTTAGAAAGAATGAGATTTGCAAATGATTTATGCTCAGTGTGATATCCTGTAATTCCCCTCTTCATCTCTGTTTGTCTATGCTTAACAAATTAGTCCTGAAATTCTTTTAATTGCTTCACACTTGGATGTTGGTTTGTTAGCAGTTAGCTTTGATTCAACCCTTGCATTGTTTTAAAACATCTTACTCTACATACACTCTGTGTGTATCACATTGTGTGTCATTATTCATATCATGTCCTCATCCACCAAATTTCCATTTCCTATTAACAATATAGCTACATCTTATGCTCGTGGTATGATTATTTGGTCTGTTTGAGGGCATGCTATCTCTCTGGTAACCTCATCAGCAACTATGTCTATCTGAAACACTCCCATTTTTACATGTCATTTGGTTTGTTTCTGTGCCCCTGCGGCCTATGCCCATGTCTGCGTCTGGAATTGCCTCTGAATTCATCTGTTTGTTTTATACAAGTGACTGCTGCATAACTTGCCTTGTTTATTCCCTTTCTGTTGAATATGCTAGTCGACCACGATACATCCCCACTGTCATACTCAGTTTGTTACTTGGGCTATGTTTTATCTAGAATTGATTGTTCTCTCTTTGCTGCTACCTGTCTAAATTGTTTGACTCTTCCATCTATCATTTGTATGCTAACGCAGGTTTGCCTCCCTGTATTGGTATTAGGACTGTTTCGGTTATTGTATATGGTATAGTTGTCCACTTTACAGTTGGTAAAAGCATCTTGACTTACTATGATGCCATTGATAAAATACATATGACCAGTGTCCTATACTCTCTTAAATATCCTTGTTAGTTTCACTTAATTTAAGTCAAACTTTTATACCTCTTTACGAACGTGTATCCATGAGATATACTTGGATATACACATTATATACATGGCCTACTGATTCGTTATTTTTGAATTTATATTTTTTACCTGTTTAATCTTATCTGTTAATCATACTAATTCTTTTCTTCTCATTTTTTATGCATGAACATCGTATATGAGTCCCTCGGACTCGTCATTCCTCCGCATTTGGTGTTGGGCTAAAGGCCCAACTTGTCCTTCCTGCTCGGCCTCTGTCCACAGCACAAAAATAGAAGACAAAAATTTGGGCTAAAGCCCAATAGACAGAATCAGAACTCGGTAGCAGCATATACAAATTGTTATTGGGCCGAAGCCCAGTTGCAAACAGATCGCAGCAGTCCAAATGGGGCTGAACCCATTCTCATTATATTTGCTCCTCTATTTCTATTTTGTGTGCCCTTTAACATGTATTGTATGACTAACATTTGTGCTTTGTTAATTAAGATTAGTAACATTAAGGGTTTAGTTTAGTAATGGGTAGTTGATTTTACAAATTACATTCACTTCTATTTTTAACTATTTATAGCATCTATAACATTTATTTGGGTAATTGATTTTCAACATAGCATGACCACATCTTTTGGCTAAAAGAATCATAATTTATACTTACTATCTTAAAATTAAAAACGTCGCAAATTTTACATTTAGCTTACCTTAAAAGATAAAAAGGTAAACTAACTCAACGAATGACTCTTTTAATTTAGTTTCCTTCCAACACTTGAAATACATAATTGTTTGAAACAACCTTAGCACAATATATATATATATATATATATATATATATATATATATATATATATATATATATATATATATATATATATATTAAACTACTAATCTTTATATGAAGCCTTTAATATTTATTCAACATTAATCTTAATAACTCTTTGAATTTGCGAGTCGGCATAGCTCACTTTTCTCCAAATACATATAAACATCTCATATTCTGTCTCTTTTAGTTTATTTTAACTAAACTCTTTATACAAATTACCGTGTTTTCTACAAGTATTATTTTAAACAACACTATTACGCTTTCATTTAAAACTTTGACAACATTTATAAGTCGTATTTTAAAATAACATTAGAAGTATTCTTTTATACAAATTATTACCTTCTACAAATCCTATTTTTTCAAACAACATTTCTATATATCTACCTGTAACTTTAACTATATTTACAAAATTATTTTCTTTCCTACAATACTATATTTACACTTAGCCTAATTAAATTTTAGTCCGGTCGGTTAACCATTGTTAATGGGTCTTAAAGGATGCCTAATACCTTCCCTTTAGACTAATTGAACCCTTACTCAGATCTTTTGGTTTCGTAGACTTTAAAATGAAATCAACTTTAGATAATCACTCTAATTAATTTTAGGTGTCCTAATTCACCGTAAATAATTAGGTGGCGACTCCTTAACATAAACAAAAAAGAGGAATCACCAATATGTCGTACTTCTAATTTAACCCGGTTAAAATGGGGTATGACACTCACTCAAGTAGTTTTGGTTATGTGAGACGCAAAATAAAATTTATCCAAAAAGTACGAGTAGTAGTTTGTCGTCATAAAACCATGTATAGAAATATAATCTCTAAAAGACCTAATAATAGGTCTAGTAATTGACTCAATATTTTGAATCTTTGATCCACCGATTTTGACCAAGAATATTACAGTCAGAAGCGGATCCAGGATTTGAAACTTATGGGTTCCCAACTAAAATTGCATAGCGATCGGTTCGGTTCGATTTTGTATGTTATCGATTCGGTTTATCGATTATTGGTTTATGAACATGCTAAAGTGATAACATAACTAATATGATATTCATTCTCAGTCGTCGGGTAATCGGTTAGAGGGGCTTAACATTTCGGCTATCGGTTTAACAGATAAGAAATGTCTTCTAGGGGCTAACAGTTCGGTTTAACTGATAACCTAATACCGAAATAACATTTTTATGGTTCAATTCATTGGTAAAACCGAAATTTGTACACTCCTATTCCCAACGAACTCAAATTAATACAATATAATCGGATAGAGAAACAATGTTGATATTTAATATATATTTAAAAAGAAAAAACCACTCAAACAGAATATATCATGACAATGGTTAGAAAAAATGAAGAGAAACTGTATTCCCATATAAGAGAAAAAAAAAATGAGGAAGAAGAATGAAGGGCCTGGGAGTGGCTAGCGGCAACGACAAAATGGAAGAACCAATGACATTTTTTAAGAAACTTAGTTTCTTATTTTCTATTTACATTTGGTTTTAAATTAATTTGAAAAATTATGATTTGCAGAAAAATAATACCTTCAGCAAGTTTAAATTGTTGTGGTTTCATTTTAGTTTGACTTGTGTGGATTTTAGAAAGAAAAAGTGATACTATAAAATAAGGCCTCCGTGCCTGGTCTTTGGTTTAAAACAAAAACCAAAGTCAAAATTAAAAAAACGCGACCAAGGGGGATCCTTGGTCCTAGATGCGGGCTGAGACTTAGCTGGATTCCTTTTTACCGCGGAACCAACAAATCTTTTGTTATGGGTTCCAAGCTAAAATATTCTTATACAGTTAAAGGCTTTCACACACTATAAATTCAAGGTTTGGGTGAAAGTTATGGGTTCCCGGGAACCCCCACCCGGCAGTGTGGGTCCGCCCCTGATTACAGTAAGCATACTTCAGTCAATATAGATTTTCACATCAAAGGATCTGCATACATTTTTATTTCATTTAGACAAAAGTTTTTCATCTTGTAAGCGGACAGAGCCAGTGGCGGAGGCAGAATTTTTATTAAGGAATTCAAAAATATAAAGAAGTAAATACACTGAGAAGTCAAGAGGATTCAACATCTACTAGATATACATAAAAATAATTTTAACCTTATATATACAGTGTGATTTTTCGCTAATGGGAGTTTTGCTAAAGGGGGTTTCGGAACCCCTTGACCCTTATTGGCTTCACCCGTGTTGTAAGGGTTAAAGTCTAAAGCATTTACGTGAAACAATTATCGGTCCATTGATTAGTATTATTCTTGCCACATGGAATCTAAGCTAGCGTTTGGTCATAGATTTTGTATCATGTTTTGAAAATTTATCTCCATATATCTGTATGGCCATAGATTTAGGAACAGATTTTGAAATTATATCTTAAAAAAAATAATCTGAAGTTCCAAAAACTAGTCAAGACCAGTTTTTTAATTTTTTGGGACTTCCACTCACAAAACTTCAAATTTTTTCCAAGTAAAATGCATGTCTAAACACAATTTCAAATTCCAAAAATCACAACTTCAAAAACTCATATTTTCAAGATTCAACTTAAAATCTATGGCCAAACGGGAGCTAAATGCCAATTTATTCCTTTTCAGATTTAAATTTAAATATAACTTTTTTTCTTCTTTTATAACATTAGAAAAAAAATCAAAAAATGATCTTCCGGATAATTTTTGTCTATAACAGCCAAATAAGATTGAATTGTTAAATGATGTCATAAATGTATAATAACCTGTCACTATAAGGGCAAACAAAAAAAGAGAACAAAAGACATCGTTACGGAGATTTTTTTTTTTTGCACTGATTGACCTTCCTTTGGGGTGGTCTTTAATTTTTGTCCCTCAAATTGGTGGTCTTTAATTTTTGTCCTTCGCCTACTATCTTGAGGTTCTAGGTTCGAATTTTAGCTCAATAAAAAAAAAAAAAAAAAAAAAAAAAGAATTTTGCAAGACATAGGTTTAGATTCGCAAGGCAGAATTTTTCCTTCAAACTCTGTCTTAAGGCAGAGTTTTATCTGAAGGTAAAATTCTGCCTTAAGACAGAGTTTTGAAGGCAAAATTAAGACATAAGGCAAACCATGCCCGATGAGACAAAGTTTCCCGCAAACTATGCCTTATCAGGTAGAGTTTGCCAAGGCATAGTTTACCTGCAAAACTCTACCTTAAGGCATAGTTTACAAGCAAACTCTACCTCATCAAGCATAATTTGCCTGCAAACTCTGCCTAGCGACTTTTTTTTTTTAATTTTCGCCTGAGCAAGGGTTTGAACCTAGAACCCTGAGATTTTAGGCGAAGGACAAAATTTAAATATTTTCATTTTGATGAACAAAAGTTAAAGACCACACCAAAATAAGGATATTACTGCGAATTGCCCTTACAGAGAAGCTTGCCTGTAGGCTCTACATATCTCGGATAGGGCAATTCGCAGAATTGCCCCCGTGAGTTTGGAGATGGTGGGTTCCACTTTATTTACTTTTTTTTTAAACTATTGGTTGGTTTTTTTATTTTTTAATATTGGTTGGTGTTTAATATGGGGACCACACTTTTTTTTTAAAAGTATTTTACTTATGTTGCTGTCTTTAAATTTTGCCCCTCATATTTGAAATCTTTAAATTTTTCCCTTCGGCTAAAACTCATGGGTTCCAGGTTCGAGCCCCACTCAGTCAAAATTTTAAAAAACAAATCGCAAGGCAGAGTTTAAATTTCGCTATGCCCCCACCGGCATACACTTGTGAAGGAATTACTAAAGTTATGCCGGACCCGGCATACTTATGCCTTATGGGCAGACTTGGCATAAATATGTCGGGTCCGGCATAACTTTGGTAATTCCTTCACAAGTTTATGCCGGGTCCGGCATACTTATGGGCAAACTTTTAGTTAAGCCTTAACTAAAAGTTCCTAGTTATGCCTTATGGGCAGACTTTTAGTTAAGGCATAACTAAAAGTATGCCCCATAAGGCATAACTTTTCCTTAAGACATAAACTTTGTCTTATAAGGCAAATTTTTAGTTATGTCTTAAGGAAAAGCTCCGTCTTATGGGGCATGCTTTTAGTTATGCCTTATGAGGCATACTTTTAGTTATGCCTTATGAGGCATACTTTTAGTTGTGCCTTAACTAAAAGTGTGCCCCATAAGGCATAACTAGGAAAAGACTTTTAGTTAAGGCTTAACTAAAAGTTTGCCCATAAGTATGCCCCCACCGGCATAAACTTGTTAAGGAATTACCAAAGTTATGTCGGGCCCGGCATACTTATGCCAAGTCTTCCCATAAGGCATGAGTATGCCGGGTCCGGCATAACTTTGGTAATTCCCTAACAAGTGTATGTCGGGTTAGGCATACACGCGACCCAAACCTTGCCTTGCAATTTTTTTTTTAATTTATGCTTGAGCAGGGGTTCGAACCCAGAACCTCCTGATTTCTGCGTGAACGCTCAAGGTTGCAATGCGAAGGGTAAAAATTAAAGACCAGCAATACAAGGGGCATAATTTAAAGACCACAAATATAAGGGGCAAAATTTAAAGACCACCCCAAAAGAAGAGCAATCCGCGCAAAAAAATGTCTCGGATAATGGAGAAAGAAATGGGCTTCTGAAAGGAATGCGCTTGAACAACTACTAAAAGCCCACTGGATTATCCGGTCAGAATTCAGAAAGAGCTGGCCCAAACTCCACATAATCTCAAAAGTGTGGTGTAGAGATGTGCCATGAACCATGATCAATATCTTACCAACCAATTTTTTATACCAAGAACACAGGAACAAAGAAAATGCTAAAATTGATGTTGGCATGCTGCAAAGTATACATATCAGAAAGCAGAAACAAGGCAGCTCTTAAATCAATTGAAAAAGCAGCCAGCTTATTTCCAGATGTCCCCATTGTTAACAAATTTGAAGATGAGATTTACAACAGAGTTGGCTATACCCTTGTATCCAAATTATCTCCCAATGGTTCTTGTTCCTTAAAGAATGCATCTTTTGCAATGGTTAAAGCTGCATTTGAAACTATTGATTTTCAAGAACATTGTGGAACTCATCCAAGACTTGGTGTTGTGGACCATATTTGTTTTCACCCCTTGGGTGCCACTTCTTTGGACTTAGTTGCTGATACTGCTAAATCTTTGGCATTTGAAGTTGGTTCTAATCTTCAAGGTTTGTCATTTACTATCTTTTAGTGATATTGCAGCTAGAAAGGTAGAAAGACTAATTATATTTTGGCATTTGAAGTGAAATTGTAGCTTAAAAAGATTGAGTCTTGAATTTGCATCAACAGAGAGATCAATTGCATGAATACTTATCTGTATGTGATACATTTCCATTTCTTAATCTTAATTGTACCAATATTCAACTTCTTAACACCCTTAATCATAATATTATTTTTTTTTTTGAAAACTTAACAACTTTACTTCTATGAAATTATGTGGTTAATATGATAGGGAAGGTTTGATAATTTAGTGCTTACAGTGGTTTGATTTGAAACCATGGAAGGAACGTAGTCAATTAATAAGGCTTTTATTTTTGTTTAATAGCTATATGTTAATATACTAGAGAGGCTTGATCATGATTCATGTTTCATCTATGGTGTTTCATTGTTCATTTGTACAAGGTAGAAGGAAGAAGAAATGGCTGTTTGTTCGACATCTAGCGTTGTGCTGTTCAGTAATTCACTTTGTGTGGTCTATGATTAACCAACTATTGTTTGAATGCTGCTAAAACAGATTGCAATTTTAACACAAAAAATTGAGAAATTACATGGGAATGTGGAAGGCACAAGGTCATATACAAATTGAAGATAAGTTTTAAAGCACTGAATAGTGAAGGATTACTGAAATTAATCGACCTCCATTTGTGACTAATATGTGCTGCTATGGTTTTGAAATCTGTTTAGTGGTTTGTAGTTCTTACATTTGGAAAAGCTACCATTGGATGGGGTCAGGTGGAATATTTGGTAGTTAGTGTGCTTGCTCTATAGCTGATTATTCTGCTCTGTGAATAACACTACTGCATCAGTTACCTGTTCATATGATGCAAAGAAGCTACTTCTCTACCTTCTATTCACCTTCATTCATAGAATTATCTTGTACTTAAAGCCTTTTCAAAATGTAATTGGCTAGTATAGTATAATCACTTTGTATCAATCAATATTTCCAGAGCTTAATTTGTCTCTTCTCCAATTAACTTTCTTGTAAGATGTTGTTCTGACTAGTGTCAGGCAAGCATATCTATGGTTCTCTTTAGTTATTCCATTGTTAGTGTCATCACCGGAACTTCAATTAAACCATGGAAATCATGGAGTGTGATCAGATGCAGAGCTCTACATAAACTTAAGATTTAGTAGACGAGGTATTTTGACATCTTCTGAACAACTTCCATTAATCGATGAAATCATTTAACAATAGCAATAGGCTTATCACAAGATTTTCTTGTTTCACACTCCTGGAAAGAGCTTATATCAGACAATGTTTTATCTAAATAGTAGAAATTACCTTGAATATGTACCATCACAGCCTTTAGTTAAGTTCTACTGAAGTGTTTGAAAAATTGCTAGTGTTTCTGTTGCATATTTCTCATATTACAAGCAGAGATCTGCATAAACTTTAGATCTGATGGACCAGCATTTGGACCAGCTTTGATGGATCAAATCATTATACAAAAGCTGTTGCTTAAGACAAGTTCCTTTTTTATTTTTGTATCTCCTGGAGAAGAGCTGATATTAAACAAGATGTTACTAGATTGTGGAGATAACCTCTAATACCTACCATCATAGCCTTTAATTAAGTGCTACTTAAGTTCTTCGAACACAATTACGTTCTTTTTTGTTTTTGTAAAAGTTGTTACTGCTCATTTATTTGAATGTCACTAAGTGGTCTTAAACGTAGGCTGCAGTCCCGACCTTCTTATATGGAGCAGCACATCAAGAGGGAAGATCGCTTGATTCAATCAGAAGGGAGCTAGGGTATTTCCGTCCTAATTCAAGTGAGAACCAGTGGAGAGGTGGGACAGAATTTGAAACCTTGCAACTAAAGCCAGACGAGGGTCCTGCTCGAGCAACTCAAGCAAAAGGTGTTATTACAATTGGAGCTACAAGGTGGGTTGACAACTATAACATTCCGGTCTTCACCAACGACATATCCATTGCTCGTAAAATTGCAAAGAAAGTTAGTGGAAGGGGAGGTGGACTTCCATCTGTTCAATCCATGGCGCTAACTCACGGAGGTGGCACAATTGAGGTTGCTTGCAATTTACTGGAACCAGCTAGGATTGGTGGTGACCAAGTACAGCTTGAAGTCGAGCAGCTTGCCAGGGAAGAGGGTATTTCTGTGGGGAAGGGATACTATACTGACTTCTCAGAAGAAAAAATAATCGAAAGTTACTTGAAACTAGTTCAACATTCTGACTAGAGAAACTAGAAGGAAATTTATTCTATCCCTTGTTCCTTTTTCCCTTCTCTCTTTTCGCGGAGTTTGCCAAGATTTTTGAAGCCTCTGACTTTAAGCTCCAGAGGTAAGCAATATGTGTTTATGTGTAAAATCCTGACTTCTTGCATTTGGTTATAGCACACATTATTTTGCTCTTACCGCATGTCTTAAAGATTTCTTATTGTGTATTCAACTTTGTAATCCTAATGCTCTCTTTTTTCTATAAAAGGATTCCCTCCATATACATATAGAAAAATATTTTGAGAATTAGCAGCGGAGTCAGGATTTGAAGTTTATGGGTTCTGAACTTGCCACCGAACCCATAGCTCGCTTTAGTTGCTGGTTTGCGATTACATATTTATACATATTTCATTTCCTAATACAAATACAGGGTCTAAGCAAAAACTACGGGATTCGTTCGAACCCGTACCTAATTCCCTGTTGAGAACTGGTTGGCATTGATCTTCATTTTAATGTGGTTGACTGGACCTTCTTGATCAGGAAAAGAAGCATGTGCAGAGATATCAGACAAAAAATGGATTCTTTGTCTGGAAAAGGTGAGGTTTTTGTAATAGAAAATGAGTTTGTCATAAAGCTAGAATACCAAATAGTACTACTAATAGATAAGGTTTGGTCCATGAAGCTTTGTTATTTTCTGGTTAGTCCTTCTCATTGCCTTGTCATCCTATCAACTCATGTATTTTCTACTTGTCCTCGTGTACATACCGTATCATGTTCTTGTTATTACAAATTGTGGCTTCAATTTTTTCCATAATATCTTTTATCAACATTCTGATTTAATCTAATCTAGATGATTTTTTCAGTAGTAGATTGAGTACCCATGCAGATCAGAATCTAGACAATCTGACTTAAATTGGTAAAAGCTTGTCCGCATCTGGTTTACACCAAACAAATAGACTTTATCATACTTAAGTAATAAATGAGGCGAAAATGCACATCAAAATAGTATGTAATAGACACATCTCTGTGTTATCATTAGACTTTTAACTCGTACATTTTATGCTTCTTCATAATCATTTGGAAGGAGTATTTGTTGATCGGAGAAGTAAAAGCTCTCTTAACTATATTGTCATTGTATCGTAAAAAGTTGTGGAATCAGATTGTTCGAATTTCTTTTTCATCTAATACCACAATCGCTAATTGCTCTATAAAGTCGAGCATCATATGATTTGGTGTAAACATGGGTTGAGGTTAAGTATTTACCGGGTTCAAGGTGTGTTTTTGCTGGTTCCTCCCTTAATAGTTTTATTATGTAAATGCTCACATTACATAACTAAGCTTATTAAACAATAAATAGACATTCGTACTTGCATGGAATTCTGTTTTTAGCCTCCAGAAAAACAACTCTAGCTGTTTAGCAATGCCTTGGGGAAGCTGGCATTGGATAGGGTGGGTGAGGAGGATAAGGGAAACCCCATGTAACGCAACTTTATTACTCATTATGTGATTATAGAAGTCAAAAGACTATAATTTAAGCTAATGGATTAACATTTATTGACAAAAAAAAAAAAGGACTTGAATTCTTTATCTTCAATGCCTTTGGTTACGTTATGCTCCACGTGTTTTTGTTTGTATCCAATACGTTTTATCAATATTTGAAACTAAGATTGACCCACCTCAATCATCCATTTCATAATTAATTTTTGCTTGAATAATTAACATTAACTAACAAAGGGAATTAAGCGGCACTTTCTAGTAGCCTAAGTTATACTAACTTTTAATTTGAGAAGCAACTAAACTCCTCCAAATGTCAAAGGGAATTGTTTTCTCAAATGAGATCCTTTTCATTTCTTTGTTTAAGGGGGTTGGAGATTGACAAAAACGTTCTAATCCAGCAAAGAGTGACATTTTCTTCCTACACAGAAATGATCAAAGAATAATGAAGATATGAAAAGAGTGTTTAAACAATAATAATAATAATAATAATAATAATAATAATAATAATAATAGTAATAATAATAATAATAATAGAAATCAAAACAGTCAGTTTCAACATACTTACTGATATTAAAGTAAGCATTCTGTTGAAAGTCACCCAATTTAACATTATTGGACTATATAAACATTGTTTTTACATGAAATAGTCACATTATTTAATGTTATTTAACAGCATAATCATCACTTTTACATGCAATAGTCACACTAACATAGTACTAGTTAAAAGAGATACATCATTGATCATACATGTCCTTATCTCAAGTCTTACGCACTACTCTTCATCAGTAAAACAAATTTCACGTATATAATTAGACGCGCATATAAGGGGTATCAAAAGCATAATTAAATAAATAAAATTTAATTTTTAAGTGAATTAAACAAAACATGACGTGTGAGTGGCGTGTGACAGAGTGTTTTTTATTTGTGGAAACGTTTCCTTTCTGTTATTTGGCTTTTGGGATTAGGCTTATGGACTATTCTAAGAAAAATGTGATTATTAGGCTTACTTAAGTTGATTATTTAGGATTGTAGGGACATTTGATTTGTAATGTGTCAACATCATTGCTGAGTCAATCAAACCCAACATCACTCCAAGATATAGCCTCCTATAGTACTATAATAACACCTTCTTCCTCCTCTCAATTCATCATTCTTAAAAAGACACAAAAATAGAAGAGAAGCAAAGCTCAAAAAACACCAAGAAAAATGGATTCCAACAAGGTAAGGACTTATTTCATCGCTTGTTCTTTTTTATTTTCCCTCAAAGTTATGCACATTTCTGAAAATTTATGTTCTAATTCTGACATTATTGTACTTGAGAATGTTGAAATACTGAAAATTTTGTTTTGTAGGTGCATAACTTAGAGTAGTACTGATTTTTCTTGGTATTTTTCTGCTTTCATTTTTGTCTTAACTTTTGAATCTTCTTTCTTGTTGTAAAACTTTCTAATTTTCTTAGGATTATTATGTTTTTCCCCTTTCTGTTGTTCTAGTCAGCTCCTAATTATGTTTTTCAACTTAGGAACATCCATCATATTTGAAAATTCAATTGATGGATCCTACTAGAAATGAGGTGTTTTTTTTTTCCCTGGGGCATCTTTGTTCTTGTTTTCTTAATTTTCTTCAATCTCATTAATAACCCTTAATTCTTTCATTATTATTTTTATTTCCGTCTGTCCATTATTATTATATTCCTTGATATATTATAAACTGCTAGAGGATAAGATTTGTTTTGGATAATTACTCAAGAAAATGCCACATTGTACTAGCATTGTGCTATTTGTATTTTCTTTTTCTATGTCTGTATGTACAAATATCAGAATATGGGACAACACGTGTCCACTTTCTAGTAGTACTATCTTTGTGAGACACGTGAATCTCGTTTGTCTGTCTTTAATATTTGGGCTTCAAAATGGGCTCAAAACTCAAAAGATCCAACTAGCCCAATCCCATACTGGGCTGAATGAATGATCCATAAGAACGCCTTTGTAGAAAGATTGTTGTATTCCCAACAAATTAGCTTTACTAGAAGAAAGGATTTTTTTCACAAGTTTAAAACTTTATACATTAAGAAATTCTACAAGTTTAAAACTTTAGACATTAAGAAATTATATGAGAAGTATTATAAGTCTTACTTCTCATCATGTCAAAAGTCAGTGTTCCGCGTGGGCGTGAGAGGCGAGGCGTTTTATTTAACACAGACAAGGCGTAAGCCCCATGCATTGGACTTATAAAATGACTGTGATGGAACATACTAGAGTGGTAAAAATGATCCTTTGTTCCTACTAATTCAAAAAAACAATTAAAAGTATGTTTGAAAGCCAAAAACTAGAAAACAAAATAATATAATACAAGTAAAATATTTTTTTGGAATAGAGTCTCCAGAACAATATGTAAACTAGAGTGACACCAAAAGAAATTGTAGAACCAAAAACTAATTTGAAAAGTACATATTAAAGAGACAGAAAAAAGAAAAAAAAAACTAGAAGAAAATGAAGCATAAAGAAGGAAGTTGCAAGCATTGGAGGACAAAACTTCTTGCTTTGTAGTTTGCATTTTGATTTGTTACTTAGTAAACGGAACATTGGGACTTACGCCTAAGTGAACATAGGGAAGGTCGGGAGTTACGCCCCATCAAACTTGCGCCCCCCCCCCAAATACGTCTTGGGGTTAAATGTGCCTCGCCCCAGGACTCGCCTAGAAAATGTCTTTTAAAACACTGATCAAAATGATATCAAATTTAGTTAATCTCCAAAAGCAATAGTGACCAACTTTGGGACAGATGTAATGACTCTTTGCAAATAATATTTCTGCACAATCAAGCACACATTGAACACCAACCTCATTTTCCTCAAAAAAAATAAAAAATAAAAAATAAAAGGAGAATACAAGAATAATAGAGGGAAGAAGAAAAAGTGGCCGTACACCTTATCTACTTGACAAATGACAATACACCTTATGGAGTTGTCAACATTTTAAATTCAAGACTTCCCCTATGGCAGTTATTATGCACCAGGGCATGTCATATAGTTCCAATTCCAAAACGTGAGTTTCAAACATTTTCCTGGAAGCACCATATCACCTTGAATTGATACTAGTGTCATTACTTGTTAGGACAAGAAGAAAAGCGTATCGCAATCAATGCTGCTCTGCTGCAAGCTGTACATATCAGAATCACGCAACAGAGAAGCTCTGGAACCCATCGAGCGTGCTGCTAAACTTGATCCAGAAACAGTCATTATTAACAAATTTCAGGATCGCGATTACAATCGTGTGAACTACACGCTTGTATCATATGTTATGCATGACGCTACAGGCTGCCCCATTTACAGCCCCTTGCATCAAACTGTGGTTGCCATGGTTGCTGCTGCTTATGACGCTATAAACCTCGAGCAGCACTCCGGTGCTCATCCTCGCCTTGGTGTCGTGGATGACATTCTCATCCATCCACTTGCCCGAGCTTCCCTGGATGAAGCCGCGTGGCTTGCTAAAAAGGTTGCAGCTGATATTGGAAACCGGTTTCAAGGTTAGTAAAAAGTTTGTAACTTGAAATGACCTTTCTTCCTCGAACTGATAATGCTATGCTGACTCGAAACATGCAAACAGAGGCATATCTCGGGTAGGTTCTATGAGTTCAACCGAACCTATCTCTTTAGGCTCAAACTATGTGTGTGTATATGAAAGAAAAAAAAAATTATAGGGGTCGTTGGTTGCTGGTTAGAGTTATGCAGGTATTAAATTGCAAGATTAATTATACTAGGCTTAGTTATTCATGTATTAATTATTTCATCTTGTACCCTGTATTATACATAGTTTGTCTCATTATTTATACATGTATTAGTTATGCGGGATTGTAAACAGGTAACGAACATTGTATTAGGTGTGCTGAATTTGATACATAGCAACTAAAATGCTACCAAACATGGTACTATTTATGTTGGTTTTAATACATGAATAATTCACTTCCTAACCAACAAGCAAATGACCCCTAAATATATAATGATAAGATCACACTCATTCTTGATCCACTGACTTTAAATCCTTTATTTGCCTCTGAATGCAGTACCTGTTTATCTATATGCTGCTGCTCACCCGATGGGGAAAGCACTGGACACCATAAGGAGGGAGCTAGGCTATTACCGGCCTAACTTCAGGGGCATCCAGTGGGCAGGGTGGGCTCAACCGGAGCAGGTCCCAGTCAAACCTGATGAAGGTCCAGATGTGGTGTCTCGAGCTAGAGGTGTCGTGATGATTGGAGCTCATCAATGGGTAGCCATGTACAACATCCCAATCATGTCCACGGATCTCTCAGCTGCTAGACGGATTGCTCAGAGAGTGAGTGCTCGTGGTGGAGGTTTGCCCACCGTGCAAACTCTAGGTTTGTTTCATGGTGAGGACTCAACCGAGATAGCTTGCATTCTGCTGGAACCGAACCAAATTGGAGCTGATCGCGTCCAGAACCATGTTGAGACACTGGCGTCTCGAGAAGGAATGGATGTAGAGAAAGGGTATTTTACTGATTTGTCTCCTGAGATGATCATTGAAAGATATATGAAACTAATTTCTAATTCGGACTGATTCATCTGCATTAAGCTGTTCATAAACATACTCACTCTTGCTTTAAGCTTCTGTCAATAATGGAAATGAGGAACTCACCCATTTTTCCTTTCATTCTAGATGCTATCTGAATGGATCTGAAAGTGAACTTTGGCATATCATACTTTGTGAGTGTAATAAAACACTCAAAACAGAATAGTCACTTTCTAATGGTTAATTTCATATTTCTAACTCTATGATTATCTGTGAGATTTGCTTACCTAGGCAAGAGTCATACTGATACTTCACAAACATCATAATTTTGGTTGATATCTCGTTTTCCTTATAAGCACTAGTGTAGTACAAAAATGATTGTTTAACCACTAATTGGATTAAAGTAAAGATGCACATTATTTTAGAAAATGCACCTACTTTCTGCTCATTTCAAGTGATGGCTTATAACACATTAGAAAACAAAAGGCATAATTCCTAAGCAGCTCTTTAAACTTGCATCCTCTTTTAAAATCCCCCAAGAGTACCTAAACTGTGCCAGGCTTAAACTGCTGGTGTGCATCAGGATGAGTTGATGTGTTAAAATGGAAATAATGCGAACTAGTAGAGGAAAGCAAAGTGATAATGCGCCCCAATGATAGCAGAGGCGTTGATGAAATGAATAGCTAGGCTTATTTTTCATCGATTGATAATGCAAAAATATAATCTAGCAGCGGTCATGCATGTATATCTGTGAACATTTGCCTCAAAAGATATCTATAGACGTTATACAGATTAAATTATTGTTATATCACACTTTGCTTCTGTCAACTGTTTATGCCAGTTGCTAACTCGAATAAAGGTGGAATATAGTAGTTGACAGCCAGCTTAAAGATACTCATAATACAAGAAGTTAGAGACCCACTAATTATCCTTAAAAGGACAAATTATTTAGTTTCGGGATGGTAATCAGTCCAATTAGAGAATAAATATAGATGAATTATATGGCCGACCACAACTGATTTCTAATCGAGGCTTAATTGATTAACAGAAATTCCATTTGTCACGTTGACAATGGAGTAGCACAGGACAAAAAATCATCCAATGATTCAAACACTTGTCCAAGAAGATATCAACAATTCAAATCAACAAAATAATTGCAATTCCTTTTGCATGCCCAGAATTACATTCCAAAAGTTTTCATATTGTTAAAAGATGTGCAAGTGATAGTAGGGGTTAGTACCAACTAGAAAGATCATTGCCAACTGAGAAAAGGAAAGAGCAAATTTTTACATTTGAAACTGTGATCTATTCATACAACCATGTACACTTGGGGTCATCTGAAGTCTCACACCTATCAGACAAAACTACATCTCACAAGGTCCCTAATCATTTGCAGCCAGCACTGGCACAATCACTTGTCATTTTCTTGTGAAAACAACGTTAGCAATCTTTAACTCTTAGTTGAGCATTGTTTACTACGAAAATCTTCAGATAGCAGTTTGTTAATTAGCTCATGCAACCTGTTGGCACCAGGACCAGGCCTAAACACTGAATCATCTCCTATCACAGAGCACGGATCAGCTCCATCAGCTGAGCTTCCATTACACCATGCTCCTGGTGCAAAACGATTCGTACGACCAAGCAACTCTTTATCGATCTTGTCCAAAACGGGATCATCCTTGCGGAATTTTCGAGCAAATGGTGCACTGCTATTAACCATTTTGTTAAAGTCCTTCACTGTCAATGAAATAGGATGCTGCTTGGGAGGGGTGTCCCAAGCAATATAGTGCAAATCATGGCCTATTGCAGTGCTACGGAATTCTTCGGTATTGCAAATTACCGTGTGAAAATAGCCTTCTGGTGAAGAAACAAAATTTGTATAGTACATAAGCAGAGTTCTCGGAAAGTTGTCCCATCCCCATATGCAGTACTCCACAAAAGAGCGTGTAAGAACCACCCAAGCTGAGCCTAACCACCAAAAAGAAGAATTCTAGATATAAGCATGAGATAAGTAGAAGTTTCAAAGTGCATCCTGCTTCAATAATCTCAAAAAGAGAGAAAAATCTCGTGGCTAGAAGTCAACTCGAGTATATTATCACTAGAGGAGCAGGTCATGAATATATAAGCGAAACCGAGAATCTTAAATTTTGTTTGAGAGTCGTAGTTATTAGGTTCTCATATTTCAAAGCTCGAGTAAAAAGGACAAACTGAACACAACAGGTAAAGAACACAATCCATGTGACATTAGTTGGGTCCATTTCCGACTGTTAAATAAACTTACCTGTAAACAATGTAAAAGCGGTAGGTAGTGATCGCCGTTGAGAAGTTGTGGCAAGGTCAGATTTCTTATTCAAATAGAGACCAGGATCAATAATAATAGGTTTAGCTCTCTGGTTCCTACAACACAACAACAGCACCCAAATTAACATTGCAAGTATTTTATATACAAATTAAAAAAAGATATCATGCCTGGACACTTTTAAATTGAAAACTAACTCACTTACAGTTTCCACCCATGAAGCAGCATATTTTCAACAAAATTCAGGTTTCTGGACAAATTAGAGAACACATGGAGCAAATCTGCAACATTTAAAAGCCAAATGAACTTCATTTTCCATGAAAGGAAGGAGTGATTTACGTAGCAAAAAGTTCATAAATTACCGCATGCCTCAGATTCTAGAAGCTAACATTTTTGAAAGATTCATTACGAAGAAGACTTTAATCACTAAACAATGAATTCTTGGTTTCTTTCCTATGCATTCGTCCTAAACAAATAAAGAAGTCCAATCAAAAGACAAATTGGATCCCATTATATGGAACGACCATTTGCAACACTTGATGTATCATTTCTATTGATCTTTTTCAATTTTCGGCAGAAGGATACGATGTCCACATGAGACCAGCAATCCTCTTGTTAGCCACTGCACTGCTATTTTATGGTAGGTTGATGTGCAGCAGCCCCTCGTAATTTTGCATTGAACATACCTCCTTGCCCTTCTCTGGTTCCATCCTCCATTTTCTTTTTCTCCTGGCCCATTCTACCGCTCACCTTCTATGAGCCACCCCTTTGCTTCCCAAAAAACATAGTCCTAATTCTCCCCAACCATCATATGCTCCACTACTTCACATCCCTGTCTCTAAATTCTATACTCCGCCATCTCTTTCCCCCTTGGCATCCAAAAGCACCACCTTAGTCCCCCAAGTTTCCATCCCTAAACAAATGCAAGTGCCATAACACCAATGATGCAGGTGTAACCTATGTTGCTCGGACTCTCCAAAAATGATGCCGCACCCGTGTCGGATCCTTCAAAAATACACTACTTTTGGAGGATCCAACACGCACCCGTGTCCATTTTTGAAGAGTCCGAGTAACATGAGGTGTAACAGATTTGGTGAACTTACTTGTGGAGACAAAGGAATTGGGGGCAGTAAGGAAGAAAGTTTTTCAGGAATTTGTTGTTTTAAGTGGTAGAGGATGAGATGCTTAGATGGATATGCGGGCATACCCGGAGAGATATGATTAGGAACGAAGTTTTACGGGACAAGGTGGGAGTGGCATCAGTGGAGGATCAGATGAGGGAAGTGTTGTTGTGATGGTTCAGACATGTGAAGAAGAGGTGCGAGGATGCGCCAGTGAGGAGGTGTGGGAGGTTTGCCATTACAAGGAATAGGAGATAGACGTAGGCCGAAGAAGTACTGGGGGGAGTGATTAGACAGGACACGGCTAAACTCCAGCTGATTGAGGACATGACCTTAGATAGAAAGGTATGAAGGTCGAGGATTAGCGTACAAGGCTAGTAGGTAGTTGTGTGGGAGGAGGGGGGTGGGGGGAGAGGTGGGGAGATAGCCCTTCCTCTCATCTTTTTCTTTTAGTAGTAGTAGTCAATTATCGCGTAGTCTCCTGTGACTTGATGTGTATTCCTATCTTTTGCTGCATTTATTTTGTATCTTGCTATTTTGATGTCTCCTTTTTTTGAGCTGGTGATCTTTCGGAAACTACTTCTCTACCCATAAAGGTAGGGTAAGGTCTACATACATCCTACCCTCCGCAGACCCATTTATGGACTAAATTGGGTATGATGTTGTTGATTGAGTGGTAGAGAATGAGAATGGTGGGAATATAGAGCGACGTTAAGGATGGGGAGGAAGGTAGAAAACAAGAGGGGAAAAAGATTTTAAGAAAGGTTTCTCGTTATACTTAAACCACACATAAGAAGGGTGATTAATTTGGACAGTAAAGTCAAGGAAAATCTTGTTAATTAACCTAAGATATACATAGTTTCACGCTAGGCTCCCCCTATATCTTCAAAGTTTTCATGTCTTCATATCCACCGCAATACTATTTATGGCATATTTTCCATCTTCAGCGATTTAAACTTTTCTAAACTTTTAAAGTACATTGTTAGCTTCCAAATTATCTCCATAATATTTGACATTTTAACTCTCTAAAACTAAACATGAAGGCATCCAAGGGTTTGGCCTAGTGGTCAATCAAGTGGGTTGAGCACCGTGAGGTCTCAGGTTCAATTCCCAGAAAAGACAAAAACACTAGGTGATTTCTTCACCTATGTTCTAGCCTTGGTGGATAGAGTTACCTAGTACTTGTTGCTAGCGGGAGGTGGGAGGTATCCCGTGAAACTAGTCGAGGTGCGCGCAAGCTGGCCCGATAACCACGGTTATAAAGAAAAAAAAAACAAAAAACACGAAGATGGAGATAAATCTCAATTCATGCTAAATAATCTGGAAGTTTTAGAGGAGAAATTTTCCGATCCTTGACAGTGAACCTGGCAAACTCCTGAATGTGGCATTTTCTTATATACTCCCTCTATTTCAATTTATATGAACCCATTTGACTGGGCACGACATTTAAGAAAGAGTGAAGACTTTTGAAACTTGTGGTTCAAAATAAGTCTTGAATATTTGTGTGGCTGTAAATCATTCCATAAAGTGGATTTGTTTCCAAGTTAGGAAAGAGGTCATTCATTTTGGCACGGACTAAAAAGGAAATAGGTTCATATAAATTGAAACAGAGAGAGTATTATTTTTTTTGAACCAAAACAAACTATTTTTCCTGATACTTTCATCATTGCTCACCATATTTTCAAGACGTTTTTCCTTCCTTGGCCCTAGGTTGCAGCATCTTTTGAAGAAGTCTTTCCCTACTATTTTCTAAAGATGTCACGCAATAATAAAGTTCTCTCGCACTTGCCAGAAATTTACTGTTTTCTCCACCAAATTGAAGGGCAGAATGGCTATGGTTACCAGAATATTTGTTTTCATAGGTGTGCCTTATGCCATAACTTGAACACTATTGTTCTATGTTCTTGCGAGGAAGAGAAAATGTAGAGGTCAGGAAACGACAGGGACAAGAACATTGATACAAAAGGATTTTAAGTGCTACACTTATTTAGCTTATATGTTGTTATCAACTTCCAAATACTCTTCTTTTTCCAACTTCAATCAAAGACTGTCCAAACGCCTCTGTCACACATTGGTTGAGGGAATGCATTTCTATCTCTTGTATGATATTGGGCAATCCACAAATCATGGTTGACAGAATGAGTTGCCAAAGATCCCACATAGGTTGAGGAAATGAATAGCCAAAGGTCCATTTACTTAATATGATATTAGAGCCAAACAATCCCTATTCCTTGTTTACCTAATGCAGGTACCCATGTTATACTGCTCACACTCCAAATGTCCGGTTTTGGGCATGTGGATGTTAAAATGCGCCACATTAATTTTCAGGTAATGGGTTGTCTCCTTGTATGGTCGTGGCAATCCTCATTTCATGAGCTAACTTTTGGAGTTACTTTAGGCCAATATATGTTTTCTTAACAGGTAAATATGTAATAATGCTTGACTGGTTGAGTGGGAAGTTGAGGAGGATTTGCATATTTTGGAATAGATAAAATTTGCCGGTAGGAGCTAATGTGTAATCACTTAAAAATGTTATAAAAGAGGGAAATTGACAATCAAATAGTAAATGAGAGATAGGAGAAGTAAATTACTGGCTGCTATTTAATTGTTTTGGTAAACAATAGTCATATGCAAGAAGGTGCTTCTATAGGCACAAGCACCTCTTGAAAACAGTTCTATGCCGAGCCTCAAGTTCATTTGATAGAAGAATTGCACCTAAAGTTGCATTTGCCTGTCAGAAATATGATTACTTTTAACAATTTTTGTCCAAGAGTCCCTTTTTTTTTTTTAACTTTGTACTGCAATTTTAATATTAGGTTCTGTAAGTAATACCTTGAATTTGTCTCTTTACTTATTTTTATCACCTCCGTCGCTGTAATTCCAGCCCAATTCTCTGTGTTCTTGATATTTTGATAACCTTCTGTCTGTTCTTGATATCTCAATCAAATCTCTTAACTAGTTCAGAATCAAACATGAAATGAGAATTCTATAAAGTGAAATTGAAGGCAGTAAGAATAGCCCCTACTTTCATTTTTTTTGTTCTAATGCCCATTCCTATCACCTCCATGGCACCATCAAACATCAGATTAAGTTATTTTGCATATTTTGAGCCTCAAGATGATTTCTAAAGCCCCAAAACCCCTGCATTGAGATGAGCCGTCATGATGATCTGTTTGATTCAACAAGAAGAAGACCCTCACAATTGTCCTACATGACAAAACTATAACAAATCTCTTTAAGAAATAGCTCTTAAGCATGATACTGAATGGACAACCAATCCAACCTTTACCGGCTATTTTCAGAGTCATAGACAATAACAACATTTAAGTCCAATAGATCACCATGGATTTCCACTGATAATCAGTTTTCTGCTTAGTCTGGTAAAAGGAAAACATAGATTGGAATGGCATGTTTTTTTTTACCCACATTAACATGCAGCCTGACCTATATGTAATCTCTAGTTCCATTTTGTTCCGAAGTGGAATCATGTGCATCCTTGTGGTCACTGGCTTGCAAACTAGAAACCACATTAGATTTTCACCCCTTTGTTGTTAATTATACTTTATTACTACCTCCATCCTATATTAACAAACCTGCTTGACTAAAGCACAATGTGAGAGAAGAAAGTCTAAATGCGTCATTCCACTTGCTTTGCTGGAGATAGTTTAAAGTTATTGTTGAAATATTTGGGAAGAGTATAAAGATGTCATTCCAAACCCGTAGTATCGTAACCTTCACAGTTGGAATTTCACTAATTTTGGTATTTAAGGAAGAACGATTGGATTAAGCGAATATGGAATGTGGATCGACCATCACAAAGGCATCTGATTTGTTTAACAAACAAATCCCAAACATTGACTATATCACCAGTTCATCAATACAATTTGACTCATAACTGCTATTCTGCCAAGCACTACTGAACAAGTTCCTAAGAATGTCAGCCACAGAAGGTAGGCACACCAGCAGCAAATATGAACTAGGAATTATAGAACCTATTGAACTACTCCTCAGAAAAAAGAACGTACTCAACATAGCTCATTCATTCAATTTTTCTCACATTTTTAGGCACTTCCCAAAAGAGAGCTTTAGCAATATATAAAAAGCTTAGTTGAAGGGGACCCTAGAGAATAGGTACTTGCTCTGTAAGCTGGTTAAAAACCTGTAACTACATTTTAGTGTCTCGATCACTGAACAATAATTCAGCCATTTATCATGCTAAACCATCCTAAAAAGAGAAACCTAAATATGCTCTAGAATACGGTAATAATTGGAATGTCATAATCATGCAAATTAGCAATGAGTGTACCTAATGCACTAATTGCACTAACGACTATCTATCAATCACTTACATTATGCAAACTTACCACATGCTGCAAACTCTATGTATCAGTAGTAGTCAGAAGGTTCTGTAAGGGTGTTTTTTTTTTTTTTAATTGTAACTGTAAGCTGCAAATTGTATTGAGAGGGCATATTCCTATGGGTGACTGTGACACCCCAGCTTAGGAGGAAAGTCCCACATCGGCATAACACAGGAGAGGTGCTGGGTATATACGTAAGCATGCCTGACCTCCTAGTGACACGTTTTAAAGCCGTGCGGGCCTAGGCCCAAAGCGGACAATATCATTAGTTGGCTGGGCTATTACAGATGGTATCAGAGTCACTCTTGTGTCAGCCTTGTCGGTGGTGGGCCAGAATTCAACTGAGTTTAGGCAAATCCCAGGTAGGCGGGGCAACCCTCAGTGCTGAGTCTAGGCAAATCTCATGCGGTGGGGTAAACCTCAGCCAGGACGCTGAGTCCATAAGAGGGGTTGTCTGTGACACCCCAGCTTAGGAGGAAAGTCCCACGTCGGCATAACACAGGAGAGGTGTTGGGTATATATGAAAGCATGTCTTACCACCTAGTGACGCGTTTTAAAGCCGTGCGGACCTAGGCCCAAAGCGGACAATATCACTACCTGGCTGAAATGGTGTGCACACTAGGATCTAAAAGGATAGGTGGTTGAACATCATCCTGATGAATGATTACCCCAGCCTCTATCAATTATCATGCGAACTAAACTCCACCTATCTCAGAACAGGGAGAACGACATATGGAGTCTTCTTTTCGAAAGGAACCTACACGGCTGGGAGATTGAGGATATGGTTTTTGAATCTGTTATACAGGCTAGAAAGTTACAAGACAATTTTGCAGGCACCAGACAAGCTAAGATGGGGCAATGACAAGGAGGAAAGATATTCAATGAAAGCTGGCAATTCCAGAATATGTGCCCACTGCCCAGTGTAACCTGATTGACAACTGACCATGGAAGTTGATATGGAAGATCAAGCTGCCAACAAAGATAATATGTTTCAGTTGGACAGCCCTTTATAAAGCATGCTTAACCTGGGACAATCTCAGTAAATTGTCAATAGGTGTTACATGTGCCAGCAGAATTTTGAGCCAAACAACCGCCTATTCGTTCACTATAAAGTGGCTTCAGACATATGGAATATGTTCTTCCCTATCTTTGGGCTGAGCTGGGAATACGACAGAGTACTGAAGAAGCATTTGAAGGATGATGTAGTTGGAAAGTTGGTAAGGCCATCAAACAAGTATTAATGATAATCCCTGCAAGTATTTTTTGGTGTATCTGGACAGAAGGAACAGAAGATGTTATGATTGTTTATCAACTTCAACTCATTTCCTTAAGGCTCGACGTCTAGTATATTTATATATAGCTGGCATAATGCCTCACCTGGAATTTAATTTGGCCTTTGTTAGCTCTCTAGTCCTTACATAGTCTCTACTGTAAAGCAGCTAACAAAGTTTTTTGGGCTTACCTACATGATGCCAGTAATTAGTTTACTATTACTTCATCAAAAAAGAATGTTGCAACTGAACCTTCAAATAACTAAGAAAGAAAGAAGCTAATAAAGAGAACATATAGAAATATATGATAGACAACCTATAGCACATGGAAGTAGCACACTTACCATCTTGGGTCATTAGTGGATAATCTGAAGCACTAAGATTGATAAACCAGTCCCACTTTGAACTTTCCTTCAGCAGAATGGATATAGCTTGAAGGGTACACGCAAACATCGTAGGGCCCTTATAAGTCACTAAATTTGACTGTGCCATTACTCGAACATTCTCTACTTTGCGGAACGTGGGATCATTCTTCACCGACATTGTTAAATTCAACCTTTCTTTAGGTGGAGCCTCAAGATCCATATGTAGAATGTACTGATTCCTCGGGTGATAAACCGCTTGCAAAGTCCTCATCATTCTGTGACTATCACCCTTTGTGCCTGATATGAGATAAGCAAACCTAGGTGGTTCATTTTTTGCAAAGCCATTCGATTTTAACGACTTTAAATCAGATTCAACAAATAATCCATCCGACTCCACTGGCCTAGCAAAAGAAACCATATCCAACGGTACTTGATCTCTTCCATATGACGACGAATATAACCCAAAAATAGTTGCTGTGAACAGAGTAATCGACACAAGCAAGCTCACAAAGAATGGTATTTTCCAATGTCTATCGCCAAATACCCTTCCGGAATGAGAACTCGAATTCTTATCATTAAATACTCTTCCTGAATAAGAATTAGCATGTTTCCTCATGCTCAACAATCCCTTCTACCAAAATGTTTAGTAAAAAAGAACCCGAATTTTACAAATGAGTAAGGAAAAAGTTCCCAAGACTCAAGCTTTTCTCCTTGATCTTCTCAAAAGAGAAGAAAGAAAGAAAAGCATGGAACTTTACCATCAAAATGAAAAAGGATTAACATGGGCTATAAATAGAAATGGAGAAAAAGCAATGAAGCTCAAAAGCTTCCAAGTTTCCACCGACTAAAATTACTACAAGTAAACTGACCAATAAAGGCAATGTTGACAATGGAAAAAAAAAAAAGTGAAAACACCAATGTATGACTAGACTGTGGAGTACAGAAAACGGGGGGAAAAGTATGCAAATATAAGATTAAATTCAAACAAAATAATCAGATTTCACACAAGCAATAAATAGATTTCCCTGAATACCCCTTTTACTAAACCTCAGATCTAATGACTAGTGAAGACAAAGTTAGTTCAAGAAAATTAACTTGTGTATATCTCCAAATAAAGAGGGTTCTAACAGAACTTAAAATCAAATAGGTGGAGATCTAACCAATAAAAGAACCTCAAAACACAAAGAAGTTTAATTCAACAACTGATCTTTTAACATAAAAGTCCAAGAAAATTTGAAGAAAAATGATTTCTTTAAAAGAAACTCAAACCCCAAATGGGTTTTAATCAAGAACTGATTTTTAACAAATAAAAAAAATGAATTCTTTAAAAGAAACTCAATCAAGAACTGATTTTTAACACAAAAGTCCAAGAAAATTTGAAGAAAAAATGAATTGGGTATGGAAAATTGGCAGCTAAAGTTATAAAGGACAACCCTTTTAGCTCAATTACTCATAACTTTCCAACAATGGAGAAATAAAAAAACATTTAAAAAAAAAAAAAAAGACTCTTACAGTATGCATTAAAAGGATGATTTTGCTGTTTTGCAAGATTAGAGAGAGTTGGGGTTAAGGGCTAGAGAGGGAGAGGTGACCGTATAGATTGCTTAAGTTGTAGGTAATGACCTAATTTATATGATTATACACTTGATTAGTATAGTATTACTATATTGTAATGGGGTAGTGAAAAGACTGATAATTTGGAGTTAAGAACAAGGAAGACATATGGAGCCCGTTTGTATTGGCTTATAAGTTGCTTATAAGCTGTTTTCAGCTTTTTTGAGTGTTTAGCTGACCAGCTTAAAGTCATTTTGTGCTTAAAATAAGCTCAAAAAAAATAATTGGGCCCATTTGATTTAACTTATCTAAAGCAACTTATAAACTGAAAACAGCTTATAAGCCAAAAAAAAAAT
The DNA here is from genome assembly GCF_019175385.1 of Lycium barbarum. Classification (NCBI taxonomy): domain Eukaryota; kingdom Viridiplantae; phylum Streptophyta; class Magnoliopsida; order Solanales; family Solanaceae; genus Lycium; species Lycium barbarum. The sequence goes on from NC_083347.1 coordinate 15,927,323, forward strand.
AAGTTAGACTACCCCAACTTATTTTTTTTAGCTTATAAGCCGTTTGCAGCTTATAAGCATAAGCCCATCCAAACAGGCTCATAGTACTTAGCTTATTAGTAGTAAAATAAGTACTAAAAAGCTTTAAAGACACGCCTGTGGATTTATTCAACTAAACTGGTTTGTTGGGGTAAACAAGAAAGTAGAGGTCTTAGGTATCTTCCATTGGATACTATATGCTGGAATTTGGAGGTTTTTGGTATTGAATGTTATTTTCTTCCTTTGTGATATGTTGAGACTCTAGTTGCATTTGGTTTTTAACCTAATTAATAGACTCAAAATTAAGCATATGTTGAGGAGATGATTGTGGTTTATGAGTGTCAATGTGTCACTGACTATTTGATAACCTAAAAGGAGCTAACATTGACTCTCAGTTGATTGGCTACCTGAATTTTTATTTTATTGGTGAGGGTTCGAATGAGAAGGTAACATAGTATCCTCATCCTCCCTCGTTAATTAGAGATCTTGAGTTTGAATTTTGAATATAATAAAAAAAATTAGTAGAAATTTTTCCTTTTTAATAAACCTTACGCAACAGCCTAAATCTGGATTAGTTGGGATCTCAATATAAATATCGACCATCGGGTGAAGTCAAAAGGAAATTAAATTCATTTTGGATCGATAGTTAGACTACTTTATAATAATCGTTGTTTGTCTGGATATTGTTTTGTTGCTATGGGGAAATATTGTTTAGAGAATATATAATATAATATAACATGAAAATTTGGTTTCAATATTTTTTTTTTACTGTTATAGTGAAATATTGTTACAGCGAATGACCGTTATGGAGAGGTCTGACTTGAGTGTAGTTATTAAACAAAAATAATTCTCTTCAAATGTTTCTTACGAGTTAGTATCATTCCTCTTAGTTGGATTATTATGTCCATTTGCATTAGAACCGTTACCAAATCTTTTTTCATCTCATTTCTCCAATCTTGATCAAGTTTACCCTCCAATTAACCAAAATAAATAGCGTCTACCTTTAAAAAAAAAATCTTTAAAAAGACCTCAGTTACTATCAAATTTCAGTCCTCGATAATGATTCAAGTTTTTACTAAAAGAATTTAATTGTTATGTACAATTCTTAGTGTTGTTTCTGAATAGTACTTTATTTAAGTACTTTTAAAACAAAGAATTGATATTGCCCGAGGAGCTCAATAAGTCAGTTAAATTAAAAAGCACTGCCCTAACATTAATAAATAATTTTTGAGGTAGCGCAGCAAATTCAAAATTTTGTACTTCACATTCGACATACAAACTATTTAGATGGGCTCGCTAGAAAGTGAGACTAGCATTTTATTTTTCATAGTGATGACAAAGAACTTTCACCAAACTGAAATTTTGTCAATTTTTTCTGTATAAAATATTGTTTTCTTGTACAAAGAAGTTCACCAAACTACAATTTGATCAGATTATAAAATAGACTTTGGGCATAATTATGTCGATGATATAAATTATAGTGTTGACTACCGTGGACATTTTTTAAAGTTATACACCTGAGAGATTCACCTAACTCCTTTTTCAACCCACACTAATCATATAAATCAGTTTAAACTGTTTAAAACCAATTTCGAGTCTTGCTCATTAATATGAAATATTATTTCGTAAGATGAGAATTATCCAAAATTATATGAAGAGACTAACAAATATTTTCTTCGCCAGTATAAAACACTTAAATAGCACATCACACGGGGCAATTTGCAGGATTGCCCTTCGCTGGGGGTGGTCTTTAATTTTTTCCCCTCAAATCAGTGGTCTTTAATTTTTGCCCTTCGCTACAAGCCTCTTTGTTCCATGTTCGAACCCCCGCTCAGTCAAAAATTAAAAAAAAAAAATCGCAAGGCATAAGTTGGTTTCAAACTCTGTCTTAAGGCCAAAAAAAAAAAATTGCTGGAACTTTGCAAACCTATGCTTTAAGACCTAATTTTGGGTAAAAGTTTGTCTTATAAGGCATAAGTTGGGTCCAACTTCTGCCCTACAAATCTCAATTTATGGCTTGCGATTTTTATTTTATTTTTTACTGAGCCTGAGTTCAAACCCAGGACCTCTGCGTGTTAAGCGAAAGGCAAATATTAAAGATCACCCATTTGAGAGACAAAAACTAAAGACCACCCCAAAAGAAGGTCAATCCGTGCAAAAACAAATGCATCACACGATACAATTTAGTGGGCCAAGTCCACATATAGCCCATTTGAGTACTGCTATTTAAACTATAGCCAATGGATGCGCGCAAGTATTTGGTCGCTTCAAAATTAACTTTAGGTTTACAGGAATGAATGTTAGAAAAAATTTGCCTCTAAAGTTACAAACTTCAGATATATACAAGTCTAAAGTTAGGCTAGCCAAACAAAATGTCTGAAGTTTGGCATATTACTTGTGTGAACAATCTGTAGAGACATTTTTTTTTAAGTGTGACTTGACATTCCAAAACTTTGACTCTTATTTTTGAACTTTGATGGTAATTCATTCATTTCATTTTACTTATGGTACTTCCATTTCATTTCATTCAGTCCATTCAATCACTGGAAATAAATTTATTCATCTATTTTAATTCACTCATGGTACCTCACCCATTTCATCTATGGTCCTCAATTTAATTTATTCTTTTTTAGGCCGAAATCTATCCATACTAAATAAAAATTTATGGGAATTTACAACATAATGATTGAAATAAGAACAAAAAAAAAATCATCTATAACCTCAATTTAATTTATCCCTTTTTAGCCCGAAATCTATCCAGACTAAATAAAAATTTATGGGAATTTAAAATATAATGATTGAAATAATGTGAACAAAAAAAAACACTATATATGATGATCGCATAGCACGCAGTTCCATGAAATTTCTATTAATCAATACTGAACAAAACTTTTGATGAAGAAGAGGATGGAGGAGGAGGAAGAGAAGAAGAAGCGGCGGAGGGGAGCATACTTTTGTTTGAGATTTATCAAATAAGCTACAAATTAAATAATTCAATATATATATGTATATATATATATATATATATATAATCGTAGGACTTAGGCCCGCTGACGTGGCACGTCTCAAAAGCGTAGAAAGACATTTATGTTTTTTGTCATTTTTGTGCCTTTTACTTTATTTATTTTTAAATAAAATATTAAATTTGCATCCTTTAACGACGACTAAGAGGTTGCCTTACCAAAGACAATGGAACGGCATAATGGAACGGTTACAAGTTTTAAAATAATTGTGATAACCAAAATTTTGAAGGTCCAATAATCATCATTTCCGTTGAGAAAATAGAACGACCACTTTAGGTTTTTATCCCAAACATCACATTTGTTTGCTCCTCTTAATTTGGACCTCTTTACGACATGAACTCTTCCCTCCCAATGTTGCCATGGAGAGCACCGTTATAGCATACGCTAAACTCTCTACAAATTTTACAGTTTTTTTTGTTCAATTTTCATTCTTTGTTTTTGTACATTACTTGATTCTGAAATTACACCCTGTAATTACAGGGTTACTTTTTAGTTTATTTCTTTTAATTTCTTTTCTTTTTTAATTTATTTTTTATTTCTATTATTTATTTATTTTTAACTTTTTAAATTTATTTTCTTTTCTAATTTATCTTTTATTTATACTATTTAATTTTTTCTTATTTTTAATTTTTAATTATTTTTATTTTTTAATATATATTTTTCTTTTTTAGTATTTATATTTCATTTCCTTTATTCTCATTCTCAACCTTAACTTCTTGTGGTCCTGTATAATTACTCATATTTTTTTATTTTATTATTTTATTCATTTAGCATAATCGTGTTAATATTTTTGAAACTACATCTCTTAATATTAGAAAGAATGAGTCATTAACAAATTTAACATATAATGAGTGACGTTATTAAAGTAGAATTTCGTTGGGAATAAGGTTATAGACTTATATTTTTCCTTTCTTTTGAATTATCGGAGTATTTACTTATGTTACGTTGAAACTTACTTATGTAACGTTGGAATTTGACATAAGAGTATTATGTTAAAAAAAATCTTTTGGATTTTGAATTTAGGTTATATTTTCGATTTTAAAAATATTTTCTTTAATATTATTGACTTGTTATTTCACATTGCATGTTGTTTATTTTTCACTTACAGTTGATACAATTATTGTTAAATATTTGGATAATGTTGTGGCATTATATTTATAAATATTCTTTGTTTTTGTCAAACATCCAATCCCATGATGTTCTCACAAAAAAGGTATGCTTTTAAGTTTTATAATCAATTAAAAGTAAAATATTATTAATTTTAAATTGTATATCAATTTTTTTTTACAATATTAGTTACAAATATATGATTATTAATTAACATATTTTCAAGAAACAATGTATTATTAAATAACTAATTTAATATCATTTATATACGCACATATTTTTAAATATTAATTTTAAATTTTTATGATTAAATTTATTTTTAAATTAAACTAACTGTGTAATTACACATGTGCAACCAAACAGCACGCTTGTAATTACACTGTAATTACATTATGACAAACAAACAGGTCGTTGTAATTACAATACTGTGTAATTACTAGGCTGTGTAATTACTAGGGTAGTAATTACACCAATTCCAATTACCAGGTGGCTTTCCAAACAGGCTCTTAGTCTTAGTTCAATGATTTGACGTTATTTTCTTGTTGTAGGCTTTAGCTAAAAGGTTATCTAGAAGCCAGTTTATCAACGAGTAACTTTCTCTTGCAAACAAAAAAGTATTTCGTGAAGGTTCAACTTTAAATTTTGGATACTCAAGGTAAATGCACAAAGATCCTTTCTACTTTTAGTCTTACTTCAATGATTTGACGTTCATTTTCATGTTCTAGGCTTTAGAGAAAAGTTTCTCTAGAATTCAGTTTATTAACGAGTAACTTTCTGTTGTAAACAGAAAAGTCTTTCGTGAAGGTTCAACTTCAGATTTTGGATACCCAAGCTATTTGCACAAAGATACTTTCTACTGTTAGTCCTAGTCCAATAATTTGACATACATTTTTGTGTTGTAGGCTTTAGCGAAAAGGTTATTTAGATTTCAGTTTATCAACGAGTAACTTTCTCTTACAAACAGAAAAGTATTTTGTGAAGGTCGTAGACTACGGAGAGGCTGGAGGTCATGCATCTTAAAAGTTGAGCCAAGAAATACAAATATTCAATTAGACATTTAAAAGGTAATTAACGAGACATTAATCTATATATGCATTGACAGTTTGTAGATGTTTCTAAGTTGACATGTAATCTGTTAATTTAAGAAAATAACATGTTACAACAGGCTATATGATATTTATAGAGCAAATGTTTTACTCTGTATGATCATATAACTTAAAATTTTGATTAAAAAAAAAGTAGAAAACATCACTTATTACATCACTAACTCCAATAATATTCTGGTTTAGAGCAAGAAAATCATTTGTTGAGAGTAATTTGAATTATTTTAATAATATTACATCACTTACTAATTTTTCTTCCTTTAATTTATGTTATTATATCTACCGTAATAATAACAAGCTTTCATACAAACATACTTCAAATGGGTTTACAACTGATAATACTTTAATTTTTTCAATGTAATAAACAATTTTTATTTTTTAATTGCTAATAGTTCTTGGAATTTCTTAGTAGATAAAACTTAAATATACTTCATTAATAACGTATAATAAACTATACATCATATATAAGTATGCAAATAATATGAATTACTCCAAAAATATGAAGGTATCTTATCAAATGAGCAAATGTTTATTTGGTTTTTTCTTATTTCTAAGGAGTTATTTGATTGCAGAAAAGCTTTGGCAAAGATTAGTTGGTCCCAACATAATTACCGATAAATCTCAGTTAAGAAGTTCACCTTTTCATTGATATTGTTTCTATATTCAAACAACTTTGAGGAGTTTTCCGTTTCAAAATCATATGTTCATTTTGTTAACTATATATGATGTCTCATTAAAGTGTTTGTATGAAAGATGTATCGACTGCAAGCTTTAACAATGTCATTCATTCCCAGATCATTTTTTCTTATTCAAATTGTAAGTGGACAAGAGATTTCATTCCTTCCCAAAATAATAGTTCTTTCCAATAGCGCAAAATGATTAACTCCATTCCTAAATGCTAAATCCTTAAAATGGTGTTTTTTTACTCATGTCCCCTCAGTTGTCTTGTCTCTGTTTCTATCACAATAATAATATGTTGAAGATGCATTTTCTAAATTAATGATTGAGCTTTGTTTTAGGAGAGTAAATCACGATTATTTACTACTACTAGATGTTGTATGCCCGTACTGCGCACGAGCCCAATATTTTAGATTATAGTGTATCTATGTGTATGTAGTTATTTTTTGATATTGCTTAATTTTTTTAATATGGGGTCTACTCTTTTTTTTATATTGTTTTTTTTTTTTTTTAATATGGAGTTCACTTTTTTTTTTTTTTTTTTAATATGGGATTCACTTTTTTTTTTTTGTAACATGAGTTGGAGGTGGACGACGATACCACCTCCAATGCCCCGTGCTGCGCACGGGCCCAACACTTTGGATTATAGTGCATCTATGTGTATGTAGCTTTGTTTGGGTAGTGATACGATATATATACTATGTTCAAAACACGATTAATATAACATTGTAGTTTGTGCTCCGTATCCAAAACTTTATTATATTAGTGTTTGCTACGAATACAAAGTTTGCAAAAATTTATTAATACTTTTTAAAAGAGAAGACTTGTTTAAAACGAAACTATTTTCCTCTCTTTCAGACAAAATAATAGCAATATTTAAGCATCAGTTAATACTTTAAATTTTAATTCGATTAATTTAAAGGTGTAAAATATTCTATTGTTAATGTATATAGATTGGACCTAAACAATACTTATTATTTTTTTATCAAATTTTGATTTGGATAATTCTAATTCAAATTATTAAATCAATTTTACATGTTTAAAATGAAACAAAGTAGAAATTTGATTTTCTATTTAAACGAAGAACTATTATTTTTTAATTTTTGGTGAATATTCTTGGTTTAGCTCATTTTACTTGTCATGTTGTCTTTTGCACGTTTTTTTAAGAAAACGTCAATTAGAATTAGAATTTGACTAATTTACTTTATTTATTATTTGATCTCCATTTAATATTATTTTTGTTTTTACGACATTAATCTTTTTTCACATTTATTAGAGTAAGAATAAAAATTAAAATATAAATATTTTAAGTATATTTATTTTAGTAAACATAACAAATAAATGACATGGCGGAATAGCAAATACAACAGTTAAATATCTAGATTAGATCTCAGGCTAATATAAGAAAAGAAAAGAAATTATATGGTTTGACTACTTAACCTTTTGAAGAAAAGCAATAATATGGGGTTCACGTTTTTTGTTGTACAATAATTTCATTTTCTCTCACTAATGGGTTGATACGTATGTGGCAATGAATCCACCATTATTGACTTAATGGGAATACTTTGGGAATTACATGAATATTGCTTGATTTTTTTAATATGGGGTGCACGTTTTTTTTATATTGCTTATTTTTTAATATGGGATCCACTTTTTTTTTTCATGTTGCTTAATTTTTTTAATATGAGGTCCACCATTTCTTTTACATGAATTTGGAGGATTTTTTTTAATATGTTTTTGATTTTTTTAACATGGGGTCCACTCTTTTTTTTTTTTTTACACATGAGTTGGGGACAGACGACGATCCATCCCCCAACCCATGCTTATATATAGTCAAATCTGGACAGTTTTACAAAAACGGGACAGATTTGCAAAACTGAAACTTTGGGGTTTATTTTGTCATATTTTGACTTGGGAAATTTGAGGAGGTACAAAAGAGAGACTTGGGGCATATCATTATCATCTTTGGCCATTTTCATACAAGCTTGGAGGCTAGGATTTCATCTACACCATTGGAGGAGAAGATTGAAGCACTAATGAGATATTTCTTAAACCTTTCTTCAATTCCTTGTTTTGTATTGAATATTTAAGTGTGTAGTATTTTCTTCTTTCACTTGAATCTTGTTTATGATATTATTCATTATCAAGTGTTGGATGAAACTCTTGTTATGCTTATGTATTGAATGATTTTTATTTCTAATGAAGTGGGTTTATTGTTTCTCTATTAACTCTTCAAGCTTTAATGCCCTTTAATGGTGTACGACATTATTTGTGCCTAAATACCCATACTTTGCTTGGAAAAAAAAGTAGAGGTTAGGAAAAAAGTTAATAGCAAGAATTTGGGGCATAACCCTCATCTAATAACTTGAGCTAGGAATAAGAAAGTTACTTGAGATTCAATTGGTTGTGCTTGATATCACACTCTAAGGCTTGGAAAGCTTAGAGTGAAATTCATTGATTTGGTTGGAAGACTTTCAATGAGATAGTGATAACGTCCAAATACACTCCTCAAAGAGAAAGTGTACACGGTCGTATGCAATATATTTACCCAACTATGAGTCGGGGTCGATCCCACAGGGAACAATATGCTAGGCGATTAAGAAAGTAAGGAACTTTCACCAACTACGCTAAAGCCAAACGATAAATAATATTTTGGGTTTTTGAGTAATTTATGACTAATGCGAAAATATATAAACTAACCTAGAAAGCAAGTAAATTGATCAATGGCCACAAGCATGGATACAAAGGAAATTACACTCAAGTAACGATCCAATATATTTTATGATATTACAACTAAGAGCGGGTTTGTGTCAATAGATAATGATTTCTAAAATCTCATTGAAAGTTTCTCAACCAAATCAATGAATTTCACTCTAAGCTTTCTCAAGCCTTAGAGTTTGATGTTAAACACAATCAATTCAATCTCAAGTTAACTATCCTATCTCTAGCTCAAGTTATTAGATGGGTTTAATGACCCAAATCCTTGCTATCAAACTCTTTTCCTAACTTTCACTTTCTTTCTCAAGCAAAGTAAAAGTGCTTAGGCACAAATAATATTTGCAACCATTAGGAGATATTTAAGCATGAAGAGTTAATAGAAAAACAATAAACCCACTTCATTAGAAATAAAAATCATTCAATACATAAGCAAAACAAGAGTTTCATTCAACACTTTAATCATAGAATATTTCCATAAACGAGATTCAAGTGAAGAAAATAAATACTACACACTTAGATATACAATACAAAACAAGGAATTGAAGAAAGGTTTAAGAATTATCTCATTAAAGAACTCCAATCTTCTCCTCCAATGGTGTAGGTGAAAGAAACCCTAGCCTCCAAGCTTGTAAAATGGCAAAAGATGTGTTTTACAAACCCTAAAAGAGTATTTATATCATCCCAAAAACGGAAACAAAATCTGGGCAAAAATACCCTCGTGCACAACATGCTGCACAACATGCGGTTCGCATGTTCAACATGCTGCACCGCATGTTCAACATGCTGCACAGCATGTTGTTCGCATGTTCAACATGCTGCACCGCATGTTCAACATGCTGCTTCGCATGTTCAACATGCTGCTTCGCATGTTCAACATGCTGCACCGCATGTTCAACATGCTGCACCGCATGTTCAACATGCTGCACGCATGTGTTGCTAGCATATGCTGCCAGAAAGTGCTTCTTGTTCAATTTTTGCTCCGTTTTGCTTCATTTTGCTCTCCGGACATCTTATCCTACAAAACAACATAAAAACACACAAAGTAACAACAAAAGTTCTTAAAGAGTCACAAAAATTTAAGGAATTAGCATCGAATATCGCGTAATTTCACGACTTATCAATACCCCCCACTTAAAGTCTTTGCTTGTCCTCAAGCAAATCAAAACTAAAATCTCAATGAGGAATCACTTTAAGCACAAGAACATGACTTTGGTTGGTACCAACAATTAGGCTACAAGCATGTGAAGATTTAACCAAATAACTCCCTCATTTCAAAATACAATTTCAAGAATGCAATAGAGAATTAAAACTAACAAGCAACAACACTCAAGTCTCAATAAGTGACTCAAAACCACTAGTTTCCTAGATATGCTCAATTGACTCAACTTGGAATTTAACATCACCACTCTATCGTAATCCATATGCCCTCACAAGAAAGAAAGTCCCAAAATCACTATATTCACAACAACAACACAAGGGACAAATACACAAAAGTCACTCACGCTCAACAAAGAAGTTCTAGTGCTAACAAATATCACACCATAAGCTTGCCCTTATTTTCGTTCATCACTAACTCAAGAACTTTCAGTCGGAGATCACATAGGGACTTTTTAAGATCGTAATGTAGGCTTAGGGAAGGGTAGGATAAGTATTTGAGATACAAGTGATTACACCCTCCTTGAACACTACACAAACTTTCCTCTTCATTTCAAAACATCGCTCCTTCCTTTGCATACTAGTTTCCCTAGTTATTCAAACTTTTTTTTTTTTTTTTTTTTTCTTCCTTTCTTTTGAATTTTTCACAACACCAACCTTCACCGCTCTCAAGCAACACTAACACCCCCAACTTAGGCTTTTGGCCTCAAATTCACAATTTCATGTTCAAAGAGGGAAAGGTTCAAAAGAGAGACTTTTCATCAAACATGGTAAAGGCTTGTAATGTGGCAATCAAAGAAAAAGTCATAAGCTCAAATGGGGTTACTAGTGATATTATTTATGCAATGGTAGGCTAGAAAGACTAAAGAGGTTTTTTTTTTTTTTCACAAAGATAGCCCAAGGTCATCTCTCCAACCAACATAATCAAAATTAGCATTGAACGACTAACCGGGCAAGTTCTAGATGATAAAAGTAAACACAAGATTTATTCAACAAACACTCACACACATGGCATATGAACTAGTCAAGATGGATCAATTTCACTTTCCAAGCAAGAACAACTAGTGCAATATCTCATAATCCAAAGTCAACACACTAGTAGGTAAAGAGTCACAAAATGAGCCAAAAAGTTGTCACAAAGATCATTCTTTCCTATGCACCTTGCTTTTTAACTTTCACAACAATTTGGAGAGGTATTCACATTTCAATTTCACATGTAAGAGACTAACTCTATTCGTACCAAACAAGCCAAGAGTTTTCACATTTTTCCTCAAAGGAGAATAAAATAACAAGAGTGATTAATCCACAATATGTCAAAAGAACAAAATTTTCAAAAATTTTGAGCAAGTGTCAAAATATAATGCGCTACCGCGTGCCACCCCCAACTATAAACATTGCAGTGTCCTCACTGCACATAATCAAAACAAAACATAAAAATAGAAAAGGAATTTTTTTTTTTTTTTTTTTTTTTTTTTTTTTTTTTTTTGCTGGCATGACATGCGACCGAACATGCGATTCGCATGTATGACATGCGAGTCGCATGTGATGTCATCAGTTTTTTTTTAGTCTCTGTCACCAGATGCGACGACACATGCGATTCGCATGTATGACATGCGAATCGCATGTTATGACACCAGAAAAAAAAATTTCGCAGCTTTTACTGGTTTTGGGGGCTGTCCGGGTATCCGATTTGCTCAAAATAACTCCAAAAATTCTGAAATTTTGCAGATTAGTCAAAAACCATAGACTAAACTATTCTAAAAAATAAAATTTCAAAAACGATTAAAAACTTTTAAAACGATGGGTTACCTCCCACCAAGCGCTTGATTTAACGTCGCGGCACGACGGTTACCTTTACCACTTTTCCTTCCATTTGGAAGATATGAATTGGGCACCCAACTTGGACTCAAGTTTGTGACCACGAGCGATGGGGGGTGGTAAGTAGATGAACAAGCCAAACGTTAATTTCTTCATTTTGCACTTCTTGGCTTTCAAATGAGGAATGTCATTTTGCCTTCTTACTCTTTCGAATTGCAAGATGTAAGGCACTTGTCTTTCTTCTTCACCATCCAACATGGATGTATGTGGCTCAATTCCCATATCACCATACAAATCCAATGTTGAAAAATGCTTGGAATGAGACTTCAACCTCCCAATTTGCAAAATTTTTCGGATTTTGACATTCTCATTTTCCCCCAAACTAGAGTCAACTTCCACCATTTTTCTCAAGACAACTGTTGACTCTAATTTCTTTTCTTCTTTGGCATCTATACTGAAAATGGATTCGTTTGGAGGACTTTCAATTCTTGATTCCTCCTTTTCATGATTGGCCTCCAACATGGGCATTCTCTCCTCATATTGAGCATTTGAGAATTCTTCTTGATTTTGTTCAAATGCCCACGGAAGATTTTTGTATTCATTCATCAAGTCATTTTGGAGACTAGTTTCCAAGTACTCCTCCAAGACTTTTTGCTTTTCATTTCCTCCTTCAAGTAGGCATTCCATCATGAGCTTGAACTCTCCATTTTGTCCATTCTCAACTTCTTCCACTTCCATTTCCCTATAATTGTCACAACAAAAAGTAGACTCGTCATAGTGGGGGTTCGGGGAAGGGAAGGACACATAAGCACAATTAGCCCCATGGCCATTTTGACCATCACATCTACCACATATGCTCCATTCATGGGTTCGAGATTGTGCGCACAATCCTCCCCCGGGAGACTTTAAACAATTTTGCCAAGAGTGGGGTCCTCCACAATAGGGACAAGGGTCATCAAAGTATGAACAACTTCCATCCGACCCATTTTCATGGAATGATGCCATATTTTTTTTTTTTTTTTTATAAAAATAAAATTCAAGCAAAGAAAACAACTACACTAATATTTACGAATTTGGACCAAAGCAAGCAAGCTTAAATCCCAAACTAACCTAAATACGCCAAATTGTTCCCCGGCAACGGCGCCATTTTTGATAACGTCCAAATACACTCCTCAAAGAGAAAGTGTACACGGTCGTATGCAATATATTTACCCAACTATGAGTCGGGGTCGATCCCACAGGGAACAATATGCTAGGCGATTAAGAAAGTAAGGAACTTTCACCAACTACGCTAAAGCCAAACGATAAATAATATTTTGGGTTTTTGAGTAATTTATGACTAATGCGAAAATATATAAACTAACCTAGAAAGCAAGTAAATTGATCAATGGCCACAAGCATGGATACAAAGGAAATTACACTCAAGTAACGATCCAATATATTTTATGATATTACAACTAAGAGCGGGTTTGTGTCAATAGATAATGATTTCTAAAATCTCATTGAAAGTTTCTCAACCAAATCAATGAATTTCACTCTAAGCTTTCTCAAGCCTTAGAGTTTGATGTTAAACACAATCAATTCAATCTCAAGTTAACTATCCTATCTCTAGCTCAAGTTATTAGATGGGTTTAATGACCCAAATCCTTGCTATCAAACTCTTTTCCTAACTTTCACTTTCTTTCTCAAGCAAAGTAAAAGTGCTTAGGCACAAATAATGTTTGCAACCATTAGGAGATATTTAAGCATGAAGAGTTAATAGAAAAACAATAAACCCACTTCATTAGAAATAAAAATCATTCAATACATAAGCAAAACAAGAGTTTCATTCAACACTTTAATCATAGAATATTTCCATAAACGAGATTCAAGTGAAGAAAATAAATACTACACACTTAGATATACAATACAAAACAAGGAATTGAAGAAAGGTTTAAGAATTATCTCATTAAAGAACTCCAATCTTCTCCTCCAATGGTGTAGGTGAAAGAAACCCTAGCCTCCAAGCTTGTAAAATGGCAAAAGATGTGTTTTACAAACCCTAAAAGAGTATTTATATCATCCCAAAAACGGAAACAAAATCTGGGCAAAAATACCCTCGTGCACAACATGCTGCACAACATGCGGTTCGCATGTTCAACATGCTGCACCGCATGTTCAACATGCTGCACAGCATGTTGTTCGCATGTTGAACATGCTGCACCGCATGTTCAACATGCTGCTTCGCATGTTCAACATGCTGCTTCGCATGTTCAACATGCTGCACCGCATGTTCAACATGCTGCACCGCATGTTCAACATGCTGCACGCATGTGTTGCTAGCATATGCTGCCAGAAAGTGCTTCTTGTTCAATTTTTGCTCCGTTTTGCTTCATTTTGCTCTCCGGACATCTTATCCTACAAAACAACATAAAAACACACAAAGTAACAACAAAAGTTCTTAAAGAGTCACAAAAATTTAAGGAATTAGCATCGAATATCGCGTAATTTCACGACTTATCAGATAGAAACCATTATCTATTAATATAAATCCGCTCTTAGTCTAGACGGTCTATGCCCGTGCTGCGCACGGGCCCAACACTTTAGATTATAGTGCATCTATATGTATGTAGTTGTGTTTGGATATTGTTTTTATGCATCTATACATACATACATACATACATACATACATACATACATATATATATATATATATATATATATATATATATATATATATATAGATACATTGTAGTTTGTGCTCCGTATCTAAAACTTTATTATATTAGTGTTTGCTATGAATACAAAATCGACAAATTTATTAATATTTTTTAAAAGAGAAGACTTGTTTAAAAGAAAACTATTTTCCTCTCTTTGAGATAAAACAATATCAATATTTAAGTATCAGTTGATACTTTCAATTTTAATTCGATTAATTTAAAGGTGTAAAATACTTATTATTTTTTATCAAATTTTGATTTGGATAATTATAATTCAAATTATTAAATTAAATTGTACATGTTTAAAACGAAACAAAGTAGAAATTGATTTTCTATTTAAACGAAGAAATGCTATTTTTTAATTTTTGGTAAATATTCTCGGTTTAGCTCATTTTACTTGTCATGTTGTCTTTTGCATGGTTTTTTAAGAAAACGTCGATTAGAATTATAATTTGACTAATTTACCTTATTCATTATTTGATTTTCATTTAATATATTTTTTTACGACATTAATCTCTTTTCACATTTATTAGAGTAAGAATAAAAATAAAAAAGTAATTAAATTCTATCTTATTTTAAAATATAAATATTTTAAGTATATTTATATTAGTATTATTTGAGTATTATTCTACATAAATTATATGTATAATAAAGATTTTTTCAATAAAAATATATAATCTTATTTTCCAAATATAGTGTATAGGTAAAAGTAAATAAATAATGTATTTTAAGGAGATAAGATAATTATTTTTATTTATATAGATGTATCATATTTTAATTTTCATAATAAAATAATAAAATAACAAAATAACAAAGAAAATTAATAAGACATTTTATTAATAGGTGAAATTATTCATGGAAGAATGGAACAAACAATATATACATTGTTAGTGTAAAGAAATTTTTCACTATCAAATTTCATTTATTTATTGTGCGTAATTTGCCTTATTTTAATATTATAAATCTCATTTTATATTTTTTGAATGATGTGGATAGGTGAATACCTTTTAAATATTTATTAGTATCTTGTTTATTATTCTATTACAATAACTCTTTTGTATGGTAATTACATGTGCAAATAATAGTTAATTTTAACTTTTCTGTGTACATTTCGTTTCAATAAGATAAAATTAGAAATATCATCTCATTAAAAAATGAAACAGAAATGAGTATCATCAATAATGACACAAAGCATTTAAGAGGAGCACTTGTAGTGGGGTAACGTGGGGCCACGTGAGATGTCACATCAATTGAGACACACTTGACATTTAGAAAAAGAGGCTTGGGTTTTTTATCATAAGAAATTTAATTATTAACTTATATGCCAACTCTTCTTTCTCCTTACTTTGCTATGAAAAAACCTTCGATTCACTTGATATTGTAAGGATTTGCTATTGTAGTTAAAACTATATGAGAAGATAGAGATGCATCATGTACGTACACATAGACATACATATGCAGCAACGTTGGTTAAAAAGGGGAAAAAAGAAATATGAGAAGTACACTTTGTTGTTCCCAGACGGACCAAACCTCTATCACTTAACAGATAATATGAACTCCATAATTATGAAGGAACATTAAGAATTTATGGAGACTTTTCCATAGCAACGTGTTAACAGCATGTAACACATATCCAAGTATTGCCACCTAATCAATTTTCAAGAAAAGATATCAAAACCAAATTGGAAAACAAAGAAAGTAAAATAGGCATCCTTCCGTTAGCTTACACGTAACTAATTGTACAGGTGGGCTTGGCCCACTTCATTCATCACCTTTATATATAGCTAAGTCTATTCACTTAACAACAAATCACAAAGAGGCTTCGGTTTTTTTGTCATAAGAAATTTATGTCCAAGCTTTGAGGCTTATAAGCACAAGTGTGCAATGCATGAATTTTTGTAAAATGACTGTGATGCCCCTCAAAATTGCTAAGCAAGCATGTTGACGATCCTGCCAAGTGTTCATAAATTTAAGCTAGTGTTTGGCTATAAATTTTGGATCAGATTTGAAAAATATATCTTTAAATATCTGCTTGGTCATAAATTTTGGATTAAATTTTGAAAATCTTGTCTTGAAAAGAATTTTAAAGACCTGTTTGGCCAAACTTCTAAAAGCAGTTCATTTTAAAAAGTACTTTTCAAAAAAGTACTTTTCAAAAAAGTACTTTTGGCTAAAAGCAGTTTGTGTTTGACCAATTAATTTAAAAAATACTTTTGAGAAGCAATTAGTGTTTGGCCAAGCTTTTAAAAAGTGTTTCTATGTGTATTTTTCTCAAAAGTGCTTTTCAAAAAAGTGCTTTTGGGCAAAAGCTATTTTTTTGAGCTTCTGAAAAACTGCTTCTGCTACTCCCCAAAAACACTTATTTTCTCTCAAAAGCTTGGCCAAACACCTCATTTTTTTTTTTAAATAAGCACTTATTGAAAAAATAAGTACTTTTGGGGGAAAAAATAAGCTTGGCCAAACAGGCTATAAGTCCCAAAAACTGGTCTCCGCTCACAAAACTTCTAAATTTTCCAAGTCAAATGCATGTTTACACAACTTAAAAGTTTAAAAAACACAACTTCAAAAACTCAAAATTTTCACTTTTAAAATTTCAAATTCAAAATCTATGGCCAAAAGGAAGCCAATTTTTTAAAGCGGAGTTAATTAAATGATTTTAAAATTTATGTTCTAAAATAAGTTATATATTTGTGTGCTATTAAATCATGTCATTAAGAATCAAACAAATATCTGATAAATATTATTAACATGGGTGAAAATATTATCCAGAACAACAACAATTTAATAATCAATACAAATTTATTAACTATTTCTGAATAATGTGTGATAAAGATTTTTAAAAAATTGGTTTAATCTGATTTTTTTGAATAATTTAATTTGTAATCTATTTCTGAGCTGTCTACCTTAAATGTTGTGTACTCGGGCAAACCGTAAATGAGTTTGTTTCTTTAATCTATTTTTTTTTTCATGAGTCTTTATTAATTTTTGGGAATATATAGTTAGTACTTTGGTTTGAGAAGTTAAAAAAGAAGAGATATGCACTGTCATTACAGTGACATCAGCAACTTAGGGGAATGAAACGAAAAAGAACAAATTGTGAGCCCACCATGAAATGTAATCTTTCAACGTGCTAAATGACACTAAATGACGAAAATGCCCCTCAGATATATAGAAGGACGGACGACGATCACTGACGATGAAAAAAGGCACCAACTGGTGCTTATATATAGTAGTAAATTGTAAAATACATTGTATCGTTACTTGAGAGTAATTTCTCTTGTATCCATGCTTTTGGCCATTGATTATTTTACTTGCTTTCTAGGTTAGTTTACATTTTTGCATTAGTTATAATTTTCTCAAAACCAAAATATTATCAAGTGTTTGGCTTAGTGTAGAAAGTGAAAAATTCCTTACTTGCTTGATAACCTAGTATATTGTTCCTTGTGGGATTCGATCCCGACTCATAGTTGGGTAATTTTATTGCATACGACCGTGTACACTTTCTCTTTGAGGAGTGAATTTGGACGTTATTATGTCCCATGCAGCAGGCTGCCAGAAACTAGAAACCATTTGTTTTTTGAATGTCAATTTACACAGCAAATCTGGCAGCAACTACTCAGATGGCAACAATGGGATAGGAGAATCCAGACGTGGGAAGATGAATGGCGATGGGTACAGCAGCAGTCTAGAGGTAAGCACCCAAAGAGAGTAATCTTAAAAGCTAGCCTAGCTACTACAGTATATGGAATTTGGATTGAGCGGAATACGAGGGTGTTTCAGAAGAAGAGGGACACTATAGAAAGTATACTACACAAGTTGAAGCTCAATATTTGCATCAGAGTTCG
Organism: Lycium barbarum; assembly: GCF_019175385.1. Classification (NCBI taxonomy): domain Eukaryota; kingdom Viridiplantae; phylum Streptophyta; class Magnoliopsida; order Solanales; family Solanaceae; genus Lycium; species Lycium barbarum. Next base: position 15,945,487 of record NC_083347.1, read on the forward strand.
AGACAACTCCAAACTAGCTAGTTACACCAGATCACTGGAAGTGTAGGAGTGATTTTTTTTGGTTTGTTGGATAGATAGGATTTGTAAATGGGATAGAGGATATAGTAGTTGAGAGGGGAGGGATTGTTTAGTCCACCCCTGCTTTGTAACTAGGAACTTGGTGATTAATAAAATTCTTTTAATTGCCAAAAAAGTAAAAATGAACCGAGGAAATAGTTCCATTACTATATCAAACTGTAGAATCTACTGGACCTTGTCTGTTGGGCTTGTCAAGGCTGTACACTTTTGTTTGTTGGCGACCCTGCAGCGCGCCGAGAAAACAGTGCGTTGTTATGTTGGATTTATTTAAGACTTTTTCAAAGTGACCAAGAAATAAGTAGGGCCTGGTAATGGGTCATTGCTACTTATGTCCTTATTTTGTGTAGTGTGAAATTTTTGCCTCTCATGATGACTTCTTTTGTAGACATAAATTTATATATTTGCATTATAATATCTCATAAGTTATGTCCGACGCTCTTAAAAACCCACCAATTTGAAGGGAAAATCGTGCAATTTCTCATATTTGCACCTTTAGAGGTGGTTTTGGCTGCTAGTTAGAATTATGCGCAGGTATTAGTAATGCATAGATTAGTTATATAGAGTTTAGTTATGCAGGGATTAGTAATACAGTCAAACCTCTCTATAATAGCAGCGTTTGTTTGAAAATTTCATGGCTGCTATAGTGAGGTGTTATGTATGTATACTGGCATTTAATGTTTAGATATCATTTAGCTGTTATAAACAAAAGTATGTAATAAACGGAAAAAATACCTGTTAACTTTAAAATCTCAATTGATTTTCATATTGCAAAATTGAAAAGACTAATAAATTCATAACAAGTTATACCAAACCGATAAAGAATTCGACCAAAAAAATCGATAAAGAATTAAAATCTAAGGTACATGTGCATTTGAAATTAATTAAAAATTTAAATATTTCAAGTTTGACGTAAGAAGTCTACAATTGTGGGTTGTTCATAAATTTCAGTCTCCTAGTGATAATATAACTCTTGAATTGACAAAGGTTTTGTAGAAACCGGTTCAAATATAACATGAAAAATCGGTTCCGGAGAAAATGAGGCCGTTATAATGAAATGTCGTTATAGCGAATGACAATTATAGAGAGGTTTGACTGTATATGGTTTAATTATGCTGGACTTAGTTATTCTTGTATCAGTTATTCCATCTTCTACCTTGCATAAATAATACATAAATTTTCTCATAATTTGTTATGTGGGATTGTAAACTGGTAACTAAAACGCTACCAATGAAATTACCCGATTTTAATACATGAATAACTTACTTCTTACCTGGTTTCATAACTGCTGCTGTCCAATTGAACTTTCTCATAACTTTCTCCTACGTATTAAGCAAACAAAAGAGAAACCAAAAAAGGGAAAACAAAGAGCAACAATAAGAACCTGAGGAACGATTCTAACGCATCTAGGCTAACAAGTGAACTCTTTTTTTGTCTCTCATAAGTTGCTAATTAAGTATCACATTATTTTTTGGTGATTTGTTTATGCTAGGCATCTATTATTATCAGTTCTAGTAAGTAGAATATTTACTCAAATAGCACTTCCAAGGTTACAATATACTGGTGGTGCATAATTTACCAATTGGAAAATTCTATTGAACAACTTATATAATACTCCTAAGCGGTCGGCATATCATTATATACGTAAATGCATATATAGGTTTCACATTCGAAATTTTTATTGGAAGTTGATATTCAGACTCTAACATTGACAATGAATAACTATGAATACACAGATGGAAACGGCTCTATTTTATTTTTTACTCCATATCGGTCAATAATTGTGACAGGAAGTTAGGTATCCATTTACTTTTTAGTTTTATTGAAAAAATATTTCCCATTGAATTGACTTTACAGATCATTTATTTGGCTTGTTGTCGTTACTCGTTAGTATATATGCTAACTACAGAAACTTTGGATTTACTGAATAAGTGATGGAGTGGTAAATAGTATGAGTACTAATAAGTATCGTACCTGTTTCTTTGGTACATCACTTGAAATCATTTCAATACTATCCATAAATCATATAGTAGTAACAACCTGTTTTCTTCGGGGGCCATATCTTGGTAACATCACGTCACATGACAACACTACTTTAATTTAATCTAAGCCTTATTCTCTAAATATTTGAACCGTTTTTTTTTCATCCTTCCTTTTCTCAAACACATAAAATGTGTTTTGTTTAACATTTCTTAGAAGTAATTAAGTAAACAATTGACAATAGTTTCACTGGGTGAGATTGACCGGTTAGACGAAAGCTAGGGCTACTTCCTCTCCACCTTGTCCTTCTGAAAATATAAAACGAATTTGTATATAAAGAAAACTCATTTAATTGATACGTGTACATACGCTTACCATTTACCAATTCGACATACAATGTTTATGCTGTAGCATATGATAATCATATTTTCTCCACTAGCCAAAAAAGAAAAAGAAAAATGATATGTTGAGTAAAAATCATCCTTCCCCGTGCTAATTGGAGTATGAAGAACCAATCTTTTTGTTTTCCTCATAATTATTATGGAGGCTAAACAAAATTAACAAAGCATATGATTAACACGACATAGACTTTTTGTCCCCAATCCCCATCGCGGTACCTAAAACTACCAAATTATTTTGACGACACTGATACTAAAGAATGAATTCAATACTAAAGTAGGCTAAACTACTTGGCTATGTAGAGTGAATATCTTCATGTGCACCCAACTTTGACGAGTTTAAAACTTCACACGAAATCACCTATAGTTTGTAGATAGGAGGTAAAAGTAGCCGCTAGGTTTTTTTTTAAAGAACGGATGGGATTTCTCACAGAATTATGAAAACAAATTGGCAAATTCATGATTTATGTCTCTGAATTGACAAATCTTATTCTAGTCCTTATGATTTTTTCTAAGCATATTTAACTCTCAATTAATTGGAATATTCACTTTTGATCTCTCTACTTGTAAATCTTTACAGATTTATCGAATTATTAACTGTAACTTCATCTGATATAATTAGTCATTGTCATAGTAAACTTGTGTTGTTACATAATATTTTGGGAGTGTTAAAGTATGAGAGATAGTCTATATATAATATGTTTACTCCACTAAAGGACCAAAAATTAATATTTTAATTTATTGAAGATGAAATATGCTTATTAATATATTATCGTGACCAAAATCAGAAACTAGTAATAACTGAGACACCGAATGCGCTTTAATTTTTATCCCAAACAAATTTGAAGGAACCTTTAAAAAGTGTTACTGATATTACCCCTTAATATTTTTGTAAAAAAAGAAAATATAGTCTCACAAAACTTGCTGTCCCCTCATGAATCCTGCCTTTGCCAGCATTGCAGCCCTTTTCTTTTTATAACAAACTAGCATTTTATTCGTCTCCAAAGAATTGGGAGTATTACATTTGTTTTGAGGAAATTCAGCTAGATACAAATGTCCCCAATCTTTCCTGAAGGATAACTAAGGCTACCTTTTGTACATTGAGATGAAGTAAATGCATTTTTATGTTAAATTACAATTATACAAGGCTCCTATGATTAAAGGAGGTTCAATAAATACATGTTAGTCTTTTCCTTATTAGCTATATTCATGGCTAATGCATTCCATCTGGCCAGTAAGCAGTATCATAAGTTCTCTAATAATTTGTGGAGGAAGCTTACTATTGTTAGTGAAAAGTTCTGTATTTGTAAGATCATGAATAGAATCCTTATCAATTTTGCCTTCTCACAACAAAAATATTGAAAACATGATTGAGAAATTATTTTCATATGTAGTAGCGTTGAAAATTTTATCTCCATATGTAATAGCATTCCAATCAAATTTCTTAGACAAAAAATCTTTATCATGTCAAATTGATTGCAGCTAAAACTGGACCAATATTGTCTAAATGTATTATTATCTCATATATATGTAATTATGTACTGCGTGCACATATTGGACATAACGAGTTTAGTTTACCCTGGCATTAAAAAAAAAAAAGAGATCTGATTAACTAAAAGTCGTCGCGTCCAATAAACTACTTAAAAAGAATTCTGATCTTTCACCGTTGAGGTTGTTATTATACTTATTAATCTAGTAAAGAAGCTGCCAAGTTTGAAAAAGATTAAGAACTACGATGATCACAAAGTAATCATGACCCATTTATTAATCCTAAGTACCACTATATAATAAAATAAAATATACGGTTATGCAGCTGATGATATATTCCATCTTTTTCTAAAGTAAAAGCTATAGATTCTGAATATTATATTAATATCCTACAGATATGCTAATAATTATGAAGATATTTTAAAACAAACGGTATAATATTAGATCAGTTCACATATATCAATTCAATAAACATGTTTTGAGACTTGTCACCATCATTAGGCTATAAAATTGGAATTATAAATTAAACACACTACTTTTTTTTTTTTTCCAAAAAAACTGAACTAATCAATTTATTAATCTACACTTCAAAATCCCAAAAGAGAGATGCCATCCATCTGCTGTTAGTAAATTAACCATCTCGGAACAGAAAACATCCATAAATCGCACAACAAATGTATTGAGAATAGTTCTTTGTGAGAATTGTAATTGCTACCACCTAAAATGGAAGTACATTTTAGTTTCATTGGCACAAAGGAATGGGAAAGTGTGCGTATTATGCAGCTAATTGCTCTTCACTGCATGCTCTGAAACCGTTTGACAATCATGAGGCTCATTTCCATATAGCGTTGTGCACAGTTGGTTAGACAATTAGTTTCACTGGAGCTGAACTTGCTTCCAGGTGTTCCAGTGATACATTTATCCCAGCAAGCACTTGTAAGCTTTCCAACCATTTCATTGATCATGGCCCTTTCCTTCTCTTGATTGAGAAAATTCTGCAATTCTGGGGACTGAAGAGCTGAAGGATCCATCCAAACTTTCACTCAACAAATCTAATTTTAATTAAACACACTACAAGCTGGCATCAACAAACTAATATCATATTTGGATCTACAATTTACATCAACGAAACAAAGCTTCTTGGATTCTAATTAAAAGAAAAAGGTGACAGTCATGCTATTATAAGCCAAGGGGCCACATTATACATACATTTGTATGTGAAGTAAACTAAAATAGTGGAGTACAAAGAAAGTTTAAAAAGATTTAGCATTATTAGCAAACTACGTAGGACATATCCAAAAAGGTGGACCAACTATATCAAAGCTGGACTTTTTGGGCAGTTATTAATTCAACGTATGCTTTCATTTCAAATATTCAAAAGCTTCATCAAAGTTGAGACGAAACGTATTAAAAGTAACACGACATGCAAGTCAATTAGTAATAAATTAGTTTAAATCCCAAATTAATTGAGGTGAGATTATAAGATTCGTCATATTTAAAACAGTTTTTGATTTAGTAAGGATTCAAATATTTTATTCCACTAGCTCTGCATGTGCAAGACGTCGATGTCTCTAAGTCAACCCTTGGATTAGGTTATTGACTTTCAAGAAATATCATACTTATAGTTAAGTTGCAGAAATATTACTACTAGTTAGGTGGCTTTTATTGTTAACCAGTTACAAGCTTCAGTGTATTTTAAAATTTGAAGTCTTCTCATTTACAATATTAGTGAAAGCGAAGTTTATATATGCATCCTATGATTTACTTTCTCTTCATCTTTTTTATCCATCTAGCGGGTGGAATGGCATGTAATGGAGATGTGCACAAGGTGATCCAAAATTTATAGAAAGTCGGAAACTGACATGTTTATATTTAGTTCCTTCAGACACGGGCATAGGTATGTTGTGATGTATGGGACTATGGGTTCATTCAAATTTAGTTGTTAATTTATTCGGATCCGATGTATAGTATGTGTTAATTCAAAAACTTCATAATGAGTACAAATAACTAAACTCGAAGCCCCCCAGGGGTAATTAGCTCAATTGACGAATCTTGTGTCTTACATCACAAGTTCGAGCTTGCGCAAAACGAACTAAATTCAGTATTAAGTGGACAAACGTAGATTGGGCCGTCAGCCTGAGTTACGCAGGCTTCAGTTGGCTCTGGACGAATTACTTGGTAAAACAAACCTCTGGAAATTAAAGCTTGTTAAAAGTAATTCAGAGGGTGATGACCTAGCTTACGCATTGAAGTTTATATTTTGCGAAATAGAATCTCGAACGTAGCGAGTATGGTCAGCATTGGTCACTAGCAAGATCAAGTACTCCAAGCTAACCTGAAACTGGCTCAGAAAAGATGTGCAGAGAATCAGAAATTAAAGAAGAATATCTTTTGAAATCATACTTACTACGGAGTATATAATACAGTGGGTAATGACTTATAGCGTGAAAAGTAGCTTGGATTTTAGAACTCTGTTGGCTTAATAGTAATGCAGACTTCTTATTTTCAACATCACGATTTAAAGTTGATGTGCTATTTATCTACTAGATGAGCACATTAAATTGTTGCAGAACTGAAGAAGCATCTCCAGTAAATGAGTCATGATTCATCAAGTAGCATTTGGAGCAGGAAAGGAATATATTTGTATCGGAGAAATTAAAATGGCGGCCCCTTGCACGCGCCCTTTTGTAACTTTCAAGTAAGAACTTGTACCAGACAACTTCCCAACATGACAAATTGATTCTCTTAAAGATGTTTTGATAGCTTTAAAATACTATCTCTTCAAGTGGGCTAATGGAGTTGGGTGTTAGTATTGGTAGTATGCAACAACAGAAGGATGCCCTTATGAAGAACAGTAGTTTTTAGAGTTAAAAAGGAACATCTATTAAATGAGAAACTAATTATTCTGTACGCCATAAAAGAAGTGCCTTGTCAAGTATAGCTTAAAAAAAGCAACGGACTCGGAATATAAACATTATTGTGGATTATGAGTTCTGAAATGCATTTTATATATACTTACCTGGGTGGGTGGAATGACCATTTGTCACTGATTTTGGGCAATTCGCACATTTTAAACTAATTTTTGGAGTTGAGTTAGATTCAACTCTCGTTTCACCCAATATTGGATCCCTATATTATCTTGGTCGCACTCCAGTTTTGACAGGCTTTAACGTGCAAGAGTGTTAAAAAGTCTCACATCGATGAGTAGGATGACAATTTATCTCCTTGTTTGAACTTATGCACTCCTCACCTGTTGAGCGAGGTTTTGAGGTTACATTAGTAAGTCTAAGGTGCATTTCTTATCTTTTTTTTTTTATCCAAACATTTCTTATCATTTGCCATTGCGTAAAAATGGGGGTGTTCTATCTTTTGGTGCTCATAGAAAAAGAAGGAAAATATGGTTTCTTTAATAATACAGAAAGAAGGAGAGAAAATGAAGAGCACATAAAAACAAGAACATAAACGGATTCTCCAAAAACGAGAAAACTTTAGAGCAACATATTAGAAAAAGGACACCAATACGCAAAATCCATAAGGTGAATGGCTGATAAATACACTCCACCTACTTGCCTACTTTTATTACTTGCTTAGCAGCTGTCCATGATACATATGCTACTTACTGCTAATATACAGTGCTGGCTGGCAGTGGCACATAGCTAACCACATTGCCTATGGAAAATAATTGTTAGCCTCGTTTCCGTTGGAAAAGGGAAAACAGAGTCACATGGGTCATTGACGACCTTTTCCTATGCAATAATGAAAACTTTTTCATGTCTCATTTTTATCCAATGACAGTCTCTATATATCCCCCATTTGTGGTTAGCATTTTGCTATGCACTTTTTTTTGAAAAATTCTCCTTATGGTAACTTTATTTACGTAAAGTAAATAACAATTCAAGTAAAGCATATTGCTTGAATTAAGATAGTGATAGTATGTATACTCTGCGTTTGAATGAAGCTAAAGTTCCACATTGTGTCTCTAATATCGTCATATATAATTAAAACAACCAGTTAAAGAGTCGTGAATGAATCTCTTTTCCCTTGGAAAAAATAAAAAAAAAACAAAATCCAAAATGGAGTTTGTTTTATAAGGTATATATAAACTCTTGAATTTTCGTCGGGAATGATGGCTCCAAAAAAGCAGACCCCAAAGTCACTACCGCTACGAGACTAAGAAGCATGCACCAACAATTCATACACTACAATAATTACAGCTAAGATTAGAAACAAAAATGAAGACGCAATAATCTTCATCACTACTATTGCAGGCATCAGCAATCCATGCTATTCCCCCATTTCTCCACCATCATCACACTCTTATCCTTTTTGTCGTAAGTTTTGACCTAAATGTTTTCGTCCCAATCATGGCTTAAGGAAAAAAAGAGACTTTCTCCGTTCATTTTTACCTGTCAATTTTCGAGAGTCATATTACATGAACTTTGACCAATATTTTAAGATGTCATTTTTCATTATATCAATATGAGAAGAACTATAACTTAGAGCATTTTTCGTATAGTTTTAAAACATCTAAATTTCATTTTAAAATGTTTAATTAATCTAATTCAATTTAGTTTGAAAGATTAGTCAAATTGACCGCAAAACATAACAAATATATGTGAACAGAAAAAGAAGAATATAGAGTCAATAAATTGAATGAATGTAATTATCTAAACATAATTTTATTCCTAATTTATGAGTTTAGTTGAACTTAAATCCAACATGAATAGTTGGGCTTAAGTGGGGTCGTGCATTGAATAGGAGTAAAAAACGCCTTTGGGTTCATTGTTAAACCAGTAAAAGCTACAAAAGCCTCCATGAGAATTGAGAAGAGTGCCTATAAGTGCATAAACTATTGACAAGTACACTTCTCAAAAAACCTCGTCCTCTTCCCATGTGAAGGATTTTACGTTTTTCAACCCCTTCTTCCCCAATCTCCCAAATACACCATCCATCCTCTCACAGATGAGACTCGAATCCTGTATTGTATAAACAATCCACAGAGAAAAAACTGTATACTGATAACTGATGATGTGTATTTCATAAGGTTGTATTGCCAAATTCAATCATGACACTTGTCTGCAATGTTTGGCCAACTCTGTTAATTTTTTCAACTTTCACCAAACCAGGAACCATAACCCCATCTTATATTAGAAAGAAAAGAAAACACACACACACACACACTCTATCTCTCAGTAACCCCATCTATATTAGAGAAAAACACACACACACACACACACACAAAAAGTCTCTCTCTATCTCAAGGGCTCCCACTAAGAGTCACCACCCACCCCCCTGTTATACCCCCAACCCCAGCCCTACCCCACCCCCTCATCGTAAAAACTGGTTTTCTCTATAAAAAGCCCTAAAAGGCTCCTCCTTTTCAACGCATTTCCCACCAGATCTCTTGGACTCACACTCCTTGGAGATACGTGCTTGTTGAGGCTTTCTCATCTGATAACACCTCTACTCTTTCTCGGTCCTTCTCTCTCTCTAAAATGCATTTGCAGTCATAATCTGTATATCTATATATCTTGCATCCACACACACACACACACACATATATATACATACCCATTTGTTATATTCGATTCTTTTTTGTTTTCTTTTAGGTAAAAGTTTCGATTTTGATTCTGAAAAAAAATAAAAATCCTTTTTTCTTGGTTAACAGAGAAGCGATATTGCGCGTCATCAATGGAGAGTAACGGGATGATGTTGTTCACGGAAGAAGAGCTGAGGGAGATAAGTGGAGTAAAGAGAGGAGATGATTACGTGGAAGTGATGTGTGGGTGCACCAGTCACCGATATGGTGATGCTGTTGCTAAACTTAGGGTTTTCTCTTCTGGTGAACTACAAATCGACTGTGATTGTACCCCTGGTTGTGATGAAGGTTCTCACATATTTTTATTCCTCCTCAACTCTCTATACAAAATGGGTTTGCGTCAAATAATGCATGTTATGCGTTTTTCTCTAGAGAGCCATTTTGCTTTATGTATAAGATTTTATGTGTATGTTAATTTGCTTGAGAGAGGACCAGTGCCGGCACTAGGATTTTTACTAAAGGGTGTCAAAATATAAGAAAGTAAATTAAGGGTTTGAACGCATAGTATATATAATAAAAAGAATTATTTTTACGTATTTATACAGTGTAATTTTTGGACGAAGGGGTGTCGGATGCATGTGGCTCCGCCACTGGAGAGGACAAGTTCTTTCTGATATTATAAGATACGAAGCCTCCCTACCTTATAAAGGTCTGCGTATATTCTAACCTCCTCAGACCCCAAAATGATGGGATTATACTGAGTATATTGTTGTTGAAGGCTGCTTAGCCTAATCCTTGAGGTTGTGTGTATTTCTTTATGATTCTTTGGCATTTGTATTCGACTGATAAGCATGTCGACAAAGCTAGATATACATTGCGTGTTCGATGTGTGATAATATTCTTTGATTGCAGGTTTAGTTGTTAAAAGGGGTCTGACCTTTTGATGCAGAGTTTTGCTATACCAACTCTTCAAAGCGTGTGTCTTCTGGTTGATGGTTACAATCAAGATATTGGCTAAAACAAACTTACTGGTTCTACCATTTCTATAACATTGTCCTAGTGACCATGACAACTTTATTAAAACTATCAACTCTTAATTTTATGTTTATTCGTGGGGCTTGTGTAGGGACTAGTGCACTGTTTTGGTTGAATACTTAGCTGTAATATGAGCATAAAGCATTAGAGTAATGATTTTCGGGGTACACTTCTTAAAGGATCTCTTAAGTAAAGAAATTTTATACTATCATACAGCAGATTCTCTCGACAGCATTTGTTGTCAGAGGATCTCTCTCTTTTTTTTTTATCATTCACTATATATGTATCTTCTCGGTTTCTTCCTTTCTTTATTACAATCATAAGCCACAAAGAAACGGTTATGTACTTGATAATAACATTCCACAAGAGGAATTATCTGATAAAGTACATTAAGTCCTACACTTGTACTTGTGCTACTTAACAAGAGTCTTTTTCTCTGTCTGAAATCTAGATAGTCAGTTTCTTAGTTGTTATTTCTTGTATGTGCTCATGAACATAGAAGTGCATTCAGTGACACTTTCACTTTCTTTACCCATATACGAATTTGTTTCTTCATTTATAAATAGATTTCATCTTTGGCTCTACCGCTATTTGCTTTCTGATCTTCAATTGCTAGTTTTGTTTTCTGATATCGCTGGTTCATCTATGAATAAAAATGAGCAGAGTAACTGAATGTGTTATGTAAAATTTTATACGTATGCCCTCGCTTTTACCTTATTTCATACACTTCTTGTGCCAGACAAGCTGACTCCAGCTGCATTTGAGAAGCATTCTGGGAGAGAAACTGCAAGGAAATGGAAGAATAATATATGGATCATTGTCAATGGTGACAAAGTTCCTGTGGTAAAGACTCCACTGCTAAAATATTATAATCAGTCTTCAAAGCATGCTAATGGGTCACATAGATCACAAAATGGAAAAGCTTGTCATCGTGACGAGTTTCTAAGATGCACAGAGTGCAGGAAAGAGCGCAGGTTCCGTCTCCGTTCAAAAGAAGAGTGCAGAAGTTACCATGATGCTTTGGCGAATGTGCATTGGAAGTGCTCTTGTATTCCTTATGACAAGTATGTTCCTCCTTCTCTGGATTCACCACCCTCTTATACATTCATGTTTATGTTGATTTTGCCCTAAAAGAAAGATTCTTTAATTGCTCAAAGTTACAATTTATCTCGTCCACTGTACTGTGAATGGTTGCAGAAGTCATGGGGTGGAAATATAGTTGCATCGTGTTAGATTATCTTGGAAGTCTTTAGTTAATTCATGAGTGCTCTTACCTTTGTGAAATCCGTAAACGATTTGCTTTCGTACTTCAATCATTTTGATCACTCCTTTTAGTACTCCTTATAGTTTAGCTTCATGAAAGATCAGGCAGTACGCATTTTATCGGTGTATTATATCCATTCTATCTCTGCTAATGAAAAATGAAAGAAACTTCATATGATAATGGTGAAATCCTGGCGAAACGAGGAAAGTCGTGAAAGATCAAAGGTCAAATGAGCATTTGATAGCCTTTTATATCAACAGAAGTAAAAGGCAGGCAACACTGACCCGGAAGTCTTCATTTTAAGCAACCATCTCATCCTGTAGAACCTAGTCATTGTCATTTTGTGCATGCTGTGCAATCTGCATGTTGGAGAGAAGGATTTAAATAAATAATTGATCTTCATCCTAGCGAACTGTCATGAGCACATTACCTTATGATCTGAATGTTTCTGGTTGGCAACACTGACCCGGAAGTCGATTTAAAGAAAGAATTGATCTTCATCGTAGCGTACCGTCATGAGCACATTACCTTATGATCTGACTGTTTCTGGTTCCTACATGAAGAGCATTAAAGAGAATTAACAGCATCTTCTGTCAATGCCTTCATTCCTTTCAACTGTAAAACTAAGTAGCTGGCTTTAAATTTAGTGTTGTCCAATATACCATTCTGTATTTGCATACAAAGTAATATGTATTTGATTGTGAGGACTTATTTCACCCTCTAAGACTACGCATTCATGTATGACCAATAAACTTCAGTGTACATTCTAGTGGAAGAGCTACTCTTAGTCCGTGGTGGGAAGGGAACTCATATGCCCTTGTTCCCACATACAAGTTAAATAGCATTGTGGTTTTGATGATGTATGAAGTGTTAAGAGATAAACGATGACCGGAAGTAAAGCTTAATTACAGATATTACTGCATTAAAATAGCTATCAATTTATTTTCCAGACGTAGTGTCTCTCAAAGAACTCTGTTTACTAATCATACACCCATGGTATCTCTGCTTATGGTCTGAACTTGCTTGTCTAGTTGAGAGAGCCTTTTGTTTTGTTAGATTTTAGAAGTCAATGACTTGTTCTTGAGAGGAATACCTGTTTATTTCGAGCATTGAAATTTTGGAGTGTCATCCTATAACTAAGTTGGAATATTAGGCATTACGAAATCTGGTCTTGATGCCTTTTAGTTGGATGTACTCCACGGCACATGTCATCTACTTTCTTGGTAGCCCCCTTTCACTCTGTTGGATCTGACATTTTGTAGTCCCAAGTGAAGTAAAACAATTTGTTGATTCATGTCCCATTTTATTAGTTGGTCGAATACTAAGTGATGTAAAGGAGTTTGCTGATGCATGTCCTAGCTTATTAGGTGGTAAAAAGCTTTCCTTGTTGCTTGATATGCTGTCTGACCGATCTATGTTGTTGTAGTTGTTGAACTAACAAAAGCATTCAATTTCAATGTTACCAAAATGTGCTTTTATGTTTGTTTGTAGAATGGAAAATTCCTTTTATCATTTCTTTTTCTATTTCTCTCTTGGAGCCGGTCGAACTGGAATTGTCTAAAACTAACTTCGAAGATATCTTAGTCCTCAAAATGTCTAATTGTTTCATTTTTTCTAATTTATATGTTTCAGAGTTTCATGTGATGATGAAGAAGAACGAGCAAGCCGTAGGGTGTACAGGGGATGTTCTCGTTCTCCGACATGTAAAGGTTGCACCACCTGTGTTTGTTTTGGTTGCGAGATATGCCGATTTTCAGACTGCAGTTGCCAGACGTGCAGCGATTTCACAAGGAATGCAAAAGCCTGATTATTCTATAATTTGTTTCCAATTTAAATGGGGTATGTTTTCCCCATCATTAATTCATTTGAACCCCTGCTGTCCATGTTTTTGCTGAATATTAAACCCAAATTTACATTTACAATCAAAGGCTTTTCTCTCTCTAATATATTGGTGCATCTGCATCATGCATGCATGCTCAGATATTTGACTGTTTCCATTTTGATTTCTTTGGAGCTGGTGATTTTTAGGTAAAAATGTACATGGTACATTTGTGAGGTTTGTTTATTTAATTCTTGTTCGTACATACATGGTAAACCTGTGTCCGGTGTTTAAAGAAAGAATAAACCTCTTATCTCTGCTAAAAGTCATATTAAAGTATTTCCATAAAGATGGTTTCCACCATTCTAATTTCGCTTTTCTGTTATTGCGTTACAAAGAGCACCCAATTAATTTAATTATGCCTTGTAGAAATAGAATTTTTATTGTCCATATAACTAACATCAAATGGACGCTCTTTATTGATGGAGAAAAAAGAGAAACCATTTATAAACCTCTTTTTTAATGGAGAAATAATTTGCAAGACTTAAATCAGTCTTTTTCCATGAAAGCACAAAGTCTCTGACCTCGTCATCACTATAAAAGCAAAAGCTCCCAGCAAAAGTGTAAAAGTTTTGTACTTTTTGGCAAGCAAAGTTGAAGAGTGAATTAGAAGTAAATATACAATGCCAAAAGCTACGACAGAGTGATCTAATGGACCATGTACCCATCGCCACGTCTTGGTCAACTTGAACGAGTCTTGCAGAAAGAATAGAATTATCACCCGATATTTGTCTTGCATATTGCTCTTCGATTTCTGTGACTATCGTTTCTTATACTTAGACTATAATATTGTTTCGTTGCAGTTATTGTTCCTTTTGTTAGAATGCTTTGTCATGCACTCATGCCATCTTTAGTATTTTGCTATTGCTTATTTACTTCCGCTATTTTTGTTCCATACTGTTTTTATATGCTTTCTTTGAGCCGAGGGTTCCGAGATAGGGGTAAGGTCTGCATACGCACTACCCTACCCCGACTCCACTTGTGAAATTATATTAGGTTTGTTATTGTTGTTGTATTTATCTGGCATATACTTTTATGAATCATTTCATACGTATTTGGATTTTGGTGCAACCACCAAGTACGACTGAGTAATTTTTCAGCGAAGTTCCCTATTAGCCCCAATTGAGATGGTATTTTTGAGCTCTTTCGTTTCTTTGTGGGGAGGAGGGGGGATATCCTGCAAATAAAGTCGAAGAATTTTAATCAATCTATATTTAACCTTTTCATTTAATGAGAGACCTGTTAATTTATAAATTAATTAAGGTCTTTTTGTTTCAAAAATCCTCATGCGGAGTAAATTAACCACTCCAAACTGAAACAACCCCATTTTAGGCAAGTTCTGGCTCTCCATCTGTTGCTAAATATATATTGGGTATAATGTTGTTTAAAATGGAAATTATGGATAAAAGTCTGACCGACTATGTATGTAGTGTAAAATTCTCATTAATTAATGAACTAGTAACAATAAAGTACTTACTACATAACAATGACTATCGAACTCGTAATAGAGCTCCCAGAGGATAGCAATGCAGTACTTCCACTATTATATACTTTCTTAAAAGGATTATCCATTTTAAGACAAGGAACTACTTTTCCATGTTCTTTGTTATTTTCTTATTTTGACATAATGAATATGCGGCTCCCTAAACTTGCCCCTTCTTTCCATTTTGGTACCTTAACTAAGTGTTGTTCGTATTGAATCCCTGAACTCGTCCTCAAAAGTTAAAAGTGTCTAGCAAACTCCCTAAATCTGATTTTTATTAGAAGCAGAAATTAAATTGGGGAAATGAAGGTGGAGTAATATCTTAAACATGTGGTAAGCTATTCTTTAGGTTATGGACGTGTCAGTATCTGCTCTTCCACTGTCAGCTTAATTTTTCTTTTTTTCCCCCTCAATTGCTGCTAATCTTAGCTAAAAGATGGCATAATTAAATTAGAATATATATTAGCATGTTGCTACATTGAAGATGGAATATTATGTAAGTCGGATTGTGTTTGATAAACACACTTGAGGACGAGTTCAGGGGTACAATAGGAACAACACTTAGTTGAGGTGCTAAAATGGAAAAAAAAAAGACAAGTTTAGAGAGCCGCATATGCATTAAGTCTCTTATTTTTTATATTATTCAAATACTCAACAGTTTTTTTTATAAAAAGAAAAAAAAAGAAAAAAAAAGACATCGACTCAATAGTTGATCTACTAAGTCAATAACATTAAACTCCTCCTTCCCTTCATCTGAAGAAAGAAAAAGAAAATATACCAATTAAAAGGAAAACATTTAAGCAAATTGTTTAACCCCAAAAAAAACAATTGTGTAACTCGCATGCACTTCTTTTTTCTGTTAAACAAGAATGCGATCTCTTTATACTTAAAAATAATTTAATTCGAGATTCTTTATTTTACCATTAATGAGATGATTTATATCCATGTGGAATTACACTGAATATGTTATTTTTGTTGTTGTTAAGATGATTTATATCCACACAAATATCTTAACTTGTTTTATTTAGATCACAAACCACATACCCAATTAAAGTACATCACATAAAATTGGAAAGGATGGAGTAATGAAGAAGCTCATGCCGAGACTGCAATGATAAAAAGGTACGGTATGTGACACTTTTACACTCCGTAGTTTGCACAGATGGGAGCATTGCAATCTAAATGAGGTCAAACTATATTTGGACACGAGAAAACCAATACAGAAAAGAAAATAAATATGAAGAAAGAAAAAAAGGAATCAGTACAAGTCTATTACCACCAAAGGTTGTGGTGAGGTATAAGTTCGCGTCCTGAGAATGTAGTCATCTTTGGTTGAAAGTGCTTTTCCTCGAAAGTGGGACTTCCTGGCGTAAATCCGAAATAATCGAGCCCAAAACAAGTACCGAACACGGGTGGAAAATCAAAAAGAAAAAGGACGTAATATCTGTTTCTTTGCATCAAGTACCCGACCCCATTACACTCCAGGATCATTCAAGGCAAAAAAATGGGAACCAACACCTAAGGCCAATGCTTTGTAGAGCAAACATTTAGAATTTGGGACAAAATTGCATTGCATTTGATGAAAGCCATAAATTAAACAAACTAAAGTAGTATACATGTGATGAAGTCAGAGGCGGAGTTATAGCCTTTTTTTTTTTTTTTTATGGGCACGTGAACCCATGGTCTTTCCACCTTATTTAGTATTTTAGATACAAAATTTCTGAATTGATCCGGTATTATCTGTCGTCACCCATGCTCTCAAAAGAATAAATGGTGCACTTGGGTAAATGCTAAGTTATTTACCTAGAGGAACAGAGATCAATTGCCACTTTATACTTTCTTTTTTCTCCTTTTTAGTGGTGCACCCATGTTATAGAAATTCCAAATTCGCCTCTGGACGACGTGTCTTGGGTCTATTATACAAGGAAATGGGGAGATCGACGATGATGTCACTCACCGTATTGGTACAGGGTGGATGAAATGGAGGCTCGCTTCTGGAGTGCTGTGTGACAAGAAAGTGCCACTAAAACTTAAGGGCAAGTTCTACAAAGTGGTGGTTAGACCGACTCTGTTGTACGGGACAGAATATTGGCCAGTCAAGAACTCTCATGTGCAGAAGATGAAAGTCACGGAAATGAGAATGTTTCGGTGGATGTGTGGACATACTGGGAGAGATAGGATTAGGAATGGAGACATCCGAGACAAGGTGGGGGTGGCATCGGTGGAGGACAAGATGCCAGGAAGCGAGGCTGAGATGGTTTGGGCATGTGAAGAGGAGAGACACAAATGCCCCAGTGCGGAGGTGTGAGAGGTTGGCTATGGACGGTTTCAAGAGAGGTAGAGGTAGGCCAAAGAAGTATTGGGGAGAGGTGATTAGACGGACATGACGCAATTTCAGCTTACCGAGGACATGACCTTAGATAGGAGGTTGTGGAGGACTCAGATTAGGATAGAAGGCTAGGAAGGCTAGTAGGTAGTCTCACTTATTCTTTCGCACTAGTAGTCGTAGTTTTGCTCTATCGTTTATTGTCCTTTGATTTCTACTTATATTTGTTGGGTCTTGTCTTTCTAGGTTGTTTATCATGACTTCTTCGCTCTTGTTATTTCTTATTTTCGCACTACTCTGATATGCTTGTCCTTATCTGACTCGTTTGTCTTGTTTTCTCTTGAGCTGAGGGTCTTTCGGAAACAACCTCCCTACCTCCCAAGGTGAGGGTAATGTCTGCGTACACTTTGCCCTCCCCAGACCTCACATTATGGGATTTCACTAGGTATGTTGTTGTTGTTGTTGCCGCCTCCGGACGAAGTGATTAATAAAAGTATATGCATGATAATATCGGGAGAGAGTTTTTTTCTTTTCTGCAATACTTGGTCTAGTTGACAAAGACGTGGAGGTGGGTACATGATCCTTTAAAACCACTCTGTCGTAGCTTTTGGCATGTACATTTGCTATATTCACTAAGTTCTACGTTGCTTGCCAAAAGTACAAAGTTTTATGCTTTTGCTTTTTTTAGTAGGCTTCTACATGCGATAAATCGTGATTTCAAATCAGCATTTATTTATGTAATTTGCACAAAATTTCAACTTTAACTTTATATCATGATTTCAAATTCCAAATCATCCAAAATGACATGATTTGAAATTCCAAAACATGATTTCAAATTTTTTAAATGTAAAACTTGACTCATAAGTTTATATTTTGTAAAAAAATATCCATAAGTTGATAGATATATTCACCAACCATGTTTACCAACTATTTATATCAAATATTAAAAGATCTACAAGTTGATGGTTATTTAAAACAAATTTACTCTTACCAACCATGTGGGAGGATTATATTAAAGAGTAGTTACACTACAACTCATGTTCAATTTTTTTTTTTATTGAGCTAAAATTTAATCAATTGATGTTGTATTTTTTAGAAAGACCTTCCAGTAGCTTATTAATTTTGTTTTGAACTATCATTTGCTCATTTGATAAGATTGTATAAGAATTAAGAAAGTTTTCACAACTTGTGATTTTTTTTTATCTCTATGAGAAAAAATACAATTAAAAAATTCTAAATTGCATATCCAAATAAAACCTCAATTTCAAATCATCATAAATTCAAAGCACTGATTTCATATCATGATTTCAAACGGCTTCTTAGTGATGACGATGTCAGAGACTCTGTGCTTTCATGGAAAAAGACGGATTCAGCCTTGCAGATCCATCCTCCATTAATAAAGAGGTTTACATATGGTTTCTCTTTTTCTCCATCAGTACAGAGCGTACATTTGATGTTTACATAGACAAATATAAGTTCTATTTTACATGGCATAATTAAATTAATTGGGTGCTCTTTATAATATACATTAACAGAAAAAGGGAAAATTGAATGGTGGGCACCATCTTTTTGAAAATACTTTAATGACTTTTAAGCAAAGATAAGATCAGGTTTATTCTTTCTCTAATCACCAGACACCAGTGCACCATGGTACGAGTAAGAACCAAATTAACGAACCTCACAACATGTACCACGTACATTTTTACCTAAAAATCACCAGCTCCAAAGAAATCAAAATGGGAACAGTCAAATATCTTAGCATGCATGCATGATGCAGATGCACAAATATATTATAGAGAGAAAAGCCTTTGATTGTAAATGTAAATTTGGGTTTAATAGTCAACAAAAACATGGACAGCAGGGGTTTAAATGAATTAATGATGAGGAAAACATACCCCATTAAATTGGAAACAAATTATAGAATAATCAGGCTTTTGCATTCCTTGTGAAATCACTGCACGTCTGGCAAATGCAATCTGAAAATCGACATATCTGGCAACCAAAACAAACACAGGTGGTGCAACCTTTACATGTCGGAGAACGAGAACATCCCCTCCCTGTACACCCTACGACTTGCTCGTTCTTCTTCATCATCACATGAAACTCTGAAACATATAAATTAAAAACACAAAACAATCAGACATTTTGAGGACTAAGATGAAGTCAGTTTAAGACAATATCATCACTCTCCCATTCAACAGACTTCAAGAGAAAGAAAAAGAGAACCAATTAGCACATTTTGGTAACATTGAAATTGAATGCTTTTGTTAGTTCAACAACTACAAAAGCATACATTGTCACACGGCATATTAAGTAACAAGGAAAGCTTTCTACCACTTAATAAGATGGATATGCATCAGCAAACTCCTGTACATCACTGGGCATTCTACCAAACTAATACGATGGGACATGAGTCAACGAATTGTTTTACGTCACTTGGCACTATAACATTTCAGATGTAACAGAGTGAAAGGCAGGGGCAACACTGCTGCAAACCAAGAAAGGAGAGTGGAGTAGATCCAATTACAAGGGCATCAAGACCAGATTTCTTAATGCCTGACATTCCAACTCAATTCTAGGATGGCATTTTAAAATTCCAATTCTCGCAATAAATAGTTATTTCTCTCAAGAATAAGTGGTTGACTTCCAAATCTTTTTTTTTTTTTTTGATGACATGGAACCCGCAGCCGCTACCCTTTGGGTGCGCACAGGGTAAATCCAGCTCCTGTGCAATAGCTTGCAAACCACACAGGAGAGGTAACCCGCACTAGGCAAGCCCCGTGCGACGAGCTCGACCTAGAAGGAAAATCCCCTGTTGTCGTTGGCAGGGGGTTTTGAACCTGAGACCTCCATTATGAAAGCCCCATGCTCAACCAACTGAGCCACCCTTGCGGGTGGTTGACTTCCAAATCTAACAAGCAAAAAGCACTCTCAACTAGAGAAGCAAGTTCTGACCATTAGCAGAGATCCCATGGGCTTATGATTAGAAAACAGAATTCTTTGAGAGACACTACTTCTGGACAAGAAATTGATAGCTATTTAAATGCAGTAATATCTGCAATTAAGCTTTACTTCCAATCATCCGTTATCCATTAAAACTTCATACATCATCATAACCACAATGCCATTTAACTTAGATGTGGGAGCAAGGGCATATGAGTTCCCTTCCCACCCCAGAATTAGCACTTTTTTTCCTTTTCCTGTTTGCGATTGGAGGTATTGAGTGTAATATATTCCTTGAATATCTTCCTAGCAAACTATTATTACATCCAACATCCTAAAATGAAATTCAGCTACATTTTAGTGGAAGAGCTACTCTATTCATCTCTAGAGGATACATACATACAGAAAAAGAAAAATAGAGCATCACACACGTAGATAAACTGATAAAAGACCGCTTGTCCCTCCCTCTCAGGTTCACTACTGTACTTTCTAATATAAGGTTCTTTAACCATTCCTCGACAGTAATTGTATGCTATCGGTCATCCAGGAATACTTAGTCTTAGAGCGTTGAAATAAGTTTCTTTTTTGAGAAAGTCGTGGAGGGTGAAATAAGTCTTCTTGAGAAAGTCGTGGAGGGTGAAATAAGTCTTCGCATTCAAATATATAATTCTTTGTCTGCAAATACAGAATGGCATATTGGACACGGAAATCTCTCAACTTCGAAGAATTAGCTGCAGGAGGTACTCAATTACGACACCAAATTTAAAGTCAGCTACTTAGTTTTACACTTGGAAAAGAATGAAGGCATAACAGAAGATGATATTAATTCTCTTTATGTTTTCCTACCAAAAACAGTCAGATCATACTGTAAAGCTAATGACGAATCGCCAGGATGAAGATCAAATATTTCTTTGAATCCTTCTCCCCGAACATGAAAGTTGCACAGCATGCAAAATGCCAATGACTAGGTTCTAGAGGATGACATGGTTGCTTAAAATGATCAAGACTTCCAGGTCAGTGTTGCTACACAAGTCTGTTACCACCAAAGGTTGTAGTGGGGGTGATAAATACCCCCTCCGTCCTTAACCAAAGGTCTCAAGTTTGCATTCTGAGGTTGAAAGCGCTCCCCCCCCCCCCCCCCCCCCCCAAGTGGAACTTCCCAGCGTAAATCACGAATTAATCGATCCCCAAAGTGAGTATCAACCTGGTGGGAAATAAAAAAGAAAAAGGAAGTAACCACGTCTGTTTCTTTGCATCGTATCCCAACCCCATCACACCCCACAATCACTCAAGGAAAAAAATGAGAACCAACGCCTAAGGCCAATGCTTTGTAGAGCAAACATGTAAAATTTGGGACAAAATTGCATTACATTTGATGAAGCCATAAAAAGGTGAATAGTCCTGCACACACTTGATCCCCAAAAGGAGTAGGGAAAGTAAAACCATAAATCTACTACAAGTTTTAATGAAAATTACAAAGTAAAGGTTTTCACCTTCAGTTACGTTGTGACCTGCCTCTCCTACCACCAAAACGGCCACCACCCCTGTGATTCTCTCTCCGACCACCACCAGAACGAGCGCCTCGATTGAAATTTGGAGAACCATTATTATAGCCAGGACCTGAATTATTGTTCTGTCCTGATTGTGGTCCATTTGCTGGTACCTGCCCTCCAAAATTCATGGGTGTAGGAGTAAATTGGCCTGGTTGTGAATTGTTGTTCTGTCCTGACCGTGGTCCATTTGTTGGTACTAGACCTCCAAAATTCATGAGTGTAGAGGTAAATTGTGAATTGTTGTTCTGTCCTGATTGTGGTCCATTTGCTGGTACTTGACCTCCAAAATTCATGGGTGTAGGAGTAAATTGGCCTGGTAAGCCCATTGGCAAAGGTGTTTGACCAAAAACATTTTGTCCTAAGGCAGGCCAAGGTGCAAATGAAGGCCCTGCACCAAAATTCGGTAGTCCACCTGGGAACATAAAGCCAGAGGGAAGATTTGGATTTATTTGCTGCTCAAAAGGTAATGCATTTGGCGTAGGCATTTGAAACATTTGCTGCGGATGACCTTGTTGGGCCCATGGCATACCCATATTCGGCAGTCCGTTAGGAAAGCCCATATTCTGGGGCTGCTGATATGGGATTCCGTTATTCCAAACTCCATTTGACGGTGCTGCTAAGCCAAGGGGATTTTCCATATGAGGGAATGGAGGCGTAATATTCTTTCCATGTCCTTGAAGAGAGGCGTTTGGACGAATGCCTTGATCCAATGGACCAGAAGCAGCTGGGATAAAACGTTGACTTTGGTCAACTGATGGTTTACCATTTTCATGTTGCACATCTGTAGCCGCACCTTGATCATGTTGTTTCCAGTTCTGAGATCGATTTTTGAGATTCCTTTTGTCTTTTTTCTTGTTTCCTGGTTTCTGGTCATTTGTGACGCCCCTCTTTTTCATTTTCAGCATTTTCTTGTATTCAGCCTCCTTCTCATCATCTGAAAATTCATCCTCGGACACCTCTTCGTCATTTTCGCCAGATGCATCATACCCTTTCTTGTAGAGACTGTTGTCATTTAAGATATGACTTGAAAATTCAGGGACGAATGAGATCAAGGTGCCTGGGTGGATTCCAGGGGGAACTTCATTGTCAGAATTGTATCTTACAATGTAGTACGGGTTCTTGACAGGCCCAAAAATCTCATCTATTATACCGAGTGGTGATCTGCTTTCTGTTATCCAGAGAATAGAACCATCATAAAGAGGAGTGTGCTTCTCCACCCCTTCTACTACAACTTGGGCCCCGAGAATCTGTCATACCATACATAGATTAAATAAGTCCTTTAAATAACAAAGTTCAATTAAATATAAGCAATCACCATTTGCAATAATATTTTTTGTTCTTGCTGCTTAAAAGAGAATCATCACATTGCGTTGTTTGCCTTTCAGCTTTTTAGTCTTACCGATGTCACAACTCCTACAGGCTGCATCTGGTGCTGTGGTTGTAAGGTTGCAGTCACTTCTGGAACTGGAGGTAGAACCTGCAATTAGCAAGATGACTTAATATTTTGCATTTTGACATAGATCATGAAAAGCAAATCCAAAATATCACTTTCATCCTTTTTTTTTTTTTTAAATTCGAACCTTTTCATGCATTCCTTTACGATCAATTTTAACCTCTCGATTTGAAACCCTTTATATATTTTCCTCAGTTTCTGCAACGTTATTGTTTGATTTTTCATGTTGACTTAATAATATTATGAATTTTGTTATCTGCGTGAATGTATTGTTTGAAGAATCTATTGTTTTAATAGGCTGAATAAGTTATCTAGAACGAAAAGCATCTACGTCATTCTGTTGGAAAATCTTCATCTGGAAAGGTAAGCTACATAAGATGCTTATTTTGAGCCTGTGTTTTACTCGTGCAATAATATATACATTGCCATTCAAACTTTGACTTATGTGAACTTGAATTTTTCTATGTAAACAAAAGGAAAACAAGCCCTGGATAGGCAATCCAGTTGAAAAAAATTGATCTCATTAAGATTTGATTCATTGCAGCAACCTTTATCAACTCTACAAGAAAACTAACATGTATATAGATACCACAAGAAGTAGCAAGAGCCTTTTTGCTTTCCAGGCTTGCGTAATTTCATTTTCGTTTCAGTTTTCTTCTTGCTGGACCTTCTTCTTATTCCTATTATTTAATAGTTTAATGTTGTATATTTTCGAGTACTCAAGAAAATACTTAGGAAAGCTATTTATCTTTTTCCTTCTTTTTTTCTCTGATGGAATCGCCCTCCATGCCCCCTCGCCAGGTATCAGGGTCTTAGTTAAGAAATGAATATAACTACATAAGAAATGAGAATATTAGCCACAACATAAATATAATGTTAATTGGGACTTGGGACAGACACAGAAAACTAATCCATGATATTTTCAGAGGCTGATGTTAATAATGATGGAGTTTTGGGCCACAGGGAGTTTGTAGCCATTTTAGTCCACCTAAGAAAGATGACAAATAAGGAGCACCTGAAGAAGGTGTTTGAATTTTTCGATAAGAACCAAAATGGCTATATAGAGATTGAGGAGTTAAGAGAGGCCTTAAGTTATCAATGCTATTATGCAAGATGTAGACACTGACAAGGTCAGTAATATACTTTTATTCTTAAATTCTGTGTATTCTATGACCTGCTTCCTTGATATTTTGTTTTATTGTGGATTGGGAAATAGAAAATGGTGCTGTCATGCATGACGTTTTATGTGCTGACATTTCATTCTCTTGTAGAATGGACGGATAAGCTACGATGAATCCTCTATAATGATGAAGATTGGCACAGATTGGGGGAAGACTTCAGGACAGTATTCACGAGAATGATACAATAGTCTCAGCTTGAAACTAATGAAGGATGGATCTTTACAAACGAGAAAATAGACTCGATAACTAAAGCCAGGGTATGATATTTTGAAGAGCAGAACCCGCCATTTGACTTTCTAAATTCTTCTTTTCTTTTAACTATGCAATTTTTTGTTGTTTGTGTGATTTCTCTTCTGGGGGTGGATAAAAATCAGGGTCAATATTCGTGTGTTCTTTGAGTTGTAATCATGTTGTGTTTCTTTCTTTTTCTTTTGGATAATCTGAGGAAGGATAGGAAGGTGATTATTTTGTGGTTGTATATAGCTTGGTATGTATGCTCAATCATTCAGTTATGAAGACTAATCATTTAATGATAGAGCATTTCAGATTAAAAATTGTACTTTTTATTCGTCGTTTTAAGTTTGAACTTTTCTTCGATTGAAATATGACAGTTTCTTATGTATAAATGTTGATTAATAGATAGGAAGCCATCAAAGGCTTCTTCTTCTGGCGCATTTCTCATGCCTATGTTGATCCTTTATTTTACGATAATTGTTGGTATATACGATGTAGTTGAATGCTGGAACAAAAGCTGCTTGAATTTTGTATCTGAACATTTCTGCAATTCCTGATACATATTGCAATTTGTCTACATTTGTGACAAGACTATTCATTCAAAATATTTTGCATAAAGCATAGCGTCAATTAATTCCCTGGAGTGTATCGCCTCAGTAATGCTTTGAGTCTCATTACTTACATACTTTGCGACGAGTCTCTTCAGCTGCTTACTTTTATTACTGGAAAAATGGAGAAGAAAGAAAAGGGATCTTTGACATTCTTGTGAAATAAAAATGAAGGGGTGAGGAAGTAAGAAAAAAAGAGAAGGCAAAAGTTGGAAGAAATGTATAGTTTCGCCTAAACGATGAACTGGACTAAAACTTAAAAACTAATAGTAATATTTACACTTAAGGACTAATATCTTTTAAATTATTAGAAAAAATTCAGTTTTTCCTATGATGATTTACTAGTTTAGACATATACATAAGTCAGCGACTCTGGTTAAAGTTGACAACAATGATCAAAGATGTGTTTCAGAGTTGGGTATACTTAGGGCAGTCATCCTTTACTCGAAAATCCTGTTCCATCTTTCATTAACGTGAAAGCTCTTCAAATAAATATTTTATAGTTGCATCCAACATCCATGCTTTACTGAATTAGAGTATCATCTGTTGTAGAAGCCCAATAAAGGATGTCTTTTCTTGCTATTTAGCAAAAACTTACAGCTTGTATGGATAGTTGTTACTTATTGTATTGTATAAGTATTGTTACTTTAAATACACTGTTTGTTTTGTTTGCTACTTAAATTTTATTGAATCGTATCATTAAATCCATCATTATGTAACGACGAAAAGTCCTATTTTATATAATGATACCCTACTTTTCTTTTGTAAGTTTATTCTTCAGAGTGCTAATACGATACGTTATGAAACCATATGTAACAACCATCCATTGCATTCCATGATGCAGAAGCATCAAGCACTTAGAAATGTTGTTGCAACAAGTAGTAGTTCACAGATGCAGTAGCAACCACAATTGCATATGAAGTGGTAATTATTACCTGAACCTCGTTCTTAGACTTGATAGGTCCCTTAGCACCAGTGTCCTCCTCATCATCATCCCAAGCAACCATCTCATCAGGATCAGACCCTACAATCTCCCCTTCTTCCATATCCACCTTCCCTTCTTCTTCTTCCTCATTCGAACTACTCTCATCTTCTTCCTCATCACTACTAGACGCCGCTGAGGAAGACGATGCACTTTCACTTTCACTTGCACTTCCAGACTCCGTATCACCTTTTAACTCGTTATTCGCTATACTTCCACTAACACCAGACTCATTAACAATTTTTTCCTCATCCTTACTACTTATAGCAACTTTTTCATTCTCTGTATCAGTTATACTAACTCTCCCCAACTCCACTACAGGCAACTCAACTTTCTCTATTATCCCATCACTTCCCTTATCCAAACCATTTTCAGAAACCCCACTTTCAGTCTTTTCTTGATTCAAACAACTCAAAGGAACCTCACTTTGAACTTCAAATTTCTCAAAAATCCCACCATTATTCTTGTCCAAATTGTTCAACTCAACTTCAACAGAACTAAGCTCAATGGGTTCTTGTTTTTTATCAGACATAGGGCTATCTGATATTAAATCGCTGAGGGAATCAAAATCAAGAAATGAATCAGCAAAAGACAAAGAAAACTCGTCAAAATCAGGGACAGAAAGTAACTCTGAAAAAGGTTGGTTCTTTTTATCTTCTTCAACCTCTTCACTTGTGGTATTGTAAAGAAAATTCACCATGTTCAAGCGACAGAAATTGGGTTTTCATAGTAAGTTTTAATAATAGGAGAATACCTGACTTTATAAATGTACTGAAAGTGTTGTATGCGAGATTTTTGGGGCGCTTTGATTCAGCAATAAACGATTCTTAAACCCTACTAGGGTTTAACAGAATAATTTACAAGGCAAATAATGTCCCTAAAGTTTGGAAATACAACAAATATGTCCTCTGTTTGGTTTTTGGTCCAAATATACCCTTGGATTATTAGAAATTGAAGCAAAATAGCTGCCCCAATTATAATGCTTCTCCTATTGACAGATATCATGGATCCCTTCTTGAAACTTACGTTCTTGTCTTTCAATTTATGTTATTAACCTATTTTCTCGCTAGTTTGTGTTAAAAAGAATGATCTCTTTCTATATTTAAAATTAATTTACTTTTCTGTAAGTATTTATAGTCACACAAAATATATGCGACTTATTTAACACTACAATTTTTTAAAAAAAAAACTTCTTTCTTAAATTTTGTGCTCAATCAAATGAGTTAACATAAATTGAATAGTACTTTATTTTATTGTCGAGCTGGAGTGATCGACTCCACCTTAGAGAAAAGTTATCCCATTTATTTTTTATTTGTGTTTTCTCTTTCATATGAAAGATGTACATTTTTTTTCTTGAGTTTTTTTTTTATATTCATAAAAAGTCAGAATATATGTGTGTGACATAAGAAATGGACAAACATTTCATTGAGCATATATCCAAATCTCAATAAAGAGAAAAAAAATTGATTTCTTTCCATCTATCTATCTAGTTTATGGAGCACGAAGTTATTCAATATTTGTACTGGTGGAAGGTAGCATGTACTTTTAAAATAATAAGTTGCACGATAATCTACATTGTCGACTAGCATGTATAAAATTCGTTGACGTGACAACCGCACTAATTCACAAACCCACATATGTTATTTGATATATGACTTAACTCACATATCTAATAGCTGATTTACGTGTAACTCAACTATTTCATGAGTACATGCTACCTTACAAAAGTTCAATAGAATCTCTATTTGTTCCTACTCACTCATTCTGAATAGTAGGAGGAAGTTGGGTAAAATATATATAAAACGTAACATATGTATGTCTGCTTTTATTCATTTTCATTGGCAGATGAATATGTTTCTTAGTAGAACTTCTAGCCTCAAGGAGAGTCACTTCAGACTCGATAATTTGAAATTTATCTATGTATGATATAAGATATATTTTATTAATTACACTTTTTTACCAACTAGTCTTTATGAACGTGTCTCTCACGTTAATCCATGTCAATCATAACAGATGTTATGTATTATTGTTTGAAATTACATATGTACTATTTATTTCATGTGGTACAAAAATATTATTTGGTTGTAGCCACTTAATACTTCTCAAATGTGCAGTTGCATGTTATTCCCAGTTAATCTCAATCATAGTAAAAAATTATTAGATGACATTATTTGTAATTATATAAATTTATTTTGTGAGTTACAAAAATGTTACTGTAGTATATGATTTAGGATTGTATCTACGTTATACTTCGTTGAAATTGATGTTCTCAGTATTTTTTTTTTCTTTTTCCCCATATAGAAAACATGTCACGACTAAGATAATACAATATTAGAGAATAAGTGACCATATATTTGTGTATTGTCATTTACAAATACAAAGGTGTTGAAAATCATTACTAAACAAAATTACATTACAAGAATATCAATCAATTTTAAAAATATTTAGTTAATAACTTAAAAATTAAGTGATCACTAAAATAAGGTATAATAATATTTTCTATTAAAAATTCAAGTAATGCATAAAAAAATACATCCAACCAATCCATAAATAAATACAAATGTCAATTCACGAATTAGCACCTCATGAAAAATAAGTTGACATAATTAATAAACCACAAAAAATAGATATAGGAAAAAGAAACTCATGCCATATCCAACACAATGCAGGTTATATTTGTAAAATAACTAAACAAAAAAAAATTGATCTGCTAGTAGTCTCTATATATGTTTTACGAATTGCGTACCTAGAATATAAACTTTCAACTGCAATTGTTTTTTTCTCGTTGATTTCCAAATATTTAAGAACTCCCTTCCGTCTCTTTTAACCTATTAAAAATAGAAACTTAACTAATTAGTTCCTTAAATGTACCTTAATTTCTCCAAAAGGAGTAATTAATTTAATGATATTTTATTATTAATTGAATTCAAAGTCCTAAATATTGGATAAAATATTTAAGATTATAATTTTATTCAACGTTTCGTTACTCATTGTCTTGAAATTAATACGTTACTTTAGTTTAACGACTCTTATTCTATTTTTTAAGACCACACATATAAAGTAATCTAAAAATACCCAACCCTATCAAATTATGGTCTAATAATTACCTAATCATTTTATTTGTTAGACTTCAAATTCTAATGAGCACAAATAACTTTCAATCACACAATTAGTCCAAGGAAAATAAGGACATCCATTTGATACTTCATAATTTGAATGTGATAGCAACTCTTTAGCTAATTTGATTCGAAATCGAAAATTAGAAGTAGTATTTGCTTTAAACTCTAGTTTTAGTTGTGACACTTTCTATATTTACCAAATAGTCAATAGAAATATAGTAGAATTAGACTAAAAGGGTATAAAAGTTGTTTAATATTTAAATGGCTATTTTGGTCTACCAACGGTTATATTCATGCTTTTAAAATAATTATAAACGTTATTTCAAGTCAATCTCAACCATAGTAAAAGATATTAGATAGTATTATTTGTAATTATATATATTTATTTAATGAGTTACAAAAATATTACTATAGTATAGGATTCTATCTACTTAATACTTCTTTGAAATTGATGTTGTCGGTATTTAAACTTTTCTTCTTTTTACTCATATAGAAAACATGTTACAACTAAAATAATTCAATATTAAAGATTAAGTAACCATTAAGACGACACGTGGCAATCACTGTCCAGAGATTAATTAAAATTAGATAATTCACTTGTCTGTGACCTTATTTTATAAATTCAATTGTTAATCTTTAATCTAGATTTTAGGTTAAACATTCCGATAATATTTGCCATAAAAAACTAAATAAAAATATTTCTAATCTTACATTATCTTTTAACCTGGTGAATATCTAGGACATGAGATATATCAAAGTTCTTAATTATGACAAAAAAAAAAAAAAAAAGGAAAGAAAAGACTCTCAACGTCGATTCTTCATTGACTTATTTAATACACTATGTTGTCTTTAATAGAAGTCACATGGGTATAGGACTACTATCCTACCTATTACGTTCTAGCGTATTTATTTGCTAATCATTCTCAACATGTTGGTCTTGGACCCTATCTCTATATTTTAACTTGGACTCTATAAATGAAATGTTTTAATTTTTTGTTCATTAACTTATAGAGATAATTTAATTAATAAAGAGTATAAAGATCAACCAACATTATTATTCAGTTTACTCAATCAAAGTAGTAGTAGTAGTACCCAGTTTTGATATACCCAATTTTGAATATATACATCAAAGGGGGTGTAATAGGAATTCCATAATATAGGAGGTGTAAGTATTTAATTTTAAAATACAGGGGATACAGAACTGAGTCACGTTACATTGGTGTTTAATAGTGTAATTAGTCCTTAAATTTTCAGCTTTGAAAATATGTAGAAAATAATAAAATTGTTTGGCTCCTTTTTTTTCTAAATCAATTCATACAATCGGCTCATATCAAATTAAAATGTACGGTTCAAATTGAAAAAGGATGGGAAATCAATTTTGCAGTCTACTATCGTCCTTGATGTCCATAAACAAATAGGATTACATCCTATATCATGCACGTTGGAAGTAGAATTTGAAGGATCCTATAGGCGGTGTTTGATTAAGATTAGAAGTTTATGCGAATTCATATTAGGAGAAGTTATTAAATTTACAATTTTATCCATTATAGAATTATTTTATTAAGACTCAATTTATCTTTAAAAGGTATTAAAGTCGTTCAATATTTGAAGGATATTTCGGTCTATCAACATTTGTATTCATGCTTTTAAAACAATATAGATAGATGAATAAACTTCAAATATACCGATATTAAACCTTAGGCCTGAAATCGGCTATTTGCGCGCTACCCCGGCCCATTGTAATATTTGAAGCAGGTCCATTGGACAATGCATCCTCGGGAGAGATAGGAGCAGCCCAACTAGCCCAAAACAGTGTATCCATTTAGGGTATTACACCGTATTTGTGAAAAATTCCCATTATTATATGGTTGAGTTAGAAAGGATAGGTTGGATAGTCGAAAATCACATGAAATTAAATAGTGATGTCAATACTTAATAACTATGAACGGACGAAGAAAAGAAACAAAGATCTTAAGGATCTAATATGGTAAGTATCAATTCGATAAATACATGACACATATCTTCACATACACTTTTTTTACCAAGTCATAGTTAATTAATACACATTTTCACCTTAATTTGTGACTTTGTCATGATAAGTAGTATATGATTTGCTATAAACGCTGAATGCAAATAAAGTTTTAGTGGACTAATTATCCCTAAAGTTACTGAAGGGTGGTTAAAATGAGATTTTGGTATGAAGGAATAATGATCAAAATTAGATCACTCTAGCATATTGAGTGAATGAATTTGCAAGACGTTAGGACCATGTTCAGAGATAAAACATGATATTTAAAGTGTTCGGGTACCTTAGTCCGTCCACTTTTTGAATGTTTATATTGATTTTATTTTTTGAACAAACAATTTGTGCCACATGCAAACATTCTAAAGTAACAAATCTCTCAAACTATGTTAACATTTACATTTAGAAGGATCCAAAATAATACTAGAAACCTTCGGATGCTAATTGAGCTAGCCATGATGGTGTGGTAGATTGAAGTCACACGATCGACCATAGTGATCCGGAAGTCCTGTAGAAAAGGGCTTCTCACTCAACGAATCAAAGGTACGCCCGAAATAACAGGAAGATGATAGTATTGAGAAATTTTTAAAATATTTTAGTAATCCTGAGTGTAAGCAGAACTAGTGCCCTTATTAGAGCTACCTAGCGCAACAATGACACGCTCATTTTCTAAATGGTAAAATATCATGAATGGAGATGATGCCATTGTATCGACATTTTCCTGTTGAGAAATCAAGATTGCATTAAATAAATAGAAAAGGATTTGTGTGATTTATTGTAATGCACTAGTTATAGTTTCATTAGTTGAGGAAACAATCCCCACTTTACTTCTTTACTTACTACTATATATATAGAAGAGTGAGTAATGATGCAAGATCGACATGTGTGCTTGATTGCGTTTAAAATCCAACTGAGGGTAATTGTGTCATTTCCCGAATATTTCGATGGATATTTTTGTCAGTTTCTATAATTTCACAGAATTGTCTGCTTCTTTTTGTAGAGAAGTGGGTCCCATTTGAAGTTTTTCTACACTTGACATTGATTGAGTCAGCAACGCAATGCAACTAACTCACATATTAGTACAAATTTATCTTTACCTTTTTTAATTTGTTTTTTGGTTTCTCACATATCCTTGGAAAGTGAATGTACTCATACACGCATTCACTCTGGAAGGATATGAATTTTTTTAGTTTCTTTTTTATTTGAAGTTGATTTGAAAAAAAAAAGGTGGACTCCATATTAAAAAAATCAAGCAATATAAAAAAAAAAGTAGATCCCATATTAAAAAAAAAGCAATGTAAAAAAAAAAACGTGCACCCCATAGTAAAAAATCAAACAATATTCATGTAATTCCCAAAGTATCCCCATTTAGTCAATAATGGTGGATTCATTGCCACATGCGTATCAACCAATTAGTAGGAGCAAATGAAATTATTGTACAACAAAAAACATGAACTCCATATTATTGCTTTTCTTCAAAAGGTTAAATAGTCAAACCATACAATTTCCTTTCTTTTCTTATATTAACGTGATTTGAACATAGTATGTGTGTATATATATATATGACCCTATATTATTGCTTTTCTTCAAAAGGTTAAGTAGTCAAACTATACAATTTCCTTTCTTTTCTTATATATATATATATATATATATATATATATATATATATATATATATATATATATAACAGTGCAAACTTATGTATATTTATTAGCAATATAAAATATATATATATATATATTATCACTACCCAAAGTGATAATACACTATAATCTAAATGCGCACGGGCATAAGCACAGGTTTACCCATGCTTCGTCGTCAGTCACTCTTTAAAAAAATTAAAAAAAATAAGATGGGCCCCATACTAAAAACACCAAGCAATATTAAAAAAAAAAGGAAAAAAAGTGGACCCCACTATCTCCAAACTCATGTAAAAAAAAAGTGGACCCCATATTAAAAAAAAAAATCAATGTAAAAAAAAAACGTGCACCCCATATTAAAAAATCAAATAATATTCATGTAATTCCCAAAGTATCCCCATTAAGTAATAATGGTGAATTCATTGTCACATGCGTATCAACCCATTAGTGGGAGCAAATAAAATTATTGTACAACAAAAAATATGGACCCCATATTATTGCTTTTTCTTCAAAAGGTTAAGCAGCCAAACCATACAATTTCCTTTCTTTTCTTATATTAGTCTGAGATCTAATCTAGATATTTAACTGTTGTATTTGCTATTCCGCCATGTCATTTATTTGTTATGTTTACTAAAATAAATATACTTAAAATATTTATATTTTAAAATAAGATAAAATTTAATTACTTTTTCATTTTTTTCCTTACTCTAATAAATGTGAAAAGAGATTAATTTTTTAAAAGAAAAAATAATATTAAATTTCTATTTTGTTTCATTTTAAACATGTAAAATTAATTTAATAATTTGAATTAGAATTATCCAAATCAAAATTTGATAAAAAATAATAAGTATTGTTTAGGTCCAATCTACATACATTAACAATAGAATATTTTACACCTTTAAAATTAATCGAATTAAAATTCAAAGTATCAACTGATGCTTAAATATTGCTATTGTTTTATCTCAAAGAGAGGAAAATAGTTTCCTTTTAAACAAGTTTTCTCTTTTAAAAAGTATTAATAAATTTTTTCCAACTTTGTATACGTAGCAAACACTAATATAATAAAGTTTTGGATACGGAGCACAAACTACAATGTTATATTAATCGTGTTTTGAACATAATATATATATATATATATATATATATATATATAGTGCAAACTTATGTATATTTATTAGCAATATAAAATATAGTATATATTATCACTATCCAAACACAATTACATACACATAAATACATTATAATCCAAAGTGTTGGGCCCGTGCGCAGCACGGACATACGCCATCTAGTTTTGTTTTAGAAGGACGAGATGCATTTAGACCCCACATGAGATAGCGATCATCTTAATTAATGGAGTCCTTAAAATATAATATCATCAACATTAGAGTTTAGCAGGAGACTCTGGTTGCAATTGTTTGAATTGTCTAGATGTTGTTTTTGTACAGTAATATCGTCGATATATAGGGTCAAACTCAATCATATTGTCAACATCTTCAATTAATTGGGGGTTGGGATGATCACCGGCCAGTGATTTTGAAAGTGATAATTTTGGAAAAGAAGTTAAAGTTTTTAATTTTTTTTGTCTCAAAGAAGTTATTTGGACGGAAAAGTGCCTTGATTGAGGCAATTTAAATTGAATCATACGGTTTATCTTAACTAGGAAGGAACTACAACTATCTAAATATGAGTATTTAAAAGATATATATAATTAGTATATATAATTAACCTAATATAGCTACATGACTTGTGGATCCAATTTTAAAAGAGCTTAAGTCCTATGCACTAATATTATAAAAATTATCTAAAGTAATTAAAGATAAGTTTTATGATAAATATTAATTAAAAAATCAGATAAAAATGTTAACTAATGTATGCTTCAGAGATTAACAGATAGTAATATTTAATAAATATACACTATCACCGTATATTAATCTATTTTTTTACATTAAACATGATTAAGACATAACTTAAGAGAAGGGACTGCATATATAACCTTAAATTCTTTTCACATTAAATATGATTAGGACATAACTTATAAGAGAAGGATGTGCAACTAGCCAGTATAATAGAATGTCATGTTAGAGGGAACTTGATTCGCTACCTTAGAAAAGTATTTTCGAACTAATGTGATATTTTTTTACTTCGACAAGTGAGGTGCAATTTGCAAAAGGAAAAGGAGTAAGGCCAAAAGTGGTCAGCATAAATAACGTATAATATAATGCGTTTAATTTATTTTTTTATTACACAGGAAACAGTGTGCTTTGAACCACTTGTAGCTACAGTTTACTTTTGATCACAAGCTACAGAATACAGTTAAGACAGTTGATGGATGAGAGACTAGTTGTTTATCTTGCAATTGGATTGTAATTTAGCATAGTTTGATCAGTGGACGAGTTGGGGATTAACTTCAGAGCCAATTTGCTGACTAAAGATCCACCGTTTCATGTATATATTATTCTTCTTTGTTTGACATATGAGTGAGATCCATTATTTTTTTATATATAGCTGACAGTGAAATGTGTATAAATAAATTTTTTGTGACAAAGTCAAAACACTCTACACGTAATTGTTAACGTTGCAGGTAATAATTGAAGGAGAAATGGCAATCCATCACTCCATAAATTAATAACAGGATAACAGGTCTGCCCGAAAAGGGAGGGAAAAAAAATCGCTTGTCCATTTAAAACTTGATTAAATTTAATTTGGTACTGACAACCATTATTTCACTAGAAATACTAACAAAATTTCTCTCTCAGTAATTCAGGAAAAGGACAATTTCAAATGAAGGACCCAGTCTCAAGGGGCAAACTTCTCGACTGAGGTAGATTCAGGATTTTAAACACTATAAATTCAACCTCTAAGATTTTTAACGTTTAAATTCATTATATTCTTAAACTTATGGAATTCATACTTACTATTAGTTGCAATTTTAGTGAATTTTGCCATATAAATTTATGTTCTGCATCAAAAGTATTGGGTTAGATGAATCATGTGTATCATAAATGTTGAATTCGCTCCTATTCCGGGATAGTTCATCCGTCTCCAGTGTCGCTACCCACTTCTACTAATGCTGGGTTTAATAGGAGCAGAGATTTTGAGGCAAAAATCAGAATGGATATGATTTAATGGTGGAAATGTCAGAAATAATTTGTTATTTTTCTGACCCCATGGGAGTTTATTCGATCTAGTCTCTCCCGCACAACTCAAGTTAGTCTGAGACTCCGTATCATCAAGGCCTTCTTATTTTCTTGTGCTCACTCTTTGTTCACACTATTCTCAAAGCAAATGAGGAAGGGTAGGTGGAAGGTGCCACGAGCTCTCTATCCCACGCATCTCCAAGAAAACCGGTATTCCAAACACTAAAGCAATAATTTATAATTATACTATTGATGGTCGAACTTTAAGTTACAAATAATGACTTCAATATTTGGAAATGAGGTAATCGTCAAGTACTCCCTGATAATATGGGTGTTACTTGACAGGAATAGTAGCAGGGTGTATCTGTCATTTAGTGTAATTAGTGGGTAGATTAGCAAATTAGTAAACATAAGGCGGTTAGTTAGTTGGAGTTGGTATATATGTACAGCCGTATGAGTTAGTGGAACAACACAAGATATTTTTCTCACTTCAATAAAATTCTTCTTTCTCTCTTCCTAACCGAGCTTGGCTATGGTGATTTAGAGCTGATTTGTGTGAAATTCAACATGGTATCAGAGCTTAACAACCACAAATGTGAGTTTAATTAGTCGATCCAAGTAGGAATCGTAACCAGACGAACAAAGCTTTGAAAGTTTTGGATTAGAACAAAAATGTCGGTTACAAAAATCGATCACACTCATGCATTGTTTCTTCATCCTTCGGATACAAGCGGAGGACCGATTATCTCGATTGTGTTAACAGGATCAGAAAATTACTCCATTTGGAGTAGGGCTATGCGAATCCAATTGCTTGGAAAGAACAAATTAGGGATCGTTGATGGCACCTTGAAGAAGGAGGATTTTTCTGAAGATCTGGCACATCAATGGGATAGATGTAATGTTGTTATTCTGGGTTGGATAATGGTTGCAGTTACAAAGGAATTGCACACTGGAATCGTTTATGCTGAAGATGTAAAGGATGTTTGGGATGACTTCAAGGAGAAGTTTGACAAAGTAAATACCTCTCGTATGTATCAACTGCACAAATCCATTGCAACTCTAGTCCAAGGAACTGATAGTACTTCAGTATATTTCTCAAAACATCGCCATTACTGGGTTGAATTTAACAGCATGACTCCGACTCCTTGCAATTGTAGAAGGTCCAAGGAATTCACACAGTTCATGCAAAATTTGAAGGTGCTGCAGTTTCTGATGGGACTCAATGAAAATTATGACCAGGCTAGAAGCCAGATTCTGATGACTAGTCCTATTCCAAGCCTCAACAAAGCTTACTTTATGTTAATAGAAAGGGAAAGTCAGAGATCGATGGCCAGTTCTTCTACAATAGGAGAGGGAGTTGAGTTGACGGCTTTACTAGCTGGAAGAGGAAATAATTATCAGAAATCAAAGAAAAACTGGAACCTATTGTGTGACTTTTGCAAGCGCAGAGGACACTTGGCTACAAAATGCTATAGATTGATTGGATATCCTGTAGATTTCAAAGGGAAGAAATATGAGAATATCAACACTACTAACCATGTGCAGACTAAAAACATTAATCCAAACCTCCATGGAGACAACACTGCTTTTAACAGTGGATTTGGAATGGGAAACATACCTAGAGCACCACAACTTACTGATGAACAGCATGAAAAAATCATGATGATGCTGGACAAGGAGGAGTCATCAGGAAGCATGGCAAATATGGCAGGTATTGATATCAATACAGAACAGGTCAGGTGGATAGTTAATAGTGGTGCAACGAATCATATTACTGCTAGTTTGAGTATATTATCTGATATTGAGCAGGTTATCACAGATAGTAATAAAAAGGTGTATTTGCCAAATGGGAAAATGACACAAGTATCTCATACTAGGAAATGCAGAATCACAAAGACAGGAATAATTGAAAATGTGCTGTTTGTACCAGAATTTAAATACAACCTCTTATCAGTTTCCAAAATAACTAGAGAGTTGCATTTTTTTTTGGTCTCCTTTTACCCTGGTTTCTGCCTATTCCAGGACCTTACAACTGGGAAATTGAAGGGGATTGGTAGAGAATCAAAAGGACTATATCTGTTGGCCCCTCCAGTATCTGCTAAGACAGTTTCTACAAATAAGGAGAAAGATGATGAAGGAATAAAAGCTCACAATGTACAGAAGAAAGAGGATGACATACTTCTTTGGCATAGGAGATTAGCTCATGCATCAAGTGGACCCATGGAGAGCTTGCTTGGTTATAAACTAGAGGAATGTAACACAGTCTTGTCTAATTGTGAAGTGTGTCCACTAGCTAAACATTGTAGACTTCCTTTTCATTCTAATAGTACTACATCCAACAAGGCAATTCAACTTTTACAGCTAGATGTTTGGGGACCTTATCACATATCTACTTTTGATGAAAATAAATTCTTTTTGACTATAGTTGATGACTATTCTCATGTTACATGGATTTTCCTGCTCAAACATAAGAGTGATGTCTTATTGATGCTTAAGCACTTCTTTAAGATGATACATACTCAATTCCAAGCAACAGTCCAAGTAATCGGGACTGATAATAGAGGAGAGTTTGTGAGTAATGCAACGTAGGAATTCCTTAAGAACTTGGGAATTATTCACCAAAGAACTTGTGTGCACACCCCACAGCAGAATGGAATAGCTGAGAGAAAGAATAGACACCTGTTAGAGGTGGCTAGAGCATTAAAATTTCAAGGCCATATCCCTCTACAATTTTGGGGTCATTGTCTCTTAACTGCAGCTTACTTAATAAACAGGTTACCCTTGACAGTTCTTGGTTGCAAATCACCTTATGCAGTTTTCTTTGGTAAGCCACCTTCATTAGATCATTTAAGGACTTTTGGTTGCTTGTGCTATGCTAGTTCTTTACCTAGGGTGGATAAATTTGCCCCTAGGGCTATTCCCTCTGTCTTTATGGGATACTCTACTGTGACAAAGGGCTATATATTGTTTGATTTACACAAACAACATTTTTTCATAAATAGAGATGTTTAATTTAGAGAGCAAATTTTCCCCTTCAAAGATGTTTTACTTCTTTTGATGTGGAAGCTGGTGCATCTTCTCCCTTCACAGATGTCGATGTTGTTACTCTTATTGATGATCTTTCTGAGAATATAGAGATTTGCCCTGCTGCTATTGATATTCCTGCAGCCCCTGATACACCAACAGTTGCTACTTGTTCCTCCCCCAGCTCAGTGCCTACTTGTTCTTCACCTAGTTCTCAGGACTTTGGTTCTTCACCTATTGTTCAGGACCTTGGCCCTTCACATATTGATCTTGTTCCATCTATGCTCCCTATACAACCTCCTACATCTGACTCCTTAAGAAGATCACAAAGGCAAATCAAGGAGCCCATATAGCATTCAGATTATGTGACTCAGAAATCTGCTAACAATATTTTATACCTTCTTGCAGACTCTCTTTCTTATGCAGGCATTTCTCCTCCTCATCAAGCATATCTAGGTGTGCTCTCCACCATTTCTGAGCCTAAGTCCTATCAGGAGGCTGTCAAAGACAGTAGATGGGTTGAGGCTATGAATTCTGAACTTCAGGCCCTCCAAGATAATCACACCTGGACCTTTGTTCCTTTGCCTCATGGGAAGACTGCTATCGGTTGTAAATGGGTTTACAAGATCAAACAGCAGGCCAATGGGGAGATTGAAAGATTCAAAGCCAGGTTGGTGGCCAAAGGTTACACTCAGCAAGAGGGACTTGACTACCATGAAACTTTCTCTCCTGTTGTGAAGATTGCTACTGGTCGAACAGTTCTGTCCTTGGCTTCTCAACATCACTGGTCTATTCATCAACTTGATGTGCACAATGCGTTTCTTCAAAGTGACTTGCATGATGAGGTATACATGACACTTCCACAGGGTTTTCCAAGTCAGGGGAAGTCTGGTCTTGTTTGCAGACTTGTAAAATCCCTCTATGGGTTGAAGTAAGCAAGCAGACAGTGGAATTTAAAATTATTTGAAGCACTGATCAATTCAGGTTTTACACAAAGTGGTTTGGATCATTCCTTATTTATAAAAAGGCAAGGCACTAATGTTATAGTCATCCTCATATATGTGGACGATATGCTAGTAACAGGAAGTAACTTGACTCTTATTGAAGAAACCAAGACCTCATTACACAAGGTCTTTAGAATGAAGGATCTGGGAACCTTGAAATTTTTCCTTGGTATGGAGTTCAGTAGATAAGCCAAAGGAATTGTGGTAAACCAAAGAAAGTATGCATTAGAGATTATCTCAGAACTGGGAATCAGTTCTGCAAAGCCAGCTTGGACTCCATTAGAGCCCAATGTCAAACTAACCACTCAGGAGCTAGATTGATTGGGAAAATGCTATACTTGACTCTAACTAGGCCAGACATAGTCTACTCAGTACAGACACTAAGCCAATTCTTGCAGCATCCCAAGAAGTCTCATTGGAATGCAGCAATTAGAGTGATGAAATACATCAAAAGACAACTAGCACTGGGAATTTTACTGAGCAGTGAAGTATCAAACACTTTGACAGTGTTTTGTGATGCAGACTGGGCCTCCTGCCCTAATACAAGGAAATCAGTTTCAGGATTCATGATCAAGCATGAATATTCACCGGTTTCATGAAAGTCGAAAAAGCAAAATGTGGTGTCCAGAAGCTCAGCCGAGGCTGAGTATAGGCGCATGGCCAATGCAGTCTCAGAGGTGGTATCGCTTACAACATTGTTGAAAGAACTGGGAAGTGAGGTGGCTGAACCAGTGATGGTGTATAGTGACAGTAAAGCAGCACTACAAATTGCAGCAAACCAGGTGTTTCACGAAAGGACGAAGCACATAGAGATCGATTGCCATTTCATCAGGCAGAAAA
Organism: Lycium barbarum; assembly: GCF_019175385.1. Taxonomy (NCBI): domain Eukaryota; kingdom Viridiplantae; phylum Streptophyta; class Magnoliopsida; order Solanales; family Solanaceae; genus Lycium; species Lycium barbarum. The sequence goes on from NC_083347.1 coordinate 15,986,695, forward strand.
TTCAGGCAGGCTTGATCAAAACAACTCATGTCAGCTCAAGAGAGCAGTTAGCGGATATCCTCATCAAAGGCCTACCTCGAGCACAACATGAACACTTAGTTGGCAAGCTTGGTGTGCTGAACATTTTCGCACCTACCAACTTAAGGGGGAGTGATAAAATGGGTGTTACTTGACAGGAATAGTAGCAGGGGTGTATCTGTCATTTAGTGTAATTAGCAGGTAGATTAGCAAATTAGTAAACATAAGGCGGTTAGTGTGAGGACCCACAGCTGGGCGCTGACCATGCTGTGAACCTCTGGGTATCTGACCCCATAACTGACTACTGTGGCATCTGCGCCCTGCTGACTAGTCATGACATACTCAGGTATTGTATGAGCAAGAGACACAGACAATTCGATATACGCTGCAGCGGCTGGTATCGAACCCGTGACCTCTCCCCTTTTGTTCTCCCGAAGGAGACGACTTTCACCAATTGAGCTGCAGCTCAACTGGTAAGAGGCGTCTCCTTAGGGAGGACAAAAGTGACTGCAAGGTCGCGGGTTCGAAGCTCTGCAGAGTGTGCGAACTGGCTAAGCACCCTTTCACATACAATGACCCAGTAGTCCATGCGCAGATGCATGTCAGCAGAGGGGGCAACCTACAGTGCAGATCACTGTGGATCCTCGACAAAAAGTCGCCTTTTTTGTGAAGACCCACAGCTAGGCGCTGACCATGCTGTGAACCTCTGGGTATCTGACCCCATGAACTGACTGCGGTGGCATCTGCGCCCTGCTGACTAGTCATGACATACTCAGGTATTGTACGGCAGGAAATCACAGACAATTCGAGATAGCACGCTGCAGCGCCTCGAACCCGTGACCTCAAGCCCTTTACATTCCCCTGAGGGAATCGACTCTTACCAATTGAGCTCAGATACCCAGAGGTTCACAGCATGGTCAGCGCCCAGCTGTGGGTCCTCACAGTTAGTTAGTTGGAGTTGGTATATATGTACAGCTGTATGAGTTAGTGGAACAACACAAGATATTTTTCTCACTTCAATAAGATTCTTTTTTCTCTCTTCCTAACCGAGCTTGGCTATGGTGATTTAGAGCCGATTTGTGTGAAATTCAACACTCCCGAGTGTAAATTTGACAAGTTATTAACCCGTTTCAGCAATAAATATATAACGTGATAATCATTTTCGATGTGATAAATTTCACGACTATGGAGTTGATAAATTGCCATCCACATTTTTTCCTGCCGGAGAAATAAAGATTTCATTAAGTTGAGAAGGACTTAGTGATCAATTATATATATATATATATATATATATATATATATATATATATATATATATATATAATATAATGACATGATCGATATAGACAAAGGACTTACACTCATTTACGAAATCTTAATTGAATTGTACACTTTCCTTTTTGTGAGGGATGAGGTTGTAATTTGTCCCCACGTGAAAGTGATATGAAGAAATGGACTACTTAAAATAGAATTTTTCATCATTAATTTTTGTTTAGCCTCAGACTATATACTACTATATATATACCTTGATGTAAATTATATTAATGTCGTCGTGTGTTGATTATCGTACAATGGTCCAAGAAGTCAAAGGCAATTGTTTGGTCTATATTAGGCTTGATTATATTGTCATCATGAAGCAAAAATCTTCTGTTCGGGAAGTGGGGGTTGGGATCATTAATTAAAATTTAAATACTACTTAGTTATAACACCTTCTCAAAAAATTCTGATGACTTAGCAGTGACTGTGATTTGAAAACCAATCCAAGAATTACTTTAGATCATAGTCCACAGACTTTAGTTACTGATATTAGTTCAATCAGGGAGTACAATGTATATATTTTAGCACAGTGGACAAGTTGAGATTTATTATAGGAACTTGTCTCTACTGAGAAAAAAAAAAAAGGCTCCTGATTTTTTATTTTTGCTGGTCCAATTCTGATGAAGCCTTTAAAGAGCCACCTTCTTTTTCTTATAAATATATTCTTTCTTTCACATGAGAGATCTTATAATTTTATAGGAATACACTATATTTATTTAATGTAACATAGTCAAAATACTCTTCACGTAGGACGGCATGTAATATTGCAGAAATATGGCAACCCATCACTCCATACCAATGAAGTCAAAGGCATAAAACTTACTCGAGATGACACAAATTGATTATTCATATATAGTAATTATAAAATTGACATATTCTTATAAAATTTAAAGGGAGAAAAAAAGTTCAAATTTGTCCATAATAATTATCCATGCCAATATCCATTAAAAGTTTACTTAGAAAGGACTTCCTCATAACTCAAACAGACATATCATCGCTAAAAAAGGATTTAGCCGCGTCACTAAATAAGATTTTTATAATCCGTCGCCAATCTATGCTAATAGTCGCTAAATAGGATCTTTTGCTATTTAGCGACGAAATATATTCGTCATTACTTCTAGCTTTTTTTAGTGGTCTAAACATCTGTATGATCTCAAGCAGAGGCGGAGCCAGAATTTGAAGCGTGTGGGTTCGGGATTCTAATTCGTTTAAATTACAGGGTTCTAAATTAACAATTTATACATATTCAATGAATTTTTCAAAATAAATATAGGATCTAGACCAAAGGTACTGGGTTCGGCCACACCCCCGACTACCATGCTAGCTCCGCCCCTGATCTCAAGGCTTACTAGACAATATAATCCTTCATGTCTAACAAACAAACTAAATCCAGTTCAGATGTATATTATCTATGCTGACTTTATATTTTAAGTTGACATGTAATTGAGACACGTGGAAAAAAAGGGAAAAGGTAAATTTTTCCCTGTAGTGAAAAATACATCGTGCTGATCTGGAATATATCTTTGTTGTATGCATTTGTTTTGTTACTTAAGGAGAAGGGAATACTATGCTATTGATGACATATGAATACTCCATCTCAATTGTGGACAGCAGAGAGCTCACCAAGTGAGCTAGCTCTCAACCGTTGCATGGTTTTGAACTTTGCCTCCCACGAGAAAAATGATATGATTATCATGAAGCTATTTAATTTACAACCATTGATAATATTTTAAACGACCACCAACTATTAATGAAGAAAACTGGCCAGCAGTAATCCCAAATAGCATGATGTTCTCATATTCTGCACTGAGGATTTTCCTCTCTCAAGATGTATCTGTTGTATATGCATGGCCCATGGGGTAAAGTGCAGTTGTGTAACAAGTTGTTGTATTTTTATGGGAATTTACCAACACTGTAGAAAGAAACTTCAAAGAAACAGAGATGTATACACTAAAAGTGCATTTATTATGAGCACCAACAAAATACAGCTATATTTTCTTCAGTTGTAAGGCACTTGGCATGTGATCTACCTGACCAATATCTGCCATATTCATTCTATACCAATGCTTACTAATACTCTGACTCTATCCCTTATTTACTACTAGTACTATTTTAGTTGCACAGTATGAGAACACTTGCCTTTTTTGGGGGTTACTTTTTCCTTTGTGAGGATTAAAAATGAAAAGACTTGGTTTGTTGGTTGTTGTATATTAAATGGTTGGTTTAACTATCATATGCTGTTTCACAGTATTTATTTTGGATGTTAGTATTGTACTTTTTGGTTTAGAACAGTAAATTACCTTGCTGTAACTAGCTGAAATTATGCAATTCCCAGCTCATTTTGGCAATTGAAGTATTAATACCTTATTCAACAAAATAGTCTTGTTTTTCCAAATATACTCAACGGTAAAGTGAAAATATGAATTTGTTGACCATGGTTAAGTTGAAAAGTCTGTATAAAAAAGCATCATACATCTACTTGTTTGGTGTAAATATATGATGAAAACAAGTTTTTTAAAAAAAGAATTACACTCTCCTTCAGTCCCAATTTATGTGAAAGTGTGTAATTGGGCACGGAATTTAAGAAAAAATGAAGATTTTAAAAAATTTGGCTAAAATAAGTCATAAAATTTTTTGCAGCTATAATTCCATATATTTAGGTTAAAATGAGAAGTTCAAAGTTAAATTGTCACGAAATTTCGACAAATGTCTATATTTTTAGACTGAGGAAAAATGAAAAGAGTGTCAAATAAATTAACGCGAGGAGTACTAATTCAAATATGAAACTGAATAAAAGAGAAAATAAAACAATGTTGTAACATAAACAGAGAGAGAAAGAGATCCAATAGTTATTTCTCAAATATATTTACAATAGCAGCTGTTAGTACATTTCCTTCCCAAAATAATATTCTAAATCATCATCTAAAGATCTAATTAATCCCAAGAGGAAAAAGAATAAAAAGGAAAATGAAATGAAATAATAATACAAAAATTACTAATTCAGTTGGAAGATGGAACACTAACTCAACCCCCAAAGACAGCTATTTATCTAATAGTAATAATATAAGAAAGATTAAGTCTCATTTCCTTAACCAATGTGGGACTGTAACAAACTATTTCATCGGTAAGAGCGAAGAATGGCGCCACAAAATGTGCAAATAATAGCTCTCCAATTTTTCCAGTAAAAGGGGACATAGCAAAACCTTGTAGCAGTCTTCATGTCAGCAACACTAGCACCTCCACCACACCTGGAACATGTTCCAGCTGCTGGTTTGCTCTTGCACACTTGTTTTGTTTGATCTACTAGGAAACAAAAACACACCATTTTCTCTGTTGTTGGTTATAAGTTATAATAATGTGTGGAACAAAGAGAGAGAAAGAAAGTAGTATTTGGGGTTTGTGATATTTTGCTGGTGAGGTTTGATGACTAATGGGGAACGGTTGAAGGGTATTTATAGGCATGAAATAGGGAAGCATACAGTAAAAGTTGAAGCAAGAGACAGTTGGGGCATTACTATGGCACACTGTTGACTTTCAACTTGAAGCAAAGGATAATATTTTGTAATCTTTGGTCAACATCTATATAATTAATTATATTTTTATTTTTACTTTTCATCAATTCTGTTATAATTTATACTTCCTCCGTTTCAATTTATGTGAACTTATGAGCACAAAGTTTAAGAAAAAAATGAATACGTTTAAAGTTTATACTTTTAAACATTATCATAACATTGTGTAATTGTAAAAACTTTGAAATTTGTAATCTTAAACATGTCACAACATTTGTGAGCAACAAAAGCTTGTTGGTAAGGATAAATAGTAGTTTAAATTAAGGATAAATAGTAGTTTAAATTAAATTGTTTCCAAAATTGAAAATGCGGCATTTTGTTAAACAAACTTAAAAAACAACATAAATTAAAGCGGAGGAAATAGAAACGAAAACCTTCTTGCTTTTTCTTCTTTTTCCGGTTATTATTCGGATGATACAATATGTTATCATAGTCAAATGACAGTTTAATGCACTAAAGTTTTTGCTATGCATGAAGTTTGGGAAGAGCCAGGAATCATATTGAGTCTATTGTATGCAATCTTAGTTTGCATTTAATTTATATAAGTGTTTATTTCCACATTTCGATGAATTCATGAAATTTTAATTACCCGACAATAATTTTTATTGTTAAATCAAACTTCCCTTAACAAAGTTTTACCATAGAACATTTATGTGTATTCCACCCATTGTTAGTTTCTCAACTCCCCACCCTCACCCCACATACAACTTTCACTGGTCACTTTCCTGATATAAAGGAAAGTAATGAGGCAATTAAGTACGTCATTTATAAAGTACGAATGCTTATTCTTAATTCAGGTAAGTATTTTGAAAGATCAAATTGTCCAAGCACCTACATTTTTATAGAGTAACTACTATTTTGCTTAACATAGAGTTGTGTAATAGCCGTGTGTACATACAATTAAAAGCATCAATTTCAATAAATTTGACCAAGGATTGTAAGTGAAATTAATACAGTTGAGGTTTATAGAGATCTTAACCATTGAAGAAACAGGCCAAGAAATCAGGCCATACACGTGGACCTAATTGGTCTGCTGGCATTTATGTATATGGCCAGTGTGATAGTACATTGAACTGGATTTAGGTTGGCAACTCAGTGGGTGAGGGTCCACTAGTACCCTCACCTATTGGGTCTCCATCAACCAATTAATATACCCATGTTGAGTTTTGATGACATTTTTGTCTCAAAAAGTTCCCATGGCATTCTTAACTAGGACCATAAAATGAAACATTCTGTCAAGTTGGGATTTTTAAGTTTTATTTCCACTTCCAGTTAATATACGAAGACTTTCAATAGATTTAAAAAAAATAATTTGCAGTCTTTATAGATTACGTAAATTTTAACCAAAATATAGCCCGAATAAAGAAAGAAAAAATCTGATAAGTCAAATTGCTGAATAGAGATAATCTTGGAACACTTTTTCTATGTGAAATGGTTCAATAGCTTAACATATTCTTTCCAAAAATAGAGATATAATCATCAACTAACGTTAGGTTCACTTGTATGGCCCAGAATACAGAATTTTCTAAATTCCCTCCAATCTCTTCTAAGCTGAATCATTTTTCTTGAGATTCTGTTGTAATTCTTAATTTATAACTGAATGACCTTGTTGAATCATGAGAGATACACCTAATAAATTATACTATATCAATAAAATATTGTTAAGAGAATTGTCTTTGACACGCCCCGAGCTAAACTGATGTCATATTTTTGTAACAAATTTTTGTTCTATTTTGACAGCTAGCGAGAAACGTGATAGAAAGGGCCAAACCATTTGCCTTAGCATTTAAGCAATGTTTTGAGACCACCAAATAGTAGGTTGCCTACGGGGCCATGTTCCTCATTCCTATTTAGTCTCTACAATACAAGTACGATATTTTTTGGGTTAATTGAGATACTGCACTGGCAATTGGACGATTTCCGCCCAAAATAAGTGTCGTTTGTGTAATTTGACTAATCTTCAAAGTTAAATTAGATGATATCAATTTAATATTTTAAAATTAGAATTAAAATATACAAAAACTATATGAAAAGTAGTATAATTTGCAATTCTTTTCATGTCAATATGATTTAAAAAATACAGAAACAAAAGGGAACGGTTCTGCGAGTCTTTAATCTCTATTGAATGGATGGAGTCATGGCTTGTTCACCAATCAGTTTACGTTTGGGCATCTGCGGACTCGTGTAGGTAATTTTGTAGGTTGAGACAAATAAACAGGATCATGTTAGTTAAAAAGATGGGTGAAAATCATTTACATCTCTAATTTTGCTTTTAAATGTAAGCTTTCTCCTTAACTTTGAATAATAGCTCCTTATATGTGGTTGTTGAAAGTGGCTTAATGCATATGTAGGCGAAATGTAGGATTTTGAGTCTCAACGTATTTTTGATGTTAAAGGCTGAGACCAATTCTGTTTCTTGGTGTGGGATTAAAACAGGTGGCTATTGTCAAAAAAGGTGACTTTGACACAGTTATAGGAGATGGGGGAGCACAAAAACCTACAGCTGCAGAGCAATTTGCAAAGACATACATGCACTTGAAACCTCATATTAAGGAGCCGTTTGGATACAGAATTTTTTTTTCTTGAAAACATTGTTTGGTCCAGGTTTAACCCATACCTACTTTAACCTTATTTTTAGTCATGACAAGCATTAATATCTCTTTGAGTGTTCACAAACCTTCGCTGATGAAAGTATAAGATCGAGTCTTACATTGAAACCTATGATCTATGGGATAATGTTGTAACACTTACAACAGCTTTTTGCAATTTCTACAACAAATTAAATCACATTCAAAAGAGTTTTCAGATAAGGACGTTGAAGGTGTCTTTATGCATAAAATCAAAAGAAGAAAATGAAAAAAAAAAAAAAAAAAAAAGACGAAAGAGTCATGTTACAAAATTGTGCAAGTTCAAAAATACTCAAAAGACAGAAATTGAGGAGGAATAACTTTTTAAAATTGCAGCAACAAAAGTAAGGAGTATTGGATGTTACATATGTGGAATCTAATATTTTATTTACTGGAACATTTAATAGTTTTATTAAGGGTTTAATAATTTAGTTATAGTAGGAGTATATTATTATTGCTTATATGGCTATTTAAAGTCCTGTGGTTAATGAAATTTAAGAGACAAATTTGGGGAAAGAACGTCCTTGTCTCCTGGAAACAAAATAATTACCCGCCCATACCCCTCTTACTTTCATGTCCCTGAAACTATTTACCCGAAATGCGCCCAAAATTATGATACCCACACGGTATATAAATATACTAAGATGGTATCATGTTCATTTATTCAAAAGACACTTTTCTCAATAAAAACTTTTATGATACCATCATCTTATATACCTATACTGTGATGGTATTGTGGAGGCTGCTTCAGTCCTTCAATGAGACACACCTCAATCCTCCGTGATACCATCCTGGTACATAAATATACTGAGACGATATCATGGAGGACTGCTTCAGTCCTTCTCTCAATCCTCCATGATACTATCATGATATAAATATACTGCGATGGTATCATGGAGGAAGGGTTTTGGGCGAGAGGGTACTCAGATAAATATTTTCGACTGGTTGGGTAAGAAGCGAAATTAGTTTAGGAGGGGGCATGGACGGGTAAATATTTCACATTTTAGGGGTATTTTGCGTTGTTTTCACAAATTTTATTTTCTGCATTTTTTCTGCCTTGCGATTTTTTTTTTAATTCTTGACTGAATGAGGGTTCGAACCCGGAACCCATGAATTTTTGGGTGAAGGCCAAAAATTACAGACCAACACTTTGAGGGACAAAAATTAAAGACCAGTTCCTTTAAAGGCCAATCCACGCAAAAAAATGTTTTTCATTTAACTCTGCGGTTTCAATATACTATGAGGAAATAATCCCTTTCTGATTTTTAAAATAGAACTTACTAATCATTTATCATAAACTCGAAAGCTAGTGGCACCTTTTTTCTCACTATAACAAAATCCAGCTCTTAACAGCACAACCTTAAATAGCAAGAGAAATACATGTTAAAAACTAATGCCAACTTTTTGGAGGGCTCCAGGGTGTAACCTGTCTGATTCCGAGGATTGCAGGGAGGAGAAGCTGAAATGTGCTGAGCACTGCTGCAAGCTTCTTAGTAGTTTGAGCCCATGGTATTTAGCAGATCCTGCTATACAGCAAATGATAAAACTAGGGTATAAATCAGAATGATAGGCTCATAGAACTAGAATGTTGATTTTTATATTTTAAAATAGAGTTCTATGACAACAATTGATCAATTGTGTTCGCTACTTGGAAGAAAAAGCCACTTAAAGATTATTCCGGTACGAAGGAAAGGTATAGGATAAGAACTACAAAAACGTCCTAAAAAAATTATGTTACAAGAAAAATCTGATGCAGCAATTGCAAGTCATTTTGCTTTTATCTGTATTTATGAAATACAGTTTACCCTAAAACCCCAGACCCCACTTGTGGGATTACACTAGGTTTGTTGTTGTTAGGTTTGTTGTTGTTGTAGTTTACCCTAACATATGTGACTCTGGATTTTCACCAAAAAAAACCATTTTTACATATAATTTCGATCAGTCCGAGAATCATTCTTAAACAATTAAGCACTGAAATGCAACTACTGATAAGGGCCTTCTTTAGTGCTAGCAGAACACCAGTCAAAAGACCCCATAAAAGCAAATTAGAAGTAAGAAGAGAAGCTGACAATCTAGGTTCTAGAGAATCCAGCAAGGTAGGAAAAACACAGTTGGTAATTTCGAGTATCAAATTACATTTATTTCATTCATAACTTATACCTTCCCCTTTTGGAAGCTCTACCCTGTACATAGTTCCCAGCATTCCTGATCCGTTCAGATTATTTTTGAGAAAATAGTTGAGAAGTATTAACAATTTGCAGTACCTTTCTCTACATCATGTCCAGGTTGGACCAATAAACCATTTTCTCTACGATTCTCCCTGGAGCAGCCCACATTAGGGTCTATTTCGTGCTGTCTGGACCAATTACCGTCTTGCCTCTCCCTAACGCATCTTGGCAGGAAGAGCAAAATAACCAATATTATAAATGACAAAACTGCTACAACAGATCCAGACTACCCTTTTCACGGACTTTTTGCTTCCTTTTGAACTTTCTGCAGTTGCTGATGGTCCATCAGCCTGTTTTCCAGGTTTTCTTTCTGAAGTTGGTCCTGGTGGTGCTGGAGGCTTAAAAGGAGTGGTGCTGGAGGGGGTCTCGCAAAAGCAGTGGGAGGAGACGAAGAAGCGACACTGTTGAAAGGATTTCCAGTGTTTCTGCACATCAAGAACAAAATGAGCAAGTACATGAAAGCATTAGCCATCACTGCACATAATTAAAGTCAATCAAGAGTCAAAAAAATATATAAGACACTTGAACAAACGGATGAAACAACTGATATATCTTACTTGCATGGATCAATATGTATCCTTACCACTATTGTTCAATAAATGAAATTTCCTCACAAACAAAATTCAAAAAGCAATGGGATATGAAATTCAAGCCTGTGTTGAAAACTTGGATAAATTTTAGCCCGCAATCATGTGAACTTAAACATGACCAAAATGCAGTCCACGATCCAGCTTGGGAGTCCATATTCCAGCTTGACAGATATATCATATATGGGTTTCATATGGTTTTTGTGCACTCTATACTCGTTTAGCCTGTAGATGTCACATCTCTTCCAATATTGTGTAGGCTAGGTTTTTTTTTATACAACTGTTAAAAATTTGAGCAGCATTGTGTTAGGATTATTCTTTTTCAGGTGATAGAGCTTATGATGTCAAAATTTCTTGCAGGCCTCATGCTGTAGTTTATGCAGTGGGCGCACAAGCAATTCTAATCCAAGTCAGTGTCATAAACCTAGCATAATCTGGTTTTGCTACATAAATATACTCTTCAAAACGTCACGTCTCCGATAATTTTTTAATTCTGTTGTGCATTCACTAAGTGAATTTAAGTTAGATGCCTATAACTCCTAGTATTTACTGTCACACCATAACGTTCATAATTAGTTGTAGTTGGCCGGCAAGTTAAATGTAAAAGCTAATTGTGAAAAAAAGAAGAAGAAATGTTCATGAATTGGGATATTGGTAATGTCATTTTCCATAAATTTGCACCCTCAATGACAGTAATCCACTTCATCTATCAACAAATGAAAACCCAAAATGTTCATCATATCAGACATACCCACCATAAATACTTCAGTCTTCATCATCAACATGCTCTCAAATACCAAGCGACTAGTGAGTCTTAAAGAACCAAGCGACGTTCTCTCTTTTCTTAACTTTTTTTATTTTTTATTTTTTTTAATGGTGATAAAGTTCACACCACTGACATATTAGGAATACCTGATTGTCAACAGACTTAAGGACATTGGCTTATTAGAAAAATACTGATTGATAATGAGAGATCAATAAAAAGATGGAGAAAGCAGATACGCAGCAAGCAGCACCGCAAGCTTAAAAGAATACAGATCACTGAAAAATTTTATGTGTCAAAACCAGAAGAACAGTTCTGAAAACACTGATCTCCAAATTGATTAGCTTCATTTTCTAAATGTTATTGTTAAAGAAGGTGCAGCTAACATACAGGCTAGTCTGAATATGTGTCTAGAAGATTGCGTCGAACAAAGAGGCACACAAATGTAATATGCGGCCAAGAATATAGTCTGGCTTACAAGCTGGAAGATAAAGAACAATATTAGAAGCAGAAAGTGAACTGTACTTACTTGAAATTGGGAATAGAAAACAACTTCTGAGGTTTGGGCCCATTAAACAGGTTACTTTCCACATTCCTGGAGGGACACAAAAGATGGGAAGATACTATATCATTCTATGGACCTAAAAATATTTGAGTTAAATATTGTTAGGAAGAGTACAAATCTGCGAGGAAGATCTTGTAATACATCAAGAGTTCCAAAAAGCTGGTTATTCTGCAAATGTCTGGAGATCAAGAAATTAGCTGCTTTTCTTTTGATCATAAATTACAAACCAATTCAACAATATGTAGAATCACTCACAGAGTGGTCAGGGAGGACAAGTGTCCTACTGATGATGGCAAAGCTCCGCTTAAACTGTTACTTGACAAATCACTGTCAAAACATATATAATCCACCAGTGATGGACAATTGAAAACCTCTATGGCAGTATTGAAATGTTTTGTTTTGGTGTCATACAGATTAACCAATGCTGTAGGGCCTTGAAAGGAATCAGGAATTTCTCCAGTCAGTTGAATTCCATTGAGAGAATGCTACTGGCTTTGATAGGTTTATCAACCTTCCGAATCTTCTCCTTCACCAACTTCAGAAACTTCATCCACTCCACCTTCAGATTCAGAGTCTGTAAGCTGCTTCACCTCAAATTCAAGTTTCATTTCCTGACTAACCAAATCAGCAAGGTCATATCTGCCTGCATCTCCATAGGCATCTATGATTGCCTCATATAATGACTCATTAGCCTCAATGATTCCATATTTTAACTGGCCATATATCCGCTTTATACCTTCAACCATGCCAGCTTTCCCATAGCAACCTACAAGATTAACAAATGTGACAATATCTGGTTCCAGTCCTTCATCTTGCATTCTCATAAATATTTTTAGTGCCTCATCAATCTGGCCTGAAGCTCCATATGCATATATTGCAACGTTGTAAGCAAAGGGATGGAGTCCCAATCCTGGTTGTGTGATGACGTGGCAGGATTCGATTGCGAATGCGTGCAACCCTACTGCAGAATAAACAGAGATTATCACAGCTTGTCTGGCATAAGGTTTACCTTCTCGGTAAGACAACTCAAGCTGTATAACTGCCTCTGCCGAAAAACCTCCCTTTTTCAATATTGTGAATAAAACTTTAAATGTGCCCCCATCTGGCAGAAGTTTCTGGTTAATCATTTCATTCAGCAATTCGCCGCATTCAACAAGCTGTCCATTTGTGGCATAACATGCCATTACCTTATTGAATGTCATACAATCTCTTAAAAGTCCAGACTGCTTCATCTCCTCTGCTATCTCAATAGCTTCATCGAGCATACCCATATTCTTGTATGCATAAATCAAGGTTGCAAAAGTAACACCATCAGCTTCGCCTTTCTCCCTCAAATGATTAAATATCATTTTTGCTTCAGAGACCATTCCGAAGTCCGCATACAGATTAAGCATACTATTGGACGCGATAATATCAGGACCTCCATGCAAGTTTTTCATCCGCTCGTACAGTTTTTTCGCTCCCTCAACTGATCCAAGCTTACTATAAGCCTTAATCATTGAAGTCAAGATTATTTGATTAGCTTGAATCCCAGAGTCATTCATGACACGGAAATAATGCATAGCTTCTTCAAATTTACCAGCTTCAGCAAACCCATCAATTAAAGATCCATAAACAACCTCGTTTGGTTTTACACCTGCTTTTGACATTTCATCGAAAACGTCAACGGCATCAGAAAGCCTACTCATGCGCACATAACTAGCAATTACTGCAGAGAAGGTAGAACATGAAGGTTTAAATTTCAATCCTTGCATTTCGGCTAAGAGCTCTTTGGCCTGGTCAACTAAATCACCCCCGGAAAACATTTGGATTAGAGAGTTATAAGTGCACTCATCTGGCCATGTCCCTTGGCTTTTCATTCCCTTGAAGAGTGAGAAACCTTTATCGTATAGCTTTGCAACGCCATATGCTTTGATCATGACATTATATTCTACAATTGCTTTCTTCTGAATAAGCTTATCTCTTTTACCAAAGAACACGTCCTCGGCTTCAACCCAAAGTCCCTTATCAGCATACACATCAATGATGGCAGCATAAGCTGGTGACGAGAACCCACCGTTCAGTTGACACTTCTCGAAAATCGCCTTTGCACGATCGATCAAACCTTCGTTGACATACATTCTCATAATAACAGGAAGAGAGTGTTCGTCTATATACATACCTAAACTTTCGATTTCACTAATCACATTTTCAACCTCCAGGATCATATTTTGCTTGCATAGTATTTTAATAATAGCCCTACAAGTCACGGCATCAGGGAAAAGTCCCGTCCCCCTTATCTTTCTGTACCACTGAAGAGCCCTATCAATCTTACCTGCATTAGCATAAAGAGACAGGAAGATGTTGTATGTTTTCGTGTCTGGAGATATCCCTCTTTCCTCCATCTTGTTCAGCAAAGCTTCCGACTCTTCCAAGTAACCATGACTCCCACAAACAAAGATCATAGTATTGAAGGTAAAGGCATCTAAGGCAACCCCTGATTTCAACATCTCATTAAAAACATTTGCAGCGTCCTTCAAGCGACCTGCCTTCCCGTACAAATCAATCAGAGTATTGTAGGTGGCGGTCATTCGAGGTTTCCTACCATTGTTCTCAACATCTGAAAGACTTGAAACTCTGGAAGGATTCCTCCCTCCAGTCCTGAAAAGCTCGGTCAACAAAAACTGCTTCAAACTGAAAGGTTCTGAGTCATCTATTGACTCAAAATCAAGATCATCCAATTCAATCTTTCCAACACACCAATCCTTGTAGAACTTATCCGCTCTATCATATTCCCCTGCATCCTTTAAAACTTTGACAACCGTATTCATTGTAACCTCATCCGGGAAAATTCCTCTCAACTTCATATGTTTAATCCATAAAAGAGCCTCCTTTACTAACCCTGCTTTACCGTACACATCAACAAGCATTCCATACGTATTATTTGTCGGGAAAACACTATTTTTCGCCATTTCAATCCAACAAAGTCTCAACTCATCCCATTTCTTAGCTCTACCAAGTGCCCTAAGTATGACATTATAGTGAATTACATTTGGAACATAATCTTTCTGCGATTTCATCCACTCAAATACCCTAAGAGCTTTTTCCCAATTGCTCTGCTCTTTAAGAATCACAGTTTGTTCTTTAGGACTAAGCTTCCCAAAATACAAATCAAGGGTCTTTTCGACATCACTTGCAGTGCGTAAAGCACGTAAAATTGAAGGTAAAATACCTCCATACCCTTTCTTTTTACCATTAATAACAGTTCTTGAAGGTAAAGGTTCAGTCTTTGAATGACAATGAAGCTTAAACCCTACAAAAACCCTATCTTTATTATTTTCTTGAGGTTTTTGCTTATGGGGTTGCAAAATCTTGATATTTCTGTGTAATGGGTGGTCAGTTTTGGATGAAGGTTGAGATTTACAGGTTTTTCTTTGGGTAAAACCGTGTTGGCGTGTGTGTAAGTTAAACCCTAGTAAAACCCTAGAATTGAAATGAGAATTAAGGTTTTGAGGCTTACACTGTGAAGAAATAGGTTGACCAATCTCCATGGAAGTGTATGTTTGAAGTATCATTTGCTTGTTTACTGATGAACAAGAAAATGGAATAATTTTAACACAATTTGTAACTGTAACAGCTGAAAAAGAAATATGCTGCCGGCCAGAAATAGAAACAAAACAAAATAAGAGAGGGAAGATATTTCCAAAACTTGGAAAGAGGAAATCTCTTCCATTTTAATTTTCATTTCACTGTTTGGACATTTTTTTTTTTAAATATTCTTTAGGAAAAAAAAAGGTTTTTAAATTAAGTTTTTCGACGTGCTCTTTTATTTTTACTTTTTGTAACGGGCGTTAAATTAAGGTTTTTTGACGTGAGAGCTTGTAGAAAAATTGCTAGGTTGAAGATTTTTTGGGGGCCTTGAGGCACCCTTTGGAGTTAACTTACATAAATAGCTATCTTTTATTGGCTTTTAACTAGATATAACTATAAAATGCAAAATTATCAAGCTTAGCTATTTTACTTTAAAAACGTGTTTATTTTTGTTTTTTTAAAATATAGAGAAATACAGTGAACAGTAAACATGCTCCAGTGAAATCAGAAGCTATTTATGGAACAGATTTTTTGAAATATAGTGAAATACACGGAAATACAAAAATCGAGTTGAGTAAAAATAGGCTATATTTTTTGAACAAATTCTTCTTTTTCTTTTTAAATGGTAAGTTAAATTAAATCAATCATATTTCAAGCATTCCATAACATCTCACGAATCACTCTCAACTTTTATCACAATCAAAACTTTTTGAATTCAAAAACCACTAAAGATCTGAAAACTTCCAAATATAGAAAAATTATACGCTGGAATACAATGAAATATGGTTGATTGTTTAAAAAATATAAAGTTGTAGTATGCGTATATATAATGGAATACAATGAAATATACCAGAAACTATTTCATAAATTAGAAATACAAAATGCAGAATTATATTGAGATACAGTGAAATACAAAAATCGTGAAACAAAGTGGAGCAAAAATAGACTCTACACAAAAAAAAAAAAAAGATAAATACATTTAAATACAGTGAAATAATACACTGAAATATACTAAAACATTATATCAAACACTTGGTGGGCATGAAGCTCCACAACTCTCATCAATGGTGTTTCTACAACAACAACCTATTCTCTTGCTCCTAGATGATGCTACAATATCATAGTAAACAACGACGACAGTATATAAACAACAAAATACAACAGAAATACGCAATGGCGTCGCTTTCATCACTATCACTAGCAACGTCTTCATCAGAGACCTCCATCTCCCGGTCAATGTATAGTAAACTCTCTGTATTACCGACAGTTGTCCCTGCTTTTCAGGTAAGTTTTGAATTTATTTTCTTATACTGTGGTCTCTCTATCCTCTTTCTGTGATTTTTCAGTTTATGTTTGAAATTCAGTTGTAAAATTAATTTGTGAAGAAAATCGGTGTTCATAGACTGAATAATGTTTACAATTGGCTGGAGATCCTCCACTACTTTTGGTGCTACTTGGAATCAGCAAACTAATGGAAGGAAAAGCTTGGAATTTTGGTACTGCTTGGAATCAACAAACTGTGATGGGGGCAGAAGAGGGAACAGAAAGAGAGAAAGAGAAGGGTGAGGGAGAAATAGATTTGAGAGGTGAGAGAAAATCAATTTAAAAGAGAAATTTGTGAAATACAAAACACTAGTTATGATGTGTAATTTAAGAAAATATTTTAGTTATGAACAATAAATAAAATAAAAGGTAGTTAGTATTGATAAATAGGTTTTAGAAGCAGTTATGACAAGTAAATTTTCCAAAATCTTATTCCACTGAAATAGACTCACAAAATTTTCACGAAAAGAAAAAAAGATTTCTTCAAAATGCTTTCCCAAAATTGTCTCAAAATTATGTGCTATTTACCATTATTTAATTTTTTGGAAAGGCAAAAGTCATAGATAGCTCCCTAAACTTTGCCACATTTTCCTCATGGCTATCTAAACCTAAGCTTGTTCCAATTTGATACCTAAGCCACTTCAAATTTATACCTATTGAATACTATTTTGACAATCATCCAAAAGTATAAAATGTGTATGCTACACTCGCGGATGACATGGCAATGTGACGAATTAAATAATGACACGTGGCATTTGGGTCAAAAACTTTATTAAAAATTAATTATAAGAAGAGAAAAAAAACTATTTATAATATATTGAATTAATTAAAAAATATAATTTAATGATAACAAAAATAAAAAACATATTCTTGAAGAAAGCCCCTACCCACCCACATTCAACCTTCAACCTACATTCCCCGCCGTCCCATTAGCCACCCCTACGTTCAACCATGTTCCCCTCCCATTAGCCACCACCCACTCCACCTTCTTCCCCTCCACTTGTCATTAGCTTTAGATTCACCTGAAATATTAACAAATCCATATGAACGTTGCCGGAAAAATCAAAATATTGCCGGAAATTTTCTAGAAATCCAGATCTGATTTGTTCTCTTGAAGCACTTCCTTTCTTTTGTTTTGATCCTTTCAACTTTGATGATCTATTATTATTAGATTACATAGATATATTAACATATTCGGACAGAACCAGCTTGGGCATAAAAATGGAGTTTTCATCGGAAATATTTTTGACATCCAAATCTAAAGTCATTTTAGTGGGAGACATCAACGGCATTAGACTGAGTTAAAAAGTGTGATTGGTGTGTTTTACAGCAACGAGCAGCGACAGCAATGGCAGCCATTGGTGGTGGATGATGGCTGGGTGAAAAAATGAAGAAGATGAGCCAAAAAAATAATAATAATAATAATAATCTTCACGCGCCTGTTATTGTGTATATTACACACACATTGCCACATCGGAAAAATGTATTCAATAGGTATCAAATTGGAACAAGCTTAGATTTAGGTAGCCATAACGAAAATATGACAAAGTTTAGGGGGCTATCTATGACTTTTGCCTTTTGGAAAAGTACAGCAAGGCAGTTTTTGACCAGGAACTTTGGACCCATAATAAGATCAGACGTTTTACCGAAAGTATTTTTTTTAATATTTTTTTTTCTTGGAGAAAATGTAACGAACTAACACAATAAAACATTGCAAATTTTATTAATTATTTTGCATGGATAAATTCGATGACATTCTTTTTATGGAGAATGACAGGTTGGTGCAAAAGAATATAACAACAATAACAACATACTCAGTGTAATTTCATGAGTGGGGTCTAAGGATGATAGAGTGTACACATACCTTATCCCGACTTCACAGATAGGAGGCTATTTCCCGATGGACTCTCGGCTCGAGTAATTGGTGCAAACGAATATTTTCAATAATATTTGATTTATGAGAAAAAAAAGAAATTTCAGGGGAAGACATTTATGTGCACTTGAGTTGATATAATTTTAGATAAGACTAAAGTATAATTATACACTGAGAACACGAAATACAAATGTGATCTACAAAGCTAGATTCAGAGATGAGCGCTGCTAAGTGCATTTGTTGTATATGCAAGTTGGACATTTGTCGTATATTGCCAATTTTAAAGTAGAATCTTTTTTTTATTTGTCCCTTATTTATTCCAGTACTCCTATGAAAAAGTTGGTGAACATGAATTAGTTGATATTTTTAAAAAGATGTAGTAGTATTTAAAGTAAAGCCAGAAAAGAATATTTGAAAATTGATGTTGTGTTTGAATATAAGAAAAATATTTTAATTTTTGTGCGTGAGAACTTGAAAAAACCGCAAAAACTCTTAAAAATTATTTTTTCAAACTTCGAATTTCACATTTCAAAGTTTGAGTTGAAAAAGAATAATTTTTTCAAATTTTTGAAACCAAGAGTCCTTTTTGTTGTTGTTGTTGGAATCAACCCTTTCTCTAATTCTCTTCTTGGAGTTCTTGAAAATAGACATATTCTGTCAAGTTGACTCTCTCTCTCATCATATTATGTCTCTCCTTAATCTCATATCCACACAGCTCTTTTGGATTTCTTCGCTAATTTTATGAGGTAATTGCTTTTAACTTCCTCTTTTCTTTATTGAAGTTTGTATTTTACCTCCTACTTAAGGGTCACGTTGTTACCTGCTCTTTATACATGCAGTTCTTAAGTCTTCAATTTGTGCAATTTTAATAAAATGACTTTTTGGCCTGTAAGAAGAAAAATCTATTGTCAGTTTATAGTGTTTTCATAGTTTAGATTACACCATGAACAAATCAGAACACTGTGCTGTCCCTTCTGCATTTTACTCTGGCTCTGCCTTATTCTTACAGTTCTTGCAGAGGAAAAAAAAAATAACAGGACAAACATTTATTACTTGGAGCTCGTCGCCCGGGACTTGTCTAGTGTGAGTTATCTCTCCTATGTGATTTGCAAGCTATTGCACAGAAGCCGGGTTACCCTGTGCGCACCCAAAGGGTAGCGGCTGCGGGTTCCCATGTCATTAAAAAAAAAAAAAACATTTATTACTTGAACATTATATGTAAGACCGCAACTTATTGCAAAACATCTTGTATAGCCACAAATCTGTCAAGTAGCTGATATTTTTTGTTGGAATTCCCTGTTCAATTAGGCAACATCAAAAACATCTTTTGTATTTATATTCATGCAAGTTAATTACCTACAGACACATATCTCTATAACAACATTTCACATAACAGTCAAGTTTTCTTTAAAACAGATTCTCATGTTAAGTCACATTATATGTTTTATACATAGAGACGCTCGACTATAGTATCTGCTCTTCAATACTGTTGCCTGACCAGACATCTAGACCTGTTTCTCAAAGCACAATAAGCAGCATGAAACAGACACATAGGAAACTATCAAGCATTAAAATGAAATTTGATATCCACGTAACATCAGGCTGTCCCAAAGAAAGGGCAAGTCTTACTCATTGACATCAAATTTGTTAAATGCTCTGTGATTATATGGACTTAAAAAAGTCAATGGCCTTGATATCACTATGTACTCCAGAATTACATTCGCATTACTTAGGTATCCAGTTAAGTTGTACCGATAAAAGCAATCAAAGAATATAACAAACCCCAAGAACAAAACTGCATATGCTCGCACCCTACAAATATGTCATAATGCTGCCATCATAGTCGATCTGGCAGCCTCTTTCTTCATCTCCGCAGCTTTTCCACTTCCCCGGAAATACATGTAGACTTGCTGCACAAGGTGGAGCAAATTCGAAAGATGTTCGGGGTGAGACACAACTATCAAAGCAATATGAACAAAGAGACGAAGATAACTAAACCTGTATAACCCATATGCTGAGCAGTGTTTCAAGACAGAAGAATGCAGCTCCAATGAAGTAGAATATCTGCAAAGGAAAACATAAGATATGAAGTGAATTTACAAGCAAAATGTCCGATTTGATGGGAAAAGAATTACTCATCAAATTCTACTATAAGTGAGGGGTCAAGAATACTAGCCTCATTTGTTTGCCCTTAATGAAGGTCTTAATCTTAATCATTCAGATCTCAGTCACTAAGTCCGTTTGTTTTCTCTATGCTACAATCAGTTAATGGGGCTGAATGGATCTGAATGATTAAGATCTATAACAAAGTCTTAAAGAACAATTAAGATTACAATACAGAAAATAGCATGGATATGAACTCAGATGAAATATGTGACTCGGTAGTGCTTTTAAAGGTAAACTTAAGACAAAAATTAAAAGCTTACCCCAACCAAAGCATGCCAGCCTAAAAGATCAATTGCAGGCAAGATACCACTGTTAAACAAGGAAATGAAACAAGAATAAGTCATTTAAAAAAAAATAAGGGTTAGATCAGATTATCAATGACAACTAGATCAGCTAAAAGAACTAATTATAACTCTAGCCAAACATGGTCCTATTGAACAGGAAGGTAATGCAACTGGTTGCATATCCAGAAATGTCTTGTGCCAGCAACCATTGCCCATTCTAACATAAAAGAGCAACTTACGTCAAAGATTTCCCCTTGAAGAAAATTGGAGGTGCCACAGCAGCAACAATGCAGAATCCAATGTGAAACTACAAGATGAAAATAAGTACTCAGAGTCCTCAATAAGCAACTCTAACAGCATAACGAAAAACAAAAAAGGTAGTAATATAGGAGTACTTTTTTTGACAATGTTAACATAGTAGTTATATAGTATTTACCACGTAACATAAGAAAAACCACCCAAACTTCAGCGCACTGTCAGTCCTGCAAACAAAATGGATATCACAATATAGACTCTTTTGGAAGGCACAACACACTACGGAAATAAAAAGAAAAATGAGTAATATATGGAAATAAAAAGAAAAATGAGTAATATAAATCTACTCCCTCCGATAAGTGAGCACACATCTATTTCTCCACACTAAGGAAGCACAAATGTGTACCTCATTGCACGATAGAGCGGTCGATACCACAATACATAGGCTCCTGGGACACCTGATATTAAGTAGATAACAGCAAGCAACCAGATAGTTGGACCTACAACGAAAAAAAGTATACTTTAGATAGTTAATTGTCACAAAAGGATAAGAGAGGATAGTAAATTAAGTTCAACTGCAACCTTGTCCTCTGATCCAAGCTAAGGTGACAGCAACAAGATTCCATACAAGACAGGCCACCAGACCTGAAATTTTACCATGTCCAAAGTCAGTCAACCACCATAAGAGCATCAACTAAAGAAACCAGTTCCAAGAAACTAGTCTAATTCAACAATAAAAGAAGGAAATGGCTGTCATGGATCATTCTAACAAAAACCATCTAAAAAATTTCCCTCATTTTCTTTTATCTCAAATTGGACTGGTAGATTTGAGATGTACAGCTACAAGTGACATGAACTACTAGGACTTTGAATTCTTAAAAAGCATTTGCAGGCACTCAGAGGAAATCGTAGACCCTTTGAATCCAAGTGTCACAAAAAGCTTGTCTAAAAGAAGGAGTTTATGTTTTTTAAAGTCCTTGGAAGCATAAATGCTACTATTATGCAAATACGTAGCTGGAATACCATACAGAATACTTTTCTTTTGGAACAGAATCAACGAAGAAAGTATTGAATATAATTAATATGCATCACAGTCTTCCAGGTCAGATTAATCTTTAAGCTTGAAGATTACTTACTGGAAAGGTCAAGTGAGAGGCACTAATAGCATCCATAGAGTAGAGAGTTGTACAGAAGACATGTGGACATACCCAACAATGTAGTGAATGCAACATATTGCATCTTCTGTAGATGGATTGGAATTTCATTTGCAATATCATGATGAATGATGGGAAAGAAAGGTGGCCAATTCTTGGTGTCAATAACTACACCAGCTGAAAACCGAATGGAAATAAAGTCAGTTTCGCAGACAAAAAAAAGCAAAATCCCTGATTTAGTTCAAGATTATAAAGACAAATATGTATACAGTGGAAACTACCTCTTGCTATTGCATCCTCCTTCCTTTGAAGTTCCTACATTATACCAATAAAATTGACAGTTAATAATGTATAAAATTTGTTGTTGTTGTTGTTGTAATAATGTATAAAATCCCTAAAAGGCAATAGACAGTCTGCAGCACCTTGAACCAAATAAGAGATAATATCATCTAGAGCTAGACAACTACGAACAAGGAAGCTATATGTAATGCAACTATGAATCTCATGGGGAGTTCGATCCTATTTGGTAGTAGATATCCAGTAATCTTACACAACAACAACAACGTACCTAGTGTAATCCCACAAGTGGGGTCTTGGGAGGGTAGGATGTTCACAGACCTTACCCCCAAAGGTGGACCCACATGGAAGGGTGGGAGTGCACGTGCACTCGTTAGCTTGGGAAAAAATTATGTATATATATGTGTATATGCCTTGAGAAATTAGTATATATTTAATTGTGCACTCTATCAAACATAAGTGTCTTTGGGGCACGTTGATTGCAATTGCTGCTTCCCTTACATGTCACCCAGGATCGAACCCAAATGTCACTTTTAATTATTTTTTTGAGCCTATTTTTAGGAAAACAATAATCGTTAAATGAGCTCGCCCAGATTTGAGCCTGCACCGTTAACACATATTGCACAGCCTTAGACATTCAGCTATCTATTTATTACTAAAAAATCATATTTGACCTATATACTTGTTTTTCGCAACTACTACGCTATTAGTGACCGGTCCGACACAGTATTATCCCTCAGTCATCATTAAAAATTTTGTTGGCGTTTATGTTAAGATAATGGTGCCCCCATTGTCTTGAAATTCTGGGTCCGCCTCTGCTTACCCCTATCCAGTAATCTTACACAACTTTCATAATTAACAAGCAATTGAATAGTAAAAGAACTTTGACGAAAGATTGTACTTTCTATTGTGGACGAAAGACTGTACTTTCTATTATGGAAGATAAGCAAGACATAACTAGAAGGCAATGTAGAGTAACAAACCACCTGTTCTCTTTTTCTCAATTCAGCTTCTTTAGCTTGGAGTTCCTTCTCCTTCTTCTTCAGGTCCTGATTAGTCATATGAGTAAAATACTGGATCAGTCAAACCTATGCTCCAAATGAACACGGGTAAGGTAGTCACAGGGAAGCAAAAAATACAAGTTCAATTTATCAAATCTCTTTTTCACCTTTGAACCATCAAGAGGAATATCAACCGTTGCGCCACGATCATAGCCAGCGGGTTCATGAGGAAGAGGAGAAGGCCTCGAGTTTGTAGCAGCAGGAACACTTCCATTATTCTGCAGAGTTTGTAAGTATTAAGTGCCATAACGCACAAGTGAGGTACCGTGTACTAGGACTAAAAAGAAGAACATGCAAATGGATATTCTCATTATTCAACAATGAAGATGAAGCCTTGCATAAAATGCACCCAAGAAACAATTCAGCTTTGATGAGATTGAAAATTTTCTGCTCCAATTATTTTAGAAAACAAAATCAAACTAGGTTGAGAATCACAATGTCAATGCAATCCATAAGTTACATCGTGGACAGAGGACAAGGTGTTAAAATAAAACACAAATGCATAAACATCAGCCCTTAAGTTATACATTTCGCTAGTTTTGATTTTTTTTTTTTTTTGATGAAGTAGTTTTGATTTATCCTGTGACTAGACAAAACTGATTTTGATATAGCAAAGAAGACAAATTACTTCCTCATTTTGCTGACTGTTCTCTAGTTGCAACTGTAAAATGCATCACCACCTTAAATCAGCTCTGAGCAAGATATCCATAAATTTCAAGGTCAACAAACGAATTATCCCAAAGATGTTATACCAAGCAAACTATTATCCCAAATATTTTCTCTTCTGAGACTGCAGCACATTATATTTTTCTAACACTTTCAAAGCACAAAGGCAACAAAATCGGCATTGTCCTCCTCTGCTTAAAAAACTGATATTGTTCTCCTAATTTGCTAACATTACAGAAAAAAAAAAAAAAAAAAAAAACTTACCAATATGTACAGTTCAGCCGAACTTCTTTACCAATATGGCCGAAATATACAAAACTTATACACTGAATATGTATTTTATTTTATGACAAGGGAACCCACAGCTGTTACCCTTCGGATGCGGACAGGGAATTGGGTAAACCCTGCTCCTGTGCACTCATTATGTATATTATATGTGCACTATATGTCTATCATATGTATAAATATACGAAACCTATACATTTGGTATATTTTCCGGGAAAAAAAAATCCCATTCCATTGCAAAAACTACTTTATTCACCTAATGTAACGATCCCACAAATACATTGTTATCTTGCATGTTTGTCATTTAAAAGATCAAGCCACAGCTCAATTCTACAATATTTCAATTACTAGAAGCCTGTTCACTGAAATTGAATTAGCTCCAAAAATCCTAAAGAAGAATAGTATACTATCTCATACAGAATGCAAGTAACAGATCTGGAGATCAGACTAAGATAACAAAACAAAAAATCATCCCATTTTGTTTGCAGACTAAAAAATTAAAAATGACATAAAAGAAAGTAATAGTAGTAAAGAAGAGTAAAGTGAATTGTACCGAAAAAGGGTTAACTTCTTCTTCAGCAAAAGGATTGTCATTGTAACGTCCAGCCATAACAGCAATGCCACAGATCTGGAAATGGGCTAGAAGCTAAATCTGGAAATGGAAATGGGCTAGAAATTAAATTTGAATCTGGAGCAAGTGGGGGTTTAAATTGCGAATATGTGTATGCACTTTTTTTTATGAAATAGACGTGATATCGTACTATACTACTTTTGCCTTTTTTTTTTTATTTTAAAAAAAAAACTTTTTACTTTAATATTGCTGTTGTTTTTACTAGTAGAAATTGCAGTGCACGTTACAAGCTACCTACCTATTCATTCACGGATGACAGCAGAGAGAAAGGCTTTACATGAGTTCTTTTTTTGACTCAGCACAGCTGATGGGCCACCCAGTTACCGGTAAAAATTTACCCACACATGGTTAGTAAATGTATATATTTACTGCATTAAAGTATTTAACAATAGTAAATTATACTAGTTTGGTATAAACACCTGATGTGAATAAGTATTTTATTTCATATATTTTTTCTTTGATGACATGGGAACACCCTTCGGGTGCACACAGCGTAAATCTAGCTCCACACAGGAGAGATAACCTGCACTAGGCAAGCTCTGTGCGACGAGCTCGACCCAGAAGACAAATCCCCTACTGTTATAGACTGGGGGTTTCAAACTTGAAGCCTCCATTATGAAAGCTCCATGCTCAACCAACTGAGTCACCCTTGCGAGTTATTTTATTCCATATTTGGTAATAGGTGTAGTAATAATAGTCCCTAAGAATTATTTTGTACTAAAATGTGGAATTAGTTATAAGTTGTGATAGCTAATCCCATGAAATACCTTGTCCTACTACTTACTTTTTAGTGAATATGAACTTACGATAAATATACACTACATCTGATTTCAAAATAACTAACGTTTTAGAAAACAAAATATAATTTATTAAGTTTTGTAAAAAAAAATTTAAAAAATCACTATTTCAATTATTGGAGTGTTAATTCGGTGAGACTATATAGTGTGTGTGATAAAGACAAATAAATTCACCACCGGACAGCCTTCATCCACAAGGTAGGGAAAAGAAAAAGTAAAAACTGATGCGCCAAATAATGCCCAATTTTAGCTCACAATTTAAGGAAATTATTCTAACTGTAATTACGGAAAAGCAGTTTTTTCATAAAAAAATTCTGTCTCAATGCTTTTTACAAATCCGGCCACTAATTGGTTATATCATGTGCTTTGGTTATTTTTAACCAACTATCAAAAAAATAACATAATGTCTGGAGAAACTGTATAAAATTACAACAAACTTCAAGTCATTATCCATTGAGCATATCCATCATTGCACAGTTGAGGTTAAGGCTGAAAAATGTGCTACGGCAAGTCAATGTTGAAACTGAAAAAGCGAATAATATTCTTGTACAAAAGTGGAAATGTACAGCAGAAAAAAAATAAAGATTTACAACTTGAGATATACCACCAATTAACAACCATAAATAAGCTCTCAAAACAATGGGGTTAGTGCATTTTATGCAATGTGGCTTCTGTATTGGCCTAAATGAACATTAGAATGATCGCAAAAATTTGTAATAAGAATCAGGATAACCGAGCTGTGTTGATTTGAAATCATGCCGTTCTAGCCTGCACTTTCGTCTAAAAAGTATGAAGTTTTGCTAGCAGGGCACTGCATCTACAGCCTCAAAATCTTGGATCCAAGTATATCAGCTCGAGTTAAATTCTTCGCAAAGTAAAAAAATCTTGAAGTCTTGCTTACTCCAGAACTGAATCTGGTGTAACATGCATGTCTTGTTCATGTCATTCGTCATCGGATCTACTAGGAGATTCTCTTCTAATCATTTCTATGAGATCTTGAACTACCTCTGACATTGGTGGCCTGAATTCTCGGTCATGCTGCAAGGAAATATTAAAGATAGTTACAGCAAAATGTGAAGGCAAATCCTATACAACAGCTAAATTTTAGTCACTCTTGGAAGAGATGAGACAGGCTTCACAAAACGGCCACATTGATACTAATTCGCACTTCCTTGAATAACAACAATATAGCACTTCTGTATTAGTGGCTCTGCAGACAATTGTGCGCGAGCACAATCTATAAGATAGTGGGAATAGGATGTGGGAGGTGGAGCCAAATGGAAATAATCCCTAATAAATCATATGAAAGCTTTTACTTGCTCGTAATAAGGGAATTTATGCATAACTACTTTTTGACAGCCTGACTGTCGTCCATTCAGCGATCAACTAATGCCCAGAAGTGAACAAGATGGTTTCAGAAGTTAGAGAAAGGACTAAAAAACTCACCTGAACACAGCGGGATATTATGTCAGCAAAATGTGATAATGACTTTAGTGGGTACTTTCCTTTGAGAGAAGGATCAACCATCCTTGTCAAGGCATCAATATCATGTAGCTGAGGGATTGCCCATCTGACCAAGATTTGCTCTCCTCGACTTCGAGTTCTGAATATGATATATAGGTAATGACAAAGCTGGGAGAAAAAGACACAACAAATTTTATCAATCGAGTGCAAATGGCTTTACCGGTCATATGACATTCTGCCTGTTAAGAGCTCCAGCATCACCACGCCAAAACTGTAAACATCACTTTGAGAAGTGTAAATCCCTGACTCAAATTCTGGGGCACCATAACCGTAGGTTGTAAGAAGTTGTCCTGACAACTGAGAATTAAGTACAAATATGCTTAATACAATTTTCAAATTCTTAGGCATAATGCATAAGAAAAATAAAAAAAGGTAAGGTTTGAACAAAGATTGATGATCCTCATGCTCCTAGAATAACAGATTTCTTATAATATGAAGTACAAGCAAAAGAGCAGCCATCTCCATGATGTCTTTTTCCATTTTATTCCAAACTTCTAATCCACAATATTAGGATGGCAAGTTACCTGGCTAACAGCACCTGATGATATTAGTGAAGCTAAACCACAATCAGAGACATACACAGCCAGCTCGTCATCAAGGAGAAGATTGACAGACTTGAAGTTTCTATGAATAATAGGTGGCTCGCAGAGCTCATGGAGATACCTTCATTGCAAAAAAGAAGACATAGTTAATACGTGAGATTTAAAATTTGCTTTAACTCGCTTGTCATGCAAATCTAAGAACTAGACTGCCTAGCAATCCCACTACTAATACTTCATGGGTGGGGTAACTATGAGGAAATTTTCTTTCCACTATCGTGTTTCAACTTCCCTTGCATGAACTCATGCAGAGGAGGAAAGAAAAGTAGTATAAACCGAAATACAGCACCAAATGCATTGTTAACACAATAGTAATAAACCATCCCCAACCATTACTTTATTATTTTACGTCATGTACTATGTACAACACATGAAAGTTCAGGACTACATTAGTTTGTGATTCAAGTTCTTTGCTACGTTCCACCACTAAGCTATGATTTAGCGCTGCTTACAGAAAGTTCTTATAGATCACTGCCAAAAATTCTCCACCGTCAGATTTTTCCATAGCTCATGCGTATATACTTGTATATTTGCATGTGGTTTTTACGTATACGTATTGGCAATTTTACTTACACCAAGCCTCTTGCAGCCCCAAGAGCCATTCGGATCCGGGTATCCCATGAAAGTTGTTTTTTGAATTCATCATCAGAGTGCAGTGCATCTTGTAGTGTCCCATTACTGCAATACTCATAAACCAGAAGCCTTTGATCATGCTCTGAACAATAGCCCATCAACTCAACAACGTTAGCATGACGAATTCCATCAATAGTGTTTACTAGTTCAAGAAACTCATCATCCTTCAGTTGATTGGAAACTCTTCTGTCCAGCTTCTTGACAGCACATAACTGCATAAGCATTCAAAGCGTTAAGTGTCAGATGTAAAATGATGCCCACCAAATGATTCAAATCATGTTAGCGATGGCATGAGAGTTGACTGCATGCCAGATAAATGAATGTACACTGAAAATAACTAGTGTAGAGAATCAACAAAGGTGTCGGCTATTCTGATTATAAGGTAGTTTCTCATTAGAAAAAGATGCATCAGTATTTGGCAGATCCTGCTATACAGCAAATGATAAAACTAGCGTACAAATCAGAATGATAAGTTCATACAACTAGAATGTTGATTTTCACTTTAAACATTTTAAACTAGAGTTCAATGACAAAAATTGATCAATTGTGTTGGCTACTTGGAAGAAATGCCACTTATAGATTATTTACAGAACCAAGGAACATAGGATATGAACCAAAAAATGTCCTGGTAAAAATTTATGATACAAGAAAAATCTGATGCAGCAATTGGATGTCATTTTGCTTTTACCTGTAATTATGAAATACAGTTTACCCTAATATGAATGACTCTGGATTTCCACCAACAGAACCATTTTTACATATGATTCGATCAGTCCGAGAATCATTGTTAAACAGTTAAGCACTGAAATGCAAGAGCAAGCCACGTAATGCAACTACAGATAAGAGGCTTCTATAGTGCTAGCAGAACACCAGTCAAAAGACCCCAAAAAAGCAAATTAGAAGTAAGAAGAGAAAAACTGACAATCTAGGTTCTAGAGAATACAGCAGGGTAGGGAAACACGGTTGGTAATTTCAAGTATCAAATTACATTTATTTCATTCATAACTTTACCTTCCCATTTGGAAGCTCTGCCCTGTACACAGTTCCCAGCATTCCGGATCCTATCAGATTATCTTGAGAAAAGCTGTTGGTGTATTGCTGAAGAGATGCGATTGTGTAAGATCTCACAGAAGTTAGTGGAAGTGGCCTGGTCGGAAACTTCATTGCGGTATTGTCAGCAGGTGGAATTGGCTTCACAATAACTCTCTCTTGAGCAGGGGGTGGTGGTGGCGGCGGAGGAGGTGGTGGTGGTGGTGGCGGCACCAACAAATCAATATCAATTCTGCTTAGGTTTGTCTCACTAGTATCCTTCTTTGGCACTGCACTCAAGTTTTGCACATTTTCCTGGTCATGCTGTGGCATGGGAGTGCGAGCCGGTCTCCTTGGTTGTTGCTCTTCCTTTGGCCTCACCAGAGGAGGAGCTGTTCAAAACATATGAAGTCCACTTATCATCAAAGAGTGGAAAGTGAGGTTAAGAGTCATAGCTTTTTAGTTCTGAATGTTGCAAAAACAGATTTCAAATTCATGAATCTTTTGGAGGGCAGTTATGATGGTAACTGAGAATTTGACAGATTCAAATACTGAGGTAATTTCACTAGGATCAGAATAGACACAATTTGAAGGAACATGGATAGCCACTGTATATTTAAATGCATGCTTAGATATCAAGACTGCAGATTCAAATAGAGCCTAAATTAAAAGAGTAGTAGTTTTCCCAGTAAGAACTAACGAACGAAGTCAGACTAAGGAATACTAGCAATAATACACACGATAATATAGTTGAAAGGTTCAATAATTTGAACTTTGCAGTACCTTTCTCTACATCATGTCCAGGTTGGACCAATAAACCATTATCTCTACGATTCTCCCTGGAGCCCACATAAGGAGCTATTTCGTGCCGTCTGGACCAATTACTGTCTTGCCTTTCCCTAAAGCGTCTTGGCAGAAAGAGCAGAATTGCTATGACCAATATTAAAAATGACAAAACTGATACAACGGATATCCAGACTACCCTTTTAACGGACATTTTGCTTCCTTTTGAACTTTCTGCAGTTGCTGCCGGTCCATCAGCCTGTTTTCCAGGTTTTCTTTCCGAAGTTGGAGGTGTCTGTGCTGAAGATGGAGGCTTAAAAAAGGGTAGTCCCGGTGGTCCTGGAGGGGGTCTCGCGAAAGAAGTGGGCGGAGACAAAGGAGCAACACTACTGTTGGGTGGAGACAAAGGAGCGACACTGTTGAAAGGATTTCCAGTGTTTCTGCACGTCAAGTACAAAATTAACAAGTGCATGAAAGCATTAGCCATCACTGCTGATAATTAAAGTCAATCAAGAGTCAAAACATATATAAGACACTTGAAAAAACGGATGAAACAGCTGATATATCTTGCTTGCATGGATCAATATGTATCCTTAACAATATTGTTCAATATATCAAATTTCCTGACAAACAAATTTTTAAAGAGCAATAGGATATGAAATTCAAGGCTGTTTTCAAAACTTGGGTAAATTTTAGCCTGCAATCGTATGAACTTGAATATGACAAAATGCAGTCCATGATCCAGCTTGGCAGTCCATAGTCCAGCCTGACAGATACATCATATATGGGTGTCATATAGTTTTTGTGCACACTATACTCCTTTAACCTGTATACGTCACATCTTTTCCAATTTATTGTGTAGGCTAGGAGCTTTTTTATCCAACTGTTAAAGAGTTTGAGTGGCATATTGTTAGGACTATTCTTTTTCAGGTGATGGTGCTTATGATGTCAAAAATTGGCTACTTCACCTCATGCAATTTGAAATTATTCTTGTGTTTAGGCCTCAAGCTGTTGTTTATGCCGTGGGCACACAAGCAATTCTAATCCAAGTGAGTGTCATAAACCTATAAGCATAATCTAGTTGTGCAACGTAAATAACTCTTCAAAATGTCACATCTCCGATAATTTTTTAATTTTGTTGTGCATTCACTAAGCGAATTTAAGTTAGAACCCTATAACTCCTAGTAATTACTGTCACACCATAATGTTCATAATTTGTTGTAGTTGGCAAGCAAGTTAAACCCAAAAGCTAATTATGAAAAAAAAAAAAAATAGAAGTTTATGAACTGAGATATTGGTAAATTTGCACCCTCAATGACAATGGAATATATCCTCTTCATCTATCAAGTAAATTAAAATCTAAAATGTTCATAATATCAGACATATCCACCATAAATACTTCAGTCTTCAGCACCAACATGCTCAATACCAAGTGACTAGTGAGACTTAAAGAACACAGGACTTCAAGCCGTTGAAGTTCTCTCTCCCTTTTTTTCTTGTGGTGATAAAGTTCAAGCCAAGTTCATTGTCAACAGACTTAAAGACCATATCAGAAAAAATACTGATTGATAATGAGAGATCAATAAAAGAAGGAGAAAGCAGATATGCAGCAAGGCATCAAGGCAAGCTTAAAAGAATACAGACCACTGAAGAACTGAAGACATTCTTATCCCATGATAAGACTCTCATTTACTGCATCTTTATGTGTAAAGCCAGAAGAACAGTTCTGAAACACTGATCTTCATATTGATTAGCTTCATTTTCTATAATGCTATTGTTAAAGAAGGTGCACTAACATACAGGCAATCACGACACACCTTTCATACTATTTTTCTTGCTTATGTTAAAGAGCACTGTGGTTCAGACTTCAGTACAAGGTTTTCCTAGCTTATAGACATTTAACAAGGTCTTGCACAAAGTTACATAAAACCAGACAGACAAGACACACACACACAAGAAAAAGTTTCTACCCAAATAAAAAATTTAAACAGTCAGGTTCAGAAATTGAGAAGTTTGCTGACAGAAATTGCATTTGATATTGCCTTAGGGTGCTATAAAGAAGCCACTCTGAACTCTTCCGCTGATTTGTACTTAATGAGATGATGAAGCCTATTGAATTCTTGTCATTTTGCACAGGAAACGCTCTCCTTTTGTGAAGTTTGATATTCACCAGTATCATAACTAAAAGCTTAGTATGGTCAGAAGTGGGTAGGGAATATGAAGCTGAGTATAGATGAACATGTGCTTCAGCTTTAGGATTGTTGAGTATAATTGCTGTTTATGTTAACAATTGTAGCCTTTCAGCTCTTATCTACCTTAATTGTCCATGAATAACAAGCTGATCAAGGTTGTCACTCAGATTTGAGAAAGAGGGTATTAACAAAAAGTAAAGAGCAGTTTGACATGTAATAATTGAACTTCAACAAGGAATTTGTCTCCATAATTTACTCTAATTATGTGTCTAGAAGATTGCGTCGTACAAAGAGGCACAAGAATGTAATAAGCAGCCAAGACTGTATTGTAGCTTACAAGCTGGAAGATAAAGAACAATATTAGAAGAAGAAAGTAAAATGTACTTACTTGAAAGTGGGAATAGAAAACAGCTTCTGAGGTATGGGCCCATTAAACAGGTTATTTTCCACATTCCTGAAGGGACACAAAAGATGGGGAGATATTAGTAAAATATTATATTTTCTGTACACCTGGAATTAATATTTGAGTTAAATATAGGTAGGAAGAGTACAAATCTGCGAGGGGAAGATCTTGTAGAACATCAAGAGTTCCAGAAAGCTGGTTATTCTGCAAATGTCTGGAGATCAAGAAATTAGCTGCTTTTCTATCGGTCATAATTACAAACCAGTTCAACAATATGTAGAATCACTCACAGAGTGGTCAGGGAGGACAAGTTTCCTACAGATGACGGCAAACCTCCGGTGAAACTGTTACTTGACAAATCACTGTCAGAATATAAATAAACCACCAGTTATGGACAATTGAAAACCTCTATGGAAAGATTGAAATGCTTTTGTTTTGGTGTCATACAGATTAACCAATGCTGAAAGGCCTTGAAAGGAATCAGGAATTTCTCCAGTCAGTTGGTTTCCATTGAGAGACCTGAAACAAAAGAGAAGTACAGCTGACTGGAACCATGATTATGGTAACTGGAATTCTCCAATCCAATACAAGCCGTAATTACTCACATTGCTGACAGTTGACTTAGGGAAGATAAAGAGCTGGGGATACTTCCGGTTATATCATTATCTGAAAGAAAACTGCCAAAAGGTAAAGACTATCAAATGGTTTGCTCAAAAAGTAAAGCTGTAATATTTCAAGCTTCATTCTCTGTTTCTCCTTCCAGGGAAATGATAATACATACATATTCTGCAATGTAACTGGGAGATTGGATGGGATGGTTCCGCCAATGTGATTGTTACTCAGATCTCTGCCACAAGATGTTTCCACAATTATTGTTCACATGTCAACACAATAAAAGACACCTCTAGAAAAGGAAATGTTCACATACTATATGCAGCATATGCACATAAAACACAACCAAAAGTATATGTCAAAGAAGATATATCTGTGGGGCGCACGTACATCGTTTTGAGAGAAGTAAATGATGCCAAGTTATCCCCTAGTTCACCTGCTAAGTTAGCAACATTTAATTGACTGCAAAGAAGATGATTAGAAGGATTAACATTACGACTTCCAAATATCCATGAAATGTTGCAGCAAATGAGAGGTACTTACATGGATAATATATTTGTCCCATTGCATACGACCCCTTGCCATGTTCCATCACATGGGTCTGCACTGACACCCCAGCCAGGAAGAGAAGGCGACCCCAGGGAAGCATGTAAGGCGTTAATTGCAGCAACTAGACCAGCAGAAAAGGAAAATGCCAGAGTTAGAAACTTCAAACAGAATATTATCGACGTTGATTCATGAATGAACTGGACATTTTGATTCCAATAAATTAAAGCATGCTAACTTCAAACTAGGCGAAGTTTATACGAAGCAAGATGGCAATTTAGTCGATATTTAGGACAATAAGAACATATGTTGAATCCACATATCACTTGTGGAGGCCATAGCCCCCTACACTTAACTAGCATCATAGGAATCAGTACTTGATTTCCTCTTTTTTTCCCTTCAATTCCTGTGAGTGTCTCTTTTTCCCCTTTTCTTTTTTTCTGAATTAATCATAGCTTGTCCAACAACAACAACAAACCCGGTGTAATCCCACAAGTAGGGTCTGGGGAAGGTAGTGTGTTGGAGATAGAAAGGTTGTTTCTGATAGACCCTCAGCTCTAATAATAGCTTGTGCATTATAGTATAATTGGTAACTGCAGCATAGGTTATTTTTTGAGTTCTTTATTGGTGTATAATGGAGTTGCTCCTAAACTAATTCTTGAAATGGATAACGAGGATTCATATGACCGAACAATTTCAAGTCCAGCTCCTCCCTTGAGTTAACAACTTTCACCAGTAAAGCTCAAGTTAACAACTTGCTTAGTTCATAAATCAGTCCCCCATAACCAGCATTGCACGAAACAAATTTTGCGAACAATCGAAAAGGGAAAAACAACATCGAATTCAGTAACATTTGTTCCTTACCATCTCCAGGGTCAGTTTCATATGAAAGTTGAACAGCAAAAATTAACAGAAACCCCATCAAGATCTCCAAATTCAAGAAGCATAATATAGATCTCTTCCCACCCATTGATCCAAACTGTAACTCTTTTCTTCAATCTACTCTTTCTTTGGGAAAGCACTCTGCATAGCCAATACATAAACTTCCAATCTGAAACAACAACCCAAAAATTATCATGACACACCATAGCACTATGAAAACACAAACCCAAGTCAAAAAGAAGTAAATCAATGACCCATAACTGATAACAAAATGGGTATCCAAAAGAGAGAAGTATAGAACAAATCTTGAAAAGAAACTATACTAAGTAAAAATAAAGTACAATACAATAAGAAGAACCAAAAACCCACCAAATATTAAGTGAAATATGAGTTGAAAAAAGAAGCAAATCAATGACCCATAACTGATAATAAAATGGGTATTCCAAAAGATAGAAGTATAGAACAAATCAACTAACTGAATATAAAGAAGGAAAAACCCACCAAATAC
Source organism: Lycium barbarum (assembly GCF_019175385.1). NCBI lineage: Eukaryota > Viridiplantae > Streptophyta > Magnoliopsida > Solanales > Solanaceae > Lycium > Lycium barbarum. The sequence goes on from NC_083347.1 coordinate 16,022,442, forward strand.
TAAGTAAATTATGAGGAAATAATGAGAATGAAGCTGGGAAAAACATCATGATTTCATATTGAATAATATTCTTTTACTCTGATAACTGAACAGTAATGCAAGCAACCATTGTTTAACAGAGCCAAAAAAAACAAAAAGAGAAATAATAATAGTTGTTAATCTGGAGAGAGAGAGAGCAGAGAAAGCCTTTCTTTACCTCTCTGCAAATAGCTGGAAAATAAGAGAAAGCTAAATGTGGAGAGTTGCAGAGAAATAAAAAATGTGAAGAAGACTTCTTGGTCGTCTTCTTTTTTAACTCTCTCTCTCTATTAATGATGATAAAGTTAGTACAAATGTGTGTGTGTTTGTGACATGGAATGGAAGCAGTGGAATTCTCATTACAGTACATATCTGCTTTGAGTTCACTTTGAGGAAGTGAATTTTACAATCCCACTCGCGGATCCAACGTGTGATTTATTTCGTTTTCTAACAGGTATAAGACATAAGAGCCTTGAACTATTGCGAAATTGACAGTTCTACACCTAAATCATGTGAGGTTCCATTGTCTCCCTGAACTTAATTATTAAGATTACATTGGTTTTTGTGTTTTAACCTGTTGTGTCCATTAAGATGTCTATGAAGTTCGCATAGCTCGTTTTGATATCTATAAAATTATATTTTGGCATATGTTTACTTTATTTATGAAATTATCATACTTGTAAAGTTGATATTTTTCACTGATTTCCTTCATTTATTTGGCGTATAACACTTGCAAATTATTATTCTTGTTCATGTCATTGGATCAAACTAGACCAAAACATTAATTAAAAGGAGGCCAAAAACTGCATTAATACAGCAGCAACAACTAGATAAAAACTACACGTAGACAACAGTAAAAGTTGGATCAAAATACTTCAGGAGTTTAAATAACACGAAAAAAATTAAGTTCATGGGGTAATAAGCTCCTCACATAATTTAAAGGTGTAAATAATATGAAAAATTTAAGTTTGGAATAATAAGACACTCCCGTAGTTTAGATATACTCCCTCCGTCCCATAGTACAAAAACACGCATATTAAGAAATCAATAATGCAATATAAAGTTTATCAAATTACCCCTATATAATAAAAATAAATTATTTTTACCTTTTGATTAAAGCATGCACAGAAAGTAAACTTTTTAACATTGGAAATTCAACAATACTGAGTTACTATGTGACTTTTTCAATCATCATATAGATGTTACTTTATTGTCTAAGAATAGAATTAAAAAAAAACCTAGTCAATTTATCTCTTGATTTCTTAAGGTGACACTTGTTATGAGAAAAAAAAAAATGATTAAGGTGGGGACGGAGGGAGTATAACATAGTTCATGGTTCTCATGTCCATTCCCTTTCTTACACTGACAGACGGAAGCGATCTTTGTCGTTGTGCGGTTAACGGTCCATTAAGTTGGTGCGTGATTTCCTTGCGCTGAACGGCGCGTGTAGTGAGATGGGTTTGTTCTTTTTCTGTTTTTTAACTCAAGTGTAATTAAAATCGGAGTTTTATAGTCAATTATGAGTGGTAAAATATAGCCGCCAATTTTGGAAAGTGGACACAGAAAACAAATGGAAATTGCAATAGGCTAGTCACCCATATGATTTTCTGTGCTTGCAGCTTCCATTATCTTTCTTGATTGAGTACTAAAATGATTTCTTTCTTTTGTTTTTTGGTTTATTGGACCAAAATATAGAATCCTAAGTCCTAACTTCCACGGTTTATTCTTAACCAATGGTCCAACAGTATACTTATTGCTTTTTGTTTGGGTTTTCTTAATTATTCAAGTATGTAAAATACAATGATTCTCAATTTAATATTTTTGATGTTGTAACTTTGTTTGGTAGCGGCAAGTGGTCTTAAGACTGAACCAAATTTAAAAAAAAAAAAAAAATGTGGTCTTGAGTTGTGCAATTTGTTTAGTGTACGTAGTACTATGTTAGATGTACGTAAGTAGGCACATGTTGAATAATGAATAGTATGTCGGTAGAACGTTAAAAAGCTCACATGGCTGCCAGTGTCCTGCCACCATAGTTTAGGCAACTCTATTTTGACATTTTATGTTGATACATCAATTGCAATGAGTGCTTCAAAAGAAAAAAGGTAGAATTATTTATAAGATATACCATAAGGAGAGTTCTAATGATCTTATTAAAGGTCTTCTTTTTTTAATTTTTTGGGTCATATATTAAAGGTTTTCGGCTCTTCTATTTTTCCTTCTCCAATTATTCATGGCAGGGGCGAAGTCACAATCAGATTGCGGTTTTGACAGAATTCATTCGTTTTGGCTCAAATTTGTATTTGTGTTAAAAAATTATTTAGTACTCCGTACAGATAATTTATCAACAACCAAATAAACAAAAATAATTATGGTTTAAAATGCATAACAAAAAGTTCTAGCTCCGGCTCTATATTCATGAGCTACGTGAACACGAATTTCGCAATTTATTATCAACTTTTTGCAAAAATAAAATAAAAAATAAACTCCACTTTATAACGGCCTGGATGAGAATTTTGTGCATAATAAACAAAGATAATGTCGTCCAAGAGGATATTCATTTTTTCTTTGATTATATACTAAATAATTAAATAATATATTATTATTATTATTACTATCCACACATAGCTTCGTCTTTTTTGCAGAATCTATTTCTTACACTTTGTCAAAGTATCTTTGGAATTGCATTTCCTAATTTTAGACCTCTACTTCACTTTATTTTAACTTTTAGACCCGAGAATAATCCTTTATTCCATCCAAGACTATGAGTAAAAGAAATTGATAACTTGGTGGGTTCTCTAGCTAATTCGTTTCTTGCATATATGGAAAACACATCCAAAGTTATTTGCTTAGATATGCTCTATCCATAATTTTTTTAGGATAGTTTGAGATTGATCACATCACACTAATTATAAAATCATTTTTTTGTAAAATAATTTATCGGTAACAATAAAAAAATGTATAAAGATCAAGATTAGTATTCTCTTGATATTTCCACTGACATTAAGTGGTAGATTGGTTTAAATATAATCTATTGCGGAATTAATTATGTAAAAATTATATGTAGGGATTAGTAATGCATAAATTATATCCCATGATGGAATTGCAATGATCTTTTGTTGTTGGGCTTTTGGTTTGTTATTATTGTAAAGAAGTTGGTTTTGAAGATCATGATGGTGCTTTTCTATGTAGTTGATTTAAGGCCATACAGTAACAGCTGTATTTTTATTTCATATTTTATCCTCTATAAAATAATGCATACATTCATGCATAATTTATGCATATATTATTTAATATTTTTTTCGGATAAAAAAGATTGTCTATTTAGCCTTTTTTTTTTTGGGTCAAAAAGAGTGTCACTTATCAAATCAAGAAAGAATTAACCTTATTTTTTCAAATTTGCCCCTATTAAGTGTTGTGATCAAATCTCAATACCTATTTAATTAGGGAAAGTTTAGTCAAATTACCTATTTTTGTCTAGGATTCAGTATTTTCTTAAGGGGTGTGCAAATGATTAAGTGGACACTCCTTTTGATTCGGGGGAGTAAGAAACAATTAAAATAGTGTTGGAATTTTAAGGTGTGAAATGAGAAAAGGTATATTTTGGAGTGCACACAAAAGACATCTTTTGGATTGCAACTCTCCATCTAACCCTTTCATTGTCTATAATTTCAGAGGAATAGCACCTCATTTTCAACACTTAATTTTTGAACTTCTGCATACTTTCTTACAAACAAAAAATCAAGTCTTTGTGTGATTTGTTATCGAATTTGAGTTCGACGAAGTTGTAGGCGTTTGAGGTACCACTACTCCTACGATAAGTATATCAGTTTTATCATGGGAGGAAGTAATCAATAACATCGGGTACAGTGAGGGGTTTAAATTTCTTCAGGACAAACAGTGAATTATGTGGTCTCGAATATTTTGAGACGTTTCTGCATTTTATTTTTTTTCCAGTTTAATTCGGTTTTCGGATTTACTGATTTTGAACACAGTTTCCTGACAAATAGTAACTAAACAATGTGTAGAGCAATACTGAATTTTGTATATTGATTAATTCCGACGACAAGCCAATCAAATAACGCATAAACAACTGAATTTTATACAATGATTAATCCCTCTAACTGCACCTTCGAGGACATCCGATAAGATTAATTCCTTCAACTAGCCAACCAAACGGGCCTTAAGAGTTGAGATATAAAATAATTTCAAAAAGAAGTTATATGATCCCCGGTATTTAAAAATTCTGTACTTTAATATGAGCTAGCTCTTGGCATTAATTTTTACACACATGATAAAATTTTAAACAAAGTACAAGAACAATTTCTTTTACTAGTGTCCAAATACAAACAAACATATGGTTATTGCAGTACAATTTCCTCAAACTTATTCGTTTTAAGCTCTTTTAATTAAAAATTTCAGTATAATCTCAAGATGATAAGGTGTGGCATCATAACGTGAAGACTCTTTGTTACTTGTAGCCCTTGAATGACTGCAACTACGTACTCTTGTTGAATAGATTAGAAAGACTCAATAAACAAATTAAAGTTGAAAAAGTAATTCTTTTTTCAAAAAAACAAATGATGATAGCACTAAAATTTGCTGGCTAAACTACTGTACAAACAATTTTAAAATAAAATTTGAAGTAATTAATGATGAAGTTTGGTTTGGTCACTCAAGCAAATTGCTTATGCGGCTATGCTTTATAAACATCCTCAACTTTTTGTAGCCTTTCTATACTTCTTTTCAATCTAATAAACTTTTTTTGACGAAAAGGAATATAATTAATGATAATAAGTAAATTAAGTTAGTTAAGCATATCTATGTCTGAACAAAATTAAATCAATTAACGGCCTTCCCTCCTTTTTCCTTTTCCCCTTTTATTCGTGGAAAGTAGATAGTAAAAGGGATTCTTTTTTCTCCTTCAATTGTGCAAAATATATTAAGTTACGAAGAATCTTAGCCTTTAAGCCAAGGAAAAAAGCACCACATTAAGCCAAGTGGCATAAGCAGAGAAAGCCAAGTTGAATAATTAAGACAAAACAAATTACCTTTTTAACTAAAAAAACTTCTCATTTTTAATTTTGAATTTTAAATCAGTAAAAGAATAAGATAATCCCAAGACAAAAAAATCTCACCCTTAAGCCAAGTTAAAAAGAATTATGAAAATTTGTTTAATAAATGAGCATACTTTTATTTTTATTTTTTAAAAAAACAATATATAAATGGATTGTGAAATAATTAAACAATTTGATTTAGAAAATAACATCAGAAGATTTTTAGAAAAGATTGTAACCAGAATCACTGTTATAGTAGAAAACAATCAAAACCCGACAAAAAGAATAGGGGACAGTTTGAAAAGAAGAAGAATTTGAGTTTGTAGACCAACCAACCCCAAAAGCCTCCCACGTTTGCCTAACTTCCCAGTTCCCATTTCCCTCATGCATTATCACACACAATTACTCCCACAATTCATAAACACGATAACACATGCACACACAAATATATGGGATAATTTCTATAATATACAAGCATAAAATATTGAGAAACTTACATAAATGACTACATTTTAAGGGTTAAAAAATTTGGCATAGCTACACTTTAGCTAATTACATTTCGTAGCTACAGTAGATTGTATTCACGCACTACAGTAGATTATATTCAAATTCAGATTGTATTTAAAATTCAGCTGAGTCAGATTTCGCTGTATTCAAGTCAAATGAATTCAACTAAGTTGTATTCAAGTCAAATGTATTGAACTCAACGGTATTCATTTGTAGCTACTTTTTCACTGTATTCATGAAATGACTATCTGTATTCATAAATGAGCTTGCTGTATTCATGAATAAAACGAGTAAAAACTAAATACATAAAAATATAGATACACCAAAAATTAACAAATACACCCTAAAAAATGAATACAATCTAAGAATTTAACAAAAAAAGGCTCAAAAAAGTGAATGCAATCGCCGTATTCGTGAATACAACAATACCAACCACTAGTTCCGGCTAGATCTGCCGACGATTCCTTGCTAGATCTGCCGAAGATTTCACAACAACAGCCCTTATGCTAACAAAATACACCCTAAAAAAAATGAATACAATCTAAAAATCAGCTACGAGATTTTTTCAGGAGGAGAGGTCGGAAAACGACGGATCTGGAGGAGGAGACAACTGAAAACGACTGGATCTGAAGGAGGATAAAGAGAGATGAGCGGATCTGGATATCAGAGTTGATGGTGGAGTTGTAGGGTTTGACCAGAGGATAACGACGGCGGCAACGGAGCTCCAGCGGCTATTTCGGCGGTGATTCTATGGTAGTCGGCGGCGGCGGAGAGAGAAGAAGCATCTCAAAGCTACCCTAAAAATTTCAGTCAAGATATAAAATAATAAAAATAGAGTATTCTACTTTCAGTATATATGTAGCTACTAGTTGTATTTAACATATTACGCTTAGCTATAGGATGTAATTAATCTAAACTATAGCTATTAAATATGAATATGTACTAGAGTTAGTTAGGCCATATAGTTATCCCTAAAATATTACATTCACGAAGTCATATTTTTAATTAACATCCACGTGGTCATATTTTTAATTAACATCCACGTAGTCATTTTTTAAATTTGGAGTTTTCAAATATCACTTAAAAAGAAAAATCTGAGAGTCGATTGATGTTTATGAAAAGGCCATTTGCACTGCTCAATAAAAAACTGCTAAAATTTAGGAATACATATTTATCTTCTTCTTTTTTTATATATTTTTTTGGTGTTTATCCCTATTTTTTCTATTATGTTCTGTATTTTAAAAAAGAAGTCATTGAAACAGTTTGTAACTCTTTTTCTTGCCTAGAACTTATGTAGAAAATTTTAAAATATACACCATGTACGGTTATAACTACCCCACGTCCCAAACCCCACTTACACGTATTCCCTATTCCCATATTTTCGTGATTTGAACTGAAAGAGATATTATGATATATCTTCATATACATTTATAAATATGTGTCCATCTCTCATATTATTTATTGAATATGGATGCTCGCGTTCAACAAATTAATTCATTAAGTCCTGTTATGCATTGCGGAAGGGTTGAGAACATGTGATCCAAAGTTTTGTTTTGAATAGCTTTGCTTATTCAATATTTGTGATGTACATGTTTGCTCAATTCTAATGGAATAGCTTTATTTAAAGGTGTTGTTGTTTATGAGTTTGTTCATCGTGCATCGGCGAGTTTTAATGCTGATATTTTCTATCACTTGCATATTATTTTTCCATCAAAATTCATGTAGCTCTTTCTATTTTTCATTAAGTATAGTGTTGTGAATTGTTTAGATTTATTAGTATGACGTTAAAGATGTAAAGTATTGATTTTTGTTCTACTATGGAGATTTCAGTTTTTGAATGAGAAATGGTATTCATCTACATATATTTTTGAAACTTCATATTAAGAGAAGTTCATATCCAAATTATAAAGGACCAAAGGGTACTAAATGAGAACATAGATAGAGTCATTTACCAAATAAATTTTCTTTGCCAGGTGATACAACATGATGTTCAAAATTGTGCTCTTGATAGAGAAATGATTATGAATCCACAAGTCTTTATAATGGTAAGACTAAAGAGGTATAATTCAACGAGGTATAATGTCACGACCCAAACTGGAGGGCCATGACGGGCACCTGACTTTACTTGCCAAGTACCACTAGACATACATCCATAACGTAATTTTAAGCATAAGTGGGCCATTAGAGCCGCCATGAGATAGCCTGCTGACTTATAGGAGTAATAGACTGAAATAGGATAACTACATAAATAAGTTGGACATATTGTACAAGCCAACAAGGTCGTACAACATCTGACTGTACATAACTGTCTACAAGCCTCTACTGGAATATATGACATAACGTGGTCGGGACATGGCCCCGCCATACCCATGCATATGCATATGTAACCATGCTGACTCACAAAGCAACTCCGGAACAAGTGGAGTGCAACGACACTGTCTGCTTAGCCTACATCCTACTGGGAGAGCCGTCAACCTATATATCAAGACCTGCGGGCATGAAACGCAGCGTCCCCAGGCAAAAGGGACGTCAGTAGAGACGAAGTACTGAGTATTTAAGGCATGAAAGTAACATAATAAAGACATAAGGTTACAGGAGATAAAAAGAGAAACAACTTGTACATCTGAATGCCTTTGAAGGCAGATGACATGCATGCTTTCCTTTTAAAAAAAAAAACATTTTCATGCATATATATAAGCCGCACTGTGGGGCTGCATCATCATCGTTAGCCACTCTTGGGGCCATCATTATCACACCGTACCCAACTGCAGTGGTGTGCACAATAAGTGTCGTACCTCGGCCGACTATAGCGCGGCGCGGTGTCATAAATTAGATATATATATATATATATATATATATATATATAGAAAGCATAAAAGAGAGTACAAAGAAGTGTTACGACTCTATCAGAGTAACGTAAGGTCGGTATACCTTCGATTACCCTTATGGAACTAACATCGTCAACATATCTCACCTTGAGGAATCAATGACCATAAGGTGAGATCAACAACCATAAAACAAGATCAATAATATCATAAGAACATCAAGAACATAAGTTTCTAATATTTCTAAGTGTGGGGTCATTATGGATATCATTCGTATATGTTCGTATCAATATAATCATGCCAAAAGAAAGAAAGGGACAGCCTTAACATACCTCAATCCGTCCAAGCTATCCAATAATCGAGCTAATTACAACTAGCACGCCAATCCTATAACAAGGAATACATATACAAACTTAGATGGCGCTAATATATCACGTATATCAGCAATAACTTGATTCTAAAACGAAATGGGCAGCACTTCCCCTTATTCTCTAGCCACAGCAACATATAAAACAACCCACAATAACAACAACAACAAGCTTACAAGAGTCCTTAAATACTCCTTTCACTATCCATACAAAGAATATACATCAAACAACCCAAAGTATACCAATATACAATAACAATATACACTTCCTTTCTTCCCAATCAAGGAGCATAATCTCATCAACACACTAACAACATTAGATACTATCCATATACATGAAAATTAGCTTAACAACACAACCACAACATGCTCAAAATAGTCCATAATCTCAACATGGTTTCTAACTCATTCTTGGACATCCTCTTTCACTTTCTTCCTTCAATCAAGTTGTATAACAATCAAACAACCTCAAGAATATGCAATAGAGATGAAACCTTACCTTAATCATGCAGGAACAAGCTTTGGATCAAATTACTCCACTAGGATGAAACCTCCAACTTCAACACCAAGACATATTTGAACTCTACTAACCGTAGTGAGCTTCTCAGCACTTGAATCACTTAATTCCCTTGAGTTTTGCTTTGGTTTTGGCATAAGAACTCATAGAGAGGTTTTGGGAGTGTATTTGGGTCTGTTTTGGAAGAAAATGGAACCCAAGAGTGAAAAATGAAATATAAAGCAACACTTAAAAAGCCACCGACTCAAAGTACGCCCTACATGTATGGGGCCGTACTTCCATGTACGTCCCGTATATGTATCCTATACATGAGATGTCAAATTTTCAACTTTCTACCAACTTCTGAAAAAATCTGGAAAATGAGGTACGTGATGTACAATTTTGTATGGGCCGTACATTATCCCGTAATTCTGAGATTTGCAATCTGTCAGTTGCATTGGATTCATATATCTCATCGATCATGCCATACCTAAGGTGGTGAAATTAAAACCATTGTTCTTTAAATCAATGATGAAACATAGAAATTTGCTGTATGAAGTAACTTATGCTTCTCTGTAAATTGAAATTATTGAAGGAGTAATTTGGTTGATTAATAAAGCAACAATGAAGCCTTTGCGTGGTAGTTACTAAAGTGAGGTGAATGTGTTAAGATCAAGTGGTCTCAATTCACTTTACACTAAAGTTTAAACTTATTTCATGTCCCCACTAATATGTGTGATAGGGTTAATTTAAGTGTCCCTATGCTTTTGAAATATTCTTTTTATAGTCTTACTATGTAGTTCATCTCAATCTACTCAAACTTTTGCCACAAAAGGAAAGCAAACCAAGTGGGTTAAGTCTTTCTATTTATGAATGTAATTTATTGCCCTCCAAGCTTCTTTCGTTTTTTCCTTTTATTTTGGGGAAAAGTAGAGTGTAGATAATAAAATTCGCGTCGAGAAAATAATAATCAAGACAGGAAAATATCGCAATAACTTTTGTATTTGATTTCAGAATATGAGTGTTACAATCTCTATGATTCCTCTGATTCGTCTTTTCAACAATAAATCCAAGGGCTTTTGAGCTTGATCTTGAACTTGATGGATTTAATTTTGACTTGGACTTGAATTCAAGGGTTTTTGAGCTTGATCTTGAATCTGCGTCTTGATCTTTAGAACTTCTAGAGAAATACTTGAATGCTTTTAGCTTGTAGAGAAATACGCAGCATTTGATCCACGAGCTCTCTCTTGCTTCTTGTTAGAACTTCTGTCCTTTTTCTGAATTATGAGACCCCTATTTATAGTTGTAGGATGAAGGAGTTGTGATAAGGACAGACTTCTTTCGACCAATCAGAATTAAGCTGACATGCCGATATTTGATTGGCCGGAACATGTCACTTGTACACATGGCGCATCTTCATTGGCCTTTGATTTGACTAGGCATGCTGCATCATTTTGACACGTGGCATGATCCTATTGGCTCTCTCGCTTGACTTGGCGTGCCACGTCATTTGACATGTGACACCAATTTGGGCCTCTAGGAAGATGACATCTTGGGCTTAGCAAAGTGGGCTCATTATTTATAACCCAAATTAATGGACTAGCCCATAAAAAATTGGATTATTAATCAAATCCATATTCATTTGACTTAAATAATTAACCCAATTATATTAACTCATAATTTTTATTTGGACTAATATATTTTGAATTTATCATAATCTGAATATCTTATGGATTTAATTTCAATAAAATTTTGTTATCTACGTAGAGAAATGGCTTTCTTTTTCCCTTGAACTACGCAAATGTTCAAGAAGCTTAGCTCTTCAATTCAGTAGTCAATATTTGCACCTCCAAGTCCAAAACGGCCATACCTCAGTCGCCATCTAGAAAAGTTTTTTCTTTTTTATTTTTCCATTTGGATAAGACCCTCGTGTGACAATTCTCCACATCATCATCAAGAGCCACTTAAAACTATTGGCATGTAAGAAGCTTATGTGTTTAAAAGAGGCTTACAGGACGATTATAGAGATTTTTATTGGAAGCCCTTAGAACATTATGAATTTGCTAGGAAAGTCGAAACTTTCCAGCCTAGAATTCTAGGGAAAGCCCTTACCTTGTAAATTTCAAGGACCTGTATAACAATTAATATTGACACAGCAGCCCCTAAATGACTAGTAGGGGTGTACAAAGTAAACCGAGAAATCGCACCAAACCGATAAATCGAGTCAAATCGAGAAAAAAATCCGACTAGTGGTTTGACTTGACTTGGTTTGGTGTTGAAAAAAAAACCCGACCATAATTGGTTTGATTTGGTTTTAGCTAAAAAAAAGACAAACCAAACCAAACCAAACCAACCCGACATTATATGTATTCAATTTTTAAAATATTTTATACATAAAAATATTTATTTGTAATGTAATTTATAAATATTTCTTAAATTTTTTCGTACTTTTTATTTATTTATTATCATATTATTCAAGCTTGAACTTAGAATTTTGAATGTCAATAAGTTTTATATCCTATGGATGTTAATAACTCAAATAAAGTCCAAACCAAACCAACTCAACACTAATGCTAACAAAAGAAATTCAATTTACCATTAGGAATGATAATAATGTTGGATATCTATTCTTTAATTTTACATAACTGGTTTACAGAGTGAAAATACATAACTTAAGTTTTTTTTTCTTTGTTATGTAATTTGTACTTATTAACTGTACTTATTTTAGCATGACTTAGTATTTTTAGATTATGGTCATTTTCTTTATGGCTTATTAATTAGCAATATTTATGTTAACCGATTTTATTATCTTTTGTTGAATATTTTAATACAATGTCATCACTCTTCTCACATTTGTGTTATTTTCTTAAGAAACACCTTAATTATAGTTGTATCTTACTAGGACTAAAGAAATATTTGAAGTAAAAGTATATATGTTTTGCATCAAGATTATTCCGGAAAAAAAAACCCAAAAAACCCGAGAAACCGAATAACCCGAGAAAACCCGAGGTTGAAAAACCCGAATTTTATTGGTTTGGTTTGGTGTATAAATTTAAAAACCCGATACAATTGGTTTGGTTTGGTGTTTAAAAATCCGAACCAACCCGGTCCATGTACACCCCTAATGACTAGTATATATATATATATGAATCTTACATTTGTAACTCATCAAACAAATAATTCAAATTCCGTCTAATAGAAAACTTTCTTTGAAAAAACTCATGTTTTTTCTATCATTTTTTTAGCTATTTCTAGTGTTTTAGACTGATTTGATATAACAAGCGAGTTATCAAATACAACATGTACACTTGATTAAGACTAAGGACGTGACACTCGCCTAAAAAATAACCCTAGTCAATTTCGTCTGGTCTCTGCTTACGCCATTTGGCTTTGTTATTAATAGGTTAAGTGTTTTCACATATGTCTATTCTTCGAACTTTTAGTCCAGTCGTAGTCAGTTTGATTACGAAATCTATCTCTCTCTACTAGAAACGAAGCAAAATCCACTAAGTGTGCTAAAAAAAATGTATATCCACATTAGTCTCATTTTATTTTTATGTTTCTTTTTTCTTATACGGATAACTCTCTTGGAAGAGAAGAAAAGAGAAACGTGGCACCTTGCATCTCGTGAATAGAATATTGGAAGGTTACTAGGAATGATGAGCCATAATTTTTATTAAAGGGCATTATAATATAAAAACTAGATATATCATGAGAGAGATTGAGAGAGAATCTAATCTTACGTAGTTTATTATTTTATTTTTCTAGTAATAAGTGTTATTTTAGCAAAAATTAATTTCATTAAAAAATTAATAAATATAATATGGAGTTTATAAACTACCCTATTTATTAAATATTTTTTTATAATTGAGAAATATTAAGAAGGACTACTTATTTAATGCAAAGGGAATAATTGGAAACACTTGTTCATTTTTATTTTGAATTTCTAAGATGACACTTATTTTAGATTAAATTATTATTGGTAACGTGACACTTATTTGAAAACGGAAGGAGTATCAAATTGACACCCCATAATAAGGATGGCTACGCCATTTAGTTACTAAAATAAAGTCCTCGTCAAACATTTATCTTTAGTTATTCCTTTTAATTTCTTATTATTCATATCATGAGTAGGTGGTTAGATATGAGAGATGACAAATGAACTGGTCAAGTGAGAATTCAATCTTATTATTCTGCATTTTAATTATTTTTTTCTACTATCTAATAAAAGGGAATAAGCAGGCAGCAGGTCAACATGCCTGCTTGTCTTCTCAGGGGTATTTCGGTCCTTTCAATCGAAATCGAGCAGTATGACTTGGCGTAAAGAGCTTTACTTCTGTATACATTTTTTATTGCTTTGCCTAAAATGTCCTTTGCTTATGTAATTGTCTCTCAGCACACGCTTCCCCACACAATTTTGTACCCCACGTGGGCCACGTCCCAGCCAAACATGCAATTCTTTTCTCCTACTGTTGCACAATGACCAATCTTTAGCTTTTAGAACATTTGGTTTTGTAATAAATTATCTTATGGGGTTTTTAATTTTTAGCCGTAATATTAATTTAATTTTTTCTTCCAACAGAGTTTTTCCCAAAAGAACCACAGGTGACATTAATAGTTACCATACATATTATACGGAAATTCTATTGGACATAATCAAATTAATTTATAGTTAAGTGTTTTGCAATATAAATAATCAAACAATATTAGAAATATTTATACAGTACTCCCTCAATTCCATATTAAGCGGTGCTTTTACAAGTACTCCCTCTGCTCACTTTTACTTATCTACTTTTGACTTTACACACCTCTTAAGAAAGAATAAATGAAGTGCATAATTTAGCAATCTACCTATATTAATTGGTGTATATTTTTATTAGATTTGAAAAATGATTTGAAGTAAGTAATTAATACTATGAGTAAATGGAAAAAAAGAAATGTTTTGTCTTGATATACTAAAAATGACAAGTAAAATTGAAAATTTATTTTTAGAATACTGAATAAGTAAAAGTGAATGGATGGAATATCATACAACGCTAACACACAACACTTTGGCATTTCTTCCATTAAATCATGATGTTTTATATTTTCTAGCACTTCAACATTTTTCTGCTTAACAAATTTTTAAACTATGCAAAGCACCGTGCACTTTTTATACTATAGAATTTCTTAATGCTCTTAGGTCTTGCTACTGAAGTATTTTTGAAAAAGTTTGTGTTAAATTTTAGCTTCAAGGGAATAATTTAAAAAATTTATAAGAAAAATATACATAGAAATATAGAATGCAACATAGCACGGGCAACTGCCCACTAGTATATATATATAAGGTAAACTTACTCAAATGACTACCAATCTCTATCTACCAATCCTTAACCAATCGACTCTCGAAACACATACTTTCGGTTTTTTTAAAGATTTTATTTGTAGTGTTGTGTATCGAGGATAGTACATAGTGAATTGTCTTGTGAAGAGAAATTACTGCTTGGATCATTTTCTCATATTTGTCTTTGTGCTGAAATTCTATTGAAAATTGTCTCTCTATCTCTCAAAATAAGGGTAAGATTAGAGTACATTGTACTCTTTCAAGACTCTATTTGTGGGCAGTGGTGGATAGGGCTGGGCATAAATATCAAAAACCGAAAAATTGGACCGAATCGAATTAATTCGGTTTTTCGGTTCGATTTCGGTTTACGTTTTCAGAAACTTCGGTGTTTCGGTTTAAACCGTTTTTTTTTTTAAACAATAATTGAAGCTGCTCAGGTTCGAACTTTAAACCAAAAAAAATATCTTTAACAAAGGAAGGCGACTAGGATGTGTATTTAGGATTAATGTATGTCTTTTATGTGTTTTCTTAATTATTCTTATTGTATGTATATAACACCTAGTAATCCTATATCATGGTTATGATATTCTGTTCTTGTGTATCCTTTTATGTTTTATTGCTTTTGAGAATATGAATGAGTGTAAATAGAATTGCTTCTAATATCATATCAAAAAAATCGAATTGAAAAAACCGAAACCGAAATAGCCGAACCGAAATTTGAAAAAACCGAACCGAAGAACCGAACGCCCACCCCTAGTGACGGACCCAGTATTTTCATTGAGGGGTTCAGAAAAAACAACAAAAGTTAAATATAAAAAAAATGTTGTCCCTGAGAATCGAACCTAGGACACTAGAGCAAATTTTGAACACCCTAGACCACTTGAGCTAATTTTTTGCATTTGATCAAGGCATTCAACAGTTAATAAATGTACATAAACACAGAAAATCTACCATATATATACAATGTAATATTTTGCCGAAAGTGTTTGGGTGAACATCTTCCCCACCCTCTAAATCTGCCCCTGCTTGTGGGATTTCTCTGGATATATTATTGTTGTTATATCATTTTCTCATGTTTGAGTACACGCGAATGAAGATAGTGTTATACAATTTTGGTCATACTTTTATATAGGGCATGGATATACAATGTTTGATTGTTGATTGAATTAAGCGATATAATCATCTCCAATCTATTTCATATTCTCATTTAACTAAACAAATAAGAAATGTAATTTTTTTAATCATTCGACATTTAAGATTTACTGATTCAATTAAATTAGATTTATGCTGAGTAAGCTCACTAAAAAAGATAGCACCCACTACAGAATGCACAATAATCACCTCTCCAAGCTTGTTTAAACATTTTTTTATCAGCACTTCGGCCCACATGATAAGAGTGATAGAAGGCAAATTGTTTGGGCTTCAGCCTCACTCCATTGGGCCTAGACTAAGAATCTGAGCTACTCTTGATTGAACTGGTTATATCCAGTCAAATATGAAAACATGTCCCAAAGCTTTGAACAATGGAGTTTAAAACAACAACAACAACATATCCAGTTGAATCCCACAAAGTGGGTATGGGGAGAATAACGTATACACAGACCTTACCTCTACCTTGGAGGTAGAGAAGTTGTTTCTGGTAGACCCTCGGCATGATGACAAGAAATTCAAAGCAGTATAAGAAGTCAGGGGAAAATAATATAAAAAGCACGATAAAGCTATCGAGAGTAAAAAAAAGTATATGAACTACCACAAATGTATTTTTGAAATTTGAACTATTCTTGATTGAGTTGTCATGAAGTTAAAATACTTGGAGTTAATTTTGAATTTGAAGCACTATTTGTGTATTCACTTTCTTTTTTCGTATGCACAAAGTAAAAAAAAAAAAAAAGAACAAAAAATCAGAAGAAGACATAAGAAAAGCAGGATGAGGCTGAGACGACTCCTGAATTTAAAGTTTATTGGTTCTCAATAATTTCAAATTAAAAGAAAAAGAAAACTTGTTTATATGTGCCCAAGGTGAATCAAACCCCCATCTAGAAGGCTACTAAGCTGAGATAGGTTCCATCACTACCACCGTACCAAGAGATTACGTTGTTATTTGATTAACAATAGATATTTCTTATGTATTTAAGAGGTTTCTCAATATAAATACATGATCTGTTCAAAAGTTATTAGATTCCGGAGAACTCACACCCGGTATCCTAGATCCACCCCTGAACGAGGAGGAGGAGAAGAAGTATCCGGTGTCTTTATCTTTCTAAGTTATAGCTAAACAAAAAATAATTTGTAAATGATAAAATATGATAAATAACAGTCCAATGATCAGAAGGTATTCTTTCTTAAATTTACTTTTGTCTATGTAAATTTATCTATCTATCTATCTATCTACATATATTAAAAGCATGAATAATTTTTTACTAAATGTTGAAAGATGAAAATATCCTCTAAATATTGATCGACTTTTATGCCTTTAAATATTTGTATAATAGTGGATATAATTGTCCAAAGATGGAACTCTTTTTCAAGATGGATTTTCAATTAGACTCAACATTATTTGAATTCTAATTCGTTTGGAGATATCCTGATTGGCTTAGAATTCTATAGTGATATTAAGCTTATATGGAGTACAATTCCGGAGGACACAAAGACTCTAAATATGGAGTATAATTCTTTTGTGGAAAAAAAAAAAAGAGTATAAT
The DNA here is from genome assembly GCF_019175385.1 of Lycium barbarum. NCBI lineage: Eukaryota > Viridiplantae > Streptophyta > Magnoliopsida > Solanales > Solanaceae > Lycium > Lycium barbarum. The sequence goes on from NC_083347.1 coordinate 16,039,734, forward strand.
TCTTTCATCACCACCAAAGATAGTACCATAATTTGGAGTATAATTCTTTCATCACCGCCTATATGAATACATTTAGAAAAAAGAATAAGCCAATGATATCTTCCTTTCTTTGAGGGAAAAAGACTATAATGAGAATCAGGTGAATCCCTTAACGAAGCAAGTTAATGATCCGTGAGTTTATCATCAACTTGAATAGAAGCCAAATGAAAAACTTTTAAAGGATTGTCCTATTGATTTCAAAAATCTAAATAGTAGACAATTCTAAATTACAATTTTAATTTGACTACTATTTAATTCATAAGATATTATTTTCTCATGTTGCTTATCAATAGATAAAAAGAAAAGAGTGCTCTGTAGTGTAAGATTCCGTATTAGAAAATTCAGAGGACTCATCTTTGAAGGTTCTAATAATATCTAATTGTATTAAATTTAGATATTAGGTGATCACTCCACAAGCATGTAAAATTTATTATTTTAACATAAATATTATAATAATCGATAAGGGATATCTGTGCAACGAATACAAACGAATATTAAAACACTGAATATTGATTGACAGAAATATCCCCGAAACGTTGATCAACTTTTATTATTTTGAAAGATAAAATGTTTATTTAATGAAGCAATTATATGCCAGATATAATTATAATTTCTAAAATATCACTCAATATGCGTAGTACATTGAGTGAACTGATTTAAAACAAATTTAGTGAAATAGATTTCTTTTTGCACTTTAATTAGTCAATGGATGTTTAGTCGAGGTGATCACGTCAATTGCCGCAAGGATTGATATATTGTTAGAAATTACAATAGGATTATAAATTTAAACTACTCAACAGTTTGAATTATTTTAGAAAATAATTAATTACAATTAGCTCTATTTAAGACTTATTGTCAGCTTAAAGATTCGCTATACTCGGCTTCCGCTTTGAGAAGATAAGCATACTTAATTTATAAATAAATATCAGTTTCATTCTTCTCTCGGTGTAGTGATTTACTGATGAATTAATTGATATTTCATGTAGGAGAATCCCTCGATTATTTATGTGGAATAAAATTTCTTCCAAGTTTTTTTTTTTCAGTATATCAAATGATGGACTCAAGATTTAAAGGTTATCTGTGATTTGGATCCAACATATTTTAACAATAAACTCTTGTTTTTTGTTACACTTTTTATTAAATTGTTATAGTATTATTGTCTCTTTATCAGATTACGCGGAAACGAAGAGTTAGGGTCATTGTACATACATACTGAAGGGGAAGACAAAAATTGGCCAAAGTTTTCTTTTATTTTGATCAGTATTTTCTAAATATATTTATGTTTAAAATTGCAATCATGAAAGTTTCTCCCTTTTTTTTATGAGGCATGACTATTGAATCATACTATCGTAATTTTTTTATGTCTTTTTATTTTTATTTTTGAATTTATTATGTAGCAGTTGTAGGGAGTTTATTGTGACGACGCCCCAACCACGAAAGTATAAAGCCTGTTTTAACTAGACAACAATGAAATAAGTCCACCGTTTTATTGAAATCACCATTAGTATGGTGATAATCTAACTTTTAGAAAAATTATATGTGGCTTTGTATCATCTTCAAATTTATGCCCTTTAAGAACTTAATTATTTCTTAAAAAAATATTTTCGATAATTTTTTTAAGAGTTAGATATAAGGAAAAGTAATTATTTTTTCCTGCAAGTCACATACTTTATTACTTACTCATTATCTGATGAAGAACAAGCAAGTTAAATTAAGGAATCTATTTGTAAGAGCCTTACTGTCGGGCACTCAACGAGTGGACCAAAGATAATATGCTAGGAATCCGTCCATACAATGATTCTTATGTAAGAACTTTCAAGGCTGACATGAAAGAGTGATTTGTAGTATGAGATCCCATATTTTTCTAGAAGATCATTTAGACGTATAGCGCGATTTTTTTTTTTTTAGGTCCAGACAATATCCAACTATGTTAACCTTAGAATTAGGTGACAACATGCGAGTACAATTTAGCATTCTAACATAATTTTAATTATAATTGACGAGGGACATTCGTGCAACGCACGTACATAGAAACTAGTTATTATAAAAACACGAATAACAATGTTGGTTGAACAAAATATTCTTTAAATATGGAACGACTTTTATACCCTTTTAGTCTAATTCTACCACATTCTTATTGGTTATTTTGGTAAACAGAAAAAATATAATAATTGAAAATAGAATCCAAAACAAATTCAACTTCTGAATTCTGATTCTAAATCTAATAATTAATTAAAGAGTCTTTACGTTCAAATAATTAGAAGATACCCAACCAGTAGTCGTATTTGCCTAGGAATAATTTTGTTATTGAATGTTGCTTTGTCCGTATTAAAACTAATAAATTTTTTAACATAGACAGTGATTACTGATTAGGTTATTATTAGATACCTTTAGATTGCCTCATATGTTTGGTCTTAAAAGATGGAATAAGAGTTCATTTAAAGTCAATTAGCATACTTATTTTAAGATAATGAGTATAGTAAATGTTGGATATTATAATTTTCAATATTTTATAATATAAAAAAGTCATTTTTTATTATTTATATATAAAATTCATCCAACTTAAAGATTATCACACATTTTTTTTTTTTTTTGTTACATAAAAGTTAACCAAGTTGGGCCAAGCTAACAAAAAGTAATCTCACTTGCATATTCATATATTGTGCTAAAAATGTGACATGACATTTAAGTTGGATGACTTTTACATAACAAAAAATTAAAAAAAAAAATGTATATGTGTTATAAACTTAAGTTTGAAGACTTTGTATAATAAAGAATAAAAAGTGACTTTGCGTTATAAACTCAAAGTTGAATAACGACCAGTTAGGCTATTTTTGTGGGAATCAATACAAATATACTTGAATAAAATAGGAGGGTGGGAAAAAAACAAGAATAACTATCATAAACGAGTCGAAAGATATAAAGTTTTATGTTAAAAGAAATAAAATAGTTGAAATTACTTCTTTGTTTAAACACTTCATCATGAAAACCACCATGAAGTTAGAAAAAATTACGATGGGAGTATTTGATTTTTTAAAAGTATTATATTTTACTTTTGTACTTAAATTTAGTTAAAATATATAACCAAATATTCTTAAAACTAAAGGATATCTTGATAATTTAATTTTGCTTGGTAATGATTTTTAGGGAATATCTTGCAAAGAACTTTTATAGAAACTAGTCTAATAAATAATCTTTAAAGAATCTTTCAATGTATACTTCTATTTATTTAAGCCTTTAACATACCTTGTAAGAAAATATTAACAGGTATTTTCACTAAATTATCCTTAATTAAAATTAACATTTTACACCCTCAAAAAATAAAAACAAAAAGTAGCTCACATCATCAGGCCCCGCCCATTTTTCAACCACTTTAATGTCAACCACAACCAGCCAACCCAACCTGATAATATAACATAACATAACAGTGTAATAATCAGGGAAAACTGACGGAATTCCAATTTTCACATCCGGAACAAAAAAATGAATTCCCGTTTCACATCCCTCCTTTCCAGATCCCTCAAATCCAACCGTCAATTCCTCTCTTCTTCCACCGCCACGTCATCATCTGCACCTCAAACCCTCGAATCTCTCCGTAACCGTCTCGCCACAGAATCACCGTCCCTATCCGATTTCATTAATCTCCAATCAGACAACTCATATTCCGTCCAAGTAGGCACGAAGAAGAAGCCGTTACCGAAACCGAAATGGATGAAGGAAGCTATACCTGGAGGTGAGAAATACACGCAGATTAAGAAGAAATTGAGGGAATTGAAACTTCACACTGTTTGTGAAGAGGCGAAATGCCCTAATTTGGGTGAGTGTTGGTCTGGCGGTGAAACTGGTACTGCTACTGCTACGATTATGATTCTGGGTGATACTTGTACCAGAGGTTGCAGGTCATGTACATTCCTATTCAATTTTGTCTATACATTTTAGGTTTTATTGCTGATTCTAATTAGTTTGGGATTTAGTTCTAGTTGATTGGTTGATATTAATTTGGATTTTTGTTGTACATGATCACATTTATGTGCTAAGGGAAAAGATTGTTTTTTTTTTCCCCTTATTGTAGAAAAGAAAGAACATTAATTCCCCCCCCCCCCCCCCCCCCCCCCCCCTTTCTGGCAGTTGCTTGTTAGAGCAAAAGAAAGTGTTTTTTTTTTGTTGTGGGGGGGATGAGGTGAGGGGAAGGGAAATGTTAAATAAAGACATAAGCTTGATTGGATTTATCTCTTTGGCACTTCGTTTATGTTTCTGTGGTGAGAAGGGCACTAAACTGGATATATTTGTTAATATGTTCAACAAAGTAGATAACATGGCAACACTTTCCTAGCGTCCCAGACACTTCTTGTATGAGACAAATGCAAAATGAGCTGAATGATGTGAATGAATTACAACAACAACAATAACATACCCAGGGAAATCCCACAATGTGGGGTCTGGGGATGGAAATGAATTGGCATGCCAAAATATTATGATAGTAGATAGTTGATAGGAAAGGGGATGAGAAAAGGGAAGTTTTTTTTTTCTTGGTAACTCTCTTTTTCTCTCTCTCAGCCTAGCTGTTTTTACTGTATGTGCACTGTGGTTATTGAGAAGGTTAGAGGAGATCTTTTAAAGTAGATCGGGTTTATATTTGCTTTGGGCACGGATAAACAAGACTTGTGATCCATGTGTATAATCATTTACTAAATCGGCGCTTTGAAATTTCAGATTCTGCAATGTGAAGACATCACGCACTCCACCTCCTCCTGACCCAAATGAACCTGCCAATGTGGCTGAGGCCATTGCATCATGGGGATTAGATTACATTGTAATTACCAGTGTTGACCGGGATGATTTACCTGATCAAGGAAGTGGTCATTTCACCGAGACAGTGCAGAAGTTGAAGGCATTGAAGCCACATATGCTCATAGAAGCACTTAGTAAGTGCTCCTTTTTAATTACCTTGTGAACTTTCTACCTAGACCAGAACCACAAAAACTGTGAACTTCATTTATATGGCTTCAGACTTTGTTTACTCTTTTACCTTTGTGCTCGATCTGATATGTAAGACAGTCTACAAAAGTTCAATGAAGTTACTGCAATTAGTTTGATAAATGGCAATTAGCTGCCTTGCACAAATAAGTGGTGTTCCTTATTTTGTTGTTGCAATGACTGAACAATCATTGCGCATCTAGACTCGTAATAAGAAGTGCAACTTCTTGTTATCCATACATGTTCTTCTGTTCTTGTACTTCATCCTCTTTGGCTCTTTCTCCCTATCCCCCCTTCCCCTCCCCGTGCCATCAATTGGGTTTTGCTTTGATTTGACTATCTTCAGTATTGTTACTGGACCTTGGCTGTATGAGTGGTTGAATGTTCATTTGGTAGCGTTTATCCTTTTCTTGTATCCATGACAAATTAATTTCAAAGTAGCTGAATAAGTTGAAATAATGACTCTTTCTGGAGTATGAAAATCACATATTTATTTTGGTCTGATTCTTTTGAGAAGCTGGATATTCTATTTGTGAGATATGATTTAAGGTATTACTTCCTAGTTTTTGACTTTCAAAAACAGTTTTTTTTCAATAAGGAACAAAAGAACCTTAATCTGGCGCCTTAGACCAACTCGGCCAGCTCAACATTTGTAAAACAGTTACAAAGGCTTCTATACCTTGTTGTAGCTTTCACGTAAATCGAAATAGTAGAAGCGGTCTAAAGTCTGTTTGAGTATCATAGAAGTTATTGAAAAATGTGTTTACTGGGAAAATCTGAAGCAACTATATTTACATTTTACAAAAAGAAAAGAAAAGAGAAGGGGTATTGCATGTTTTTTTGAGTGGTAAGAAGTATTTTTGAAATGAGAAGAGCTGGTCAAAGTCCTACAGCTATGAGCTAACAAAGGATCTGGTTTATAGATAGCTTTTGTGCTTTTCCTTGCATCATATAACTAACTATATACCTAATTATAGAAGTTTAACTTTGTCCCTTTTGGGTTGTTGTTGTTGTAACTTTTGTCCCTTTCATTTCCCTTTTCTCCATCAGTTAAGCATTACCTAAGATGGGTTGATTGGAGCCTCAGTTAAGTTGGAATTCTAGTTGCTCAAACAGGGATTTGGCAATAAGTTTGATGGTTACCTTTGCCCCAGTTCTATTCTCAGTCTTGACCGTATTTACCTTCTTTCTGAAAGGTTAAATCAAAGAAAAGAAATAGTGAATAACATATTGACATTTGAATTTGTATCATGTCTGTCTATCTATCTATCAGTTCACATAGTCAAGCAAAAAGGTCGTGGTATAATCTGATTTCATCCTGCAGCTCCAGATTTTCGAGGAGACCCTGGGTGTGTGGAGAAAGTTGCAAAATCTGGATTAGATGTTTTTGCTCATAACATTGAAACTGTCGAAGAGCTTCAGAGTGCAGTACGAGATCGTCGTGCTAACTTCAAGCAGTCCATGGACGTTCTGAAGATGGCCAAGGACTATGCCCCTGCCGGTACATTGACAAAGACTTCAATAATGTTGGGCTGTGGTGAAACTCCCGAACAAGTTGTTAAAACAATGGAAAAAGTGCGTGCAGCAGGTGTTGATGTAATGACATTTGGTCAGTACATGAGACCATCAAAGCGTCACATGCCTGTTTCTGAATACATAACCCCCGAAGCCTTTGAGAATTATCAAGTTCTCGGCACACAAATGGTTTGTTTATTCCTCCTCCCTTTTTATTACTCCCTTTGTCCCAATTTATGTGGCATCCCCTCCTTTTTAGTCTGTCCCAAAAAGAATGTCACCTTATTATAATTAGAAATAACTTAACTCTAAAATTCCCCTTTTACCCTTAATGAAATGATTTAAAGTCACACAGATGTCTAAGTTTTTTTTTTTTTATTTTTTTTTATTTTTAAAATCACGCATTTCGAAAGACTTCATTTTTTTCTTAAACTTTGTGCCAAGTTAAACAGTGCCACATAAATTGGGACGGTGGAAGTATTTAATATGTATTCCTGCATATCATGTTTCTGAGTGGGTAATATAGTATATTGCTTGTGATGAAGATACTATATCACGACTAAAGAAAATATATATTTCAATGTTTAATCTGTTTTAAGGTTTGAACTTGTGAGTTTTCTACTATGGAAAAGGTTCAACTTTGATTAGAAAGTGGGACACATGAATTAGGTGCAGGCCGAAGGATCATCATCGTAATTGATTTGTTTGCCATTTGTTGTAAAATATTGAGTAGTGGCATGTCCTCGAAGACCTTATTGTTTTTTTCTTTAGATATGTTATCTGGCTCATTACTAAGACTGTTCTGCTATTCTCCCACTTTTTCTATTTCATTTTAATGTTCGACAACTTATTTGCAATTGTGCAAAGGGAGCAATCTGGAGTTATTGTGTTTTTGTTTTATGAGAAAGTGAGGAAGGGTATTGTAGTTAAGCATAAAAAGTGAAGAAAAGAAGAGGGGCACTATAAGCAAAAAATAGGTTAATTTTGAGAACCTCTTAAATTTTAGGGCCTCATACTGGTCCAAGCAACAATGAAGCCTTTTGTACGAACAGTGTCACATGAGATATCTCTGTAACTGCATTTTATTCTCTAATACAATAAAGAGGCAGAGCAACTTTGCTCTTTTTACCTTTACCTTGGATGTTCAGCTCCAACTATGTTAAGTTGTTGTGTTCCAACTTCCAAGTTATGGAAGAGAGATATTCTTATTTTCTTGATTATTAAATCATCAGAAGGGATGGGATGTATTAGGAAGTTGTCTCTTTAAGTTAAAAGTTGTGGTGGGTTAGTTGGTCTTCTACAAGTTTAAATGTAAAGCGAAACCACATGTGACCTGCCAGTAGGACATAGTTCTGCGCAGCTGGGATTCAAAGGGAGGAAAAAAGAACAGGTTATAACTTCTAAGACCAGACAATTGGAATTGGATGGACTGATATAAGTTATGAAAATCTGTGGATCATGCTGTGATTTTGCCCTCCTCCGAGGAGGCACATTATGGTCACTCGGTACTTGCACCGGTGAGGGGTCAATGTCTTTGGTTGTGAATAGAATTCTTTATTCATTGAGTGAGGTATGATGTTTGCCTTTGACTTTGGAAGATTTTTATGAGTCAAAAGGTCTAATCATGCCAGATCATTGCCATTGATGTAATGTGTGACGTCCCAATTATTTTAGCTAGTAGGTTGAGGCATTATAACCAATGAGATTATATTAACACTAGTAAAGCTCACGGCAAACAATATGGTTTGGGTTCCTTTTTTGTTTTGGTTTTATTTTTGTGGTAAATATCGTTCTTTTGGTCTGTGTGGGACATTACCCCATTTAAAAGGCCCTGGGAATCAGGATTGAAGGAGAATTTCTTGGGATGTGTTTAGAAGATAATTTGAATTTTGGGTAATTTCTCGGGATCTGTCGCATTGTTGGTGACAGCGCAGATAGAGCTCCAATGGTTAGTGTTGAATGTTCAGTGATGGTAGTAGAAAAGCACGGGGAGAGTGCAGATAAGGGCAAAGCTGGAAGGAAGGAAGGTGTGGATAATGATGTTTGAGGATACCAGGTGATGCAATAATGGCAACACGAGGTTGGATGGTGTCTGAACCCAATGAACAGGATTCTTTTTGGGATAAGTAACACACCAAACAGGAATACCGCTTTGCTTTGGTTTTGGGTAGATGCTATCATATTTTGTGATTTTAGGGTGTCTGCTTTGGTGTAGTTCAGCTTTCTGGAAAGTTTCTTCATTTTTTCACGTTTTTGGAGGATAGTTACTTATCTTGTATGGACTTGGTGCAAATGTATTTTGTTAAGTGGTTGTGTCTCACAAGGAAGAAAGGTGGAGGTAATAGTGTTTGCATGGGACCTTGATACGACATTATCTCTATATGGAATTGCTTTGGTAATGCTGATGAAAGTTTCCCTTCTAAACTTCATCAAATTTAACAGCTGTGTAGGAACAGGAACACTAATAAGTTGCAAGGAAATAAAGTATAGTTATTTCATTAAGTGAATTTGGGCTAATAGTCATTTGATGGCTTTGCTGAGAAGGCGACAGAGGAACTTAGTCATGGTATGTCCAATAGGATTACCACCGCCTGGTTGTTTCCCCACAACATTATGAGAATTGTTTTGACACTTGAGTCCTCTTAGGTGAGTTAGACCAAATTCGGCAGTTCCTGAGTTTTAGTAAAAACTTGATTTACTTACCAAGTTATGGTGAGACTCTGCAATTTGGGACAAAACAAAATTATGTTAGACTTTTACGTTCTGTTACAGTTCATAGTTTTCTTAGCTCAAATTGTTTATTTGATGTTACTTTGGTGTAATTATGAATTTTAATATCTCGTTTAGATTTTAAAATATATTACCATATCTATTATTTCGAAGAAAAATTACAATTTTTTTTGAGTCTATGATGTCTTTGATTTAAAACAACTCATTAGTTAATTGAACCAATTCCGAGTTTCAAATATTTGACTAGTCTTACAGGTAACAGATAACCTGTGTATTACGTCTCTGGCCTTCTTGCTCAAAATATATCATGGATTGGTTATTTTTCTTACTTCTGCACTTTATTTTGCCTAACATTCACTCAGCATCATAGTTGGAACTACATTATTTTTGCATGATATGATTGAACTTGAAGCCCGAAATATTGCTTCGTATATCAAATGTTGCACCAATTTGTTCGAGTCTTTTAAATAACTGCCTGTGTTTCTGCAGGGATTTCGATATGTGGCTTCTGGCCCCATGGTTAGGTCGTCATACAAGGCAGGGGAATTCTATATTAAATCCATGATAGAACGCGACCGTGCAGCATCTTCGTCCTAGCTTCTGGTCTTGAGATGATATGTTGCATTTTTTGCACCACAAACTTGACGTTCACACATTCTTTGAGATTGAAAAGTTTAGGGAGCCATCTGATTTGTTTCCTGTTGGCCACATTTCTTCAAAGAGAGGAGAGCTAAAAAAAGAAACAAGATGTAGGCATTCAAAGTCTGATTGGCTTAACATTTGCCTCATGTAACTTGCTGTTAAATCTAATAATCTCATGCAGTTGTAAATTAACTTAATGTAATTATTCTTTAAATCTCGCACTGCCGTTGAAGTCACGAGGCATTCGAAGTGGTAGACAATGATGATTTTGCGTTGCCAAACATAAGCATCAGAAAGCTTGATTTTCGTGATTTTACAGTTCTACTTGGTTGAAAATTTGTCGGTGGTGCTTAATATTTTCATGCAAGGAGGATTTCTTAGGCCTTAAATCGTGTAATTATTTGGTAGCTCGTGTCGACAATATTGTCTTGTCATTCCTTAAGAAACCTGATTTCCATATTTGGTAGCTGAGTTCCTATAGGATAAATAGTTAATGTGGAAATTTGTAATTGCTAGTTATACGTGTTTGCATTCCTCACTCTCCCATCTTTTCTTCATCTGGCCAATTCAATCTTTCTTGGCGCTTAACTCGTTGTTTGGTTTTACATTTTTTTTCTTCTTCTTTTGTGGTTGTCAATAGAGACCATTGGAATTGAGAAGTCAAATGGAATGTTGGAATAGCCATTCAAAAAAACACAATTGCTTTAGGGGGTGATTGTGGACCCCTGTAGTAGTACATATACCAAAAGAGGGACAAAAAATCCTCGCGGGATAGTAGTTTGGAAAAACTTTTTGTTGCTTTTGAGGTCATCAAATTGTATCTTACAGTGTCTGTGAACCACCGCTGTTCTAGGCTCTAAATTATCACCCAAAAAGACAAACAAATTAGGGGACCCTCATAATCTAGCATTCAAATCAGTCCATAAGTTTAATAATTCAATACTCTTAAAAGCAATGTTCATATGCGATAATGGAGCTAGCAATATTTATTTGCGATAACGGAGCTTAGTTTCATAATTTCCTACAATGATTACCTACTTTTCTACCTTTTAATTAAAACCTTGCTCTTTTTGGTGCATTTTTAATTAAGCCTTATAGACTTTTATAACCTATGTTGCTTTAATTATAGCATTCAATGAATTGAAAGCTGGAAAACATGTGGTCGGTAGGTAATAGCGTCACGAATACCATAAGAGATCTTTTACTACACGATTGAATCTACTAGCCAAGAATCCAATGGTGAAACAGTGAAATGAATTCTGTCATTTATCTTTTTTTAATTTTTTCTATCACAAACGATGGTAATATGGTATGATACGAGGAAGTCCTATTCGTGTTAATGATATAATGGGTGATAACTCTTTGACTCCATATGATCCCATTTTGACTGTGGATCTAATCAACTCAATTTTACAGTCATCTTTCAAGTGAAGCTTCAAGCTACAATTTCTACTCTATGATAAGAGTTGAAGTGAGTGCTTCAAGTGGATAAGCTTAGACACTCTCAACCTAGTTTGTATTAATAAGAGATCCACTTTGAATATAACGAACAAATACTGAATGATCAACCTTAATTTGCTTCAACCCATATGTAGAAAGAACTTAACTAAATTTAGCAAATCATGTCCTCTGGATTCTGTTATAAACTTACCAATTTTTGACTATGGCTCCACATTCTCTACAATCATAAGCTCAGGAATCATGGAAAGGAACAGTAAAATCGAACTTCCACTCATTGCGTGGAGACTCATTGTATCACTAAACTATACTCCCTCCCGTTCATAATAACTGTCCATCAAGCCTTTTTGTTTTGGTTCAAAATAAATGTTCACTTATATAATTAAGAGAAATTAATTTAATTTTTCCAAATTTTCCCTTATTAAGTGCTAGTGACCAAATCTAAGTGTGTTAAGTTAATAGTAATATGCAAATTTTAATTAAAGATAGTGTAGTCAAAATACCTATTTTTTTCTAAGAGTTTGCATATTTTTTTTAAAGAGTGTGCTAAAGGCTAAATGGACACTTATTTTGAACCGAAGAGAGTAAGCCTTATTAAATACATTCCGTCTTTAAACACTTGTGAGGCTAAATTTACTATACCAACAAGAAGAAAGGCTAAATTTACTTTACCTATACCAACAAGAAGAAAGCCTAACAAAATGTCCAGATGCATTCCCCGTTTCCCATTATCACATTTCTGCAACAAAACTTTTTTTGGCCCCCCTTTGGAATACAACAAACTTCTCTTGGCCGTTCAAAGTTTAGAGACGAATTCAGAATTTAAACATTATTGGTTTAATCTTTCAGAATTTTTAGTTGAATTCGTTATATTTTAAAAATTATGAATTTGTCACTATTATTTTTTGTAAATTTAATAAATCTTTAAACATAAATTTATGTTCCGCATAAAAAATTAAAAATTTAATTGAACCCCCACCTTAAATGCTACGTGCGCTTATGCTTCAAACCAAGCCGTACTTACATCAAAATAAAGCACAAACCATGAGCCAAAAGTATTCCCAGGCTCCTGCCTGCCTCGACAAAATTCAAGGGATCAAAAAGTAAACAATTTGCCCTATAATTCAATATTTTAATCTTAATTATATTATAGAAACAGTGATTTAGCCATATTAACCGAAAGAAAATTTCCTGAAGTTTCTACTACCCGTTTGGACATGATTTTTTCTTTTCAAAAGATTTTTAAAATATTGTTTGGCTATGCATTTGGATGATTCTTTGGTAGCTTTCCAAGTGAATGTTATTCTACTCACAATTCTAACTTTTTATAAGTGAAATACATATCCAAACACAATTTTAATATTTAAATATCATTTTTTAACTTCAACTTCAACTTATATAGTACTATGTTTTTTCAAATATCACTCATATCCAAACTCCAACTAGCATTCTGAAACATAAAATATCATAGAATCATATTATAGCCGTTTAACAGCTGATTAACTTTAATTAAATGATAATCACTAAGCAACCCTCTAACAGTGAAGTCGCTCGAGAATAATGTGACTTCATTAAAAGAGTCGCTTAGTCAACTTCTCTTTGTCCTAATCTACAGAGTACGAACTTTTGCTAATTTCAAGAATCTATACGAAATACTTAAAAAAAGAAAAAGACAATTATGAGGCAAAAGTAAAAACTTGAAAAAAGTAAAGTAACAGGACCATTTTTTGCCTCTATATTTGGCGTTTCCTGTCCACTATGCCTATATTCAACTTCTTTCACTGAAGTGTTCATATCAGTGTCCATTCTACCAAAAAATGGGCTGCTGTTTAAGCTCCTCCAAGAAACGCCGCCGCACTTCGCAGCCGTGTTCCGCCATAAACGGCCGAGATCCACCGCCGTTGGAGGAAGAAACAGTCAAAGAAGTTCTCTCCGAAACACCCATTATTCCCAAAACCCACCACCACCCACCAAAGGTACTAGTCAACCACAAAGAAGCTGACTTTCCACAACAAGTCAAGATTAATGAATCAACGGCTGTCGCTGAACCCAGCATTGAAACAACTACTGTGGTTCACAACAATGGCGGCTCAATAAAATTAATGGATCAAACGAAGTTTGAATCAACAATGGCTAACAAGAGCGGCTCAATAAAATCAGTAGATGAAGTAAAGTTTGAATCAGCAGCGGCTGTTATTACCAAGGGCGGCTCAATAAAATTAGTAGATGAAGAATCAGCAGCCGTTGATAACAAGGGCGGCTCAATAAAATTAGTGAATGAGATAAGACCTGAAGTGTCTGAAGAGCAGACTTCAGAGATGTGCAGCTTCACCGAGAGCTATTCCACGACAGCGACTGCAACAGAGAAGAGAGAGGAAGACGGGGAAGTAACACAGAGGTCACCTATTAGGGTACATAGAAAGAGACAAAACTCCGGCGATCTCACCGGAGTTAGAGAGAGAAACTTCCGTTCTGGAAGATCGGCGCCGTCGCCGGAGAAAAGGAGGTCTCCGGCGCCGGCGACATCAAGGGGAGTACAGGGAAGGGGAATGCCGCAACAACGGCGAAATGTGGGGCCCACAAATGGGCCCCGCAGAGGACCCGGTGATAATGTGGTTCGTAGGTCAAATTCCCCGGCGGCGCGTGGGCCGGTGGATGGGCGTAGGAATGTGAGAAACAGGAGTCCGGCGGCGGCGCGTGAAGTTCAGTCGCCGGCAGAAAAACCGAAAGAAGAAGCATCGCCGGAGACCGGCGAGTCTCTTGAAAATCCACATGTTTCTATGGAATGCTTCATTTTCCTGTAGGCTAGGGAAGAAGACAAGAAAACGATGTCGTATAAGCTGAGGAGTATGTCATTATTTTGCTAATTCTATGGGTGGGAAATCCGAATTTTTGTAAATAAGGCAGTAGTACTAACTTTATCTTACTCTGAAGAGTGACATATTTGGTTTTGTTAAACTCATTATTGTCATGATTTTTACTTGTTTTATAAGTCTTTCAGAGCAAGAGTAATTATACCGAGGATATGAGTGCAGTTGGAAGACAAAATAAGGACAAAACTTAAGGTTAATTTAGGATGTTATAATAGGTTCAATTGAACTTATTATATTTTTGAAAGTAATGGATGCGAAATTAATATTTTTAAAAGTTTTAGTTATTTTTTTCATCATATATTTATGTTGAGTAAAAATACACTATTGAGTTTGATTGAAATTGTATACGCACTCCACGCTGCTGTATCTAAGTAGTATAAGTAGCAGCAGCGGCAGAGCTAGAAAGTTAAGATAGAGGTTCAATAAAATTTAGTAGCTTTAGTTTAAATTTTGTATTTGTAATTTTAAATATGTATAAAAATTAAATTTAGAATCGAATTACGAATATCTGACCATGCTATCTTAAATATAAAGTTGACAAGGGTCATATGGATGTGAAAAAAGAAGTGAATTTTGGTGTGTGAGAAAGCTTATTGAGATTTGTGACTATGGCAAAGTAATGTTGGAATGTGGAGCTTCTGTTCCCTCCTTGGGATGAAGTTTTTTCTATTCAAGCTTTTGGTAGAGCTTAGAAGAACATGCGTTTTGTATTTTTTTTTTAGCAGTTTGTTTTTCTATGATAATTGTTTAAACTGCATTCCTAATTTATTGGTTTTAGATAAAATATGTCTTGAAGAGTGCATTTGCATGCTCAATTGCTCATGCATAAATCTTGTGAGTTGTGACATGGGAAGAACTTTCTTGTGTTGCAAAAAAGGACAAGAAAATGATAGGTCGACATTAGATTATCTCATTTGATCCAATTAACTTGATTTGTCATTCTCGTCTAATTTATATTCACGCAGTAAGATCCATTAAAAAAGAAACACTCTTTATCATAAGTGTTTTATACTTGAACCTGAGATCTCAGAGGCTCTCATTAAGGTTAAATGAATCATGTTAATCCCACCATAATCTTTTTGTTCGCTTTTGATCAATTGTTGCTTTGGGAAAAGGGACCTACTTATTGTTTACTGTCTTTGTCCCCATGAATGAACTTAGGCTTCCATAAATGGGGTTTCCTATTCGCTCTTAGATTCTTAACAACTCAGAAGAAAGATGAAATTGAAAAAGGTAAAAGAAAATGATTTTTTAGAAGAACATCATGCGCCATTGCTTTAGGAAACAAAAATCAGAACCTTTCTTCATAATTTCTCTAAAGCTACTTGCAACAACATACCCAGTCAGTCCTGTCCCACCCCATTTTAATCGGGTTGATTTAGGAGTATGACGTATTGGTGATTCCTATTTATTTTTGTTTAAAGGAGTCACCACCTAATTAATTTAACGGTGAATTAGGACACCTAAACATTAACTAAGGTAAAGTTAAAACTAAACCTATGTTAGTAGTCTGTTTAACCAGTATGATTCTAGGCAAGGGCTCTATATTATCCTAAAGGGAAGGGGTTAGGCATCCTTTAGAATCCGTTAACTTACGGTTATCCGACCAAACTTAGGTTAATTAATTAGATTGAATAAGATGCTTGAAATTTTAAAAAGTACAAGAAATGTTGCTGAAGTTTATAAAATATAAGAAATGTTGCTGAGGTTTTATAAAAATATAAGAATGACGCTTAAGATAAGATTTAAGTAAAATATAATGATTTACATGAAAGGGGATTTTAAATGCTATTTTAAAACTTATAGAAGTTGATACGGCTTTTTAAATAAGAATGCCATTTAGAATGAGATTTGTAGAAAATATAGTAATTTACATAAGGAAACTTCAGATGCCATTTAAGATAAACTTATAAAATGTTGCTAAGGCCTTAAATAATAATGCTCTTTGAAATAAAATTTATACATAATATATAAAAATGCGAATTTGTAACATGTTTTGATAACTATTTGAAACAACTTTAACGATTATGTATTAATTGGCTTCGCGCTTTGGAAATACGAGATTATGCTTTGTTAACTACATTTGACTAAAGTATGCATAATTTGGATGAAACTTTAAGACGTCTACAAAATATTCTTTAATTCCTATTTGCGTGTTAGTGACGTTTTGAAATTCCTAAGATAATAAAACATGATTCCTTTGACTCAAAAAATGTGAATTTCATGCTATTGAAAATTAATCATCCTAAATGTTATAAATACTTCGAATAACTTCAATATAAAAGAAGAAAATGAAACTTACGGGACTAATTATTAGTTTTTCCTTAGATTGACTAACCCTTACTAAAATCAAAACTACTAATTCATTAAGATTCGTCTAAATTAGGAGAATAAAACAAAGTAAAGGGTTAGTTGCATAATACAAATTAGATGCACAAAATAAAATAAAATAAAGGAGTAGATATAATTTAATGGGGGGTCAGCCCATTTTTAGAACTGCTGCTGCTGTTTTTTGTTTGGGCTTTGGCCCAGCATTTTATTTTGCTGCGGACAGAGCTGATGCGAGGGAGATTCGTTGGGATTTTGGCCCAACGCCCAATGTGGAAGGAGATGAGTCCTTTGGACTCGTATGCGAGGTTCATGCGAAAAGAAAATGAAAGAAAGATTAGTATTCGATCAATAAGGTTAAACATGTAAAAGTATAAATTCAAACAACTCCGTAGGTTATATATATACATTACGTATACTTAAGTATAATCCATGCATACACAAATTAGCCACCACACACATATCAACAGGCGATACTCAAACATGGGCAGAATCAAATAGTGTATCATTCGTTGTTCTTAGACGTGTATAGAATTTGGACATATACAAAGGTTGGTATACACATAATATTCAGAGTACACTTGATATACTTGAAAGGTATACACTAATGTGCGACCCTTGTATACACTCGGTGTATACTAAGGCTCATATACTATGTATACTTAGAGGTATATCATACCACAAACAAAACTAGATGAGGAATAGAAGGAAACAAGCCAACATGGGCATATTTCAAAAAATGCAAACAAAAGGAAAGGAAATTCATGCACTGTCATGTCAACTTATGTCCTTCAAACCAAAACCAACATACCAATCTACACATGCTTGACAACTTGCAGACTGAGCATAAATCTAAGAGGACAAAAAAAAAACACATTCCTAAACGAACAGTTTCAGACTTATGTATGCAGATTACCAAAGGGCCAAAGTATTTCTTATTCCTAAATGAAAACATGTTCAAGTCATTACCAAATTTCGTTCATTTAGGAACTTCCAACAAAATATTCAACCACCACAGTTATATTCTTATCAGAGGGAAAGACAAAGGAACTAACAATAGGTATGTGCATCGCAGTCATACAGAGGCATGAGTATTTAGTAGATTCACATGAACTACATATGAACACAAACATGTTAATAAGATTAAAAATCATCTGAAACTGAATTAAGGCATGAATAGGCAGATTCTGCTGACTACCAGCCTGGAAATTAAACCATATTAACATGAATGTCTAAGTATGTTAAAACGAAACTTAAGCTAACTAAAAATAGGAATATGCATAAGGTTACTGGGCCAAGCTAAACTGAATACCAACTGAGCATTGGATAATAAATATAAACCAAATAGGGGACAGCAGGATCAAATAGCAAAACAAAGCAAAGAGAGCACCAATACACCTAAACGCACTAATACCAGCTGAACCCATATTCGGACTTAAGAAAATGTTCAATAATGCACTATCTATGATGATAAAGAATACTCAAACAGCAGCAGATTTCGAACTTGTTGGCGTATTTAAGACATCACTTTAAGATACTGCGACAAACACTCAAAAGACAACACACCACAGACAAACAAAAAGATTTGCATACTGGACTCCTATTTAATAGGGAGCATGAACCAGCTACTTAAAAAACAAAGGAAAATATCAGAGAAAGAAGGGGAAAGTATAACATGATAAGAATGAAACAGCCGCAGTTTGAAATATCAGGCAGAAGGTCTTAATCAAATATACCACAAAGTTGCAAGTGATTCATCATACGAATTTGGATATCAGAGACCAATTTAGAATGATATATGCAAACTAGACTGGACTAGGCAAAGCCCTCTACATTATTGAAGTTTAAACTAACCCTGTTTCATAAATTATGAGTCGATATGGGATCCTGATTCAGTGAACAGAACCAACATAACATTCTCAGGCTACTTCAATATCAAATAAGATCTACAGATTACCAATAGTAGGTTTAACTTCATTTGACCCGACGACAGGTAAAATCTCCCTAACTGATCAGTTCCAACCAGGCAAACGTATAACTCATGATTAACTCAAGGACATATAAACAAACAGAGATGAATTTAAGGCACCCGGTTAATCCACACTTGAATATGAAAACTGCAACAGTCCCGAACTGAACTCAACAGAACTAAACATGCTTAATACAACTAAAATGACTACGAACGAAAGCTGAAATACAACTAAGCAAAATAGCTCACAACGAATATTAAAATAATTTAAGGGGAAGAAAGTTTACCTTCGCCGGGTGCAGCGAAATGGGGTGCGGTTTCGATATCTACCTCGAAGACTATTGAACCAAAGCTGTTTGAATTCACAACAACAAACAAAAGCAGACGGAAACAGGAAAAACAAATGTCCTAATATTTGGATTCGATGTTTTTGAATTATTTAAACCACTACAAAACTCGATATTTTGGAAAATTTAGGGTGACTCAGAACTTTTTACTTCAGGGGGGTTTCAGATGGTCCCGGAACTGTTTTAGAGCTTTAATTTTTCAGGGGTTTCTCGCGATTCAAAAGCTCTCTTTTGTAAGGGGTTTATGGGGTTCCAGACTTCGTATTTTGAGGGGAAAAGGGTGGGGGTTTCCGCCTCCTCCAAACGATTTCAAGCCGCGACCATTTTATAGGGTTCTGGCTCGTTTTGAGTCGAAGAAAAAGGAGAGAGGAGCGGGGGGACAACGAAGAGTGGAGGTGACAGAGGCGTGGGGGACAGACGGAGGTGGGGATGGCAGATGAGTGGGGGTAACGTGGGAGGCAGAAACGTGGGGGGACAGGGTATGGTGGAAGTGGCAGAAGTAACGTGGGGAGCAGAGGGAGGAAGGAGGAAGGGATGAAAGAGAGAGGGAGAAAGAAGGAAAAGTGAAAAGGGGCGCGGCGGAGGGGAGACGAAAAATGAAAAATGAAGGGAAACCCTAAAAAGGGTTTCCCTTATCTTGAACGGGGATGGGTCGGACCCGGTTCATTTGTGGACCGGGTCAATTTTTGGACCGGGTATTAAAAGAATGGGCTAGCGAATTAAAACACGGACTGGTCTAAAAAATTGGGATCAAAATATGGGCTGGTCAAGAAATATTTATGAGTTGATTGGGCTTTGATTTGGGATCCGATAAATCAAAAATACGGACTGAGTGCACGAAATAGTTTGGCTTCTAAATTTAAATAAAAGACATGTTTAAATAACTTGTGTTAAAATATTGCTCAATATGAAATATGCAATCATTAATGCTCAGATAAAAAATGGCGTTGTAATAGCCGTGCAATAATATTTCGAAAATTCACAGTAAAATAAATACTATTATTTAATTATGCAAAGATAAATGCGATGCGTGTGCGTAAGCTGGTAAAATGCCGAAATGATAAAAATTGTGAATTATAATAATAGTAATAAATAATAATAATAATAATAATAATAATAGTAACTGTAATAGAATAATGAAGTGCCGGTATTGATAAGAGGCTAATAATTATAGTAAAAAATAAATATATATTTTTTTAATTTTCTAAAAATATTAAAAGCGTAAATAGGTATTTTGGAGGAGAGGCGGGACAAAA
Organism: Lycium barbarum; assembly: GCF_019175385.1. NCBI lineage: Eukaryota > Viridiplantae > Streptophyta > Magnoliopsida > Solanales > Solanaceae > Lycium > Lycium barbarum. The sequence continues at coordinate 16,059,868 of NC_083347.1, forward strand.
TTGGGTGTCAACAAGTCCCACAATGTGGGGTCTGGGGAGGGTAGATTGTACGTAGACCTTATCCCTACCTTAGGTAGGGAGGCTATTTCTGGAAGACCCTCGGCTCAAGAAAAAGCATAGGAAAGGTTAGATACGGGTAAACAATTCAAAGTAATTATGAAAATGAAAACAAATAAAAGTGAATAAGCCATGATAAACCATTCTGTGCAAACAGATACTCGCAGAAATCAAGGGGCAAGAAGCTAAAGATCAATGCAACTACTCGCAAGAAAGGATAAACGCGACTACTTACTAGCCTTCTACCCTAATCTGAGTCCTCCATACCCTCCTATCTAAGGTCATGTCCTCGGTAAGCTGAAGCTGCGCCTTGTCCTGTCTAATCACCTCTCCCCAATACTTCTTCGGCCTACCTCTACCTCTTCTGAAACCATCCATAGCCAGCCTCTCGCACCTCTGCACTGGGGCATTTGTGTCTCTCCGCATCACATGCCCAAATCATCTCAGTCTCGCTTCCTGCATCTTGTCTAAAGCTACTTGCATTTATCATAAATAACCACAACAACATACTCGGTGTGATCCCATAAGTAGGCTTGCATTCATCATAATAGTAGAAGTTAATTGTGCATCTCAAATTGATGACTAGTTTTAAGTAAACTCATTCGGCCACTCCAGTCTCCAAACAATCAAAAATTGTATTTTTCTATACACAGTTCAAGTTCATATTCCTCTGTCGCAAAATATTTGTCATGTTTTATTTTTTCAGAGTCAAATTATCTAAACTTTGACTAATATTATAGGATTTTTTTTCTCATCATATTGATATAAGAAAAGTTGTAACTTATTGTACATTGCATATAGTTTTTGAATATCTAGATTGTAATTTTAAAATATTGAATTAATCTAATTTAATTTAGCTTAAAAAATTAATCAAATTGACTTTCAAAAAGCAAACATAACAACTAATATAGAACGAAATGAGTATTACGTATTAGCTGTTTTGATTGAGTACAGGTCTATTTCTTGGGTCCATGTTCATATATAGTATTGTCCGCTTTAACTTAATATACCACACATATTTTGTCTTACACAAACTTCATTTTCTTTCCTTCTCATATGAAATTTCAAATTTCACTAAAGTATCTTGTGGATACGTTGTTGTTGTAGTACTAAAGTATCATCCCCTTGAAACGTATCAAAGACTTTTCGGAAAATTTAAAGGAAACAGTCCCTTCCACTAGGAATTAATACATGCATCACAAAACCCAATGAAATACTTTACATTAAATTTGAAATGGACAAGAGGGAAGACAAAAATCATACTAGCACTGTTGAGGAAAGCCTGCAAGCTAAGTAATATTGGTTTTTTGAAGAAAAAAGTTTTGACAATTAACCTTTTGCCATTTAAGTTCAGTGGAAAAAAAAAAACTTATACAGGATCTTAAAAAAGAGAAAAAGGACTTTTTCTTGCACAAACAGAAGGGTAGGCAATTAGGTATTAAAATTCATTTCTCTTCACAGGCTTCCGTTTGACCATAAATTTTAGGAGCATATTTTGAATGTTTGATTATAAAATTTTGATAGATTTTGAAAACAAATCTTCAAATTCCAAATTCCGGCTCAAATCTGTTTTTGTGCCAAAATCTATGTTGATCTTTTCAAAACTTTTAAAAACTACCCCAAACTTTTATATTTTATACAAAAGCCTCATCTATTTATGACCCAACCAATTCTATATATTATGTTTCTCGGTCATCTGATCTGGAAATGCATGCTCATCGTGAAGAGATTATCGTACAATGTGGAAGATTATATTAAAGAATAAGTAGTTATTACTGTTGTTTTTTTCTCTTTTTCTTGCACAGATGAATCTTTGTATTGTAATTTGAATTTTAGTAGCTAGTAAGTGTGTTATTAGCAGTTATTATTAAAATAACATGTTCTGCATAATTGGGATTAACAAGTATGTATGTTTTGTATAGTTGGATATTCTTGATAGTTTTTAGAACTTATGGGTATAAATAATGTTTTATGTTTTCCAAAACAAAAGGTGAAATATATTTTGAAAAACTATGGCCAAACACATTTTCAAAACTTGAAAAACTTCACTCAAATCAAGTTTTGTCATTTTTTTTTGTTTTTGGAATCTATGGCCAAACGCTAGCCTACTAATTAAATAACTTCTAAAATGAAAGACCCTTCTTTTATACAGTTTACCACTTCAATTTATCAAAATTAAATTGAATTACGAAGTTGCTCTAAGAACCTGGTCATGTCAGTTACTAGTTTGAAAGTCCTGTCTTTTTCCCCAGACTTTGACATGTTTTGGCTTAAACCTAAATGTAACACGTAATGTGCTGTAAAAGTCTATCCGCACTCAATTACGTTTACACAAATAAATAAATGCAAGACATATATCTCTAACATAAGGGGTCCTTTTATACACAAAACTAGACGGCCTATACCCGTGCTGCGTACGGGCCTAACACTTTAGATTATAGTGCATTTATGTGTATGTAGTTGTTTTTGAATAGTGATAATATATATATATATATATTATGTTTAAAACACGATTAATATAATATTGTAGTTTGTGCTCCACATCTAAAATTTTATTATATTAATGTTTGCTATAAATACAAAATAGGCAAATTTATTAATATTTTTTAAAAGAGAAGACTTGTTTAAAAGGAAACTATTTTTCTCTCTTTGAGATAAAACAATAGCAATATTTAAGCATCAGTTGATACTTTCAATTTTAATTCGATTAATTTAAAGGTGTAAAATAATTATTATTTTTTATCAAATTTTGATTTGGATAATTCTAATTCAAATTATTAAATGAATTTTACATGTTTAATAATAATAATAATAATAGTAACTGTAATAGAATAATGAAGTGCCGGTATTGATAAGAGGCTAATAATTATAGTAAAAAATAAATATATATTTTTTTAATTTTCTAAAAATATTAAAAGCGTAAATATGTATTTTGGAGGAGAGGCGGGACAAAATTGGGTGTCAACAAGTCTCACAACGTGGGGTCTGGGGAGGGTTGAAAAACTATGGCCAAACACATTTTCAAAACTTGAAAAACTTCACCCAAATCAAGTTTTGTCATTTTTTTTTTTTTTTGGAATCTATGGCCAAACGCTAGCCTACTAATTAAATAACTTCTAAAATGAAAGACCCTTCTTTTATACAGTTTACCACTTCAATTTATCAAAATTAAATTGAATTACGAAGTTGCTCTAAGAACCTGGTCATGTCAGTTACTAGTTTGAAAGTCCTGTCTTTTTCCCCAGACTTTGACATGTTTTGGCTTAAACCTAAATGTAACACGTAATGTGCTGTAAAAGTTTATCCGCACTCAATTACGTTTACACAAATAAATAAATGCAAGACATATATCTCTAACGTAAGGGGTCCTTCTATACACAATAAGTTCCTCCAGATACATTAGTCAAATGAAGAAACTATCACAACATGAATAAAATCTTCACCTTTTGCCTCCTAAGGGATAAATAAGATGGGTAAATAGGATGAATAAACAATTATAGGTTGTGTTGTTTTTTCCGAGGACATGATAATAACGAGGTCCAAAAAATGGCATACTATAGCATAATTACGTAAAAATGCAACTATTGCTTAAAAGGAGATCAAAGCAAGTTAACATTAAAAAATCAATTAGTTGGTCTACTAATTACATTTCTTAAGACACTATCATCTCAGGGAATAATAACTCCAGTGATTTCCATGTTCAAAAAGCAAATTGTGAAAAGATAATCACAGAGCGCATGCAGTTGCTGATGCCTCATATTTCTTAGCTGGGCATTAAGCATGTATAAGCATATAGTACAAGTTTCACTTTATGGGAACTTAAATTTACTAATTCAGCTCTTTATATCGAAATACACTTTACAGCGGAAATGTTGTTGTTGTAGTAGTAGCGCGGTTTTCAAGAATAATTACTATTAAGGGTAAAATGAGAAAAAAATTGGGTTTGTCTTGAACTTCTAAATTGACAAATAATTAGAGATAACTATTTTTTGAAATCACGACAGTTAATTTGAGACGGAAAGAGTAGTAATATAACTACAATTTCTTCAAATTCTTCTTCGAAAAGTAAGTAAATTATGGTGAATCCAATTTAAGAACACAACAATGACTACAAAGCTCTGTTTCTCCTTCTTCCTCTATTGGCTCAAAGCCTCTCCAACCATTATCAATTGCTGACGTGTCAAACACGTGGACTTCAGTCTTTGTTTTTAATATCTCACCTGGCATTCTATAACCAGCCAAGAAGTAAAGCTGAGTCCCTATAGGTGCCATCGTGCAAAATATTCTTTCCATATGTGGCCACGTTGCCACCGTGGCTTCTGACGTGGATATTGGTGAATGTGAGCCATCTACAATATTCCACATATTTAGTGTTTTATCATAGGCTTCAATATGTCCCTTCCATGCATTTAAGCAATCGCCTGAGCTGAATAATTTGCCATTAACGTTAACTATTTGATTAGGTGGTATGTCTAGGTCCCACATTCTTGCCAGGTACTCCCACTTTTGTGCGTGTGGATCGTACAGCTCAGCTGAGCTTCTTTCCATCATATATGGTCCTTTACTATCACTATTTCCCCTTTTAGCAAATCCTCCCACCACATAAATTTTGCCTGTTAAAAGAAATAGAAAGACAGAGTTAAGGGATAGCTGTGAGGCCTAAAAAGTATTACTAATACTGTTTTCAGTGTACCTGGGCAAAAAAATAAAAATAAAAAAGCTTTTAAATTTAAAATTTTAAAATGTAAACACACTCCTCAAAGCTAAAATTGTTATGTTTTATTAAATATAATAATGAAGTTTTGTATTTTGAATTTAAAATTGTAAATTACAACAAAACTTATATGTACTCTAGTATTATTACATAATGGAAAAACATCCATATATATTTTTTTTGAAAAAAATGAGATTACATATTTCTAAAAAATCTCACCGATCACTTTAAAGTTTTACTTTGACTGAAACTAAGAAAATAATAATTAGTGAGGGGCTTAAGTAGAAGAAATTGCGCGGGTTTCCCTTCAAATGGCCTGGGTCTTTAACCTTCAAATGGGTTGGTCTTTAAATTTTTACCTTTAGCAATTAAACTTATGTGTAGCGGGACATATGTTTTTTAAGAGCGAAAGACATAACTTGTGGGATACTATAATGCAAAAATATAAACTTATGCACCGCGAAAAAATTATTTGTTACAAGGGACAAAAATTAAAGACCAACACAAATAGGGGGGTAAGTCCAATGGGTCATTTGCACTTTTGTCGTTGTGCTGATCATTAATTTTTGTCCTTCAATGCAAACAATTTTTTCGCAGGACATAAGTTTATATTTTCGCATCATAATATTCACAAGTTATGCTCGCGTCCTTAAAAAACTTATGTCTCGCTATGCTGCTATGCATAGGTTCGATTTTGAAAGGGAGCCTCTTTCACACCATAGCCCTTCCCTCTGACCTAGCCCCCTATGGGCTTAAGTGGGCCAGATCGATCTGGACTTAAGTGGGCCGGATCGATCTGGATTTAAGTGGGCTGGAAGTGGGTCAGCCTGGCCAACTTGACAATATACCTGATTGTGTATGTTATTATCTTTATATAACTTAAACCATCTCATCATGTTACAAAACATGTTAACATTACCTTGCCAAGCCACGCCAACAGATTTATACCTCAAGGTGCTCATATTTGGTAACGGTTTCCATTCATCTTTAGCAGGATCATAAACCTCAGCAAAAGAGGTACCCTCAGCACTATCCAACATTGTTTGTCCACCCGCAACATAAATTTTACCATCTTTACAAGTGCAAGCAAAGTTATACCTCGGTATAGCCAAAGGTGCACAAGCAGACCAAATACCCGTGCAAGTATTGTATTTAAGCACCAAAGATCGCACACTTAGGTCCTTTTCGTATGCAAAATCGATAGGGTCATCGCTAACAACCTTGTGACAATGTCGCCCTCCTATTACAAAAATTGTTTCGCCAATGGAAACCATGGCGAAGCTTTTTAGCACTTGGTTTTCGACAAGGCCTGGAATTGTAGTGAGTCGATGCCATGAATTTGTTGAAGGATGATAAGATGATATCCAATTTGACATGTTAACGTTAGGAGTGTAATCTTTTCCACAAAAAGAGGCATATATACGATAATAAGGTTCATCATTTTCTTGGGATCGAGTAAGATTTCGTGAAGGAGATGGAATGGAACCCATGTTTATTTTTTACTTATTGATTATCCTTGGGTTGGGAGAAGGGGAGCCTTTTTTAGTGTGACACGGGGAACAAGATATAGGGAGGGCCAAGGGAAAATGCCAAAGAACTGTTGGAGTTTATTCCTATGAATTTCTTGTTGCTATGGATGGTAATTAACGTATATAGTATATATAAGGAAAGTAGTTATTTTTTCAATTTAAGTTGTATGCAGAATTGATAGTATAAAGAATATTTACACTATTATATCGTTGAAATATAGGTAATAACAAGTAATTATATATAACAAGCATTAATTAGTAATCTAAATAAAATGATAAGTGGCCTTTTATAACATGCCAAATCACACTGGTGTTTGTATTACAGTAATTCTTTATACTATCCCTGACTCACTGTACATAACTTAATTTTTTTATTTTATTTTAATAATTTATTATCCTTTTCATAGTTCAAGGTCCAATTAGGAGGATATTTATAGTGAATCACGAGGAAAATTTTAATCAAGCTTGGAGATGCTTAGGAATGGCGACACTATTTTTCATCTCCATTGGAACGTTAAGCCTTTGATTATTTCTAGGTTTTCTTATAGTGCAAAATTTGATATTTTCACTTAAATACAAGGCATTTATTAATTTATGCTTCTGTATGAAATTACTGTCGGATTTCCCCTAATGCTGCTTTATACTTAACGGTTTAGGTGAGGTATTCTTTTTTTATTTGACTTATTTTTCTCTACTTTTGTAGTCTTTGGTTTATGGAATTGTATTTGCTTAATCCAAAGGAAACAAATTAATTACATCGCCCTCAACGTGCCTCTGTGAAATAACTTTACCGTGGGATAACTTTGTTCAAAACGAGAATATGTATGTCAGTTGAATCATATTGGAAATAAAGAAATCGCTATAATTTCTGACTTTCATTTGACACGACCTATTTCAATCTTCCAACATCATCATGCTACTTGGGCCGGAATTTTCACAATCTGTTGGATACGGCCTATTTCAGTCTACTAATAGTTTACCCAAATCAACATAGACGTTTATAACTTGGAACTGTCCAAAAATAGTGCCAACTTTTTTATGAAATGAAATTTCTCTTTACGTATCAATACATTATTAGTAGAGTCACTACTAAAAAATCTCTATTTCCCATTGATCACTAAAAAATGTTCAGTGGTTATTTTCCACTGAATATTGGTGGGAAATATCTAAATAGTAGTAGGTTTTTCACATAGAAAATTTAGGAAGTTTCTCAGCGTTTCAATGGGAACTTATTTCTCCCACCATGTGTTTTTCCAGTGATCTGGCTCGGTGCGAATGAGGTGAGAAAATCATATTTTATAGCACAAATTTCTCATCGAATGTCGGTGGAAAAAATCTCTATTTCTAGTAGTGGGTGTCAAATGGGCGTGTTGGCTGAATTTGAGGGGGTTAAGAATAGATCAGCTAATAAATAAGTTATTAACCCGGTCAAAGATTACTTGGACTGAAAATGGGCTACATAATGATTCATAACCCAACTTGCCCAACTCTCATCATGTTTCCTGAAATTTATCCCATTTTGGACCAATTTCGCTAGAATACAATACTATAATTCCAATTCTAACCTTAATAATTGTATTGCAAATAAACAGAATACTTATATGAAGAACGAGCTTATATGAAGAACGAGGAAGTAAATTTCATCAAGTGCCCTCAATGAGCCCGTTAGAGTCAGAAATTTAATCATCAAAGCATATATAGAAAGTTTGTAAATTAAATTTCATGTTGATATCTTATTAGTAGGGGCCGGGTGAAAACTTTTTCTTCTCCTCCTCAATCTCTTTTTCTTCATTTCTTTTCTTTCATATTAGCGCAGTTAAGCATGGAAGTCGAAACACAAACGAAGACTCGAACCAGGGGCGAATTCATAGCCTAATTTGTAATGCACGTAAATTTATGGTCTTTCCGTCAAATTAGATATTTTATGTATATATTTTTTAGAATTGACCTAATAGTATCTGCTTACACCATGCTCCACAAAGACTATAAATGATGCACTTAGTTGAATGGTGTTATTATGTATATGAAGGAACCAGAATCAGTTTCCAGTTAATATTTTTTTTTTTGTGATACAACCATGTTATAGAAATCTTAGATTCGCTGCTTCCTCAGACAAATCCTTTTTGTTTTTTTTTGCATGGACGACGCACTCAAGTTCTGTCTGTAAGTGGGTTCATCTCCCTTTTCATAATCCCCCAAAAGACTAATGATATATCAGCAGTTCCTTTGCGTGCTCCCAAAGGTCGACTCACAATATTGGCAATGACTTCACTATAGCGGGTTGTCGCTTTCGTAATTCCTTAGCCCACACAAAGAGAAACCACATTAGTATTGTAATCCACACACGGCATGTTTACGTCAAAATAATGAACGATAAATTGTATGTGCAATGCTTATGTTTTATCACTTAACAACGTTTAAGTTTGTTGCTCCCAAAGGAACACGCAAGTATAGGTGGTCGTACAAGTAATATAGAATTTAAAGTCCAAATATCGTACCCACAGAGACTTAGATTTTATACCGTTCAACTAATTTAAATTCCATTGTAACTATTCAAGAAGGTGAAAATCAAGATGTTTGTTGTAACTAAACTATGATTGAAAGTAAACAAATAAATATGAGTATTTTGTGATTGAGACAATTGTTATGAAGACTGTAAGATTTATAGATGAGAAAGAGTTCCAGGATCATGGCTTTCGACAATCCGGTTAGTTTTCAGACAATATTACCTATCAGATAGTGTCTAATTTATGGGGAGTTTCTAAACAAAGGAGATTCACCGTCAAAGAAAGCTATATAATCTTTTGTGCTCTCAAAATGGTCTGTTAGAGGAATGGCCATGGAAACATGTTTGGAAGACAAAGATGCCTCTCAAAGTCTCATGCTTCACATGGTGTGCCCTCAGGGAAGCTATTTTGGAAGACAAAGATGCCTCTCAAAGTCCCATGCTTCACATGGTGTGCCCTCAGGGAAGCTATTCTTACACAGGATAATCTCAGCAGAAGAAAAATTACTCTAGTTAATAGATGCTTTTTTTGCCACAAAAGCTTTGAGATTGTCAACCACCTACAGCTACATTGTTCAGTCACTGCTGAAATCCGGAGCTTTTTTTTTTAAATTATTTTGCTATTTTTGGGTTAGTATGGACCATGCCGCAGTCCATAAAGGAAGCATATATCAGTTGGAATCATTAGAGAGTTGACAAAGCCATCAAAAAGCGACTAATTAGTGAAAAAATAATTAAACAAATTAAGCACAAGAATAAATAAGTAACCCAAAAGATGGAAATTTAAAAGATAATAATTGTCGTCAAACCAACTATCATGTCGTTGTCACAACCCTAGTACTAAAGAGTTTAGCTCCACATAGAAATGGAGGAAAAATAACAATCATCCGAATAAAAACGTAAAAACTAGTACTGCAGAGAAGATAAGGTAAAACCCTGTAATTACGGCCTCCACGGCAGCTCCAAGCTCTCTCTGGGTCAAAAGTTTTGTAATTTATAGGGTACCAAAAGACCTGAGTTTTAAAAATCAAATCCAACTCGGATGGGGAAAAATAGCGGGTTGCACGTACACAGCCAAATAAAGTTCAACGTCTTTTCTCGCTGTGCTTGTGCGACGCGTGCTGATCGCAGAGTCCGGAACCAAAATGACCCCCAAAAAAACCTTTTGAACCAAAATACCCCAACAAAAAAAAAAAAAAGGTGACATAACTGTAACGGCGCGGTTAAGTCCTTTAACGCAGTAAAATACTGTGTTATAGAAGAGAAAAAAAAATTCCTATAACGCAGTATTTTACTGCGTTATAGGAACATTAAAAAAAAAATGGTCAACTTCATTTTTTGCAACACTTAGTGTTTTTTCCATACTTTGACCAATGATTAGTTGTGTGTCAAGACTCTGAAACATTAATATTTTATATAGAACCTAATATTTTTTTCTGCGTACAATAATGTAGGCTCAATACATCAAGGATACGTAGACGTTCGAATCGTCATTTTAGGGGTTGAAAAGGTGCACGAAGTAAGTTTTGTTTGAAAAACTAGTTGTAAAGTGGTCAAACTTTAGATGGTCATAACTTTGCGCTCGGACGTCCGTTTTACCCTTCTTTTTTTTTGAACTTGCGTATTTTTTCGAGATCTACGCGGACAAACCGCCATTGGCCGAGCCGATTTTAAAAAAAACACCTTTTATCCCATTCAATTTCAATTTTCCCCAAATTGGCGTGAAATTTTCAGTTTTATTTACTTATAATATGATGATACGCAATAGATTTCAACGTAAAAATCCCGGGATAATGTAGTTGTGAATGTCAATTTCACTTCTGTGGTTTCAATTTTTGAAAATAAAGTTGACTAATTTTCTCGACATATAAAGTTGACTAAAATAACGTTACAGTCAAATAGTAAGTTTTTTCAAACAAAACTTACTTCGGGTTCAGGAGCGCGGACTACAACTAGAAGGAGGAATGAAATGGATATAGCTCCTGCTCGCATGGCTAGAAAGTGTAGTACGTGCAAGCAAACAGGTCATAACAAGAATCGTTGTCCCGACAGAAATCAGTAGTTGTTGTTGCTTGTTGGTTTTTATGTTTTTTCTTAAGTTGTACGATCGTTGTTTCCTTAGGTAATCTTCCAAGAATATATAACATGTCTTGTGCCGTTTAATAGTTAGTATGTAATTTGACAGTTACTACTCAGTTAATTTGTGACGTTTATTTAACTTATATAACACATATTTAATTATTGCATGTGTTAAAATATTTATTTGAGTTAATCACTGAAATTAACTAAATGCTTTAAAAATTAAAAAAAATCAATAAATTTTTTTATTAAAAGCACAGCCGAATATGATTTAAATAGAGGCAACGTCTTACAAACTATTTGTAAAACGCTAGGAAAAAAATTAATGAAAGGTATAACGTGGATCAGTCCATGTTATACCTTTTAATTTTTTTTTTTAATTTTTCAGTGGTCTGACAGTTGACAAAATTTTTGGGGGTATAACGTGGACTGGTCCACGTTATACCCGTTTTGGTCTGTAAATTTTTGGCTATCCCCTTTTGGTTTATACCATGTATTTTTATACCCTTTAGGCTCCGGACTCGGTGAGTATCATTCTTTTTTTAAATTTCGTTACTTGGTGCTTTTTGTAATTTTTCTTTTTAAATGTGATCTTCTCATCCATTTTTAAAGTATGCCAATGAAAAAATGTAGTTCTATTTAGTTCTACATTTAATAGAAATATTTTTGTGATTTAACAAATTCTATGATAAATAATTATCATACGCATATACATGAAAATCTTCATCTATTTTATCATTAGTAAATTCATAGCAATTTCAGTCGCAAATTTATTAAAGTCGTTTATAACCGCGCGAAGCACGGGTTACATCACTAGTTTGATATAAAAGCTATTGGTACTCTAACTCAAATTAAATTAGTATTAAATTGTGGTACCTATGTTAAGAACAAAACTTAAAATTTGAAAAACCATTATCTTACTGAATTTGTCATATCAAGTCAGCAAGGCAAAATAACTAGATTTGGAAGCACACCTAAATCCATCAGAGATGATAACATTCTCTGTCTAGTTATTACTATCTTGCAAATCAAGATGTGAGCGGCTCTCTTTTCTAATGATAAGATATCAAAAAAGAAATCCTATGTCTAATTTGGGGATCATAACCCTAATTATAGTTGCAAACAATTTATGTATTTCTAATTTAGCTCATGATTAAATTAAAAATTATATATTTGTGTATCTACACATAAAAACTCATACTTTATGAAGTGTCTTAGGCCTGCTTAACTCAAACTTTAGCAGATCACTTTTAATTTGGATTAACTTTTTAATAATAGCAATCAACATACAATTTTTTTTGTGTGTGTGTGTGGGGAGGCCGAGGGGGGGGGGGGGGGGGGGGGGGAGAGCACACGCAAGAGACTTATTCTAACAATTTTGATATGACCCAAAAGAAAAGAATTAAGAATTGCAAATTTTATAAATTACTCCCTCCGTCCCATATTACTTGGCCACATTATTAAAAATATATGTTCCAAATTATTTGTTTATTTACAAAATCAAGATAAAATTAGTTAAATCTTTTCCATCTTAACCTTAGTATTAAATGTTCTTGAAAATAGTTAATATTGATTAGAATGTATTTATTGGAGAGAGATAGGGTAAGATAATAAAATATATCTTTTATTTATGATTTCTTAAGGAACGTGCAAAAGGGAAAGTGGCGAAGTAATATGGGACAGAGAGTACATGGTTAACACTTGTAATATTCGACTGAATAATTACCGCATTCTAGTTAATCACCCATAAGCTGTGCTATGAAACCTCTTAATTGTGCATGCATTAAGGATTTTTAGTAAGACTTGGTTGCTAGTGCATCTAGGAGTCTTGAATTGACTCAAAGCAGCCCCATTTCCTATGTAATACTCCAATATCTTCTTGAAAGTACCTCTCTCCACAATGCAAAGCTCTAATGGTCCAATCGATTTTGTTCTTCTTGACACAACATACCCATGATCCACAAAAGAAGCATCCATTTCTCTGCAACACTCATCGAGTACCCTTTCATTAGTTTCCCCTTTGATCTCCCAGTAAATCACATAGTGCCCCGGTTGCTTTGTCACGTTGGCGTGGCTAGTGAAATCTATTAGCTCGGTTCGTCTTGCCTTGCTTAGTATCTGTGAAGCTCTTTCCACCACTAATTGGAGGTCTTTTTCGGTGTTTTTATCGATGTTCACTGTCAATATTAACTTTCTCCTGAATATGAAGTTAAGTTTGGGGGTCTTCTTGTAAAAACTGGCCACTTCTACCACATCCCCTAATCGATATCTATATAGACCTGCAAAGGAATAGCGGTTCAGATGGGTAAAAGAGAAATCGCGAAGTATAATATAATTACAAAGAAAAATAGAAATTAGCTACAAATTTGTAGTTAATCTGTCGCTAAATATTCCATAATTGACAGTTTTTTTTAAATATAATTCGTCACTAATCCATCATTAAATAGGATTAAGGATGGAGTTTTGTTGTTCAACTACAAAAGTTGTATAGCGCTAATTCCTATTTTTTTAGGTAGCATACTCCTACTTAAGTATAATTCAATCTGGCGCGCATGACCCCAATGTTATATACAATATGATTTGTTATTAAAGTTGAATATCGGCCAATTAAGCTAGCTCACCAATTTCTTTCCTAATTGGGATGCATCTTTAACCGGATAGATTGACACATTGGTTAAGGTCACATAACTACTCTGCGCAGATTGAGCATAGAATTTACGGGTTCAACTGAATCCAATATTTTTTTGACATGAAACATAAATATATACTGCTACACAAAAACTACCAAAATCTCAACAAATATAACAAAATTCATGTATGTTACATACCTGTGAAAGTAGTAAGGACAATTTCATATTGTTGACCAATCTTGACTTGAGATAAGGGCACAGGATCACCTTCTATGAAATCATCATTTGCTGAATTAACATTACCGTTTTGGTAATTATAGTTTGACTTCTGTCTATAAAGGGGTATGAACTCAAAGTAAGAAAAAGTGGGTATCACTGCAAAAGTAACTTTCTCTGGTGGACTTTTAGGATCCACATTTACTCCAATCCAACTCTCAGTGGAGCCATAATCAGCACTCACCAGAGGCAATTCCCCTGCATAATGCCTTAATTTTGTTAAATATGGCTGCATTGACCCTGTCATTATTGAGTAGATATACTTAGCATTTGGCCATAATCTTGGAACTATGCTAAACCAATCTGCTCTTTCTAGCTCCTCACAAACATTTTCAATTCTTGAAGCCAACTCTGGATTAGGTTGAGTGACACCTGTTGATCAAGACAAAGAAATAATTAAAAATGTACTTTTTTGAACAATTTAAGCTTTTACCTGCGATGGTAAAATATTTCAACATTGACATCAGAGCAGGCTAAGAATCTTCCGTTCAAATCCATCGTTATTAAAAAGAATTTTGACGTGAAAGGCCAAAGAAGAAAGAGTGGGGCACGTGAGGGGGCGTGTTGGAAACATAATAATGCGTGTTGGAGACATAATAATATAATTAAAATGTACTAGCTCTTTCTAGCAGTTTCAGGTTTTAAATGTGGTCACTTACTTCAATATTGATATCAGAGCATGTTAATAATCTTTTGTTCAAGTCTCAATGTCACTCATTATTAAAAAGAATTTTCACGTGCTAGGCTAAAGAAGAAAGAGTGGGGCTCATGTGGGGGCGTGTTTAAGACATAATGAAGTAATCGAAAAAATACTCTTTCTAACGGCTTAAATTTTTAGATGAGATGATAACAATACCTAACACGGCTTTTCGGACTCTGGTTATGTTGATAATTGAACTAAGACTACCTTCCCTAATGTCATGGCACAATTCCTTCCACATTTCTTCAAATGATCTGAATGCTTGTACTATGCTATAAGCAAAAGTTGAGGTAACAAATTCAACTTCATGTGAAAAATATAAGCCAAGGAGGAGGTGACAATATGTTGATTGTCTGTAGTCTCCACTTGAAATGACTTCTTCAGGGCTGCAAGTGAAGGACTTTGTTTGTTGCTGTTTAATCTTGAATTCATCACTAGCATAATAGTGAGTTGTGGCTGTCCCTGCTATTACTCCTCCTTTGGTTTTACATTGTTTGCTGCTGTATATGAATTCAAGAATTTTTCCTCCTTCTCTTGTTGGATAAATTCTGTGAGACCCCACCATGCAAATTAAGCAAGAAATTAGTAAGCCTTAAATATAATTAACTACATGATGAAAAAGATATGCAACCTGTTTGGCCAAACTTTCAAAATCTACTTATTTTTAAAAGTGTTTTTTTGCTTGAAGTACTTTTCGAAAACATACTTTTGGAGAGTAGAAATTTGTGTTTGGCTAATCACTCTGAAAATGCTCTCGTTAATATTAGAGCAGCAATCTCTACTTGATCAAGGTTCCAAAAGTGCTTTAAAAAAAACACTACTTTTTTCATGTTCTAAAAAATTATTTCTGCTACTTTTCAAAAACACTTGTTTTAAAAAGATAAAAAAAAAAAACACTTTTAACTTTCAGAAACTTGGCCAAACAAGCTAGACTTTATATACTATTGAATATTTATCATACCTTGATCTATATGCTGCTGCCAACTTGAAAATCTGAAGAGTAGTTTGGGAGCTATGGTGATTAAAGGGCACCAATTTTTGTCTTCCTTCAGTGGTTCCAGAACTATACGCAATTTCCACAAGCAAGAAAACATCATTTAAGGCATAGTTAATTAATACAAATTTCAACTTTTTCTGAAAGAAGGAAATGTTTCCTAAGATTTAAAAAAAATTGCTGGGGTTTCTCATTTCAGTGCATTATTAATGAAAAATAGCATGTACTCCCTCCGTCTCATATTACTTGTCCATTTTTCTTTTTATACATCATTTAAGAACTCATAAAAAAAATTTTTTTTTTTACTAGATTACCTTTATCTCTCTCCAATTAATTGCACTCGAAATCAATAGTGGTTACTTTAAAAAATAATTAATGTTAAGAATAAAGTAAGAAAAACTTAATTAATTCTATCTTGATTTTATAAATGGATAAATGTTTTGAGAGGGAGGGAGTATGTACTTTTTGTCATGTAATTACTAAGATTAGACTGCCTTTCCTTTTCTAGTACATTAATTATTTGATTGCCAAATTAAGGCCCAAAAGTATGCTCCACGGCAGTCCACGCTTCAAACAATGTAAACCAAGGAAAATAACTCTATGTTGCATTGATCCTTCATTTGTGTCGACATGTAATAAGGGTTACTTTGTACGGATATTTCAGAATTTACTAAAAAAAGTACTTTGTTCATCCGAACCCCTTTCTACAAAATTATATACTCCCTCCTTTTTCGAATTACTTTTCACGTTTCACTTTTCAAGAGTCAATGATTAATTTGTGAAGTTAAATTAGATTAGATGAATTTAATATTTTAAAATTAAAATTTAGATATTTGAAAACTACATGAAAACACTACAAGTTGCAATTCATCTCTTATAAGTATTTTGAAAAAAATACATGGTAAAATGTTGGTCAAAATTTATATAGTTTGACTCTCAAGAAGCGAAACATGACATGACGAGTATTTTGGGACAGAGGGAGTAATATCAAAATTGTGTTTGTTATTATATATAATAGATGTTGAATTCTCTTTGCTTCTGCGTGTGCATAGTTCTTTATAATTTGAATTCTCTAAGCAAAAATTCCGACTTTGCTACTATTTCACTAAGAATTGACAAAAAAAACTGATGTACCCATATCAAATAATTTACGCAATAGCACCAGACTTACTCTAGTTTTTGTTCAAACTTTATAGTTACGCTTAAAAATCTACCAATCACGTATGAAAAAACTTATTCACCCAATAACTTGTCTTTTTAGAATTTAAAACGTATAAACTCAAAATCTTAACGACAAAAAAAGCTCACCTCAAGGATAGATTGGTAATGGGCTGTTGAGTGATGAGAGGAGTTGTATCTCCATCAGCAATTCTTTGTGTAAAAGGTTCTAAATCTGCATGAGAAGAAAGAGGGACCAAAGAGGCATATATTGATTCCAATGCATTTTCATCCAGTATTTCTTGAATTTTAATATCTTCAAGCCATTTCTTGAGATACTCCACACCATAGTTGAGTTCAAGAATCTGTCTAAGTGTCAGCCGTTGTACCGCGGCGGCATCCTCGGCAACACCCTCGAACCAACTTATGATGTCTGTTTCTCTGTGCTTTTGGTTGAACTCTGTTTCATGTTCCATTTGATAGGCCTGGGGGCATGCAGTCAGGAGCAAGAAATTATATATAGGGTGTGCATGAAGGAAAATGTTACGTTTCGTCAAACCCAAAGGCTAGCTCAAAGGGAGGAGAATTGCCCAAGCCATATAAGAAGCCCAGGGATTTCATCCCTCACCGATGTGGTACATTTCTCTTCACGTTTTTTAGGAAAATGTTTTCAGGAAAATAAGTTCGGTTTTTACTTATTTTCTTGTATTTGGTATGTAAGCAAAATATATTATGTTAAAAGCATTTGTATATAATCTAGATAAACACTATGAGAAGTGAGGGTAGGGGTAAGATAGTGGTGTGGGGCGGTAAGGATGAGGACTACAGGGATGGGGCGAAAATAAGGTGTGTTGGAGGATGACGATGACACAATTAATGTGTAAAACCTCTAGTGAAACTTATTTCAAAAAAATTTTAACCAATGGATGAAAAATTGAAACCTCCATAACGAAAACACCCATAATGTTTGTTAGCTTGTTGGAATGACCTTCAGTCATTCGTTTGCTTTTAAAAAATTGACTACTCATGAATCGACAAGTGCTTATCTTAGAATTATATAGGAGCTAGCTACCAAAATTTCGTAGGGTTATTGCTTCATCTGTGAAAATGACATTCCCTCCATTTCACTTTACTTGTTATAATAAAAAAGGGAAACTTGTTTAAATTATTGTACGACTATAAAAACTTCTCATTAAAAAAGAGAAAAAGGTCAAAAATACTCCTCTATTTTCATAAATTAGCTACTTTTATCCTCTACAAGTTGGGGCTAAATCTACCCCACTCGTCACAAGTTGGGGCCAAATATATCCCTACCGTTAGCAAAGTTTTAAAAAATACCATTTATTTCTAACATATTCCCACATAAGCAAGTCTAGTCATTGGAATTAGGTGACATGGACACCACATGACATTTAACTTATTCTATGTGGTGCCTACGTGATAATTTAAAAAAAAAAACAATTTGAAAAATTAATTTTAAAAAAAACAAAATCAGGAAAAAATGGCTTTTATTAAAAATCTGATTTTTTTAATTTTATAAAACAGAGAAAAAGACCAAAATAGTACATTATCTTTGGGTTTGGACCTAAAACCATATATGTTCTTTTACATGGAGCATTAATAATCCATTATGTTTGCATAAGTGGTGCACTTTTAGTCAACTTCCAAATATTTTGTTAAAAATTTAAAGAAAAAGGCAAAAATACCCCTGCACTATTGGAAAAGGTTTAAAAATACCCTTCATTCATCTATTTTGCTAAAAATATCTCTCAATTCAACTTTTTGGCTCATTTATGCCCTATGACTAACGGTCGATACTAAATTTTAAAAAAAATATATTTAAATTACACATGGAATTTTATTACTGGAAATTGAATTTTAAAAAAAATTGAAAATTGATTTTTTTTTAAATAAAATATCTGGAAAAATGTTTTTTTTTTTAAATTAGGAAAATTGATTTTTTTGGTCCTAAAATTTTTAGATTTTCATGATTTATTTTTAGGACACTTTAAAAAAAAGTAGGAAAAAGTGGATTTCTATAAAAATCTGGAAAAAATGATTTTTGAACAAAAAGTGTGGAAAACCGTGTTAAAAAAAATGCAAAAACTTTTTTTAAAAAAAATCTAGAAGAAAACTATGGAGTATTAGTTTTGCACATTTTACTTTTAAAATTCAATTTTTCAGATTTAAAAACCAAATTTTAATATAAAATTCAATTTTCCATATTTAAAAAAAGAAGAAGTAGTTTTCCAGATTTAAAAAATTCCACATTTGTTTTTTTTTTTTTTTTAAAAAGGGTCTTAGCACATTTTTAGAAAATAATAATTAGTTGTTTCCAGATTAGAAAACCAGACTAGAAATAAAATACTATGCGTAATTTAAATTTTTTTTTTTTGAATTTAGTGTTGACCGTCAATGAGCATAAATGAGCCAAAAAGTTGAACTGAGGGGTATTTTTAGCAAAATAGATGGATGAAGGGTATTTTAGGCCTTTTTTAATAGTTCAAGGGCATTTTTGCCCTTTTTTGTAAATTTTTAACAGAATATTTGGGAGTTAACTAAAAGTGCACCACTTATGTAAACATAATGGATTATTAATGCTCCATGTAAAAGAACATGTATGATTTTAGGTCCAAACCCAAAGATAATTTACTATTTTGGTCCCTTTCTCTTATAAAACACGTTTTTTAAAAATATATTTTCGAAAATTGATTTTTTAATTAAAAAATATTTTTTTAATCTGGAAAACTGTGAAGTATTTTTTTTTAAAGTGTCCTAATTTTTTTTTAAATCTGGATTAATTTTTAAAAAATCTGAAAAAACTAATTTTAAAAAATCATTTTCCAGATTTTTTGATAAAAAAAATCCAATATTCCATTTAAAAAAAACGGTTTTATAAAATTAAAAAAAAAACAAATTTTTAATAAAAGCCATTTTTTGCAGATTTGTTTTTAGAAAAATCAATTTTTCAGATTGTTTTTAAATAAATTGTCATGTAGGCACCACATATAATAAGTTAAATGCCATGTGCCATCTATGTCACCCAATTCTAATGATTAGGCTTGCTTATGTGAGAATATGTTAGAAATGAGGGGTATTTTTGAATACTTTGCTAACGGTAGGAGTATATTTGGCTCCAACTCATAATGGGAGGGGAAGATTTGGCCCCAACTTGTAACGGAGGGTAAAAGTAGTCAATTTATGATAGTAGAGGAGTATTTTTGACCCTTTATATATATATATATTGAAATGCGTCATTTTTTAAGGACAGATTAATAGAAAAATAATGTCAAATAAAGTGGACAATATAAGTACTAAATTTAATTTAAAAAAGGGGTGTGTGTGTCTTTTTTTCTTTTTGTTTCTAATGAGGTCAGAAGCAGAGGTATAGTGGCGGAGCCGAAACTAAAATTTTCTCCAAGGAGTGTCAAAATATGAGAACAAAACCATACAAAGAAATTAAGAGAATTCATCGCTCAAAATATATACGTAACTTTTTTACCTATCTAGACAATGTACTTTTTCAGCGAATAGGTGTCAACCGCCACTGAGAGGTACAAACGTGCAGTTCTGCCTGTGAGTTTGATAGAACCTAATAGCTTTGGTCAAAAGCCTATATTTGTATTTAGAAATTCATTTTACATATATAAATAATATATTTAAAAACCCTAATAAGCTTCATTTTCTAGAATCCAAAACTCATAACTCAAAATTATAGTTCCGCGTCAGCCAACAGCCCACATGTGTACCAACCCCCCGATATCTCTCTCAGAAGAAATGTGTACCAATGCTTTATGGACCATATGATATCTGTCATCAAAATGCGAAAGAGATTCCATTTGGTAATTGGATGGAGATGAGAGTACATACAGTTATAAGGTGGTAATTGGATGGAGTTGAGATATTTTGGGGCACGCTATTTGCAATTGGTGGTCTTGCAATTATGTTCTTTGGTTCTGCGTGTCAACTTTAAGTGATCAACGGTACAAATATTAACTTTGCCATAACCGAATACCTGCTACTTTTGTCTACCAATAAATCACAAAATGAGAAGGGCACAAAAAGTGATAATTAAGGAGAAAAATATACAATCATGGACTTCAAAAACTAAAGAAGTGAGAGTATGATCGATCACTCCTCAATAGAAATAAAAATAAAAAGAAGTAAGAGCTTGTATTCTTTTTATTTGATTTTGCAGTCAGTTTATCACAATGTGTATTAAATTCGTAATTTTGTAAGTGTCAGAAGTCATTCATGCGAATAAGCCTATTCTACTGTTGATAAGTGATAATCAATTAGAGGACACACGTATGACCGTTATGATTGCATCAAATTGTTAATGAAACTTGGTCGAGGACTCGAGGTCTGATGCATCTCACGCTCGAGAAATTAGCAGACACTGTCAGGTATCTTGCAGACGTGAACAAGTTACCCAAAGATGATCGAATCTCTAATCTCATTGAGTTCAGGACCCAAATCAATAATAAAGACTCCCCCATTTAGTTTCATATAGATAAAGAGATGGCGTCATTGATTTCGTAATCCTTTGCAAATTTATTTTTAATTTTTTTTTTTTTTTACAAAAGGATTTTATTTTAACACATTAAAAATCTGAAAATAACACACCAAAGATCTTTACAAAACCATTTTCTTGCATTCACATTTCGAAGAACTATATTCACTCATTTACTCGCAACTAGTTGGTTGGAGAAACCAATGGGTTACATTTGAGATAACAAAGTCAATTCGAGTTTAATTAAAATTCAATCCGTCGTCCTCCTCTGTCCGTGAGTAACTTGAGACCTCATAGTTCTCAAACTACTTCATTGGCCACAAAATCACACCCTTGAATGCTACACAATTTACTTATCAAAAATCAATTATAGGTAATTGTGTTGATAGTAAATACAGATTGGTAACAAAGAAAATTGTACGTAATATATTATAATCGACTAACCTACACCAATAAACAGTATGAAAAAATCTTACATATATAGTCTATACTCTATATAATCTAATCCCTTGCAATCTAATATATTCAATTAGTTGCAAGCTTGTTTAGTTAGGGTAGGGATTAAAAAGTGGTTGTTTATAGAGGGACCAAGCATCTTATCACCTTAATTACTCCTAGTTAAGTCCTAATTAATAAGTGACGGGCTATTTTTCAGTAGTGATGGCCAAAATTGAAATTCATTTACCAGCCAACTCTATCACAGCCCAGTCCCACGGAGCTTGGCCCCTCTCTAGCTAACTTTTAATGAAATAGAGAGGTTTTTAAGGTTCCATCCGTATGATGGAGAAGTTGTACATGACTCCAACCTGTATATTTACCAAAAATCACAATTACACGGAGGAAGACGTAAACCTTAGTCTCCAAGACATTGTGAAAGTTGATTGTGTACTGACAAAGACTTTGAGGGGCCAAATTTAATGTAACAAGACTTCTAAAGATGTTTACTTAAGAAAATACTAACTCTTAGGCAAAAAAAAATAATTTGACTAAATTAGCACTAATTAAATAGTTATTGAAATTTGATCGATTAACACTTAATAAGATTAGATCTGAAAAAAAAATAAAGTTAATTCTTTTTTTATTTGATAAGAGGACGCTCTTTTTCTTTTTCAAACGGAGGGAGTACCTTCCAAAATAAGTCATACAGTAATACTTGCTCCTTTTGTGAACTATGAAATAATGATTAGGTCCAGAATAAGGTAGAGTTCAACCTAATCCCTTAAAAGTCTATCAGACTTTAGCTGTTCAATTTAATTAATGTGCGGTAAAGACGCTGACAGTTTGGAGAAAAATACACTGTTTACAATATAATAAAACAAATCATATATATATGTATACATTCAAAGTTGTGAAAACGATACAATGAAACCTTCGACAGAGTGAGAGCTGACAACACAGGAAAATTAGGGGTGATGGAGACCGAATTTGAACTTATATATTACGTTTTTTGTTAAGAAAATGATGGATGCAGAAGAAATATCGACGCATGATATTCTTTGACGTAGAAGAAACATACAGTAAATGATAAAGTGCCAAGAAAATTCATTTGGTGAATACTTAAGATTTTCACTTCAATCATCAAAATAAATGTCATAAAATATGTATGAGGAAGCGACCACAAGTTATGACTAAGTTAACCAATATTAAGTAAGCCCGTCAACCGGTTTGAACTGGACCGGACCGGTAACCGGTTAATAAACCGGCCGGTTTCCGGTTTAAAAACCGGAACCGGTGGTTTTAAAATGCAAACCGGACCGGTCCGGTTCGAAACTGTCCAAAACCTTTTTTTTTTTTTTTTTGTATAGTCTATATATATTATAGTATTTATTAGTATATTGTAGGTATATTTACATATGTTATATAAGTTTATAAGTAAAGTTTATATATTTACTGACTAACAGCAATACAGCATATACATATATATATATATATATATATATATATATATATATATATATATTAAGTTATATGCTTAAGTTATACTACATATACCTAAAATAAACCAAAAATATACTTAGGTTATATAAATATATATATATATATATATATTTAAGTTATATGTATAGTATATATACTTATAACTTATATATATATGTTTAAGTTATATGTATACTTATAAGTTATAAGTTATATATTATAACTTAAGTTATTTATAGCTTAAGTTGTTTCTAAGTTTATAAATTCTATTTTATAAATTAAGTATATTTATATTATAAGTATATTCTTAGTATATTTTAGTTATTTTTCAAGTATATAACTTTCTAGTTTTTAATTTAAGTAGATGTATATTATAAATATATTTTTAGTATATTTTAGGTATATTCCTAACTTAATATAAGTAAAAATATGAACACAAGTAAATAGAAGAAAGCTCTATGAACCATATATTTTATTCATTCATGGATAACATTTATTTGCAAGTTGTAGTTTTTTTTAACTTGCAAATAATACATGAGTTGCAAAGAAATAGTCGAATAATAAAATCACCAATTGTCAATCATTTAGTTAATTTCCCCCATACCATTTTAGCTATTTCTACAAGCTTTTTTTTCTTGTCATACTTAAAAATTTTACCGGTTCGTGGGTCTATCGTCATTTGAATACCCCTCACATTTGAACCCGTTTGCTCTCCCCAAACATCCATATGTTTATTTCTCATATGATTATTAGTGTACCCGTTCCACCATCCTTACTAGTTCCTTGCCTAAAAGCAAATACTTATCCACATATGTTACATTTAGCTGTTTGGCTTTCCTTATCCTTAGTCATAAATTTTCAAATTTTAGCGGTTGGCTTACGAGTTCTAGGCGGTTTGTCTTGTATATGTGATTATGCAGGACCTGTATCTCCTATGGGATTTTTCGGGGGCTTGAGTTTCATCATCATCATCATCATCAATTTCATTAAAAGTGTCGGTATAATGTTGTTGCATTGCCTCATGATCTAAAAGTGGATTATTTACACCAACATCAATACCTAAATTAGGTGTTTCTTCCACAAATGTTTATTCATTAAACCCACCCCTAACAATTCCATTACTACCGGTACCACGTCTAAATCTCTTCGCCATTATTAAATAGAATTAATTTAAATCACACTAAAATAAATTACAAGAAAATAAATTGCAACAAATTAAATTGCTAGAATTAAATTGCGAAAAATAAAGATAGAGTTGGAACGAAGGTACCAAATTGCCGGACTAATTTTCAACAAAGTGAAGGCGGCTAGAATTGCAAATCCACCAAAGCTACTTCGGATTGTTGCAAAATCACTAACTCCACCAACAATATTATAATTGCAAAATTAATAATTGAAACTATAATAAGACTTTATAATATTTAATTGAGAGATATTTAAAGTGACTAATTGTTGCAAAGTAACTATAATCGAGAGATTGAGAGAAAGAGAAGAGTGAATTGGTGTGGATTAAAATGAAAATGGAGAGGGGTTTATATAGGGGTGGGGAATGGGTTAAAGTGTTAAAAAAAAGTTTGGGGGGTTGGGGGCAACATACCACACATACAGATATATGCAAGCCGACAAGGCTGCCATTACGAATGGGTACGCCCCAAACATAAGTCATAGTCATACAACGCATCAACAACTACATACAGACCCACACAAATGTCTATAGACCTCTAAGAGTAATGACCGTATCATATGGCGGGACAGGGCCCCGCCGTACCCAAATAAACACGTATGAATACAACATAAGGGAGTTATACCGCAAGCTAGGCTCCGGAACAAAGGAGCGGTCCAAAATAGCTGAATAAGTGTCCTACGCTGGCGGATCTCCGAAACGAGCGTCTGTACCTACGGGCATGAACGCAGCCCCCCGAAGAAAGGGGGTCAGTACAGAATATGTACTGAGCATGTAAAGCTTGAAACATAGTAATAGACTTATATTGAGACAAGGTATATAGGATTCAATGCAACAACCAGAATTTCATAAAAACTTGCCTTTGAACATATTTCATCTGTATCATTCTCATATCAATGTCATTATAGAGTTTTGTAACCAAAGCTGCATAATCATTCTGTATATAACATATATAACGTGTCCCGGCCCTTTAATGAGGGACTCGGTAATTAAAATCATAGCATCATAAACATAAACATATACGTGTCCCAACTCTCTAATGAGGGACTCGGTAATAAGGAATATATGCCCTCCTGGCCACCATCTCCATATCATCATATCATCATATCATCATATCATCATCATATCATCATATCACCACATATATATATAACGTGTCCCGGCCCTTTAATGAGGAACTCGGTGAATAATATAGTAAACGTGCGCATGAAAACGTGTCCTGGCCCGGGACTCAGTGAAGGATATAGCGGTAAGTACGAGCAGAATAATAAGCAACCACATATATGCAATTCATCTTTTTGAGACTCAATTGATAAGCAACTAACCAGCTCTAAGGTGTCAAGATAATATTCATATTCAGTACATTTTAAGTCTCATAGCAAACTATTACCAGAAACGTTTCAGATTACATGTACATGTATCACTTAACATGGTGTAGCTTTTGAAAGTCAAGTATGCCTCTAGTTGTGCAATGCTTTAAGAGTAGGAACTTCCATACGTTATTCATTAGTCATTCATATTGTAGGCTCGTGACAATAGCATTAAGAAAATGTAGAATCATAAGTCATGCATGGAACTAGAGAGTAGAATTTACCCCAAGGTTCATATCGTTTCATACTTACGTCTAGGATATGCCAAAAGAAAGAAGGAATAGGCTTTATATACCTTTAGCGTTTAGTCGTATTATAACTTGTACTTGCTGCCCAAAAACACTTATCCTATATCAAGATATCAAGAGCTACAATTAGTCTATGAGGGAATTCAATACGTATTTTGACGCTCACAATCCCTTTCTAACATTTAAACGACGTTTCGTTCGCATTCAAACCAACTAGCGCTACAAGCTAACATTGCTAATCGTTCTTTCATATATTAATCCAAACTTGTTTAAACATGACTTAGGGAACTTGGGCAGTCCATACATCATTCAAAAATGTCCCATACACACGGCTAAACAACACACATAACATTTTCATTCTCACTTAGCAATTTTCCAGTTTTAACTTACAACAACAACAACACGTTTAATGACATTACTTTCATGATTCTTGGAACTGTTTTAGCATCATTTCCATTCTTACAACAGCCCACAAATCATTCCAATTTCGACCTGAATCATTGCACTTCACTTTCACTAAACGTTCACAACAAGAATCAACACTCAACACATACAAATTCACTTCTAGCACTAAAACAGTCCACTGTTTTGGACTGCTTGTATGCTTCAACATAATTCATTTCTTTAACACCTCAATTCACATATTCAACATGCATACAATACACTACAATGTCCATAACAACAACAATCAAAATGTGACACAAAACAGTCCATAATCTCCCCTAAAACAGTCCCCTCACACGGCTACAACACCACTCCAATAACTTCATGATTTTCATCCATTTATCCATACTACAACACATTCAATCCACTTCCAATACATGTACAAGAAGATTAAACATGATTTCATTAGAGTCAAGGGCACACGGCTCATTTCAATTTTTACGAAAAACAGTCCAATATCCAACATGCAATATCATAAACAAATTTCTACAATCTTTGTTCATTTACCTATGTTGACACACATTCAATTCATCAATAATACATGCAAAATGAAATCAACCATGACTTCACCAATACTCACGGCTCACCCCCTACTTCAACTACAACAACAATCCAACAACAACCTTCATGAACTATACATTCAAATCATCATGCAACACAAGAACAATAAACATTCTTACCTTACAACTTGTTCTTCACTTTGGCCGAATCTTCAACCCTATTGAGGTGCTACACCTCCTTGTTTCTTTTTAACAACTACTACACGTTCTTGTACACTAGATGAGGAGTAAAATTGGTGAAGAAACTGATATTTTTGGAGCAAATTTTGGACCTCACTCTCGGCTAGTTCTTGGCCGAGAGCTCCCCTTCTCTCTCGAAGTGTTCTTAGTTTGTAAGTGTTGAAATGAACTTGTGTATTGTTAATGAATCAGATTTTTTTGTATATATGTTTCCCCCATGATTTGGACATGTGTATCACACTAACTTGGGTCAAGATTCTTTGACTATCCCACTATAGTGCACGGCCAAACATGGCTTAAAAGTGGACTGATTTTTGTCTTTCCAATCCCACTTATTAATCCAATTATGGTTAGTTTAATCCCAATTTTTCCATTAGTACTTCCATGCCAAACGAAATTGTAGGTAAATTGTGACTTGAAACGAAACCGGAAGTTAAAATCTCTACTTCGTATCTTAAGATAGTCTTGTCTTTAACTTGTCGCGTTTATTTTAAGACGTCTCAATGTATGAAAATATGGGATATAACATCCTCCCCCCCTTTAGAACATTCGTCCTCGAATGTCGATTTTATCCCGTTGGATTCTATAAGAGTTTTTGGGAGGGGTTTCCTTATCGCTAACATATAAATTGAGCAGACAATTAACACAATCAAGCAAGGGAGTTTAAATTACCTGTAGGCGTGGAAAACAAGTGAGGATATTTCTTTTTCATCTCCTCTTCAGCCTCCCAAGTCATCTCCTCCCTATTGTTGTTCCGCCACAACACTTTAACCGACGCCACATCTTTTGTTCGTAACCTCCTGATTTGTCGATCAAGTATGGCTATAGGCTGCTCTTCGTATGATAGCTCCTCTGTTACCTGAATATCATATGTAGGTAACACCCTGGAAGGATTGCCTATATACTTCCGAAGCATTGACACATGGAAGACCGGATGTACTGCTTCTAAATCTGCTGGTAGATCTAACTCGTAGGCAACTTGGCCTACCTTACGGATAACCTGGTAAGGTCCAATGTATCTCGGGCTCAACTTCCCTTTCTTGCCGAATCTCATAACACCCTTCATGGGTGACACTCTCAAGAACACCCAATCGCCAACCTGAAATTCCAAGTGTCGACATCGATTATCTGCATATGCCTTCTGCCGACTCTGAGCTGCCAGTAATCTTTCTTGAATAAGCTTCACCTTATCCACAACCTGCTGAACCATATCTAGGCCTATCAGCTTAGTCTCACCCACATCAAACCAACCTATAGGGGATCTGCACTTCCTGCCATACAGGGCTTCGTACGGTGCCATCTGAATGCTAGAGTGGTAACTGTTATTATAAGAAAACTCGATAAGTGGAAAGTGATCATCCCAGGTGCCCCTGAAATCAATGACACAGGCCCGTAACATATCCTGTAGCGTCTGAATGGTACGCTCGGCCTGTCCGTCAGTCTGAGGATGAAATGCTGTGCTGAGACTCACCTGTGTCCCCAATCCCTCCTGGAAGGATCTCCAGAAGTTGGCTGTAAACTGGGGCCCTCTATCCGAGATAATAGCTGTGGGGACTCCATGAAGTCTCACTATCTCCTTAAGATACAATCGGGCATAATCCTCAGCTGAGTACGTAGTCCTGACTGGAAGAAAGTGGGCTGATTTTGTCAATCTATCAACAATAACCCAGACAGAGTCATACTTCCGTGGAGTGCGAGGGAAATCTGTGACGAAATCCATATTAATTACTTCCCATTTCCAGGTCGGAATCTTCATTTCCTGCAATAATCCCCTAAGCTTCTGGTGCTCTATCTTGACCTACTGGCAATTCGAACACTGGGCCATAAATTCTGCTATGTCCTTTTTCATACCATCCCACCAGTACAAACACCTAAGATCATGATACATTTTTATCGATCCTGGGTGAACAGAATAACGAGCACAGTGTGCTTGCCCCATTACCTGCTGCCGTAATCCCGCAACCTCAGGTGCACACAATCTGTCTCTGTATCGTAGTACTCCATCAGATAACATTTTGAATGGGGTCTCATCCTTCTGAAGTGCTGTGTCTCTGTAATGTACAAGAACAGAATCCTCATATTGACGCTTCTTTACCTCTTCTACAATAGAGGAATCAGCAACACCTCGCATAACAATGCTACCATTATCAGAATCAGCCAAACGAACTCCAAGACTAGCTAGCTGATGAATCTCACGGACCATCTCTTTCTTTCCTGGCTGTACGCCTGCCGAACTAGCCATAGATTTACGGCTGAGTGCATCTGCTACAACATTAGCCTTTCCTGGGTGATATAGAATATCGACATCATAATCCTTCAGCAGCTCTAGCCATCTCCTTTGCCGCAAATTCAGCTCCTTCTGCTTAAAGATATACTGGAGACTTTTATGATCTGTATAAATATCAACATGCACGCCATATAGGTAATGTCTCCATATCTTCAAAGCATGTATCACCGCTGCCAACTCCAGGTCATGTGTAGGATAATTTCTTTCATGCTTCCTGAGCTGTCGGGAGGCATAGGCTATAACTCTGTCGTGCTGCATCAACACGCAACCCAACCCAACACCGGAAGCATCACAATAAACAACATAGCCATCTGGCCCTTCAGGAAGAGTTAGGACTGGAGCTGTAGTCAACTTATCTTTCAATAATTGGAAACTCCGTTCACAAGCATCGGTCCACTGGAATTTAGCTGCTTTCTGTGTTAGCCTTGTTAAAGGCGCTGAAATAGAAGCAAACTTTTCCACAAATCTCCTGTAATACCCTGCCAGCCCCAGAAAGCTACGTACCTCAGTAGGCGTCGTCGGTCTAGCCAAGTTTTGACGGCCTCAATTTTCTGCGAGTCTACCCGAGTACCATCTGCTCCAACAATATGCCCCAAAAATGCTACTGAAGTCAACCAGAATTCACATTTAGAAAACTTAGCATATAATTTCTGGTGCTGGAGTATCCTGAGTACTGTCCCCAAGTGATCTGCATGCTCTTCCTCCGATCGTGAATAGACCAGAATATCATCAATGAATACAATCACGAGCAAGTCAAGGAATGGCTTAAACACCCTGTTCATCAAGTCCATAAACACTGCTGGAGCATTGGTCAGCCCAAAGGACATCACTTTAAACTCGTAATGCCCGTATCGTGTCCTGAATGCAGTCTTCGGAATATCTGTTTCCCTTACCCTCACCTGGTGATAACCTGACCGCAAGCCTATCGTTGAAAAACATTTAGCACCCTGCAACTGGTAAACATGATTTTCATCCATTTATCCATACTACAACACAATCCCCCTAAAACAGTCCCCTTACAGTCCACAATCCCCCTAAAACAGTCCCCTTACACGGCTTCAACACCATTCCAACAACTTCATGATTTTCATCCATTTATCCATACTACAACACATTCAATCCACTTCCAATACATGTACAAGAAGATTAAACATGATTCCATTAAATCCTACAACACACGGCTCATTTAAATTTTAAGAAAAACAGTCCAATACCAACATGCAAAGTTATACACATCCAATTCATCATCTATACATGTTCATAATGCCTCCAAACCCATTCTAAAACGTAAAAGAAGTGATCGATTCTTACCTTAACAAGTTGGTTTCTTAACCTTGCTAGTCACCTGAATATCCACAACACTTGATACACAAATTACACTTGGAACTTCAACACAATTTTGTCCACTGCTCAGCCATGAAATCTGGCCGTGAGCTTCAAGAGCATGCATGACATGTTTATGGTTTCTTCTTCACTTGAAACATAATGGTGAATGTGTAGAATACTTTAGGGGTTTAATGGTGAGAAAGAAATGGAAGAGCTGGCCGTTGTGGGGGGTGGAACAGCCATGGAAACCGTGGCTCTCTCTCTCTCCTTCACTTGGTGAAGATGAGAGCCTCTCTCTCTAAGTTCACTTTGTCTAGTTGGGAAATGAGTTGTGGCTGAACTTTTGGTCAACAAGGAGACCATTTTGCTGCCAAAGATGGTCTTACACGTTCCCCCAACTAAGCATGGGCAAAAAATCTGATTTTGTCATGTGTTTGTGGGGCCCACACGGCCACTAGTGAAAAATTTGTGAACATTTAAGTCTTAATCCCCACTCAGCCCAACTTGCATCGTTCATTTCTCCTTATCCCGATATCATTTTGACGAGCGGTTTGTTGCGTTGAAAACTAGACTCGATGAACTTCATTTTAGGCTTTTGAAACATCTTAAAACTCCACATATACTAAGAGATATGACTCCTATAATATAGACTAAAATTGGGTCCGAGATTTTATTGAAGTTGTTCCGATTCATTTCGTTTAACTTTTAATCCTCTTCCAACCTCATGTAACCTCTTATACATACATATACACACTTATATACATCAATAAAAATCCATATACACGTCTCGAAGGGTCCAGAGAATCACAATAACCTTAAACATAACTGGAGAACTCACAAAGCTTTGACGAAACTCCAATCGCAAAAGTATATTCATATCTTTTGTCCATCCTCTATATCATTACTAATAATCTCAAATACTTTAAAAGGTCACTCGCATTACCTCATATACATACTCATAGCGCGATTTCAAATCCTTTAGGTAACCGTGTCACCTTGGGATACTTAAGGAAACCATATATATATAACGATATTCTTACTAACTCGATTAACTTTCCTTGAACCTTCTTAACTCATTCTTTCTTGTTTTAATACAAGTAGCACGGATTATTATGGAGTGTAACATTCTTCCCCCCTTAGGAACATTCGTCCTCGAATGTTACATTAGTGTTGTATAAGCATACTTAACCTTTCACCCTTCCTAGTCAATCTTATCCTTCACAACCTCACAGCCTGTCTTACCAATACATTCGCATCCGTCACAATTCTTTTTCTTCTGTACTCTTGTCTTAATCATACTATTACTTCTTTTAGCTATAAACTCGTCATAATTTATCCCTTCTTATCAATTCAGTCGGTACCTCATATAACACCCTATTAAGATTTGCCAGCCTTTTCTAAATCATCTCTTATTATCACAAACTCTTCCAAATTGCCCTAGCATTTCCTTTTTACTATATGGATATCGATCTCATAATTACTATTACCATCAATTCAACGATTAACTTATTTCTCGCAGTCAACTACACTCACCACTTAGTCAACTCTTATCATTATCATTGACACGACCTTTCAATACATATTACGAACTAATATCTCATTCCTTTTATACTTGTGGAAAATTTTAGCAGAGTTCCCTCTGTATTTACTTACTATCCCAGAACCTGCACGCAGGAAATACCAACAATGCCTCACAGGGCCAACATTCTTCGGTCATATCATAGCCACACAGGGCTCCCAATATTAACAACAGTATGAAAATGATGTACTTACCTCGTATGTCTAATCCAAACTGCACCTGTTACACTTTCCTGTTTACTTTCCCTTTCAATCTTTAACTTTACATTTCAATCGTACTTCAAATACCTTACCCGACATACATTCTTCATACCGTTGCTTACCTGCGTGCTTTGAAACTTCCAATATCATCAGTCACTTTCTTCGGTCAATGCCGTTATATCCCATATTTTCATACATTGAGACGTCTTAAAATAAACGCGACAAGTTAAAGACAAGACTATCTTAAGATACGAAGTAGAGATTTTAACTTCCGGTTTCGTTTCAAGTCACAATTTACCTACAATTTCGTTTGGCATGGAAGTACTAATGAAAAAATTGGGATTAAACTAACCATAATTGGATTAATAAGTGGGATTGGAAAGACAAAAATCAGTCCACTTTTAAGCCAGGTTTGGCCGTGCACTATAGTGGGATAGTCAAAGAATCTTGACCCAAGTTAGTGTGATACACATGTCCAAATCATGGGGGAAACATATATACAAAAAAATCTGATTCATTAACAATACACAAGTTCATTTCAACACTTACAAACTAAGAACACTTAGAGAGAGAAGGGGAGATCTCCGCCAAGAACTAGCCGAGAGTGAGGTCCAAAATTTGCTCCAAAAAAATCAGTTTCTTCACCAATTTTACTCCTCATCTAGTGTACAAGAACGTGTAGTAGTTGTTGAAAATAAACAAGGACGTGTAGCACCTCAACAGGATTGAAGATTCGGCCAAAGTGAAGAACAAGTTGAAAGGTAAGAATGTTTATTGTTCTTGTGTTGCATGATGATTTGAATGTATAGTTCATGAAGGTTGTTGTTGGATTGTTATTGTAGTTGAAGTAGGGGGTGAGCCGTGAGTATTGGTGAAATCATGGTTTATTTCATTTTGCATGTATTATTGATGAATTGAATGTGTGTCAACATAGGTAAATGAACAAAGATTGTAGAAATTTGTTTATGATATTGCATGTTGGATATTGGACTGTTTTTCGTAAAAATTGAAATGAGCCGTGTGCCCTTGACTCTAATGAAATCATGTATAATCTTCTTGTACATGTATTGGAAGTGGATTGAATGTGTTGTAGTATGGATAAATGGATGAAAATCATGAAGTTGTTGGAGTGGTGTTGTAGCCGTGTGAGGGGACTGTTTTAGGGGAGATTATGGATTGTTTTGTGTCACATTTTGATTGTTGTTGTTATGGACATTGTGGTGTATTGTATGCATGTTGAATATGTGAATTGAGGTGTTAAAGAAATGAATTATGTTGAAGCATACAAGCAGTCCAAAACAGTGGACTGTTTTAGTGCTAGAAGTGAATTTGTATGTGTTGAGTGTTGATTCTTGTTGTGAACGTTTAGTGAAAGTGAAGTGCAATGATTCAGGTCGAAATTGGAATGATTTGTGGGCTGTTTTAAGAATGGGAATGATGCTAAAACAGTTCCAAGAATCATGAAAGTAATGTCATTAAACGTGTTGTTGTTGTTGTAAGTTAAAACTGGAAAATTGCTAAGTGAGAAATGGAAATGTTATGTGTGTTGTTTAGCCGTGTGTATGGAACAGTTTTGAATGATGTATGGACTGCCCAAGTTCCCTAAGTCATGTTTAAACAAGTTTGGATTAATATATGAAAGAACGATTAGCAATGTTAGCTTGTAGCGCTAGTTGGTTTGAATGCGAACGAAACGTCGTTTAAATGTTAGAAAGGGATTGTGAGCGTCAAAATACGTATTGAATTCCCGCGTAGACTAATTGTAGCTCTTGATATATTGATATAGGATAAGTGTTTTTGGGCAGCAGGTACAAGTTATAATACGACTAAACGCTAAAGGTATGTAAAGCCTATTCTTTCTTTCTTTTGGCATGTCCTAGACGTAAGTATGAAACGATATGAACCTTGGGGTAAATTCTACTCTCTAGTTCCATGCATGACTTATGATTCTATATTTCCTTAAGCTTCCTGTTTATAAATGTGGTGCACAACACATCGATAAACAAGACTCTACTTGACACGGTCTGTAGAAACTCCGAGGATTGACCCGCTCTGATACCACTTTTGTCACGACCCAACCCCGTAGGCCGTGAATAGTGCCAGAATTGGACACTCATATTGCCTGTTAACTGTAATCATTTATAACTAGCATGTCATGAACTTATTTGTACGAAAAGGTAGGGTGTTATTTTAAAGCTGTCAAAATTTTGTATGTCGTAGGCACCTGTCTCCTGAGGAGTTACAATTTTTAAACAACAACATATATATTTCTACGCAAGCCGACAAGGCTGCCACGATATGCAACATACCACACATACAGATATATGCAAGCCTACAAGGCTGCCATTACGAATGGGTACGCCCCAAACATAAGTCATAGTCATACAACGCATCAACAACTACATACAGACCCACACAAATGTCCACAGACCTCTAAGAGTAATGACCGTATCATATGGCGGGACAGGGCCCCGCCGTACCTAAATAAACACGTATGAATACAACATAAGGGAGTTATACCGCAAGCTAGGCTCCGGAACAAAGGAGCAGTCCAAAATAGCTAAATAAGTGTCCTACGCTGGCGGATTTCCGAAACGAGCGTCTGTACATGCGGGCATGAACGCAGCCCCCCGAAGAAAGGGGGTCAGTACGAAATATGTACTGAGCATGTAAAGCTTGAAACATAGTAATAGACTTATATTGAGACAAGGCATATAGGACTCAATGCAACAACCAGAATTTCATAAAAACTTGCCTTTGAACATATTTCATCTCTATCATTCTCATATCAATGTCATTATAGAGTTTTGTAACCAAAGCTGCATAATCATTCTGTATATAACATATATAACGTGTCCAGGCCCTTTAATGAGGGACTCGGTAATTAAAATCATAGCATCATAAACATAAACATATACGTGTCCCGGCCCTTTAATGAGGGACTCGGTAATAAGGAATATATGCCCTCTTGGCCACCATCTCCATATCATCATATCATCATCATATCATCATATCACCACACATATATATATATATATATATAACGTGTCCCGGCCCTTTAATGAGGGACTCGGTGAATAATATAGTAAACGTGCACATGAAAACGTGTCCTGGCCCGGGACTCAGTGAAGGATATAGCGGTAAGCACGAGCAGAATAATAAGCAACCACATATATGCAATTCATCTATTTGAGACTCAATGGATAAGCAACTAAACAGCTCTAAGGTGTCAAGATAATATTCATATTCAGTTCATTTTAAGTCTCATAGCAAAATATTACCAGAAACGTTTCAGATTTCATTTACATGTATCACTTAACATGGTGTAGCTTTTGAAAGTCAAGTATGCCTCTAGTTGTGCAATGCTTTAAGAGTAGGAACTTCCATACGTTATTCATTAGTCATTCATATTGTAGGCTCGTGACAATAGCATTAAGAAAATGTAGAATCATAAGTCATGCATGGAACTAGAGAGTAGAATTTACCCCAAGGTTCATATCGTTTCATACTTACGTCTAGGATATGCCAAAAGAAAGAAGGAATAGGCTTTACATACCTTTAGCGTTTAGTCGTATTATAACTTGTACTTGCTGCCCAAAAACACTTATCCTATATCAAGATATCAAGAGCTACAATTAGTCTACGAGGGAATTCAATACGTATTGTGACGCTCATAATCCCTTTCTAACATTTAAACGACGTTTCGTTCGCATTGAAACCAACTAGCGCTACAAGCTAACATTGCTAATCGTTCTTTCATATATTAATCCAAACTTGTTTAAACATGACTTAGGGAACTTGGGCAGTCCATACATCATTCAAAACTGTCCCATACACACGGCTAAACAACACACATAACATTTCCATTCTCACTTAGCAATTTTCCAGTTTTAACTTACAACAACAACAACACGTTTAATGACATTACTTTCATGATTCTTGGAACTGTTTTAGCATCATTTCCATTCTTACAACAGCCCAAAAAGCATTCCAATTTCTACCTGAATCATTGCACTTCACTTTCACTAAACGTTCACAACAAGAATCAACACTCAACACATACAAATTCACTTCTAGCACTAAAACAGTCCACTGTTTTGGACTGCTTGTATGCTTCAACATAATTCATTTCTTTAACACCTCAATTCACATATTCAACATGCATACAATACACCACAATGTCCATAACAACAACAATCAAAATGTGACACAAAACAGTCCATAATCTCCCCTAAAACAGTCCCCTCACACGGCTACAGCACCACTCCAACAACTTCATGATTTTCATCCATTTATCCATACTACAACACATTCAATCCACTTCCAATACATGTACAAGAAGATTAAACATGATTTCATTAGAGTCAAGGGCACACGGCTCATTTCAATTTTTACGAAAAACAGTCCAATATCCAACATGCAATATCATAAACAAATTTCTACAATCTTTGTTCATTTACCTATGTTGACACACATTCAATTCATCAATAATACATGCAAAATGAAATCAACCATGACTTCACCAATACTCACGGCTCACCCCTACTTCAACTACAACAACAATCCAACAACAACCTTCATGAACTATACATTCAAATCATCATGCAACACAAGAACAATAAACAATCTTACCTTACAACTTGTTCTTCACTTTGGCCGAATCTTCAACCCTATTGAGGTGCTACACCTCCTTGTTTCTTTTCAACAACTACTACACGTTCTTGTACACTAGATGAGGAGTAAAATTGGTGAAGAAACTGATTTTTTTGGAGCAAATTTTGGACCTCACTCTCGGCTAGTTCTTGGCCGAGAGCTCCCCTTCTCTCTCTAAGTGTTCTTAGTTTGTAAGTGTTGAAATGAACTTGTGTATTGTTAATGAATAAGATTTTTTTGTATATATGTTTCCCCCATGATTTGGACATGTGTATCACACTAACTTGGGTCAAGATTCTTTGACTATCCCACTATAGTGCACAACCAAACATGGCTTAAAAGTGGACTAATTTTTGTCTTTCCAATCCCACTTATTAATCCAATTATGGTTAGTTTAATCCCAATTTTTCCATTAGTACTTCCATGCCAAACGAAATTGTAGGTAAATTGTGACTTGAAACGAATCCGGAAGTTAAAATCTCTACTTCGTATCTTAAGATAGTCTTGTCTTTAACTTGTCGCGTTTATTTTAAGACGTCTCAATGTATGAAAATATGGGATATAACATCGGTACACACAATCTGTCTCTGTATCGTAGTACTCCATCAGATGACATTTTGAATGGGGTCTCATCCTTCTGAAGTGTTGTGTCTCTGTAATGTACAAGAACAGAATCCTCATATTGACGCTTCTTTACCTCTTCTACAATAGAGGACTCAGCAACACCTCACATAACAATGCTACCATTATCAGAATCAGCCAAACGAACTCCAAGACTAGCTAGCTGATGAATCTCACGGACCATCTCTTTCTTTCCTGGCTGTACGCTACAGGATATGTTACGGGCCTGTGTCATTGATTTAAGGGGCAACTGGGATGATCACTTACCACTTATCGAGTTTGCTTATAATAACAGTTACCACTCTAGCATTCAGATGTCACCGTACGAAGCCCTGTATGGCAGGAAGTGCAGATCCCCTATAGGTTGGTTTGATGTGGGTGAGACTACGCTGATAGGCCCAGATATGGTTCAGCAGGTTGTGGATAAGGTGAAGCTTATTCAAGAAAGATTACTGGCAGCTCAGAGGCGGCAGAAGGCATATGCAGATAATCGACGTCGACACTTGGAATTTCAGGTTGGCTATTGGGTGTTCTTGAGAGTGTCACCCATGAAGGGTGTTATGAGATTCGGCAAGAAAGGGAAGTTGAGCCCGAGATACATTGGACCTTACCAGGTTATCCGTAAGGTAGGCCAAGTTGCCTACGAGTTAGATCTACCAGCAGATTTAGAAGCAGTACATCCGGTCTTCCATGTGTCAATGCTTCGGAAGTATATAGGCGATCCTTCCAGGGTGTTCCCTACAGATGATATTCAGGTAACAGAGGAGCTATCATACGAAGAGCAGCCTATAGCCATACTTGATCGACAAATCAGGAGGTTACGAACAAAAGATGTGGCGTCGGTTAAAATGTTGTGGCGGAACAACAATAGGGAGGAGATGACTTGGGAGGCTGAAGAGGTGATGAAAAAGAAATATCCTCACTTGTTTTCCACGCCTACAGGTAATTTAAACTCCCTTGCTTGATTGTGTTAATTGTCTGCTCAATCTATATGTTAGCGATAAAGAAAACCCTCCCCAAAACTCTTATAGAATCCAACGGGATAAAATCAACATTCGAGGACGAATGTTCTAAAGGGGGGAGGATGTTATATGCCATATTTTCATACATTTATACGTCTTAAAATAAACGCGACAAGTTAAAGACAAGACTATCTTAAGATACGAAGTAGAGATTTTAACTTCCGGTTTCGTTTTAAGTCACAATTTACCTACAATTTCGTTTGGCATGGAAGTACTAATGGAAAAATTGGGATTAAACTAACCATAATTGGATTAATAAGTGGGATTGGAAAGACAAAAATCAGTCCACTTTTAAGCCATGTTTGGCCGTGCACTATAGTGGGATAGTCAAAGAATCTTGACCCAAGTTAGTGTGATACACATGTCCAAATCATGGGGGAAACATATATACAAAAAAATCTGATTCATTAACAATACACAAGTTCATTTCAACACTTACAAACTAAGAACACTTAGAGAGAGAAGGGGAGCTCTCGGCCAAGAACTAGCCGAGAGTGAGGTCCGAAATTTGCTCCAAAAAAATCAGTTTATTCACCAATTTTACTCCTCATCTAGTGTACAAGAACGTGTAGTAGTTGTTGAAAAGAAACAAGGAGGTGTAGCACCTCAATAGGGTTGAAGATTCGGCCAAAGTGAAGAACAAGTTGTAAGGTAAGAATGTTTATTGTTCTTGTGTTGCATGATGATTTGAATGTATAGTTCATGAAGGTTGTTGTTGGATTGTTGTTGTAGTTGAAGTAGGTGGTGAGCCGTGAGTATTGGTGAAGTCATGGTTGATTTCATTTTGCATGTATTATTGATGAATTGAATGTGTGTCAACATAGGTAAATGAACAAAGATTGTAGAAATTTGTTTATGATATTGCATGTTGGATATTGGATTGTTTTTCGTAAAAATTGAAATGAGCCGTGTGCCCTTGACTCTAATGAAATCATGTTTAATCTTCTTGTACATGTATTGGAAGTGGATTGAATGTGTTGTAGTATGGATAAATGGATGAAAATCATGAAGTTGTTGGAGTGGTGTTGTAGCCGTGTGAGGGGACTGTTTTAGGGGAGATTATGGACTGTTTTGTGTCACATTTTGATTGTTGTTGTTATGGACATTGTGGTGTATTGTATGCATGTTGAATATGTGAATTGAGGTGTTAAAGAAATGAATTATGTTGAAGCATACAAGCAGTCCAAAACAGTGGACTGTTTTAGTGCTAGAAGTGAATTTGTATGTGTTGAGTGTTGATTCTTGTTGTGAACGTTTAGTGAAAGTGAAGTGCAATGATTCAGGTCGAAATTGGAATGATTTGTGGGCTGTTGTAAGAATGGAAATGATGCTAAAACAGTTCCAAGAATCATGAAAGTAATGTCATTAAATGTGTTGTTGTTGTTGTAAGTTAAAACTGGAAAATTGCTAAGTGAGAATGAAAATGTTATGTGTGTTGTTTAGCCGTGTGTATGGGACAGTTTTGAATGATGTATGGACTGCCCAAGTTCCCTAAGTCATGTTTAAACAAGTTTGGATTAATATATGAAAGAACGATTAGCAATGTTAGCTTGTAGCGCTAGTTGATTTGAATGCGAACGAAACGTCGTTTAAATGTTAGAAAGGGATTGTGAGCGTCAAAATACGTATTGAATTCCCTCGTAGACTAATTGTAGCTCTTGATATCTTGATATAGGATAAGTGTTTTTGGGCAGCAAGTACAAGTTATAATACGACTAAACGCTAAAGGTATGTAAAGCCTATTCCTTCTTTCTTTTGGCATATCCTAGACGTAAGTATGAAACGATATGAACCTTGGGATAAATTCTACTCTCTAGTTCCATGCATGACTTATGATTCTACATTTTCTTAATGCTATTGTCACGAGCCTACAATATGAATGACTAATGAATAACGTATGGAAGTTCCTACTCTTAAAGCATTGCACAACTAGTGGCATACTTGACTTTCAAAAGCTACACCATGTTAAGTGATACATGTACATGAAATCTGAAACGTTTCTGGTAATAGTTTGCTATGAGACTTAAAATGAACTGAATATGAATATTATCTTGACACCTTAGAGCTGGTTAGTTGCTTATCCATTGAGTCTCAAAAAGATGAATTGCATATATGTGGTTGCTTATTATTCTGCTCGTGCTTACCGCTATATCCTTCACTGAGTCCCGGGCCAGGACACGTTTTCATGTGCACGTTTACTATATTATTCACCGAGTCCCTCATTAAAGGGCCGGGACACGTTATATATATATATATATATGTGTGTGGTGATATGATGATATGATGATGATATGATGATATGGAGATGGTGGCCAAGAGGGCATATATTCCTTATTACCGAGTCCCTCATTAAAGGGCCGGGACACGTATATGTTTATGTTTATGATGCTATGATTTTAATTACCGAGTCCCTCATTAAAGGGCCTGGACACGTTATATATGTTATATACAGAATGATTATGCAGCTTTGGTTACAAAACTCTATAATGACATTGATATGAGAATGATACAGATGAAATATGTTCAAAGGCAAGTTTTTATGAAATTCTGGTTGTTGCATTGAGTCCTATATGCCTTGTCTCAATATAAGTCTATTACTATGTTTCAAGCTTTACATGCTCAGTACATATTCCGTACTGACCCCCTTTCTTCGGGGGGCTGCGTTCATTCCCGCAGGTACAGACGCTCGTTTCGGAGATCCGCCAGCGTAGGACACTTATTCAGCTATTTTGGACTGCTCCTTTGTTCCGAAGCCTAGCTTGCGGTATAACTCCCTTATGTTGTATTCATACGTGTTTATTTGGGTACGGCGGGGCCCTGTCCCGCCATATGATACGGTCATTACTCTTAGAGGTCTGTGGACATTTGTGTGGGTCTGTATGTAGTTGTTGATGCGTTGTATGACTATGACTTATGTTTGGGGCGTACCCATTCGTAATGGCAGCCTTGTCGGCTTGCATATATATGTATGTTTGGTATGTTGCATATCATGGCAGCCTTGTCGGCTTGCGTAGAAATATATATGTTGTTGTTTAAAAATTGTAACTCCTCAGGAGACAGGTGCCTACGACATACAAAATTTTGACAGCTTTAAAATAACACCCTACCTTTTCGTACAAATAAGTTCATGACATGCTAGTTATAAATGATTACAGTTAACAGGCAATATGAGTGTCCGCCAAAATGGGGGTTTGGAACCGTTTGGCAATGACCATTTTTGCAAATGGACCGTTGGCCAACGGTCCAGCCCATGTCCCAACGGCTAGATTTAAAAAAAAAAAAAAAATCTGACCTGTTTAACCAGTCTGGTTCCGGTCCCAAAAAAATCGAAACCGGACCGGTATATATTAAACGGTTGACCGGAACCGGTAAACCGGTTCCATCGATTCTGATTTTACCAGTCCAGTTACCGGTTTGAACCGGTTGACGGGCTTAATATTAAGATGCGATGGGATTTCATTGAAATATGCTATTTACAAAGTAGCATTATATTAATTGACAAAATTAATATAATATCAAAATATAAAACTACTATGCAGAAGCGGTTCAGATAAAAGGATTTCACATATTTAAATAAAGAAGTTCAAACATCTAGGCTTAGTCTTCTAGAAGACTGATAAGATATACTCCCTCCGTTTCAATTTATATGAACCCATTTGACTGGGCACGACATTTAAGAAAGAGGAAAGATTTTTAAAACTTGTGATTCAAAATAAGCCTTGAAAATTTGTGTGGCTGTAAATCATTCATAAAGTGAATTTATTTCCAAATTAGAAAAGAGGTCATTCATTTTGACATGAACTAAAAAGAAAATAGATTCAAATAAATTGAAACAGAGGGAGTATGAGATAGCAGCTAGATTAAAATAAGGGGCTGACAAGAAGAGTATTATGATTTACTACGCCATAAGAAAGATACCTAACAAAGTAAACTTCAAGGTTTACAAGATTTATGTTAATGGAAGTGCAACAGTATATGAGAGTCTCATTATTTGAAATCATTATATGAAATCGCATGTCCAAACGCCTATCTCTAAGGTCCAATATTTCCAGAAGATGAATGTTGTAGTACTAGGAAAGCTAAGATAAATGTGAGGTTATACAAGTTGTTCATATGACAGCAGGACCAGAGCACTGAAAGATTTTGGGAGAATTTTTGAAAGAGACCACAACTTTTACTTTCTGAAATTACAGTAAAATACAAGTTGTGCATTTTATTTTGGCGATGGGGCCTATCAATTATCTTTGCAGAAAGTTTTCAATGTCCCACCAGAAACGATTTGTAGCTTTCCAGCTTATGTTACAGCACGTCTGATCTTGAAAATTTTAAGTAAACGTGGCAACCGGTTCGTTATAACCGGTTTTAACCGGTAACCGGACCGGTTAAACCGGAACCAGAACCGGTTAACCGTGTATTAGTTTACCGGTCCGGTTTCAATATTTTGAAAACCGGAACCGGTTAAACCGGTAAAACCGGAACCTGACCGGTTAAACCGGTGAAAAATAAAAAAAATAAAAAAAAGGGAAAGAGCCGTTGGGCCTGTATATTGTCCGTTATTAATGGACCGTTGGCAACAGTCCATTTGCAAAAATGGCCGTTGCCAAACGGTCATTTTCTTAATTTTTGGTCCCCAAATTTTTTTTTTAACACTTTAACTCATCCCCCACCCCTATATAAACCCTTCTTCATTTTCATTTTAATTCACACTAATTCACTCTTCTTCATCTTTCTCTCAAATCTCAATCTCTCAATTATAGTTACTTTGCAATAATTAGCCACAAAGTCTTATTATAGTTTCAACTTTCAATTATTAATTTTGCAATTATAATATTGTTGGTGGAGTTGGTTATTTTGCAACAATCCAAAGTAGCTTTGGTGGATTTGCAATTCTAGCCGCCTTCACTTTGTTGAAAATTAATCCGGCCATTTGGTACCTTCGTTCCAACTCTATCTTTATTTTTCGCAATTTAATTCTAGCAATTTATTTTTCGCAATTTAATTTACGCAATTTAATTCTAGCAATTTAATTTGTTGTAATTTATTTTCTTGTGATTTATTTGATAGTGATTTAAATTAATTCTATTTAATAATGTCAAAGAGATTAAGACGTGGTGCCGGTAGTAGTAGTCGTACTGTTAGGGGTGCGCTTAATGAGGAAACATTTGTGGAAGAAACACCTAATTTAGGTATTGATGTTGGTGGAAATAATCCACTTTTAGGTCATGAGGCAATGCAATAACATTTTACCGACACTTTTAATGAAGACTTAGATGATGATGATGAAACACAACCCCCCGAAAATCCCATAGGAGATACATGTCCTGCACAATCACATACACAAGACAAACCGCCTAGAACTCGTAAGCCAACAGCTAAAGTTTGGAAATTTATGACTAAGAATAGGGAAAACCAATCAGCTACATGTAATATATGTGGACAAGTATTTAGTTTTAAGTAAGGAACTAGTAAGGATGGTGGAACGGGTACACTAAATGCTCATATGAGAACCAAACATATGGATATTTGGGGAGAGCAAACGGGTTCAAATGTGGGGGGGGGGGGGGATTCAAATGACGATAGACGCACGAACCGGTAGAAATTTTAAGTATGACAAGAAAAAAGAACGCGTAGAAATAGCTAAAATGGTAGCTTATGATTGTTTAACATTTTCCTTTCCCTCGGGTTTGGGGTTTGTTACTTACATTCAACGTTGTTATAACCCGTTATTTGAGGGTATTCCTAGAAGTACTTGTAGAGCCGATGTTATAGATTTGTTTAAAAAATATAGATTTTATTTGCGCCATGTATTTAATTCTTTAAATTGTAATGTTTGTCTTACCGCTGATTTGGGTCTTAGTATTAACCATTTAGATTTTTTTGCTATTACATGTCATTGGGTTGATGACAACTGGGTTATGCAAAAAAGAATTATAGCTTTTTTATACGACGAAGGAAAAGGTCGTCACGATGGAAAAAATTTTAGCCGATTCAATGTCTACTATAATGAGATTTTTTAACATTTATAGAAAAACACTTTGTATTGCTTTAGATAATGCTTCTAATAATACAAAGGCA
Source organism: Lycium barbarum (assembly GCF_019175385.1). NCBI lineage: Eukaryota > Viridiplantae > Streptophyta > Magnoliopsida > Solanales > Solanaceae > Lycium > Lycium barbarum. The sequence goes on from NC_083347.1 coordinate 16,104,689, forward strand.
ATTGGTCTTTTAAAAAGAGAAATAAACCCTCCTCTAAGAAATATTTTTCATGTAAGATGTAGTTGTCACATTTTAAATTTAATTGTTAAAGATGGTCTTGTGCATTTTGATGATTCTGTTCAAAAAGTTATAAATGTTGTTGCGTTTCTTTTTTGTAATGCTAATAGGGGAAGAATTAGAGATTTTAAGAATGCTTGTGTGGAAAATAACCTTAGACCTAGGAAGACAACAAATTGGAGACCATAGACATTCATTATCCGGCTTTAGCTTGCAAGTACTAGTGTGCATTCGAGATTGGATTAGATCGGAGCGACGCAACCAAAACTCAGAAGCGGAGCAAGGCGAAGAGGAAGAAATTGAAGATTTGATAGCTAGTGGACCGGACCAAATGGAAGACTTTGAAGATATTTCCATGACCGAATATGATGTGGGGGAAATTAACGAAATGGTTCAAAATTGGTGATTTTATTATTCTACTATTTTTGTATAACTCATGTATTGTTTGCAAGTTAAAAAAAAATACAACTTGCAAATAAATGTTATCCAAGAATGAATAAAATATATGGCTCATTGAGCTTTCTTCTATATTTACTTGTGTTCATATTTTTACTTTTATTAAGTTAGGAATTTACCTAAAATATACTAAGAATATGCTTATAAGTATATTAAGTTATATAGTATACTTAAACATATATAAGTATATATAGTATATATAGAAAAAATAGTATATATATTAAGTTATACATATATATAGTATATATATTAAGTTATACATATATATAAGTATATATACTTTATATTATGTATAGAGTATATAGTACATATATATAAGTATATATAGTATATATAGTATATAAGTATATATAGTATATATATTAAGTTATACAAATATATAAGTATATGTAAGTTATACATATATATGTATACGAAAAGCACTATTCTGTATTGCTGACTTGCTGTTAGGCTGTTAGTCAGTAAATATTTAAACTTTAATTATAAAGTTGTATAACATATGTAAATATACCTACAATATACTAATAAATACTATAATATATATATATATATATATATATATATATATATATATATATATATATATATATATATATATATATATATAATACAAAAACAAAAAAACAAAAAAGATTTTAACTACTCCAAACCGGACCGGTTCCGGTTTGGAGTTTCAAACCGGTAAACCGGAACCGGTTAAGCGGTTCCGGTTTTTTAACCGGAACCGGCCGGTTCCTTAACCGGTTACCGGTCCGGTTCCGGTTGGAACCAGTTAACAGCTTTAATTTTAAGATATTACACATTTCATTTTCTAGCAAATACCTGATCATATCTATTTGTCAGAGCAAATAAAAGGTAGCATCTACCATTGACAATGAAATGTATCCGCGAAAAACAAAAATTGAAAGCAATGGCTCTTCCAGAGTTCACATATACAGCATATACAAAATCTCTAGCTTGCAATTGACAAGGATTGATTTCGCCGACTACTCAAGACAACTAAGGACCATTAGAACATGTGAAATATCTAAGGTTTATGTTAAAAGACAAACGCACACATAGTACCTGGAAATGTTTGTACATGTAAAACAAATAAAGGGTCAAAAATACCCCTCTACTTTGAGAAAAGGGCTAAAAATATCCTCTGTTACGAATTTGGGTCAAAAATACCCTTCGTATTATTAAAATTTTCAAATATACCCTTGTCCCTCAAAACTTAATAAACCCATCTGCCACCGCCATCTCCACTTATCAACAATTTGTTCAAAAACGGAAATAAGAAACGCAAACCTCCGTTACCAACAAAAACAGTGGCTCTCAATCGCCGTTGATACTTATGCCACCACAGCTGCCGTTCATTCCCGCTGGCGATTTTGTTCGGATACGGAGCGCCCACAACTCCCGTTGCAGCTCGCCCGAGCTAGAAGACGTTGATGTTGAAATTAAAATTCATTGTATTACAAATCAGGAGGGCAAACGAGTTGTATTAAAATACAATGATTTGTAACCCATACAAAATGTGTTAAAAAATGGCTTTCACAAATTGAAGGACACTATCCATGTCGATTGTCTCAATGCTACTGCATTTTTCTGTTCCTCATCAAAGCCATTTTTGGGGTTTCCTCCTGCTCCATCACCATCTTATTAAGTATAATTAGATTCTAATTTTCATTCTTTTTGCTTATGAATTTGGGGTTATAGTTGTATTACTCGTTTGGGGTTGTGTAAAGTGAACGAAATTCAGCTTGAACATGCATTCGGGATTGCAATGGTGGGGAATTTTGAAGAGATGATGAAGGTTTGGTGTGGGTCCCACATTTGCCAAGATGTGCTAGGTTGTTATTTATGAATTTATTAAGTTTTAGGGGACAAAGATATATTTGAAAACTTTAACGACGGAAAGAGTATTTTTGACCCAAATTCGTAACGGAGGATATTTTAGTCCTTTTCCCAAAGTAGAGGAGTATTTTTGACCCTTTTCCCGTATCTTTGGTATATCCCTATGAAAGATAGGATGCACATTCGTTTATGGTCTCAGTTCACAAATTCAAACTAATGGAACAACAATTTATTAACTCCAAATGTTGGTGGGAGGTAGCAGATATCCCATTAAATTAGTCGAGGTGCGTACAAGCTGACCCAGACATCACAGTTATCAAAAAGAAAAAATTGATAAACTCCAAATCCAACAATACTACAAACAGAGGAATGAAAAGAGGCTCGACCATAAGCTAATTAAACAATTGACATGGATGGATTTTCTCGACTACACAGACAACTATTTTCATGAAGTAAGAAGCTTTATAATGGCATCAAGAAGATGCAAAAAATACAAAAGTGATTAAGAGCTCCAATAGAGAAAAGGCCCAAAATAGTCCTTTAAGTATAGGCTGGGATCCAAAATCATCCCTTAAATATACATTGGAGCACTAATAGTCTTTCAACTACGCAAAATTGGTGCACATTTGGTCCATACCTACTAGTTCTAACAGATTAGTGACATAAGGTGCATATACTGTTATATATGTGTATATTTTTTTTTTAAAGAAAGATCAGAGTGTTCACTCTTTCCCCAATCAGAAATCAGATAAAAACATTCCTACTTGTAAAACGGAAACCCGAACACTGCTTATTCAAAATTATCCAGTACTGTTAATACTTTTGCGGCTGAATGCAGATAAGACATGAATATGGGGTACTGATCCAAGACAAAGAAAATCTGCCCAACATCGTAGCATAACTACAGAAGCATGTGGATAGGAGAACTAAGATAAAAGAATATTTCCATAAGTGAAAGAGAAAGTAAATATGCAAATTCCTATATGCGATGTAATTGGCTAAATCAAGTACAAATCCATCTAATTACCTAAACAATCACCTAATGATTAGATCTATTTTGTCAATCTGTGAAACCAATAGCCGTCCTTTGTGTTTAAGCAGATGATCCACACGCTTGACATTGTGAAATAACGAAGAAGATGTCGACTAGACTCTATAAGAGAAAGACACAATAGAGCTCACAGCAATCTTTCTGTTCTGACCATTATTTCTAAGACACAGTAGTGCATAAACAAGGGAGATGATGGCACCAATCACTATCAAGGTGTTCATTCATAAAAAAAACTTTTGAGGAACAAAGTTTTAATGGTATCATGGTAGACGGAACAAGCTTCTGATAGAGCTCAATTAGTGGAGCAAGTGCCGGAGTGAATAATTGCAGAATGTCACTTGGCCTAAACTCTAAGAGTATCATGAAGACAATTTGAATTGTACTGGGACTCCCAGCAAATCCAAAGTACAGCAAATATAGCTTATAATAAATAAATAAATAAAAACGCCTAAAGTCCAGCAAATGGAACGTGGACAGCAATTAGCATTCTTCTCTATTCCTACCTGTCCTACTATGTGTCCAAATGTCCCCCTTACAAATTTGCAAGCCTTAATTCCCAAACAGCTTGATCAGGTATAGATTATTTTTCACACATGTCATTAAAATGGATTAAGCCATATTTGATTGTAGATACCAAGAAACAATTTTAACCTTATAACGCCTTGGTAACCTGTTGGAGTTGATTACAACTGCTGCTGAGATTGTGACCTACAGCTTCATGTCTCCAAATGAGATATTCTTATTCATTGAATAGGTATATGAGAAGCAAATAAAATTCTAGCTTGTTCTATAACACAGGCGAAAACTTACTCTTTTAACTCAAAGTCAAAGTCAGGTTGACTAAGATGGGGTTTATTTTACCGTGCAGCTGGGAGAATTTTTCGGTGTTGTACTGAATGTATAAAGAATCAGTGGTAGAAATAAATCTACTACAACTCAAGTGATCATTCCCCTAAAAGCAACACCATTTCTGAAATTGGAACATGGGGCCTTTATACTCCTAACATCAGCAAGATTTGAAGTGATAAATTTTCATATAAAGAGGAACAAATAGAACTTCATAAAGAATTACAGTTATCCCAACACATTCTCTTTGCATTACCTTTTCCCCAAATTACTTCTCCAAAATACTTTCCAGAAAGTGTCCAAGCGCCTTAGTTTGATTGATCAAGCCATGGAACAGTTGTTGCCAATAGTCGCAAGAATTCTCTATTATTCACCACATATTTGTTCGTGTTCCAGTTTTTCCTCCTGGTTGAAAGCACCTTCGCGTCTTCTATCTGGAAACTACATTGCCAATTATAAAATATATAGTTTGTGATGCATGATTTCGTCGACTAAGAAATAATAATAAAAGAGAAAAACATATGTTCGAAACTACTACTAACATGTTTAATTTCCACTATACTATCAGATGCATGAGTTCTCTCTCTCATATCCTAAAACTCTAACTTAGCCCAATCATACTCATCAGTCAGCGAGTTGTGCGGTGACATCACCAGCACAGCCCGTCTTGAAGGTCTGATGTGCCAAAAGTTGATGACCAAACTAAAACTAATCACAGAAACAGGAACTAGATATGACAAAAAGCCAAATGTAGTTTTTGAGTACCTCAATGAGTTTTGAGATGGAACCCAAAGTCAAGGACAAAGTCTTCAATCGGGGAAGAATCCAAGCAAAACCATCTATAATTTGTTGAGAAGTAGCAGTAGATGATTCAATTTGCAATTCCAGATTCTCGAGATCATTGATTGTTGGAAGTAATATATCGGTTATCTCGTTAGGAAAGATGATATCCTGAAAACCATAAAAAGCAACTCAAAACCATATAAAACCAAAGAATCATATAATTGAAAGCAACTCAAATGTTTTAGAAACCAAGTTCCAATAACCAAAAAAGAAAAAAGACACCATCAAAAGGTAGTCCTTTTTTTTTTTTTTTTTTTTTCTTGTAAGGCATCAAAGGTATCTCACAAGTAAAAGGAAAAGTAAGCTACTATGCAAACCTGTGTTCCTATTACAGTAACAAAGGTTTCATTATCTTCAATCCAATTAACCTATTCTTCATGTGTTGCCAAAGGTTATATTTGCAAGCATTTTCTTAGCTCTGTCAGTATATACATCCTCTTGCAAGTGTTCGGGAGTTGGGGGCTGGGCAAAAAGAAAATGTAGTATGGCATGTGATCAAGGAACATTGTAAGCATATGGAGGATTGGACATACCCAAGAAAAGGGGGAAACGGTTTACCTGTTCATTTTTGCAAATCAACCTCAAATGCTTGGAATGAGCAAAAGACTCCAACATATCTCTTAAACAAATGTACCAATCATCATTGAGCATTTCCGGGTTTAAATGCAAATGAACAAATTCCAACTCTCGTGAAGCTTCAATTCCAGTAAACAACATAAGACCACCCGTGTACTCAAAGGATTTTAACTTAGGAGCATCTATTCTTACCTCCTCTACTTCCTCTAGAACATTCACCACAAAATTTGTCAGATGCTGATGAGAAACTTGTATACAACTACAAGTACCATTTGGCAACACGAGTTTCTCAAGTAGAGGGAATTTGTTTATATAATGCAACAATGTGCTTTCTAGGTTATAAGAATCCTGCAATGACAATTCTCTGACTGTTGTCGGGTAAGTAATCTCTACTTCACACATGCACTCGCACACGAAACTAAATTCAAGGGTTTCAAGATTCTTAGACTCTATTAGCACATTACTGTCACAACAGGGAAAATGCAATCCAAAAAATTTCAACCTAGGATTCGAAAGCACCATAGTACACACGGTTGCGGGACACACAATCTCTAACTTTTCAATTCGAGGGCACCCCGCAATGAGATCATTAAAATCATCATCGTCAATACAGACATCATCTAAAAAGAGCGACTTTAAACTAGGAAGCATAAAAGAACAATCTATAATCTCACAATACTCTAGCTTTAACTCAACCAATGTAGCAGCTATAAATTCAATATTACACAACTCAAACCACTCACTATAAGTGGTTCTTAAAATAAGACGTAACGTTTTAACCTTATTTTGCAAGGCAAAATCAATCCAGTTTTCGACCAGGAATTCATCAATAGAATCCTCAACTGTAATTCGAAGATATAGCGCGTCAACTGCACAATCATATTCACACTTGTGACGGTTTACCAAGGATTTTTGCAAGTAAATTAAGAAGGCATCTCTTTTATCTTTGTCTGTGTCACTGTATTTGTAAAAGTTGGCCCCAAAATCAGTTTCATCCAAATGAATCTTAGGGTTAGAAACCCAAATGTTACGCCATAAGTGGGATAAAACACTAATTCTGGCTGCATCTTTAAGTGGAAGGAGGGAGTGAATCTGACGGATAATTTCAATAGGCAAATTGGAAATTATATCTTGTCTTCCTCCAAATTCATGGGTTTTTGTTTTTGGGTCTTTTGGTGTTTTCCTCTTTGGGTGGCTCGTTCTTCTGCTCCTTTTTGGCATTTTTTTTGGAAAGATTGACAAATGATAGCTTCAATCTGTAGAGAGATTACTCAGTTCAACTTTAATTTGTTGGAAAAATAATTAAGAAGCAGCGGCAAATTAAAAAACCGCGGTTGCCATCTGAAAAGAGCGAACCTCCATATGGACATAAATTTTTTATTTCAATTGGCTTTATGTTATCCCATCTAATCAGCTGTTATTCATTTCCATGTAATTAATTAATAACTACACTAAACACTCATATAGTATAAGTTAATTACGGATGGACGTCATGTATTTTAGACTCAAATACGTACATTTTGCTTCCTCCGTCTCATATTACTTGTTCATTTTCCATTTTGGTCTTTTAAGAAAAAATTTAGAAATCATAAATAAAAGATTTATTTTTATTATCTTACTCTTATCTCTCTAATAAGTTACACTCTAATCAATATTAATTACTTTAAAAAACATTTAATGTTAAGGGTAAGATGAGAAAGATTTAATTAATTTTATTTTTATTTTGTAAGTTGACCAGTAATTTCGGATAAATATTTTTAATACTGTGGACAAGCAATATGGGACGGAAGCAGGGGCGGATTTAAAGGATATATTTCTATGTACATATATAAGTTTTGAATATTGTGAACAAATGTAAAAAGTTATCTCAAATGCTTCAGATATTCAAAATTCTCTCCAACGTCCAAAGTTCAATTCCTAGGGACAACATTTTCTTATGTTTAGCTTTTATTATTTTTTTGAACTCTAAGGGGTCGTTTGGTTTAAGGACTCATTAGTCCCGGGATTATAATCTCGGGACTAATTTATCCCATCTATTGGATTATTTTATACCATCTTTTAGATGGTATAAAATAATCCTAGTATAAGTGGGTCAAGAAGGTATAAGCTGGGTTATCCCAGCACTAATTTTTATACCATGTTTGGTACAAGGTATAAATTTATCCCAGCACTAATTTATACCTTATATCAAACATGATATAAAAATTAGTGTTGGATAATCCAGCTTATACCTTAAACCAAACGATCCCTAAGTGAAAATTTTAGATCTGTCAATGGATGGAAGGGTATAATAAATGTCTACTTTCGAAGACAACTGCAGCAAAAATGGGGATAACTTGATGAGAAACGGCGGCAACAACATCCAATTCGGTGCTCCATTGGGCGTAATTTGTCAATACTGAGAACCTGGGAACTCATGACGAAGTTTGAGTACTTTAGGTCTTTCCGTTGTTTTATATTTATCTATAAGCAACTGTAATATATAGGTTCTATGGTCTAGTGGTCAGGACATTGGACTCTGAATCCAGTAACCCGAGTTCAAATCTCGGTAGAACCTTCTCTTTATTGTTTTTCCTCATTTTCAAAATGGGAAAAGGATCAAATTTACCCTTATACTGGTTTGGATTTACCCTCCGATAAAGCACCTACTCCGGGAATATTTAATCCCTCTTTTTCCCTCCACCCTCTCTCCCTTTCTTCTTCAATTTTCAGAGGACTTAACCTCTTCCGTTTTTTTCGATCTCAATTCTCGGAAGAAAAATGTAAACTTTTTAAAGATTTCCTTTATTGTGTTCAATCACATTAACACGTCTATGACGAAAAGAAACCAACCAGGCAGCCATGGAAATTATTTATGATGAAAAGAAACCAACCAGGCAGCCATGGAAATTTTAGCTACAGTGAACAAATGCACTAACAAAGTGGAAGAAACCAGGCAGCCATGGAAATTATTTATGATGAAAAGAAACCAACCAGGCAGCCATGGAAATTTTAGCTACAGTGAACAAATGCACTAACAAAGTGGAAGAAATCTGAGATTTTCTTAAATATTAAATATTCTCAGCCAAAACTAAATGGAAATCATATCGTTGACATGCAAAATCAATATCATGATATAAAAGAACATTTGAGACTACGGTTCCAATGGAAGATTATGTAATCGCTAACTACCGGGAGTTTTTTTTTTCCCTTCATCACCGGCAAGAAGCTCTCACTTTGTGTGGACTTTGTTGTTGTGCTTCAATTGCAGTATGGACCCGGGGGGGGCGTGGGGCGAGGGGGGGTTGTTCTCTGACGGTGAAGGAAGGGAGAGGGAGGGCAGGTTGAGTGGGTTTAGAAATTAGGAATTTCTTTTTTGATTTTGCTAAAAGTTTCTTTTATTTAACAAATGAGTTAAATGCCATATGTTTTCATTTAACTAGTCACTTACCACGTCATTGCTCCACGAAGGGGCGAATCTAGTAAGGCGGGTGGGGATGCCACGCCACCCGCACACCTCGAGCAAAACCTTATATATGTATGTGAGTATATATGAGAAATAGTATAAATACGTAAAATGGCACCCCGACTAACAAATGATTATTTGGTGCCACTGGTGAAGGGCCAAAAGTTGTGCACACAGCTAGGGGTGGGCGTTCGGTTCTTCGGTTCGGTTTTCTCATACATCGGTTTGGCTATTTCGGGTTCAGTGTTTTGAACGTGGACACCAAACACCGAACCAAACTAGTTCGGTTCGGTTCTTTCGGTTTCGGTTTTTTGAAGTTTGGTTCGGTTCGGTTTCGGTTTTTTCAATTCGGTGTTTTCAATTCAGGCTTTCAGCACCACAGTTTCAGCTGTTGCAGCGCAGCTGAAACTGTGGCAGCAGCAGCACAGTTACTCAGCTGTCTCAGCATTCATTTTTTAACAAAATGCAGTCATTTCAGTGCAAGAACAACACCAAACTTACTCAAGTTTCAGCCAACATAACACACCAGCAGAACGATCAGAAAGGCTCAGCAGCTATCAAAACAACAACCTTGTCTAGTGTGCATTTTAAAGAATAACGATCAGAAAGGCTCAACAGCATTTTAAACAACAACGATCAGGAATGCTCTTTAAAGAAGGCAGCAAACTGATGATCAGTAACACATTCAAAATGAACCAGATTATCCTAGGAAAACAACAACCACAAACAACACCTTTTCTCCTGGTGCAGCCAAGCATGAAGCCACAAATTGGCTCAAAATGCCACAAAGATGGCTCAGAACAACCAATTCTTTGTCTTCACAACATCATCAAAGGTTATGCCTTTGATTTGTCTTCAGCCTTCATCATCACCTATTGTAAAATATAAGATAACATACAACATAGGTCAGTTTTAGATCACTATCTCATTGCTACAATTTGACACATAAGGGGTGTGTGTTTTAGGCTTGATATATACCAAACTCAACCTCCTCCTATTTTTTTAACTAATTCAATACACTTCCTTTAGTATATGATTATGACATTTAGTCCAACTTTCCAATCAAAATATATATATATATATAAAACAGATGGTACTATGTACATAAGAGAGTATTTTCCTAACATGTGATAAGACTCAATTCAATTATTGTTCTTCCACTTGTCCTTTCATTTGGCAATAGTTCAAGACTTGCAAGGCAAAGAGATAGTACGTGACAGACAAATACAAGGTGCAGCTCAAGAGTTTGACTAATGGAAAGTGTGAAAACGAGTGTCACATGTGAAAGTTAACCATTTAATTACAACAAATTCACAACCACCCATTTAATTACAACAAATTCACAACCACCACATATCATGTTACAACAATCAAAACAGTAGCAAGAAGCTCACATCAACTACTGAAAGAACAGATGAAGTCGATTAGGAGAAGTGAGAGAGAGAGAAATACTTACTCTGTCGCCGCCGGAACTTGGAAGAGAAGTCGCCGCCGAGCTTGGAAGAGCAAACTTTGAGCTCTGAAGTTTTTTTTTTTTTTTTGCAGTGAACCAAGCTCTGAAGCTTTGAGAAGTGAAATTAGGTTATGTATGATGAATGATGATTGATACAAAAGATGAAAAGAATGAAGTGGGCTTGGGTTATTTTCTTTTGGGCTTAAATTAAATAGGGCATGGGCTTGGACTATTAATAATTTTGGGCCAATACATAATATTTCGGTTTAAACCGAAAACCCGAAAACCCGAATACTAAACCCCGAACACCGAACCGAATCCCGAAATTTTTGAAAAGTGAAACCGAACCCGAACCGAAAACCCGAACACCGAAAAACCGAATTAATTCGGTTCGGTCCGGTTTTTCGGGTTTCGGTATTTATGCCCAGCCCTACACACAACACCTGGGATCGAGTCCAACTTGCACCAATTCTTTTAAAGACTTCTCTTTTCTAAGAAGCCTACAGAAGATTCGTTCTCCTTTTTTCTTATTTTCTTTTTCTATTTTGCTTCTTCTTTACTTTATTTTCCTTGTTTCTTCTTTTCCCTAATGAGTCACATTGACTTTTTAAAATTTTATATATCCTTGCTTCTCTTTATAGTTAATAGTGTTCATTAATTTTTTATTTTGATATCTAAATGTGCATCTAAGTTGAGTTCTAGTTCTAGTTGATTAGTCTTGAGTTAGCTAATAGCTTCAAAACATAACTCTCAATTATAAATGAATAATATATTTTGTTGATATTAGTAATACTATTGAATTTTTATGCTTTGTTTAAAATTATCATAATTATTAAATTATTTCGTTTAATCGATGTCTATATAAATCGAAAAGTTGAATAACCCAAATTGGCAGTAGAAAAAATAAATCAAGTTGAAATCCAAAATAGTGTGACAATCGGTTTGTCTATATAAACGGACGGAAGTTGCTGCGCTCCCCAGCTCGTTTAAGTCAACTAATGCATTGGGTCATTCCCTTGTTTACGGAACTGGGCTATGGAACGCGTCGAGAAAGCCGACGCTTCTGCCTTTCCACGAGTTAAATATTGTAACAATATAAATACTTGTAGCTAAGATGAATAACCCGAACCGAATCTCAAAATAAATCAAGTCAAAGGCTAAAATAGTGTGATAATTGGTCGGTCTATATAAACTAGAAGGCTGAATAACCAGAATCGAAGCCCAAAATAGTGTGGCACCCGGAATCTCAAATTCCTAAATCCGCCTCTGGCTCCACGTGTCCATTCTGTTAGTTATAAGGGTATTTTTAACAAGTGTCTTAACGGGAGGGGTAAATATAAACCCAAATTTTAACGGAGGGTAAATTCAAACCATAAACAAGGGTAAATTTGACCCTTTGCCCTTTTCAAAATTAAAGTTTTGTCTCATAGAAATCAAATTTATTATCAATCAACTTTAAATGCCACGAAATTTTGTAAAATAAAATGGAAATGTTATGAGTTTGTTTGTCCATTAAGATTACTTAGTCATGTTATCTTAAATAGCTTAGTCATTCCATTAAGTTACTTAGCCATGTTATCTTAGATGGCTTAGCCATTAAGCATATATTTTTCTCTATAAATAGTGGCCATATGTAGAGAATTGAATGAGCAATAAAATCATATATCTCTCTATATATTTCTTCTGTGTATTTACTTTATAGTTTTTATTTTATAACACGTTATTAGCACGAGACTCTGTTATCTTGAGCAAATACTTTAAAAGCCTCGAAGGTATTGATTTTTTTTTCCTTTACTAATGGAAAATCTTTCTAAACGTGAATTTGTAGCCTTAGATATATCCGGCAATAGCTATATCTCTTGGATTCTTGATGCCGAGATTCACCTTAATGCGATGGGTCTGGCAGACACCATCAAAGATAAAAATGAGGCATCAAACCAAGACCGTGCCAAGACAATGATATTCCTCCGCCATCATCTTGATGAGAATTTGAAAATGGAATATCTCACAATTAAAGATCCTCTTACGCTGTGGAATGATTTGAGAGATAGATATGATCACCTGAAGATGGTCATACTTCCACAAGCACGTTTTGATTGGCTTCATTTAAGGCTACAAGATTTTAAATCTGTTAAGGCATATAATTCTGTAATGTTTAAAATTATTTCTCAGTTGAAATTATGTGGTGAAAATATCACTGATCATGATATGCTGGAGAAAGCATTCTCCACTTTTCCTGCCTCGAGTATGCTCCTGCAGCAGCAATACTGAGAGATGAAGTTCAAGAAATATTCTGATCTAATCTCACATCTTCTAGTGGCTGAACAACATAATGAATTATTAATGAAAAATCATGAAAGCCGACCCACTGGTACTGCCCTATTCCCTGAAGTGAATGAGGCAAATTTTCGCCATTCTAGGCGTGGAAGAGGTCGTGGCCCCAGTCGTGGTCATGATCGTGGTCGAGGAAGGAATTTTAATCATGATTCTCATCTTGCACCAAATAATACTCTTCACCACCAGCAGTGTAAAAGGAAGGATGAAAAGCATGAAGCTGTGCAAAAGAAAAATTCAGAAAATAAATGTTTCTGATGTGGAGGAAAAGGGCACTGGTCACGTACCTGTCGTACGCCAAAGCACCTAGTTGATCTGTATCAAGCCTCCCTCAAAAAGGCAGAAAAGGATGTCGAAGCAAATTTTATTTTTGAAGATAATGTTGAGCCCATGTATCTAGATGTGGCAGATTTCTTTGAACTCCCTGAAGGGAAAATAGATCATCTGGTCGGTGATGGATCTGTAATAACTTAGATATTTCATACATGTCGTTTGTATTAGCTAATGTGGTTATGTTTTCATAGTTATGTAAATAAAGTGTGTGTAATGCTTTGTTTAATAGTAATATACGTAATAAAGTGTGTGTAATACTTTGTCAAATCATAATATCTACTTCGATGTTTACTTTGTCTATTCTTTCGTTTTGAAGAATATATGGAAAATCCTCAAATATTATTTGGATCAATGACCAATCATGAAGATATTTGTGTAATTGATAGTGGAACAACGCATGCCATATTTAAAGATGAGAAATATTTTTCTCACTTGCGTAGAAAAAGGGGGAATATTAATACAATTTCTGGCAATTCAAAATTAATTGAAGGCTCCGGAAGAGCTACTATATTTCTACCTAAGGGGACGAAACTTGTTATAGAAGATGCATTATTCTCTTTTAGATCCCCAAGAAACTTGTTGAGTTTCAAAGATATCCGCCGTAATGGGTATCACGTCGAGACACTAAATGAAACAAATGATGAATATCTTATTATTACAAAGAATGTCTCCGGCCAGAAATATGTTTTGGAGAAATTATCAACTTTTTCTTCTGGCATGTACTATGCAGAAATTAGTATAATTGAAGCGCACTCAATCGTAAACCAGAAGTTTAACGATTCAGGAACTTTTGTGCTTTTGCATGACCGAATGGGTCATCCTGGATCAATAATGATGAGACGAATTATTGAAAATTCAAAAGGGCATCCACTTAAGAACCTGAAGATTCTTGAAGTAGTGAATTTTCATGTGTCGCTTGTCATCAGGGCAAATTGATAACCAGGCCATCACCAATGAAAGTTGACGTTAAATCCCCTGTTTTTCTAGAGCGTATACATGGGGATATATGTGGACCTATTCACCCATCTTGTGGGTCATTCAGATATTTTATGGTTCTAATAGATGTGTCTTCGAGATGGTCTCATGTGTGCCTCATATCATCTCGCAACCTGGCGTTTGCGAAATTATTGGCACAAATAATACACTTAAGGGCACAGTTCCCAAATTATCATATAAAGGCTATACGTCTTGATAATGCTGGAGAATTTACATCCCAAGCTTTTGATGATTATTGTTTATCATTTGAGATAAAGGTTGAACATCCTGTAGCACAGGTTCATACCCAAAATGGCCTTGCTGAGTCATTTATTAAGCGTTTGCAATTGATAGCAAGACCATTACTTATGAAAACACGGTTGCCTACAACCGTCTGGGGTCATGCTATCTTACATGCAACATCTCTTATTCGTCTCAGACCGACTCATTATAATAAATACTCCCCGTCACAATTAGTATTTGGTCATGAACCAAATATTGCTCATCTCCGAATCTTTGGCTGTGCTGTATATGTGCTTGTAGCACCACCACAGCGCACTAAGATGGGCCCCCAAAGAAGGTTAGGAATATATATTGGGTTTGAATCACCCTCCATTATTCGCTATCTTGAGCCATTGACGAGAGATTTATTCACTGCCCGATTTGCAGATTGTCGATTTGATGAAACAAATTTTCCACAATTAGGGGGAGAGAGAAAAGAAATCAAAAGAGAAATTGCGTGGAGAGTTCCATCACTATCTCATTTTGATCCACGTGCCCCTATATGTGAACAGGAGATCCAGAAGATCATCCACTTGCAGAAAATAGCAAATCAAATGCCAGACGAATTTACTGATTTGAAAAGAATAACTAAGTGGCATATCCCTGCAAAGAATGTGCCTATTCGAATTGATGTTCCAGAGGGACAATCTACTAGTGTCATAGTCTCTGAATCTCATCCACGCCTAAAGCGTGGTAGGCCATTGGCCTCCAAGGATAAAAATCCTAGAAAAAGAAATACAAACAATGATCAGAATGACACTATGAAAAGATCTCATGAAGAGATTCAAGATCTGATTAATCCTGATATTCCTGAAGAAATCAGCAAACCCGAGACTCCAGTGAGTAAAGAACTATCATTAAGTTTTATTGGTGATGAGGGCAACTTGAATCGTTCGAAAATTGTGGTGAATAGTGTTTTTGCATATAATATTGCACTAAATATTATGAAAGGCAGTGAGGATCAGGAACCTCAATCTGTCGAAGAATGTCGACGAAGATATGATTGGCCAAAATGGCAAGAAGCAATTCAATCAGAATTGAATTCACTTGCTAAACGTGAGGTTTTTGGACCTGTAGTCCAAACGCCTAATGGTGTAAAACCAGTTGGCCACAAATGGGTCTTTGTACGGAAAAGAAATGCGAGAAATGAAATTGTGTGATACAAAGCACGCCTTGTTGCACAAAGAGTCTCTTAAAGACCCGGCGTCGACTATGAAGAAACGTATTCACCAGTTATGGATACTATAACATTTCGATACCTCATCGGTTTAGCTGTCTATGAAACCCTTAAAATACATCTGATGGATGTGGTTACTGCTTATCTTTATGGCTCACTTGATAATGAAATTTATATGAAAATTCCTGAAGGATATAAAATTCCTGAAGCATTTGGTTTAAAGTCTCGGGAAATGTATTCAATCAGATTACAAAGATCATTATATGGTTTAAAACAATCAGGGCGCATGTGGTATAATCTCCTAAGTGAGTACTTGATAAATGAAGGATATATAAATGATGTCATTTGTCCATGTGTTTTTATTAAGAAAAAAAAACCAGGGTTCATTATACTTGTTGTTTCTGTTGATGACATAAATCTCATGGGAACTCCAGGAGAGCTCCAAAAGGCGATTGAATATTTGAAGGAAGAATTTGAGATGAAAGATCTCGGAAAGACAAAACTCTGTCTTGGTCTGCAAATTGAACATTTTGCAAAAGGGGTCTTTATCCATCAATCTGCCTATACTGAGAAAGTTTTAAAACGGTTTTACTTGGACAATGCACATCCTTTAAGTACTCCTATGGTTGTTCGCTCACTTCAAAGATCTGTTGCGACCTCAGGAAGAAAACGAAGAGCTACTTGGTCCTGAAGTGTCATATCTTAGTGCAATAGGTGCACTTATGTATCTTGCTAATGCTACAAGACCTGACATAGCATTTTCTGTTAATTTGCTAGCAAGATATAGCTCTTCTCCTACACAGAGGCATTGGAACGGGATTAAGCATATATTGCGATATCTAAAAGGAACTAGCGATATGGGTCTGTTTTATAATAACAATAGTAGTACAGATCTAGTTGGTTATGCCGATGCAAGTTATTTATCTGATCCACATAAAGCTCAATCTCAAACGGGCTATCTGTTTACATGTGGAGGTACTGCTATATCATGGCGATCGACAAAGCAGTCCATTGTTGCTACTTCTTCAAATCATGCTGAGATAATCGCTATTCATGAAGCAAGTAGAGAATGTGTGTGGTTGAGATCAGTGATACATTTCATCAGAGAAAGATGTGGCTTGAAGTGTGATACAAAAATACTCACAGTATTATATGAAGATAATGCTGCATGCATAGCTCAATTAAAAGGAGGTTTCATAAAAGGAGATAGAACGAAGCACATTTCACCAAAGTTATTTTTCACACATGATCTCCAGAAGAATGGTGATATTGATGTGCAACAAATCCGTTCAAGCGACAATCCTGTAGATTTGTTCACCAAATCTTTGCCAACTTCGACTCTTGAGAAGATGATATTCAAGATTAGAATGCGAAGGCTCCGACATCTGAATCTTGGTCTTCGTCAGGGGGAGTGAAATACGCGTTGTACTCTTTTTTCCTTGACCAAGTTTTTCCCATTGGGTTTTCTTGGTAAGGTTTTTAATGAGACAGCTCTCAAAGCGTATTACTAGATATGTGTACTCTTTTTCCTTCATCGAAGCTTTTTCCCATAGGGTTTTTCCTAATAAGGTTTTAACGAGGCACATCATCTAATTAGTGGACATCCAAGGGGGAGTGTTATGAGTTTGTTTGTCCATTAAGATTACTTAGCCATGTTATCTTAAATAGCTTAGCCATTCCATTAAGTTACTTAGCCATGTTATCTTAGATGGCTTAGCCATTAAGCATGTATTTTCCTCTATAAATAGTGGCCATATGTAGAGAATTGGATGAGCAATAAAATCATATATCTCTCTATATATTTCTTCCGTGCATTTATTTTATAGTTTTTATTTTATAACAGGAACAGATAAAGGATGAAAGACTTATTTCCACTTGAAATGAAAGCAGGGAAGTATCGATTGACATAAAGATTTTGGTAGATTTTTTTCTTCCAATCTTATCTTATAATAAATATAGTTTTACATAACTAAGAAATCGTTAAAGAGCTATTTCTTATTTTTCAGGATGTATCTAAACTAAAAGAACCACTTATTTTGTAACGGAGAAAGTACTTTTTAGATGTTTTCAACTTACAACATCTTATGTGCATATATTTTTTAAAAAAAAGGCGGGGTAAGAGAATTTACTCTAGGAGAGGGGGATTACAAAATGGGAATCGAACTGTCACCGATAAGTATGAGATGGAGTAAAATTTATGACTTACTTGGTTAAATATATAAATTTATACTTTTAATCAAATAATGCATAAATTTTATCTCATATTTAACCTTGAAATATCCACCTTATCCCGCGTACCAAACGACGCTAATGCTTACAAAAAGTGTTAATATTTGAGGGGCCATCTAGGTATTGACATGTCATTTTGGTGACCAAAGCTCCGAAAAGTCTCTTTTCTCCCGGAAAAATATACTCCCTCCATCCCATTTTATATGAAGCCAATTTAAATAGAAGTTTTACGTCCGCGAGGTCCTCCTCTACTGTTTTGTTCTTCTCAGTTGACAAGTACCGCCGTTTATATGCCGCTCCTTCTTTGAGAGAGAGAGAGAGAGAGAGAGAGAGAGAGAGAGAGAGAGAGAGAGAGAGGTGAAGCTCCTTTTTTTTAGTGTTCCAAAAATGCCAAAAAGGAAGAAGAAGTCATAGAAAGAGGAAAACAAAAAGAATCCATGAAGTTGGAAATGCAGGAGAAGGTACAGCTTGTAGCGATAGAATTTCCTACTTGCCACTCGAAATCATCCATGTAATTCTTTGTAAGATTCCAACGAGAGATATAGCAAAAACTAGTGTTTTGTCCCAGGGATGGCGAAGAGTTTGGGCTTCTCGCCCAACTATTTATTTGGATGAATTGGTATTTGGGGCCAACTATTTCTCATACACTGAAAGAGACATACAGAAACGAGATGCCTTCTTAACTTACTTGAAAAAATCCTTGGAAATTCGTAAGGAGTATGAAAACAATTCTGCAGTGGACATACTCTTTCTTCAAATGACAGTTGAGAATTCTTCTGCTGAATCCCTGGTCCAAAAATGGATTTATTTTGCCTTAGAAAATAAGGCTAAAGCGTTACGTCTTCATTTAAAAACGACTTACGGTCTGCGTTTCAACTTGCTCGATATTGCTTTCTTTGCTGATACATTACTTTGGTTGGTCATCCATGACTGTGAGATTACAAATTGTTCTTTTATGCTTCCTAATCTAGAGGTACTATTTCTATCTAATGTGTGCATTGAGAATGACGATTTGGTGGATCTCATTGCCGGCTGCCCTCAAATTAAATATTTAAGCATTGATATTTATCTAGATTTAGAACGGTTAAGCATTGTAGTTTCAAATCCTAACCTGAAATTTTTTAGAGTGCATCGTCCTGGTTTTGATAGTAAAATACAAATACAATCCACGAATCTTAAATCTCTTGAATTTAGTTCCACATGTATGGACATGTGTGAAATAGAGATTACGTCCACAACAACAGTAAGAGATTTGACTTTGCAAAATGTTTATTATGACCTATGTTCAAAGATGGAATGAAAATTCAGATGAAAAATCAATTTGAGAACATGAGCTAAGAAGTGAACTGGAAGCTAGAGAATTTCTGATATTTCATTGACCCTAAAACCAAAACTGTACAGTGGTCCTAATATATAATACACTTACCAACCCAATCACTACTAATCACAAAATATCTAGTAACTAACCTAACCAACTACAACAACCACTAAATTAGTTACAAGATAGTGCCATCTGTTTCCAGCTGGCATTTCCAGCTCATTATTCTCAACACTCCCCCTCAAGTTGAGGGTTGAAAAACATTGAACAACCTCAACTTGCTCAGAAGATAGCTATGTTGTTGTCCTCCCAAAGCTTTAGTGAATATGTCAGCTTCCTGTTCATTTCCACATATGTGCATTGCCTTGATGATCCCCTTTTGAATTTTTTCTCTCACAAAATAACAGTCTATCTCTATGTGTTTAGTTCTCTCATGGAAGATTGGGTTTGCAGCTATTTGCAATGCAACTTTATTGTCACAGAATAGATCAACTGGCAATTTCACACTAAAGTCCATTTCTTTCAACAGCCCCATAAGCCATATTATTTCTGCTACTGCTGATGCCATGCTCCTGTATTCAGCTTCAGCAGTACTTCTTGAAATTGTTTCTTGCTTCTTTGATTTCCATGATATCAATGACTTCCCTAACTTCATACAATAGCTTGTGACTGATTTTCTTGTTACTGCACATGATGCCCAGTCTGAGTCACAAAATGCTGTGAGTGTATTGTCCTTATTACTACTCAACAAAACTCCCAGACTTGGTTTTCCCTTCAGATATCTTACTACATGAAGTGCAGCATCCAAATGAGACTGTTTTGGAGCATGCATAAACTGACTTAAAGTCTGTACTGCATATGAAATATCCGGCCTTGTCATAGCCAAATAGAGTAACTTTCCCACTAATTTTTGATAGCCACCTCTGTCTACCAGTAATGGATCCTCACTATTCTTCTCAATCTTATCTGCCTGTAGTGGATCATTGCTATCCTGCTCCTTTAGATGTCTGTCATACTCAGCAGTAGTGAATTTCATATGTTGCTCTAAAGGTGTTATAGTAGGCTTTGCCCCTGCTAGTCCCCACTCTGAGACCAGCTCTAGTGTGTACTTTCTCTGAGTCATGAGAATCCCCTTGCTTGATCTGAGGAACTCTATCCCCAAGAAGTACCTCAGTTCACCTAGGTCTTTAATTTTGAAATTTTGTTGTAATGTTGACTGAGAAGCTTTGATAAGATTCAAATCATTTCCAGTAATTAACAAATCATCTACATATATAAGGATCATCACCAGACTTTGTCCATCCCTTTTAGTGAACAAAGAATAATCATGTTTACTCTGCTGAAAACCTGAACTTAACAATGCATTGGTAAGCTTGATATTCCACTGCCTAGATGCTTGCTTGAGACCATATAAGGATTTCTTTAACCTATATACTTTAGGTGCTTAAGATGGATCTGTAGAGTATGGTGGCTCCCCCTTACTGCCAAAACCTTGAGGCAGTAGTATAAACACTTCTTCATGAAGATCACCCTGAAGAAAAGCATTAAAAACATCCATTTGGAAAACAGGCCAGTCATGCATAGCAGCCAAAGAGAGGGTACACATGACAGTGATCATTTTGGCCACAGGAGAAAAGGTATCATGGTAGTCTATCCCCTCTTGCTGAGTATATCCCTTTGCAACTAGCCTAGCTTTGAACCTTTCTACAGTCCCATCAGCATTGTACTTGATTTTGAAAACCCATTTGCACCCAATGGGATGCTTCCCAGCTGGTAAGTCAACTACCTCCCAGGTTTGATTAGATTCAAGAGCCTCGATCTCTTGTTTCATAGCAAGAACCCATATGTCATCATGAATTGCTTCAGAGTAAGTTTAAGGTTCAGTGGTAAGGGAAAACTTGGAGAGATAGGCTTGATAGGGTGGACGAAGGTAAGAGTAATCCACAACAAGATTGATAGGATAGGAAGATCTGGAGACAGGCTGAGAGTGGACATAGTCAAATAACCAAATAGGAGGCTTAGTGGCTCTTGTAATCTTCTTAGTAGAAAGAGCATTAGATGGAGGAACAGGGACAGAAGTAGGAGAAGGAGGAGAGGGTGAAGAAGCAGAGGGCAGTGGGGAGAAGGAAGAAGAAGAAGGCGCAACAGGGGAAGAAGTAGGAATAGGAGGAGATGGAGCAGGTGATAGATTAGGATGTAAGGAGGAAACTGAATCTGGAGAAAGGATGGGAAGAGCAGTGTCATAGTTGTTGACACCCAATTTTGCCCCGCCTCTCCTCCAAAATATATGTTATTACTATTATTATTATTATTATTATTATTATTATTATTATTATTATTATTATTATTATTATCATCACTTTATTACCAATATTGTTATAATTTGCATTATAATCATTTTAGCATTTTTACCAGCTTATGCACACGCATCGCATTTATCTTCGCATAATTAAATAATAGCATTTATTTACTGTTGATTTTCAAAAAATCCTTTGAAAATACCAGTCTTTAATTTTTCCAGTTCCCTTTTTAAAAGAAAATACCAGTTTAGTTTTATTGATATCGTCAAAAAAAAAAATCCTAAATCCTGTTCTTTTTGCTTTGGGTGTTTTGTTTGAATTCGAGCATACGTAAGCTCGAATTTGGTGGTGTTCGAGGTATATCGGAGGTTCGAGCCCCACTTCACTGCACCCAAAAAAGGTCAGTGCAATCCCTTTCTTCCCCCCCCCCCCCCCCCCCCCTTTTTTTTTTTAGTTCGATTTTATTTTTGATGTTTATTCGTGATTCCTTATTTTTGTGTGAAAAAATGTTTTTAGTTTATTGCGGAATCTTCTCCTTTTCCATTCTTTGCCCTGTCTTATTTTCGTTTTCGCTTTGGTAATTGGTTTAAATTTCAGTTTTGTTTCGTGCTAAGTCTTGCAGTATCTCCATTTTTGGTTCTGTGATCATTCTCTTTGTTTGGTACTTATGGTTTTATTTGCGATTTTTCTTGTTTAAATTACAGCATATTAATTTGTGTGGTACTAAGTTACAAACCATTGATAGATTAAGACTTTGATAAGAAACAGTAATACTCTAAAGTTAAATCTCATTGTTGATTTGGTTGTTGAAACTGTGGTCATGGTCTAAGCTGGAAATGACATTGTCGAGGTCCCTTCTCTTTCCAGGCAGATGCTGTTCGTAGATTTTTAAAACAGTAGCAAATAATTCTAAATCCAGAGTCTCTTTAAATCTCGGTCTGATTTATTGTTGTTTTGATAAGTTCATTGTTATAGCTTGTTATTTGGGTGGCTGAATCTAAAAAGGAAGAGTTAGTCCAACAGAGATAGCATTTCAAAATAATGTGTGGCCTTAAGAAGTCTAAAATTTGTTGTATGTCGAACCCTGCAGCCAAAGTAGGAGTCATATAGATTTGAAATACCTATGTGAGTAATTTAGTTCTCTGTTAAAATTTCAACTGGTCTGATTCACAGCTTGTTGAGGGTATCTTGTCAGTCTATTTAATTAATCAAAGGTATAGCGTTTGTCAGGTTTAACTACTGGTTATATTTAGCATACGAGCAGTTTATTGAATAGTATGAAAGAGATCTGTTAAGAGTACTGTTATCTTCTTAAGGTTAATATGGGATCCTTAACTTGACATCAAAATTCTGCGGTTCGGTAGTACTTGAGTCTATATGTAAATCTGACTAAACTGAGTGCAAATCCTCAATCCTCATTCTTCCATGCTATTATTCGGACATTAAGTGATAAAGCAAACTATGTTATGTCACCACAGATGGGGCGCTATCAAATGATTTTCTTAATTCTAAGTGTAGGTTTGGGTGAGTTTCTAATTTGTCCAGTTTTTAAAGAATTGCCTCATCCCTAAGCCGAAACTGTGCTTTGAAGACTCTATTGGTTATCCCCAACTTAAATTTTGTTGCTTCTCTGTTAGTACATTTACTATGTTTCATTCGGTCCACTGTGTTGGCTAGTCCTTGCTATCCCTGTTTTGTTTCTTCATGACTGTTGGTTTTGTCTAAGTTCTCTTTTGTTGTTCTTGGTTATTTTAATTCAACATGACTGGTATGAATGCTCGAGTGTCATGGTTTTCCCTTGCTTAAAAAATTCCCTATTACTAGGCAGAGTCTAAGCTTCTCATCTCGGGTATTATTATTAGATGTATGACCGTTAGATGGATTGATTAATTCGTATCAGCAGATTCAGAATAAACTCCAGTTTGAAAGTGAACAAATCTGACATTTTTATTCTTTTAGTTTCCGTCATTATCTGAAAAAAAACTTAATCCAATGATAGTCTGTTTTGTCGAATGGTCGAGTATCCCTTGGTTTGCCTGTGTCGGGGTGTTGCCTTGTTTTTCTAATGTTATAAGTGTATAGTGGCTGAACTATGTATATATAAGGTATACTAGAGATATACATAGAATATACACAATCTGCTGATTTGTTTGAGTTTATATTTCATATGTTTAGTATATTTCATTGATCGTATACTAATCTTTTTCTTTCATTTTTTTTGCATGAACCTCGCATACGAGTCCAAGGGACTCGTCTTCCCCCCACATTCGGAGTTGGGCTAAAAGCCCAACATAACCTCTCTCCGTCCAAGCCCTCTGTCCGCAGCAAAATAGTCCATAAAAACTCTGGGTCAAAGCCCAATAGACTAGAACAGTCCACAACAATAGCATATGAAATTAGCTGGGCCGAAGCCCAAATAGCAAACAGATTGCAGAAGTCCTAAAATGGGTTGAACCCCATTTAACCTTATCTGCCCCCTTTATTTTTTTTATTTTTTTATGCATCTACTTGTATTATGCAACTAACCCTCTACTTTGTTTATTTTTTAGCTTAGATGAATTATAGGGGATTAGTGTGGTGGGTAGTC
The DNA here is from genome assembly GCF_019175385.1 of Lycium barbarum. Classification (NCBI taxonomy): domain Eukaryota; kingdom Viridiplantae; phylum Streptophyta; class Magnoliopsida; order Solanales; family Solanaceae; genus Lycium; species Lycium barbarum. The sequence goes on from NC_083347.1 coordinate 16,128,790, forward strand.
AACCTAAGGAAGTTACTAATTAGTTCCATAATTTTCATTCTCTTTTTATTTGCATTAAATTATTATAATACCTATAATATTTATCTTTCTTAGAATGATTGATTTACAAAATAGCATAATTATATATTTGAGCTAAAGAGAATTATGGTTTATACTTACTACTTTAAAATTTCAAAACGCCCTAATATGCAAATGTTAATCCCAGTGCATTTCATGAACGTTTTAGATTGATCTGATGATGTATATATTTAGCTAAACATAGTTAAATAAGGCTAATAAGTATGAGAAAGAAAATACATCACCTTTTGCATTCTATTCATAAAATAGTTTAGATTAGATAAGCATATCTAATCGATTGAATTTTAAAGCCTCATTTACATTATTTTGAACTCTTTGCATCATATTTCCTACATCGCTATACTCATATAATGTCGTTTTATCACAAGTTTAAATTGGCTAGTTCTTTTCTTAAAAAGTTTTCACTTATATGCAAATCATTATATTTGCAAATATTATTTTTTAAAATAGCATTATTATTTAAAGCCTTAGTTATATTTATAAGTTTGTTTTTAAAGTAGCCTTTAAAGTTCTTCTTTTATACAAATTATTATATTTTCTATAAATGTTATTAGAACAAATATTATTTTCCTTTACAACTTTAGCAATAGTTGTAAGACATTTTCTAAAATTCAAACACTACATTCAGCCTTAATTAATTAACCTAAGTCTGGCCGGATAATCGTAGTTAACGGATTCTAAAGGATGCCTAACCCCTTCCCTTTAGGATAATATAGAATCCTTACCTAGAATTATACTGATTAAGCAGACCATTAACGGAGATTTAGGTATTTTTACCTTAGTTAATAATTAGGTGTCCTAATTCACCTTTAAAATCAATTAGGTGGCGACTCCTTAAAATAAAACAAATAGGAATCTCCAATATATTGTACTCTAATTTAACCCTTTTAAATGGGGTATAACAATGGTCATCAGGAAAATAAGCAGGATATGGAGGTGATGGAGTTGGTGATGTAGTGGCAACAGGGTTCTGAAAAGGAAAAATATGTTCTCTGAAATGAACATCTCTACTTACAAAAAAATTATGAGAGTTCAAGTTGTATAATCTATAACCCTTTTGGACAGCTGAGTAACCCATGAACACAGCAGGTATGGCTCTAGGTGCAAATTTATCAGGAGGATTAGGGTCTGTGGCATAGCATAAACAACCTAAAGTTCTCATGTGTGTCAGAGAAGGTGGTGTACCATGAAATTTCTCACAAGGTGAGATACCTTGGAGGACAGAAGATGGAAGTCTATTTATGATATAGGCTGGAGTAAGCACATAATCACCCCAAAATTTTATAGGTATATGACCTTGAAACCTTAGTGATCTTGCTATCTCTAGGAGATGCCTATGTTTTCGCTCAGCCACACCATTTTGTTGTGGGGTGTAAATGCATGTCCTTTGATGAACAATACCAAAAGACTGAAATAAAGAATTGCATTCAGAGTTCACAAATTCAAGACCATTATCAGACCTAACTGTTTGTATGGTAGTACTAAATTGAGTTTGAACTAGAAGAATAAAATTTCTCAAGTGCAGAATACAATCACTTTTAAATTTTAGAAGAAACAACCAAGTCATTCTACTGAAATCATCCACAAGAGTAAGGAAGTATTTATTTCCATTACAAGTACTATGTTTATAGGGACCCCATACATCCATATGCACTAATTGAAAAGGTTTCATAGAAGTAGTCTTGTGAACTGGGAAGGGAATTCTAGTTTGTTTAGCAACAGGGCAGACATGACAATTACAAATATCAAATTTATCTATAGAATCCTTTATAGCTGGAATTTGACTAAGAACATCAGCTGGTGCATGTCCAAGTCTTTGATGCCACACAGTGCACTTTGCAGAAGGAAATAAAGCTGAAAAACAAGTGGTAGGTGGACCAGGTGATGGTGATTTGGTAGATAGGATGTAGAGTCCATCTTTCTCCTTACCAATCCCCTTCACCTTGCTATTGTAGAGATCCTGAAGAAGGAAAAAATCAGGATAAAATGACACAAAACATTGTAAGTCTCTGGTTAATTTTGAGACAGATAACAGATTGAACTTAAAGTGAGGGATGTAGAAAACATCTTTAAGCACTTGATCCTTGTCCAAATGACAAGTGCCTTTATGAGTTATTGCAGCTAGATCACCATTTGGCAAATTTACTTGATTTTGTTTTGAGTTAGCAACAGGAAAACTAGATGACATTAGATTCAAGGATGAAACCATATGATTTGAAGCTCCTGTATCAACCACCCACAAGTTAGTCTTAGAACCAACAAGAAAACAATTAATTTTACCTGCCATGTTAGCTACTCCTTCAGGAGATTCCTCTTTGTCAATCAGGCTGAGTAGTTTTTGGAACTGTTCTGTTGTGAATGCCTGTCTTTGGAACTGGTCAGCAGTGATCCTTGGCCTAGGTGTTCCAACAGGTATAGTAGATGTTGCACTTTGCACACTTTGATCCATTAAGTGCATTGCTGCGTTATTAGCACTGTAATTACCAGATCTCTGCCCATTCATGTCTCTATTCCCAGTGTTATTGTAGTGTCCTCCTCTAGGGACATTGTTTTCCCTTTCTCTATTCCTAGTGAACTTAAAACCACGTGGATAACCAATCAATTTGTAGCACTGATCTTTAGTATGCCCCTTGAGATGACAAAATTCACATTGAATATTGGAATTCCTCCTCATTCTTATGTTATTATTGTTCCTTGAAAGAACAGCTGCTGCCATAGATGATGATTCTCCTTCCTCAAATTGTCCTTTTAGGAAAGGGATATGTGTAACCATATTTAAAAATGCTCGCTGACTTTCTTCAGGGATTATCAGAGAATACGCTTGATTCACAGAAGGTGTTGGTGTCATCATAAGGATTTGACTTCTAGATTGATTATAGTTCTCATTCAAACCTCCTAAAAACTACATTAGCTTATGTTGCTCTAGGTGTTCTATGAATCCCTTTGATTTATCATAATTACAAGTAGGAGGTGGTACAAGTGACTCATATTCCTTCCATAACTCACTTAACTTCGAGAAGTAAACAGAAACAGTAGATGTACCTTGAACTAGAGTTGCAATTCCTCTGTGTACACGACAGACCTTTGTAGCATTTATTTTGTCAAAACGTACCTTGAGATCCATCCAAACTCTATGTGAATTTGATGAATACACAATTCCATTCACCAGATCTTTAGACACTGAGCTCATTATCCAAGATAGCACAACAGCGTTAACACGCTCCCATTGATCCGCCATTTGGCCTTCATAGCTTTCCTTCACACATGTTCCCTCAACAAATCCAATTTTGTTTTTACCTAACAGTGCAATCCTCATTGATTTACTCCAGAGAGTATAATTTTCCATTCCAGTTAAGAGGTATTGAGCTAGGTTTACTCCAGGAACATCTGAAGACTGTAAATACAGCGGATCAAACGAATTGAACATCGAATTAGTCGAATTCTGTCCATGGTTTCCATGTCTCGATCCACTTTGAGCTTCCACATTATCTGGTGTTGTTTCTTCAGTCACTATCGTCATTGTGTTCTTGACAGACTTCAGATTCAATTTGCAGAGAGGAAATAACAAGACAAATCGAACTAGAATAAACCCTAGATTTGAGAGAAAAAAAGAAGAAGCAGAGAAGAACGATGAAATTGGAGAAGCAACAATGAAATTGATGAAAAACACCGTATTAATGAGGCTGATAATTGATCGCCATTGAAGGCTCTGATACCATGTTCAAAGATGGAATGAAAATTCAGATGAAAAATCAATTTGAGAACATGAGCTAAGAAGTGAACTGGAAGCTAGAGAATTTCTGATATTTCATTGACCCTAAAACCGAAACTGTACAGTGGTCCTAATATATAATACACTTACCAACCCAATCACTACTAATCACAAAATATCTAGTAACTAACCTAACCAGCTACAACAACCACTAAATTAGTTACAAGATAGTGCCATCTGTTTCCAGCGGGAATTTCCAGCTCATTATTCTCAACAACCTAGAAAGGACATCAATGCATTTTATAAACAAATTCCCTCTACTTGAGAAACTCGTAATAGATGGTTGCAGTAACATATGTGAAGTTGAGATTACTTCTATGCCAATAGTACGGAATTTGACATTGTATAATGTTTATGACCAAGATACGCCATGGATGCATTTTATAGACAAATTCCCTCTACTTGAGAAACTCGTGACAGATGGTTGCTGTAATTTGCACACACTTTATGTTTCTCATCAGCATGTGACGAGCTTTGTGGCTAAGGTGTACGATGTCGTAGAGGAGATAAGAATAGATGCTCCTAAGTTAAAATCATTTGAGTTCACGGGTGGCCTCACGTCTTTTACTGGCATAAAAGCTTCACGGGAGCTGAAATTTGTTAAATTCCGTCTAAAACCCCGTAAGCTTGATGTTCGGTGGTACACCTGGTTAAGAGACCTTTTGAAGTCTTTTGCTCATTTCAACCATTTGAATTTGATTTGCCAGAATGAACAGGTAATAAACCCCTCTTTTCCCCCATTTTTTGGGTGTAAAATCCACCATACGTAATGATGTTCCTTTATTGCATGCCATACTACAATTTCTTGATGCCCATTCCCAAACCCTTGCAATAGGATGTTGACAAAAGCTAAGAAAGTGCTTGAGAATAAAACTTTAGTAACAAATGAAGAATAATAGGTCAATTGGATCAAAAATGATAATACCTTTGATTCGAGAAGTGTAATATAGGAAGAAAGGGTTGCATATTAGCTTAATTTCCTTGTATCTTATATGTTACTTTTGATGGCCTTATAAGAAGAGAAGTTAGTGGTTGCTCTTTCTGTTACTACATATAACTTGGTTTCTAAAACTTTTTTAGTTGCTTTCAACTATGCAATCGTTTGGTTATAAATGATTCAGAGTTGATTTTTTATGGGTGTCAGGCTATAATCTTTCCTTGAGAGATTACTTCCAATAATCAATAATCTCAAGAATAGGCTAATTGGATGAAAAATTATGCATAATTTCTTAGTTTTCCTTTTCTAACTTCTATTTGTTTCAACTATTAGATCTTCAAGACATTGTTGCTTTTTGATGGTTGTCAGGCTATTATCTTTCCCGATGAGCTAACTGATATATTACTCCCAATTATAAATGATCTCAAGGTGGTAAACACCTAATGGCTTAAGCTGTTGTTCCCATTTCATCATTGAACCATCATGCAAAAGATACGTTGTTAGAGTGACTGCGCTTTACATAAAGTAAAGATTCTAAGCTTCGCTCCTTCGAATAATTGTTTGCGTCAGATCTGAGGTTCTCTATTGCAATCCCTAAATAGAGTTATTTTCACCTTTCCCTCACAGTTTTTGTATGCTATCGGTCATCGAGAAATACTAAGGCTTAGAGGGCAGTCCCCCTTTCTCACGTAAAAGCGATCAGAATTTGAACACACTACGTTTTATAGGGAAGGATCGAACCATGGGAACAAATTCAATCCCTTCTCAACGTCTGGAGTTAACATTTTTTTATTAAGTTTAAATTTAAAAAATTTGAATAATCGTTTTTTTTTTTGTAATAAAACAATTGGGAAAAGCTAACCTATGAAAGTTGAATTAACTTTTATTTTGTAACAAAATTACTATCCCAAGTTTTTCATGGTAAAAGTTTAACCTTTTCCCTAATTTTGTATAAACTTTTTTACTTGATTTAAATTTCTTTAATTATGTTTAGCTGATGAATCTTTAACTTATTTATTACTTTCACAAATGGGACAGGAATTTATCTTTAAAAAGTAGCATAAGTTGGCAAAATGCCAACTTATCTATTTATAATACCAACACTTCAACTGTAAGAATACATATGAAAAATAAAACCAAAAAGTTAAATCTAAATAAAAGAATTGTGTACGTTTTTGTAGTTCTACAAATTATCTTATTAATTGGAGAATAGAACCAAATTTTTTAAAAGGTGAGGACGCAAGACGAGGCTTTATATGATACGGGACGAAACGTAAGCCTTGAGACGCTGGACGTAACTTATTTATTGCCTATTTTTTTGCAATATGCAATGACTATTTGGGTTGTTCCTCTAATGTAATTGAATGCTGCCTTTTGTAGTGCTGTTGTACTTCAAAAGAAGGATGTACAATTTCTTTTTCGTGCAAGGAAATACAGTGTTTTAATAGATAATTCCAAATCTTTGCTACAATGTATCAAAAATTTTAATGTACTTTCTCGTTTTTGTTTGATCTTCTCACTGTCGTTGTGTCAAAATCTCGAATGACATATATTTGTTAATGAAGAAAAGCATGAGAAAAAAATCGAAAAAAGTGAAACTGAAAATACCAACTTTATTTAGTTTGATTTTCTATATAGAAAAATAGAGAAAATACACAAATACCCCCAACGTATACTCGGATTAATTATGACGCACCCAACCTTTGCGGGCGACCTATTATCAACTCAAAGATCCAATATTAAGCTGAACCCATTTCTAAAAATAGAAAATAAACTCAATGATTCAATTTTTTCAACTTAAACTCTTTAATTTTAAGATTCAATTTTCTTAACCCCTTTCCAACAAAAGTCAAAAGCTAATAAAGAACTAAATAAATACAGAAAGAGAGAGAGATATGATACATACGTAAGTGTTGAGTTGTCGAATGAAACTTGAGAAATTGTTGTGCTTGAAATAAGTAGGAAGAAGATGTTTAGCAAATTCAGGTGGATTCCAAACAACAAAATTATGACCAGTTTGAGTCAATGATGCAATATCATCTGTTTGTGAATCATCAACCATTTCATATGTCTTTAACAAGAACGGCGCCGGACCTCCGCCGCCGCAGAGGCAGTGATTATATCCATATATAAAGAAAAAAAACCAGAGAAGAAATTATAGTAGATGAGTAATGGAATTTCAACGTGGCGCCGATGTGGTCGAGAGTGTGCAATACTCTCTCTTGTGCAACTGATCATCTAATTTTTATTATGCCACGTCAGTCGAAAAAGGATACAAAAATACAGAAAAATAAGGCCAGAGGGGCCCGCAAAAGTTGGGTGCGTCATAATTAATCCGAGTATACGTTAGAGGGGTATTTGTATATTTTCTCTAGAAAAATATTCAATTAAGTCGGAATATAAACGCTGAGATATATTGAGAGCATGCATAAGTTGTTCTTTTGAAAATCACATAGAATTTCAATAAAAAAAATTATCTACCTCTGGTATTTGGTTCAACCAATTAAATAAATGACACATGTTTTATAGACATCACTAACTCATAGTTAATCAGAATACATTATCGGCTTTATTTATGACTTAATCATGAGTAATTAGTATGTTTGATGTAAAAATTAGGCATAAGTAAATTTTTACCCATTATTTGTGAGTCAGGCCTGGATTTTGACAAATATTTATGATTTTTTAATTTCACTATTTAAATTTTATCCCTGTTAAAGTTCATCTTTAAAATAGTTGGATGAATTTTTTCATACGAATTTAAACTTACTAATTTAACGGGAAACAAAGTTCAAATAATAACTTGCATTTTTTTAACAGCTTATCTTTATCTAGCTTGCCAAAGTTAATTATTAAACTTTAGTCACTTTTTAATATGAAAACGGCATTTGAATGATTCTACCCTAAGCTTTGGGGCTTAGTAAGGCTGTCAACCGGTTCCAATCGGAACCGGACCGGGAACCGGACCGGGAACCGGTTAGGAAACCGGCCGGTTCCGGTTCCGGTTAACCGGTTTTAAGATCCAAACTGGAACCGGTCCGGTTTGGATTCGTTAAAATATTTTTTTTTTGTTTTTTGTATTATATATATATATATTATAGTATTTATTTGTATATTGTAGGTATATTTACATATGTTATACAATTTTATAATTAAAGTTTAAATATTTACTGACTAACAGCAAGTCAGCAATACAGAATAGTGTTTTTCGTACACATATATATGTATAACTTACATATACTTATATTTATGTACTATATACTCTATATACTTATATATGTGTATAACTTAATATATATATATATATACTATATGTACTTATATATATGTACTATATACTCTATATACTTATATATATGTATAACTTAATATATATACTATATATACTTATATATATGTATAACTTAATATATATACCATATATATGTATAACTTAATATATATACTAAATATATGTATAACTTAATATATATACTATATATACATATCTACTATATATACAATATATACTTAATATATATACTATATATATTTATATAATATATATACTTATATACTATATATACTTATATATGTGTATAACTTAATATATATAGTATATATACTATATATACTTACTTATATACTATATATATATAGTAAGTATATATAGTATACTTACTTACTTATATATGTGTATAACTTAATATATATAGTATATATACTATATATACTTGTATATATGTACTATATTTATATACTATATATACTATTTTTTCTATATATACTATATATACTATTTTTTCTATATATACTATATATACTTATATACTATATATACTATTTTTTCTATATATACTATATATACTTATATATGTTTAAGTATACTATATAACTTAAGTATATTCTTAGTATATTTTAGGTATATTCCTAACTTAATAAAAGTAAAAATATAAACACAAGTAAATAGAAGAAAGCTCAATGAGCCATATATTTTATTCATTCTTGAATAACATTTATTTGCAAGTTGTATTTTTTTTTAACTTGCAAATAATACATGAGTTATACAAAAATAGTAGAATAATAAAATCACCAATTTTGAACCATTTCGTTAATTTCCCCCACATCATATTCGGTCATGGAAATATCTTCAAAGTCTTCCATTTGGTCTGGTCCACTAGCTATCAAATCTTCAATTTCTTCCTCTTCGCCTTGCTCCGCTTCTGAGTTTTGGTTGCGTCTCTCCGATCTAATCCAATCTCGAATGCACACTAGTACTTGCAATCTAAAGCCGGATAATGAATGTCTATGGTCTCCAATTTGCTGTCTTCCTTGGCTAAATGCGCTCTCCGAAGCCACGGTTGATACTTGAACCGTAAGGATATCTCGAGCCATTCTTGAAAGTATCGGATAACTTGCCTTGTACTTCTTCCACCATGCTAAGACGTCCACCTCATCCAGTTGGCTGATATCCACATTTGGCTGCATCAAATAAAAGTTAAATTCATCAAAGTTTGCAGTAGAAGAAGATGTAGGCTGTGAATGTAAAACTTTTAAACCCGACAAGCCCTTTTTGCTACTATGAGAAGTAGTAGGGCGTGGAGCAACTGGTGTAGCACGTTCTTCCAAACTAGAATAATGAGTAAAAACTCTTCTAAACTCATCATCAATAGCGAGATCGGCTTCAGCTAAAGATGGTTGAACTCCCTCTTCAATTTCTAAAAATGTATAAATTTGACTAACCAAATTTTTAGTATAAGACACTTTTAAACAAGGATTTAAAAGGGAACCCAATATAAATAAAGTTGGGATGGGAAAAAAATACTTCTTAAATTTGATTATCATTTCAAAAATAGCCACTTGATAATCGGGTTTATATTTATACTCTTGTAAAACTCTAGCTATTTCCGCTAAGTAGGCTAAAATTTCGGTTACCGTGGGATAGAATTGTCTAGAAAAAGCAAGAGTTGCATTATAAAAATTTTCTAAGAGTTCAATACATTCTTTAACATCTTCCCAATGCCTATAAGTTAACCAATCCTCACTATCAATATTATATTTGTTGTGAACTTGTTGTATGGGAATCCTATACTCATATGCTTGTTGTAGCATAATGTAAGTGTAGTTCCACCTAGTCTCAATTTCTACTTGAATTTTCCTAGGTCTAAGGTTATTTTCCACACAAGCATTCTTAAAATCTCTAATTCTTCCCCTATTAGCATTACAAAAAAGAAACGCAACAGCATTTCTAACTTTTTGAACAGAATCATCAAAATGCATAAGACCATCTTTAACAATTAAATTTAAAATGTGACAACTACATCTTACATGAAAAATATTTCTTAGAGGAGGGTTTATTTCTCTTTTTAAAAGACCAATTGCCTTTGTATTATTAGAAGCATTATCTAAAGCAATACAAAGTGTTTTTCTATAAATGTTAAAAAATCTCATTATAGTAGACATTGAATCGGCTAAAATTTTTCCATCGTGACGACCTTTTCCTTCGTCGTATAAAAAAGCTATAATTCTTTTTTGCATAACCCAGTTGTCATCAACCCAATGACATGTAATAGCAAAGAAATCTAAATGGTTAATACTAAGACCCAAATCAGCGGTAAGACAAACATTACAATTTAAAGAATTAAATACATGACGCAAATAAAATCTATATTTTTTAAACAAATCTATAACATCGGCTCTACAAGTACTTCTAGGAATACCCTCAAATAACGGGTTATAACAACGTTGAATGTAAGTAACAAACCCTAAACCCGAGGGAAAGGAAAATGGTAAACAATCATAAGCTACCATTTTAGCTATTTCTACGCGTTCTTTTTTCTTGTCATACTTAAAATTTCTACCGGTTCGTGGGTCTATCGTCATTTGAATCCCCCCCACATTTGAACCCGTTTGCTCTCCCCAAACATCCATATGTTTGGTTCTCATATGAGCATTTAGTGTACCCGTTCCACTATCCTTATCAGTTCCTTGCTTAAAACTAAATACTTGTCCACATAGGGCACATGTAACTGATTGATTTTCCCTATCCTTAGTCATAAATTTCCAAACTTTAGCTGTTGGCCTACGAGTTCTAGGCGGTTTGTCTTGTGTATGTGATTGTGCAGGACCTGTATCTCCTATGAGATTTTCGGGGGGTTGTGTTTCATCATCATCATCATCATCATCTAAGTCTTCATTAAAAGTGTCGGTAAAATGTTGTTGCATTGCCTCATGACCTAAAAGTGGATTATTTCCACCAACATCAATACCTAAATTAGGTGTTTCTTCCACAAATGTTTCCTCATTAAGCGCACCCCTAACAGTACGACTACTACTACCGGCACCACGTCTTAATCTCTTTGACATTATTAAATAGAAATAATTTAAATCACAATCAAATAAATCACAAGAAAATAAATTACAACAAATTAAATTGCTAGAATTAAATTGCGTAAATTAAATTTCAAAAAATAAATTGCTAGAATTAAATTGCGTAAATTAAATTTCGAAAAATAAATTGCTAGAATTAAATTGCAAAAATTAAAGACAGAGTTGGAACGAAGGTACCAAATTGCCGGATTAATTTCCAACAAAGCGAAGACGGCTAGAATTGCAAATCCACCAAAGCTACTTCGGATTGTTGCAAAATCACCAACTCCACCAACAATATTATAATTGCAAAATTAATAATTGAAAGTTGAAACTATAATAAGACTTTGTGGCTAATTATTGCAAAGTAACTATAATTGAGAGATTGAGATTTGAGAGAAAGATGAAGAAGAGTGAATTGAAATGAAAATGAAGAAGGGTTTATATAGGGGTGGGGGAGGGGTTAAAGTGTTAAAAAAATAATAATTTGGGGGCCAAAAATTAAGAAAATGACCGTTTGGCAACGGCCATTTTTGCAAATGGACCGTTGCCAACGGTCCGCGAGGCCCAACGGCTCTTTACTATTTTTTTTTATTTTTTTTTATTTTAACCGGTTTAACCGGTCCGGTTCCGGTTAAACCGGTTCCGGTTAAAAAAAAATTGAAACCGGACCGGTTAACTAATATCCGGTTAATCGGAACCGGTTAACCGGTTATACCGGTTCCGGTTCCGGTTTAACCGGTCCGGTTACCGGTTAAAACCGGTTGGTTACACGGAACCGGTTGACACGCTTAGGGCTTAGGAAATATTTCTAGAGTTAGAACTGACACGGTTCAAACTTCAGAATTTTTTTTACGGAATTTCCCTTTTCCTTTTATTAGTTCAGACTTCATGATTTTTTCATGGAATTTGAGCTCAATTTTATAAGTTCGAATTTCAAGATATTTACTGAACTCTAATGATAGAATCCTGAACTTTCAATAGTATAAGTTTGATCTCCAATACCCCGTGGTAAAATTATTTCATATTTGTTTAAATATTATTTCTGCCAAAAAAAAAAAAGAAGATATTTCTCCAAAAAAAAAAAAAAAAAAAAAAAAGACCATTCGGGTTAATTTTTAGAAAAAAAGAATAAATGGTCCAACTTTAATAATGTGATCCACAACGTCTATGGGCCTTGACCTCTCTGATCCACAAGACCACAATTAGGGTTTTGGATGCACTGCCTCTAATGTATATATAAAACTCAACAACACACTCATCATTCTCAATATTGTGCTTCTTCTCCCTTGAAAACTCAAAATCAGTGGGTTGTTTTGTATGATTTGTCAAATCAAATAAAAGAACCTGCTTCTTCTTAGTTACAGTGGAGTTCCAATAATCACATCCCTTTCCACTTAACACATCACTTTGTCCATTATTTATTATTTGCACGTAGCCTCCCGGGCTCATCTGAGTTTATATATAAGTGAAGTTAGAAGCCCCAAAGCTCGTGCTAAATTTACTAGCCGCTAGTGTTGCAGTTTAGCCCTTTGTACCTTTTTACATGGCTAATTTGTGTCAAATCAACGGCAACATACCCTTCGCAAAAAAATCCTTAAAAATTCTTTTTTTTAGTTAAAACAGGGCTTTTCTTTGTAAAAAGTAAGTAGGTTTTTTTCTTCTAGTGTTTTGGCGATGATTAAAATGGATTTATCCGCGCTTCTGAGAGAAATCTATGAAGCATAACACAAAATTGGTTGAATTTCTTTATATGAGCCAGAGTAATTTTTTTTTGTTGTTGTGAAGATTACTGTTGAGTCCTTTTGACTTTTTTTTGGTTGTGTTTTGGCAGTGATGATATGTAATACAGCTTTAATGCCAGTTCTGCTTCTGATATTCTGTGATTGATAGAGCTGTTTATTTTGCTGAGCCTCTTAATTTTATTTACTGTAGTTACTTTATTTGCAATTAAAAATCTATGATGAGATCTGAAATTGCTGGATAGTATTTGAGGATTGTAGTTAGCCTACATTCATCATGAAATTATTTAATTTCTCTGAGATTAATAAATTACTATCTTTTATATATACCATAATCTTTTTCTTGAAACCCCATTTTTATTTTAGTAGCCAGTGATGATCCAATCCAACGGTGAGGTGTAGTGGAGCTAAGGTCCCTGCTTTGCAGGGGGAACCTCCTTGGTTACGCTACATCATACATGATCACAACGGATTTTACTGAGGCTTTAATTATTATTTTTTAAATCATAGCTTGGTTAATTTGCTAACTGTTGATAAAAAAATGAAATAATTTTAATGCATTTATAATTGAGTTTTAACTATACTCTTGCTCTAGAACATATAGTGGGGTTAGGGTCTGAAAAACTCATAAATTTAGTGCTGTTTATCAGCTTCGTCTCTTGAATATCCAACGAGATGGGGTTAAATCATAGCACTAAATGTTATGCTGACTATATTAATATCTTTTGTATTTTCCAGTATAATCTGGTTATTGTTTTGTTGAAGCTATAATCCCAAATGACCTGTTTGATTTTTCTTTATGATTTTGTCATTTTATTGGTTCTTGAATTGAGTTTTATCATTTTGTATATGCTCACCTTGCTTTAGTGTTGGTGAGTGTAACTGAAAACTCATAAATTGCGTGCGGTCCATCACCTCCTATCTTGCATATTTCACTAAGATTGGAGTTAAATATCAGCACTACATATTAAAATAAGTACTCTATTTGGTCCCTATTTTTTGTATAAAGACCTTGAATTCTAGGTTTCTTGTTTTGTTGATTTGATGTCGGTGCTGGGATGTCTAATATATACTTTAATGTTTATGGAGGGATCATAATTAATTGAAAATTTTGCGATGGTAGATTGTTATGTAGGGTGTATCATTGGGATATATCCAAAGGGAACAAACCTCTTTTAATTTGACATGTATAAGATCAAAAAAATAAAAGAGTTAAATGTAGATTAATCATTTTACACACTTCAAACTTACATTTCAAGATTCCATATAATAGATAGTGACCTACAAACCATATTGTGAGCTAATTTCAATTGCCATACATTTATCACATGATTAATTAATATATAGTTTGACCATAACTTGTAACTTCTCAGATGAATTTTGTTTTTGTCTTTCAGATGGTGGCTATATATTTTTTGAAAGCCGTAGTATTTTTTTGAACAGAATGCACTTTCCCTAATTTTATGAATAATTATTAAACTTATGAAAGCATTACATAATTTATTTATGTAGTATAGAAAAAATAAATGGGAGGCAATAATAAGCTGTATCCATAATAATGGGTTAACGAAGAAAATAGAGATATTACCAGTACAGTATGACAATAGAATGGAGATGTTTTTCATTTTATATTTTACAAAATTAAAATATAATCACGTTTTAAGAAAAATTCTATCTTTTTAAAATCGTTCACAAAGTCGCAGCAAATGAATCTTAGCCTTCACTTCTTTGTTGGACGCATGGCAAATAACACCCTATTGATCCTTACTGGATGCTTTTGTATTGGAGGGGATCCGTTCCCTGGAATAATATATATATGTGGGAATAAGGTATATTTATGAAATATGACGATATTTTTCAATTTACATAGCATAGCGATAGATTTCTAACCGAACATATATGAAAATTTTCTCTCAAACTTGTGTATGAAAACGGTGTGAAATGTGTATATTTTGTTCAAAACTTAAAAATTATGTTCAAAATTTTATGTATGAAAATTCTATGAAATATGTATATCTCGCACAAGACTTAAAATTTTTACTCAAACTTTTGTGTATGAAATATGTATATTTCGCTTAACACTTAGAATTCTCACTTTTTTTTCTTTATGAAAACCGTATAAAAAGGTATGAAATATGTATAGAATTGTGTAAATTTTGTATTATGTTAGTTTGTTGGAAATTTAAAACAACTATAATAACATTGTATACAACTTTCATACAAATTTAATACAACTACAACAAATATAAAAAACTTAATATATATACAATTTTCGTACAAACTAGGCATACAATTATCATATTTCTAATAACCCTAACTAATGCTGAAATAAGGAAAGTATCCTTAAGCTGACGCGTGAATATGCCTCCACTACTCTTCCTTAAAAAAAGGTCCACATACCAACTGTATAATCTAATTCCCAATCCGAATCAAAGTTGAAGTCCTATCACATGAGTAGTCTTCTCATATGTATACACATAGCCTTATGATTTAACTCTCAAATTTCCTTTCATCAAATCACAATGATGGATCGCTGTAAGAGAATCAAAATTGAAGGGGACGAACTTATTGACTGACTTATCGATCTTCCCATTAATGTCAAACACCAGATTCAGGAGAACTTGCCTATTGACGAAGCAGCAAGAATGAGTGTTTTGTCTAGACCATGGAGACACGTTTGGGCTTCAATCCCAAAGCTTGTATTTTCTCCTCAGTTTTGCACGAGCAAGCGAGCACGCACATTAATAAATATTATTAGTAGAATTCTATCGCAGCACGATGGAGCCATTAAGACATTCCTCCTGATTATTTCATCAATAAACCATACTCAGCACTATGTTATCAACCAATGGATGTTTTTGTTGTCAGGGAACGGTCTTATGGATCTCACCCTTCAGAATCTAAACAATTATCTTTAGAATTTGCCTTCCTACATGTTCGCTGTAGAATTAGAAAATTTGAACCTATCCAACTGCATTATCAGGCAGTCGTCCACCTTCAAGGGTTTCCACAAGCTCAAAAGGCTTTTACTGGTTAAAGTCGCCTTAGAATTAGATGACGTTGGAACTACCTCTTTCTTGTGGATGCCAAACCTTGAGAAGTTTCAAGTTAAGACGTGCATAGGTCTTGATCAGTTGAAAATATTCGCTCCAAAACTCTTGCATCTATCTGTCTATACCAATAACTCAAAGACTCTTATGTTGGATCACTTTATAGACTGTCGGAAGCTGAAAATAGTTGCACTTACAGCAAAAAAAACACCATGAAGACAAAGAGATGAACTTGACCTATCTACTCCACTGTTGGCCTGAAGTTATTCATCTTAATCTGGACAGTTACTACCTCAAGTGTTGTGTATGGGCTAATTGGAAACTTTTCTTATTTACATATTAATCTCTTAGATAATAACATTTCTATTGTAGTCCTTAGATTTCCTTTATATTATGTACCAAGGCTTTGTAAGAACCATATTGAATGAAAATCTGATTTTTTTAATCTTCATTTTCCTTTCTTCTTCTCTTTAGTTTCTCTTAGTTAAATCCTAATGGCGATTCCAACGTGGGAATCGTTACAATTGGTATCAGAGCCGATGATTCTCGGCCCCGATTCTCGGCCCCAATTCCGCAGGGATGCTCCACCACTTTTACTGTCATTCACTGCGAGTCTTAGCTACTGCATCTATTCACGAGGTTTATGTCCATGGTTCACCAATTCCACATGACGTTCAAACAAGGAATAGGGAGCAGCAAATTCCATCCGATTTGTATACACATGGAGAACTAAGTTCATACATGCCGGGTCACAATTATAAATTTACCACAAACGCAATTGTTGGTGGCCAGCTTATCAATAACACTCAACAACGAGAGAATCTGTATTCAACAACCACAAACTCGGTTACAGGGGACAAAATTATCAGTAGCTGTCAATATTGGGAGAATCTTTATCCAGGGTGGAAGTTTGATGTCACTACTGGTCAATGGTATTAGCTGGATACATACAATTCAGGGGTAAGTGCAGATTCTGTTTCTTCTGGTACTATTTCTAAAGAAACATTAGAGGTCCGTTACTGGCAGCAAATTAATCAAAAACCTATGGTAACTGATGCCAATGAGAATGAAGTAAATGAACAAGTTATTCATTATGAGGACCACCTCTTTGATAAATGTTCTCAAAGAACAGCAGATACTTTTCAAGAGTTTCCAAACCATGGAGGTGACTTAACAAATGGTGGCCGAGAGTGTCGAGTGCCTAATGAGACTAAAAAAATTGTCACTAATGAGATTCTGTTTGAGGAATCTGGAAGCCCCGAAGAAGATAAATTAGAAGATAACGGATATCAAGTGCTTGATCAAATTCTTCGGATGTATGGAATTAATGTGACGGATATGCAATGGGATGAAAGTGAAGGAGATGAGCCTATGGTGCTTGAAGATGGTATGGACGAGTTGGAGGAATCTTACCAACCTGTCGAGGATACTCATGAAATTAGTTATGCACGTGTGGATGCGTCAGAGAAACTTTATCAGCCTATCCTAATGGGGGTTCAACCCGGGGAAACTGGCCTCACAAAAGTCATTACCACAGGAGTGGAATCAGATATTGAAGTGGGAGACTCAAGCTATGTGGGCAAGGTGTTTGACAAGAGCTTCCCATGAAATGAAATCCAGTCACTTAACCTATTCATTTATAAGCAGTCGCTTCTCAGTTATCTTGGATACCAGGAGTGGTTAGTGCTGACTGCCATAAAAAATAAGCTTCAGACTCAAAGCGATCATGATCTGAGAGTAACTTTTGAACAATCGAGAAAGAAAGAAGTAACGCTTGTAATTAATGGAAACATCTGGTGGCTACAATGTGACTTCGGCTTGTATAATGGCAATTTGCTTGACACTGAGCCAATACGACAATAGTTAGTTCCTATCCTTTCCGACATGAGTTTATTGAATGCAAATTCGAACCAACGTATGCACAGCACCTTCGGAAGATGTTTCATGAAGCATGACGTGATCATTTTTGGTTGTCAACTTCAAAAGATTATGAGGAAGGGTATTTTTAAACCTGATATTTATTCACTTGCACTACATGAATCAAATGCTCTTGCTCATTTGCCAAATGACACAATCTTTAATATCAACATCGTTGCATCTACTAGAGATTCCATATTTTTTCAGAGAAATCCAAATTATATTTCATCAGTGAACTACACTGCTCAAGGTGGAAAGTTACAAGAGGTAGTGAAAATAGCTACAGAAATGCAGATGCAACCTAAAGTGGTATTAGTGGTGAAAAGTGAATCTAACATGGATGATGTTGAGATTGGATTAGATTATACAGTTGATGGAACCGGGCATGAAATTTGTGTGGAACTTTCAAATAGCAATGCTAAACTATCTTCATTAATGGAAGAAGATGTTGAGCTTGCATTAGATTATACAGTTGATGGATCAGGGCATGAAATTTGTGAGGAACTTTCAGATAGCCATGCTAACCTATCATCATTAATGGAAGAAGATGAAGAGAAGGATGAGGATGTAGGGTCATCGACTTGGTTTGGATTAGAACGTCCTCTCATGGCTTGCAATGACATTTCAAACACCACGTCTGTGGTTTGTTTTAGTAATTGCAACAACCAAGTGATTGTTAACGGTAGTGTATTTGCTAAAGCTCCATCATATGAGGTTACCTTAGTCTATATTCATGGCTATAGTTGGTTTGATACAGGACAAAGTTAAAAAATGCTCAGCTTTCGTGATCCCCATGTACTCCTAAGTAGTCATTAGTTTTTCTCATAAGCCTGTACTCCTAAGTAGTCATGAAAGAGACATATCTGATTAGTTTGCCCTGACCGATCTTTCAACCCAAAGCCATTTGGTTGTGATCCTTCAAGTATGTTGAGATAGCTCTCAATTTTTCATGTATAATCATAGTAATGTTGATATTAAATTTTACAGGGTATGCACAGAGTTATCAAGAGAGCATTATGAATATAAAAAACTACTTAAGTAATCACAAAGCTTTCATAAAGAAATTACAACTATCCTGCGCATTCTATTCACATTAACCTTTCCTCAAAATTACATCTGAAAAAGCATTCTCCTAAAAAAGTGGTCCAGCACCATAGTAACTGACCAAGCCATGGAACAATTTTTGGCATTAACAGTTACAAAAAAATTTCCAATCTCTTTGTTTCTACCTACAGTAATATGGAGTTCAAACAGATCTTAATTCTAAGAAAGCATACTCTCTGATCATTATGTGTTAATTTTGGATTGTGCACTGGTTCTGCTGAGGGCGCCTTCACATCATCCTCACGGCGGAAACTGCATTTGATATAATGAAATATGAAGTTTGTCAAGCACAATTCCATATACAGAAATAACAAAAGGGAAAAAAAAATACTTCCCAGCTAACAAGACCAACACATTTCCACTAAACGGTCAAATCCAGGAACCCTCATTCATATCCTAAAAGTTTATCCTAGCCAATCTATATAATAGACTCATTAGTACCACCTTAGTGAGTTGTGCAGTGTCATCGCCAGCACTAGTCGTTTTGAAGGTTATTGGGCCAAAAATGACAAATAAAAATTAATCACTAAAAAATAAAGGAAATAGAAAGTGCAAAAGCCAATCGGAGTTCTAAAGTACCTCAATGAATTTTGTGATGGAACCCAAAGTCAAGGACAAAGTCTTCAAACCGGGAAGAATCCAAACAAAACCATCTAAAATTTGTTGAGAAGTGACAGTAGATGAATCAATTCGCAATTCCATTGTCTTGAGATCATTGATTGTTGGAAGTAATGTCTCATTAAGCTCATCGGGAAAGATGATACCCTGACAACCATTAAAGAGTAACTCATAACGATTAAAAACCACACAAATTCTCTAGTTCAAGTTGAGGTTGAAATAATAGACAAACTTGTATATCATACGGTACAAAAGTGAGAATAAACTATTAATTTGCAAATAATGTAAGTGCAACAGCCAACATGGAAACCAAGTCATAGATACAACCAACAACGAGTAGCATATATGTCTTAAAAACCAAATACTTGAAACAAATAAAATTTAGAACAGAAACAGTTAGCTAACATTCAACCCTATATTCCTATTGCCCTTCTCAAGCCAAAAGGTTTATCATTTTTCATCCAATTAACCTATTCTTGAGCGAGCACTTTATTAGTGTATTTCTCAATATATAATATATAACAAGGATTCACGAATCAGGGATAGGCAAGAAGAAAAAGTAGTATGCCAAGCAATAAAGGAACATCATAAACAAATTGAGACTTTGACACTGATGTCAATGAGCTTTAGATATGGTTACCTGTTCATTTAGGCAAGTCAGCCTTACATACTTGGAATGAGCAAAAGACTCCAAAATATCTCTTAACCAAATGTACCAACGGTCATTGAGCATTTTGGGGTTTAAATGGACTCGAACAAATTCCAGCTCCCGTGAAGCTTCAATTCCAGGAATCAACGTGAGGCCACCCGTGTACTCAAAAGATTTTAACTTAGGAGCATCTATTCTTACCTTCTTTACTTCCTCATAAACCTCCAGCACAAAGCTTGTCAGATGCTGATGAGAAACTTGCATCTTACTGTAAACATATTGTTGTATCTCGAGTTTCTCAAGTAGAGGGAATTTGTTTATATAATGCATTAATGTCCCATCTAGTCATTAACATCATACAAAGTCAAATTCCTGACTGCTGTTGTGGAATTAATCTCTAATTCACACACAGACTTCAGTACTAGGTATTCAAGATTTTTGGACTCTCTTAGTATTTTACCACCACAACAAGATACACTCCAAATAATTTCAGGGTAGGATTTGAAACTACAATAGTAAGCAATTTTATAGGAATCACAATGCGTAATTCTTCAATTTGAGGGCACCGGGCAATGAGATCCTTGAAATCATCATCTTCAATACGCACATCAAATAGAAAGAGTGACCTTAGAGTAGGAAGCATAAAAGAACAATTTTTAATCTCACAATGCTTGATAGTTAACTTAACCAACCTCATAAATACAATGTTACGCAAGTCAAAATGCTCACTATAAGTCGTTTTTAAACTAAGTATAACATTTTAACCTAATTTTTCAAGGCAAAATAAATCCATTTTGGACCAGGGACTCAGCATAAGAATTCGCAACTGTCATTTGAAGGACGAGAGTGTCAACCTGTTCTTCACAATTGTTACATCTGTCCAAGGATTTTTGCAAGTAAGTTAAGAAGGCGTTTCTTTTCGCTTTGTCTCTATTGCTGTATTGTTGAAAGTTGGCCCCAAAATCAATTTCGTCCAAATAAATATTTGGGCTAGAAGCCCAAATGCTTTGCCATTTGTGGGATAAAACACTAATTCTGGCAGCATCTTTCACTGGAAGATAGCAGTGAATCTGACGGATAATTTCGATAGGCAAATTGGAAATTCTATCTTGTCTTCCTCTAAATTCATGGATTTTTGGGTCTTTTGGAGTTTTCCTCTTTCTCGGCATTTTTGGAAGAATGACAAATGATTTGGAACAAGTGAAAACAGTAGAGCTTCACTATGTAGAGCTACTACTCAGTACTCACTTCAACTTCGTTTTTTCTTTGTTTTTGTAAAAAAAAAGCAGCGGTATATAAATGGCGGTCGTCAAAAGACCAAAATGCTACCAGCTCATCTAGAGCTGTGGCTATAATAAATTATTTATCGCGTTCAAGGCACGATATTTTTTTCCTTTCTTTATTTTACCCTTAGTAGAATTTTACGGAGATAACATATAAATAGAGTAAACATTTAATGAAAAGAGGCTATAAGTCTATAACTTAGACATAGGTAAGAATAAAGTTAGTCAAATATACATCATATTTAATAATATTTTTTAAGGGACATGTATAAAATAAAAAGGCGACAATAATTTAAGACCAAAGGAGTACTTTTAAAAAAAATAAAATCTACATACTTGAAAATTATATAAAAAATAATATAAATCACAATATTAACCATTTAAAATATTTAAAAGATATATAAAAAAATTATAGTAAAAGAGTAAATTATTTAACTCTCAAATTCAAACAGTACCACGTAAATTAAAATAGATGGAGTATGTATCATTTATTGCATCATTTTTATCTTTACGGAGGAGGAAAAGACTTTATTAAGAAGAAACTGGACTTTTGTCCTGAAAATGGTAGACCATTTGATCAATATGGCGCAATAGCGATTTGCGAAACCTTTAAAAACTAAAACATAACATGATAAAAAAGAAAAACAACTTTATAGAAATACTATTATTAAATGCATAATGCATGATAACTTCTTAGTTCTTATCACTAAAATTATCAATATTTCTAACTATTTAGAAGAGCCGGTTGGGCTCCTTTTTCGTCGTTCGTAAAAAAAATTATGGACCCCATATATATTAAAAAATAACAACTAATATTAAAAAAAAAAAATTGGGCTCCATATTAAACACCAACCGGTATTAAAAAAAAAAAAAAAAAAAAAAGTAGAACCCACCACATCCAAACTCCCGGGAAAAAAAAGTGGACCTCATATTAATAAAATCAAGCAATATTAAAAAATAATGAATCCCATATTAAAAAAACAAACAATATTAAAAAAAAGTGCTTAGAAAATCAAACAATTAAATCAATAATGATTGATTCATTGCCACATGCGTATCAACCCATTAGTGGGAGCAAATGAAATTATTGTACAACAATATACTTAAAATACTTATATATTAAAATAAGATAGAATTTAATTACTTTTTCATTTTTTCCTTACTCTAATAAATGTGAAAAGAGATTAATGTCATAAAAGAAAAAATACTATTAAATGGAGATCAAATAATTTATAAGGTAAATTAGTGAAATTCTAATTCTAATTGACGTTTCCTTAAAAAATCGTGTAAAAAATAACATGACAAGTAAAATGAGTTAAACAAAAAATATTTATTAAAAATTAAAAAATAGAAGTTCTTCATGGACCCATATTAAACACCAACCAGTATTAAAAAAAAAAAAAAAAAAAAAAAAAAAAAAAGTAGAACCCACCACATCCAAACTCACGGGGAAAAAAAAGTGGACCCCATATTAACAAAATCAAGCAACATTAAAAAAAAAGTGAATCCCATGTTAAAAAAACAAACAATGTTAAAAAAAAAAATGCTTAGAAAATCAAACAATTAAATCAATAATGATGGATTCATTGCCACATGCGTATCAACCCATTAGTGGGAGCAAATGAAATTATTGTACAACAACATACTTAAAATACTTATATATTAAAATAACATAGAATTTAGTTACTTTTTCATTTTTCCCTTACTCTAATAAATGTGAAAATAGATTAATGTCATAAAAGAAAAAATAATATTAAATGGAGATCAAATAATTAATAGCCGGTGGGGCATAATCAGTTCATACGTCAAGCCTCCGTCACTCGTTGTGCGCCCAACGCTGGCCCGCAGGCGTGACGCCCTCCATAGAGTTGTCTAACTCGTATGGATACCTAGGACACTCTTCTGAGATACCTAAGCAGGCCCTTGAGTTCCGCCCTCAAGGTTGCTCACTTAGTGCGACTGGTTGGCAGCATGCATGGGGGAGGCTGACTGAGCTTTCAACACCTCTGCACCTCTTATATATGCTCTAAAGAAATAAACCCAAGTTCCTCCACTGGACATCCTTTTGCCAGAGAATCATAATGGGCCTTTCTCATTGATCCCAACTCCAAATGAGGTGTTGTCTATTCCTAATTCTTCCTCTTGACTTCCTTCACACTTTCATGAAGTTTCATCCTATTCCTACACTCATGGAACGAGTTATAGCCTTCGAAAGCTTCAACTAATTACGATAATGCCACTGCTTCTTGGCTAAGTCAAGCCTATAGGTAAACAATCTTCAAATGACCCTAAACTTGGTAAGAATATTCCTTAACATCCTAGGAAGGGTCCTCTCACCCTAAATCCCAAGGTTTCAACCATAGCTCGGAAACGCACGGGACTGACACTTAGGCTTACACGTGGCCGGTCATTCGCAGACTAGGCCCTTGGGCTTCTCCCATGTCCCTTGCTAAACTCCCTTGACACTCTTAGGATATGCAATGCAACATATCTAGATGTTTGTTGACTCCTGCATAGTCCCTTTGCCAGATGCTCCTTCCGAAGCGCATCGTCAGCTCACGTCGCCTGCGCAGCTAGCACTCGCTTGGCCCGCTCGGGGTGCGCAGAGTTATGGGCGCCAAGGCACAATGAAGGCAGCCCATGACAATATGCATATACTTCTGATTCTTGCACTTTATATATGCTCCAGTCATATATTCATTTTTTCTTGGTTATATATCATTGGGGAGGCATTTTGGGATGTTACTCTTACCCCCTGTGATTCAATTTAAGTGATTTGATTCTCGATACAGAATTGATACGTAGGAAAATAAAGATTTATTATCTTAAACATGTTATAATACTTTTGTTGTTGTTTTTGTGGTTGTTGTTGTTGTTATAAAAACTTGTAATCATATAAATATGACAACATACTTACTTCGTGAAGCATAATTTTTTTAATTGTAGATAAAATGAGAATTTAAAATTAAATTATTTTAAATATAAAAATATTAGTATTATTTATCTATGAACGCACTAATAACAAAAATACTACATAAAATGAAACATAAATTGTCTAAATAGGTTTGCATGCCTCAAACCTTAGGACCTGGTGGCCATGAGAATTACACTTTTTTCCGAATTTTTTTCTTCACTTTTTTAATTTTATGGTGTTTGACCATGCAAATTTCATATTCAACTTGAAGTTGTATTTGAAATTTGCAAAACAATCAAAACCTTGTTTTTTCCACTTTTTTCATTTTGGACCATTACTTTTATTTTTCTATTTTCAATTTTTACCCTAAAATTTTTTATGTTGCTCAATTTACCCTAAAAGTTCATCCAACTTTTTATACTGGTCAGAGACAACTTATGTTGCTTAGTTACTCTCTACTCTAACAACATTCAACATCAAGTGCTAAAAAGCCTCTAAAAGAAAATAAGCATGTGAGAATTTTGTAACATATTTAGAGATGGTATATTTTCTGTGTACATCAGTAACCCTCCCAGTTGGCAATTGCAGCCTTTTAATGGAAAGAGACCATCAGTTTTGAGCACTCCATAAGCTGATCTCGAGTATAGTTACTATATTTCTCGCACTGATTATGTTTATTAATTGCTTTGGGTGATTTTACTAGTTTTTAGAAATGAGAGGTATAAATCATATTTCATATTTTTTAGAAAAAATACATTTCAAGAACCAAACATTATTTTCAAAAACTAAAGCCAAAACCGACTCCAATTCCAACTTCAAAAATTTCAAAAAAGAGTGAATGTTTTTTTGGTCTCTATGGCCAAACGCCTACCTAGTAAGGATTATCCTGATAGCAGACTCGGCCTAGTTTCTCATAGGATAATACACGGCGAGGTTTGGTTGGGTTCTTATCAAAATCAAACCAAACTAGTACTAATTATATTGGTTTGGGTCGGTTCGATTTTGTCGATTTTTTTGGTGTTTTTTCTAGCAGTATACAGAGGATGTATATATAATGGAAGCGTACATGTGGAGGACAGCAGGCTCTGAAAATATCTTGTTTTTGGTAGAATCAATCTAGGAAAGAAGAAGAAATCCACAGCCACAAGAAAAAATAAAAAGGAAGAAAATGTAATAGAATAAGAAAAATTTGAAAAAAAAAAAAATACTTCCTCAATTTTAATTTATGTGACACTTTTCGATTTTCGAGATTCAAACTTCTCAATTTTATTCATAAATTTAGACATAGAATTTTTTAAACTTTTGAAATAAAATTCACATATTTAAAGCTACTGAAAATGTGTTATATGATACAATAATTAATAATTCAAAATATCTAAAAGGCATATAAAAAATTTACTGTTAAAAAGTAATTTATTCAAATCTCAAAATCCAAACACTTTTATATAAATTGAGACCGAGGGAGTGGGAGATATACGTGTGGCAGCTAGTGTACATCACAGTCTATAATGAATATATTGCCGACTTTCAAGAATTTGCCTGATCTGTTTTAGGTGACATTTATAAACATGTAGTTATACTCAACCATGTAGTTACATATTAATCCGAAACAAGTTTAAACTCTAGTTACATATTAATCCGAAACAAGTTTAAAACCATGATAGACTAGTTAAACTTATTTAGTTACATCATTGAATATTATGCGTGCTCATACCAGAGATATTATGGTGTCTGAACTTGAATGCATATGTAATTGTTATGATTTGACAAAAGATGTGATGAAATTAAAGACACATGAAGATCCTACAAATCTTACTCTTTATGGTCCTGTCATATTTTCTTGGATATCGTTGATGAGGCGAAATTTTTGTTATGTTTCACACAATTAGATTTACTTTTGTCTTTTTTTTTTTTTTTTAATTACATTGGAGTAGAGGAAGAGAAAACGGGAATGAGATTATAATGTGGGGATTCAAACCCTTACCAATAATATGAAAGTTCAGGTAGCCAACCAATTGAGTCAGTTGATTCAAATTTTATATTTTTAGGTCCATAAACTTTTTATTTATAAAATTGTTAGGCAAAAAATAAATGTTATACAATTAGTATTAGTCGTGAGATGCAAAATATTTTTTTCTGATGAAGCCATTTCTTTTAGATTGGAATGTTAACTCATAAGTAACTCATACTTCATGTGCTTCAATTTACGTTATGCGATTTGATTCTAGATAAAATCAATTAGAAATATTTTTTCAAAACATATATTAAACATGAAATAATATTTATGCGGTTATAAAAAAAATTAACTGATGATAAAATGTAGACTTAATATTAGATTATTTTTAAATATAAAAATATATACTTTTATTCGTTCTTGGACAGACTAATAGAAAACGTATAAAATAGAACAAAGTAATTCAGTGATCCACCAACTTGTGAGATAAAAAAAATTCACAACTAGTATTAGTTATGTGAGGCAAATAAGAAAATCTCACAACCAATTGTATGAGGCACAAAATCAAGTTTTTCTACGTTTCATGAGTTAAAAGTGAATGTGGTAATTTTTGAACTCAATAAAACTCACTTTTAATTATGACAAATATTTTCTTTATGCAGCGCAGACACATGCAAGGAAGGCATGAGATTGAATCCAAAAAGGAAAACCCAATCTATCAGAGAAGATCAAGGCACAACAATCCAAGAAGAATATGTCGAATCAAGTGAACAAGGAAGGAGAGCAAGAATATGCGAATATCAAGAAAATACTCCCTCTGTCCATTTTTACTTATATGCATATTAAAAATAGTTGTTCAATTTTATTCGTTTAGATTTTAAAGTCAAGAAATAATTACCATTTTGTTCTTATTTTATTCTTATTATTAATTATTTAAGGTTGAAAATTTTAAGAAATTGTTATTGTCTGCACAACTTTTAAATACTATTTAATCGATTTCAATCATTAGATGTCTTAGTAATAAATTGAGGTGATATAGTAAAATTATCATTCTATTTATAGCTCTTTAAAGGGTGTGCTAAGTAAAAATGAAACGGAGAGAGCAGCACAAAGAAGCTCAAAGATTTTATTTTATATACATAAAAAGGAAAGAATCGACTTGCACTTTCAGCAATCAATTAAGGAAGCGAGATTGACGAGAAGTTAGAAAGCAGCCACAATGCTCCTGCTCCGTGCTTATTGTTGGAAATGACCTAATCAAATAAAGTCCTTACAAGGATCAATTATGTTTTTGGAAATGACATGTCTACACAAAATGCGATTACAATTACGTTCAATCGGGTGTATCACTCATAGGAAAAAGATAGAGAAGGAAAAATCTCATTTAGTATCCTCCCATATTACCTGCCTTATTTGAACTAATGCAATAATGTTAAACATTCCTTCGAGCCCTATATAAGAGTTCTACATTTGTAGGCTGTAGCACAAACAAATTATACGAAAAGTGAAGAGTTGAAAAAAATGAAGAGTTACATTGTGTTTTCTTTCCTCTCGTTGGCAATATTTCTTACCTTGTTCAACCCTTTGCTAGGTATGAGTGTTTCTGTTGTTTTTTCCTAATACATATGCGAATATTTTATCTTTTTGCAAGTTAATCTTTGACGGCTTTCTTTTGTTGTTTCTAATTTTTTAAATCCTAATTAACGTGTATACTTCTCATGTTTTAATGTCAGGTGACATTCAGTTTTGTCCAGGAAGTTTCAAGGCTGCTGGGACATGCGATAACGTTAGTTGTGGCAATCTCTCTCTATTCCAATGGCCAGCTAGTAAGATGCCTCATAGTTGCAAATGTGATGCTGCTGGAGTTAATCAGAGCAATTGTAGATGTTTGATAGTTTGCTAAGAAAATTAAAGCAAATCAATGGCAGGCAATAACGATGCATATTGTATGATATATTGATGTGGATCCTTAATATGTCCTTACTCTAATTATCCATTTTTCAACGTCGAAAGTACGTACAAACTTCTTCTTGTACTATAGTGTTATGAACAATAGTCAATTAGTAGTTTAAAATCATAAATGTAACATACTCGGGTTCGCATTATACAATTCACAATGAAGAGAGCAATTTAACACCGAACACCGGAATTTGTATAAAGTATAAACAATAGTGTGATATTTGTCTTAACAATGAGAGTGAGGATAACACACAATAACAGTGAGCTTTTTGTTTGTTATAGAGCTTTAGGAAAAATCAACTCCCGGTCATCCTCCAAAGACTTATAACATAAAAATTCCTTTTATTTTTTTATTTTTTTATTTGTCATATAAAAATCAGCTAACTAAAAATTAAGTAACTAAAATATAAAACTTGTTCACTAAATACATATTCTGATAGAAGCATATTAACAAAAATGTTTTTACTGATAGAAATACTTTTTAAAATAAATTGATTTTGAAAGTCAGACTAAACAGGTGATAATATGCGGTAGCAATCTAAAAATCGAATACACAGAAGCTAAACAAAGAAATTACTGTCGAGGCTTATAGTTTAATGATATAGGTGTAGTCTTTCACATAATTAGTGTGGCCGTTCTCATTGTTCCCTTTCCTATTTTTTTTTCCCTTCAAAAAATACTCTTTTCTTGATTTAAAAAAAACATTTAATTTATGAATTGTTGATTTATTTAAAATAATAATTTGGACTTTGGAAAGAGGAAGTTACAAGTGGCATTAAACTTAATTAACGCTTTTAAGATCTGTTAGTCCGGTGTAGACTCGGGTTAGAAGCTGCCACGTTCAACACTTTCAGACTATGTTCAATACTCACTTGTTCCATAGCCATTAAGCAGATCATGTAACAGAAAATACAAAACTAATTAAGCAGATTATGTAAAAGAAATACAAAACTAAGTTTGTCAATATTTGATCATTTTGAGGGAATAATTGACGAAGATGAGGGGTTTCTCATATTTGAAAAGAGCTCTTCATATCCGCTCTTCTTATTCCAGGCTTTTGGTTGTCTCTAGTATCAGGTATTTTCTGTTTGATCCCTTAATGTTTGCAGATACTTACAATGTCTCTTTTTTCTCTTGTAGTTCTAAATTGTTAGAAAGATCACACTGTTCTATTTATTTAATTATGTTTTCAACGCGTCCTCTCACGTGTGATCCTATCTTCCATCAATTCTCGTTTACCCCCTACTTCATTTGCTCCGAAAGGGTCACCTTTGGGCTTATGGTTGGGCCCTTTTGTTCCAATTGTTCAGTCAAGAACTAGAATTCCTTGTCGGCTCACAGTAAAATACTAGTTTGACCGAGGGCTTCCAAACACATCGCAAGCTAAACCATGATGACAAATAACCAACCCGTGATGAATAGGGAAGGTATAATAATGTTTGAATGAACCATAATAATATCAACAAATGAAGTTCTCCCGTGCTTTCAAACATGCGAAGCTCCACATATTCTTGTGCAAACAAAGATGATTAATTCCGTAAAATATGAGATCGTTAAATGTCAATTCCCTAAATTGTACTTTTATGAGATGTAGTATGCATGTAATATTTCTTAGAGGCTGACCTTTAATTTTTTCTTATGCGATCTTACATTGGATTTTACTACTTATTTTTTTCTGCTGGTTGTTACAGTAGCGGGGGTCTCATGGTATATGCAGAAAATGTAGACAACAATGAAAAAGTTATTGAAAGGAGTCGATCAGATTCAAAGAAGAAGAAAATAGTGGTACTTGGAACAGGATGGGCTGGTACCAGCTTCCTAAAGGATATGGATATTTCTTCCTATGATGTCGAAGTGGTTTCTCCGCGAAATTACTTTGCATTTACTCCATTGTTACCTAGTGTCACTTGTGGAACTGTTGAGGCACGAAGCGTTGTAGAGCCAGTCAGGAATATCATAAAGAAGGTAAGATGAGCTCTCATAACAACTTGTTTCGGTGTTCAAAAAAAAAAAAAAAAAGACGTGGAGGCAACTTGACAGGAAAAACTTACTCACATCTGATGTTTGCCACATCTGATGTTTGCACTAAACAAATAAATGCATGACATGTATCTTTAACATATTGTTTTATCAGTTAATCATGGTTAATAATGTGTATTATCATATCGATTTATCACTTAATTATAGTAAATCCATGTAGTTTGGTGTAAATACGAGTATATAACTGGACACTTGATTGATACTACCTATGTATTTTGTTGAGTTTTTGTTTATTCGTACAGAGAAATGGAGAAATTCAATTTTGGGAAGCAGAATGTCTCAAGATTGATCCTGAAAACCATAAAGTCGTTTGCCATTCTCTTGTGGAAAATTTGGTTGGAGAGAATGATTTTTCGCTAGAATATGATTATTTGGTTGTAGCAGTAGGAGCTCAAGTGAATACTTTTAACACTCCAGGTGTCGTGGAACATTGTCACTTTCTGAAGGTAGACTTCTCTGCCTCTATGCTCTTTCCCTGATTAATTCAGATGGCGGATTCATAGCACATTTTCTCTACACAATACACAACTACATGTATTTTAAGACCTCATTAATTAGATAGTTTTGGACTCATTAGTCATATTGATGGTCTTTTTTAATTTATTAAAGTAAGATGGGCGATTTTGGCAACGGCAAAATGTTGCCACGTCAGCTAAGTGGCCGGAAATATCACCTGAATGTAGTTAGTGACTTTGTATGTGAAATGACAAAACAGAGTGACTTTTTGCACAATTTCTATTAGTTGAGTGACCTTCCGAGTAATCAAGTCTGCTAAATTTTGGATTTCTGAAAAGAGTGAATCATGTGTCATACAGGAAGTCGAAGATGCTCAGAAGATACGGAGAACGGTAATAGATTGTTTTGAAAAAGCTGTGCTCCCGGGCTTAAGTGAAGAAGAGCGAAGGACCAATCTCCATTTTGTTATAGTTGGAGGGGGTCCAACTGGAGTGGAATTTGCAGCTGAGCTACATGACTTTGTCCACGAGGATTTGGTAAAATTGTATCCTTCAGTCAAGGATTTAGTGAAGATTACAGTCATCCAGTCTGGAGATCATATCCTGAACACGTAATACTCATGAACTTTAGTGTCAATTTCGAAGACTAGATTCGAATATTGGACAACTTATTAGAGATCATAATGTATTGATTATGTGCAGGTTTGATGAAAGAATTAGCTGTTTTGCTGAACAAAAGTTTCAAAGAGATGGAATTGAGGTTTTGACAGGTTGCCGTGTTGTGAGTGTTTCTGAACATTCAGTTAACATGAAAGTAAAATCTACAGGAGAATATGTTGTTGTACCCCATGGTATGGTTGTGTGGTCAACTGGAGTTGGTACTCGCCCATTCGTGAGGGATTTCATGGAAGAAATTGGCCAGGTATGTTTGCACTATGATCCCCCTTATTTGTCTATTGTATTTTTAAGCACCAATGAAGCCCGTGCTGAGTTGTGGTAGCCTCAGGTGGGTTCTGTGCATTCAACTGAACTCATTGCTTTCAACTTGGACTATACATTCATATGCACAACAGATTAATATGTATACATATAATAAGAACACGCTCATTTTGAATCACTTATTCTAAATCTTGGGTCCGTATACATTGTTAGATTTTCTGAATGGCAGAAGTGCAAGTTAAGTTAATCATGACCATGTGATATTCACCCTTTTTCTTTGGCAGGGAAAGAGATGGGTTCTAGCAACTGATGAATGGTTGCGAGTAAAGGGTTGTCCCGATGTGTATGCTATTGGTGATTGTACAACCGTAGATCAACGTAAAATTATGGTATGCTAGTCTTGACCAAGTAGCTATTGCCTAAAGTATTTCAGGAACTCTTAATCTATTCCCCAACTCTGCTTTTTCTTCTTTCTTCGACTTTCATGATAAGCAAAGCATAGTCCCAAATTCCAATATAGTTTAGTCCCAAAAAATCTTAATTAGTAAAGTACACAGCCATCAAGCACCATAACAAAGAATTGTTCCTTACCTACTGATGCTTATGCCTTGTAGATATTGTTGGGTCCATCCCATAATTTGAGGAAGGAAACATCTCCCTTATTTTTAAGGAAGAAAATATTTCCCTTGTTTTGAGGAAGAAAACATATTCCTTGTTTTAAGGAAGAAAACATCTTCCTTGTATTTGATAAATTGTCAAGTGCTTGCTTGAGTCACAAATGACATCAATAGGTTCATTTCATCCCTATAAATAGGGAAACTTTCTATCATTTGTAGCATCACCAAGAGCAAGAGAGAAAAACAGTAAGGAAAACACTTGAGTGAGATATATGTATACAGTTTAGGATTGGTTTTTTGTAATAGTTGAGTGTGAGAGTTGCTCCTCCTATTGTAATTCTGTTCCGGTTATGAATAGAAGACTTTTCCAATCCTAACAAGTGGTATCAGAGCTTGGTTAATCTTCCAGGCCAATCTTTTAAAGTTTCGTAAAATTTTCAATCAAAAATTTTTTGTCCCAAAATTGTGCTCTGAGTATACCATTAGAAAGATCTCGTTCCGAGGATTCCGAATATATAATTTTCGAAATTTTTCGACCACCGGAAGGCCTCCAAAAGTCCAATCAAAGTTTTTCTGTCCACCATCGCCGCCGCCGCCGCTCCGCCACCAGCTCGCCGAAGAAGACGACAGGAGAAACCCGATCCGACCAACCCGTTTGACCAGAACCAGATCTGGTCAAAGTCCAATAGTCACATCATGCTTTTGTTGACTCTTTCAACCAGCCAGTGGTTAAACCGGCCCGGTTCGGTTTGAATTAGTGCAGCCCGGTTCACTCTGTTTTTGTTCGGTTTTCAGATTGGTCAGACCGGTTCCCTAGGTTTTCGACCATTCCGGATTCAACCGTGAGTCCCGTTTTGCCTGATTCTGCTTCCACAGTCCAGTACAAGCAGATTAGGTGCACTTTATCATGGAGAAATCATCATCGGATACCATGATTTCGCTAACATCTTCAAATTATAACATATGGAAACCTCGTATGGAGGACTTGTTAAATTTTAAGGATTTAGCCGAGCCGCTTGAAAATAAAGGTGCCAAACCCGACAAGAAGACAGACGAAGAATGGGCAAGAATGAATAGGAAAACGGTCGCACAAATTCGACAGTGGATTGACCATAGTGTATTCCATCATGTCGCGCAGGAAACGAGTGCTTACAAACTTTGGGAAAAGCTTGGGAGTATGTACCAAGCAAAAACGGCTCGAAATAAAACATTGTTGATGAGGCGATTGGTAAATCACAAGCTACGTAGCGGTACCTCTGTCACAGAACACACAAGTCAGTTCCAAGATCTCGTGAACCAGCTAAGTGCAGCCGAATGGGTTCTCAAAGATGAGGAGCAAGCAATCTTGCTCCTAAGTTCTCTACCTGATAGCTGGGAGACTCTTGTCATCACTCTCAGTAATTCCGCCCCCCAATGGTAAGGTGACCATGCAGATGGTCACGGACGCCTTAATAAACGAGGAATCGCGAAGAAAAGAAGCCGGGGTAGATCAATCATATGCCCTTGTTTCTGAAAATAGTGGACGCAACGGAGGTAGAAGCGGAGGAAGAGGAAGAGGCCGAGGCAAAGGTAGAGGTCGAGGTCAAAGTAAAGGAAGATCTCAAGTTCGAGGGAGATCACGAGAGCGGGGAAAGTCCGTCGATACCAACACTTGGTTCGAGGGCTATTGTAACTATTGTGGCAACTATGGCCACAAGAAGGTGGAGTGTCGAAAGCTTAAACGGGAGCAGCCTCAAACTAACCAGAGTTCGAGCAAGGAAGATGGTGAGACCATTGTTACGTCCCGTATTTTTATACATTGGGACAACCCGGATTAACTATGATAAATTAAGGCCAAGACTATTCCGGGAATTGAAGTCGGGATTTTTGACCATTTGATTTTATTTTGAGATATAAGTTGTATATGAAATTGTTGGTATTGAACACTTAGGAAAAATTGGGACCACAATTCATAAAATTGGAATTAAAAATGTTGTGCAAAAATGCCATGGTGGGCTGGTGGCCTTGTATATTGAATGGCCCCCACACATTGTGTGGCCAATTTTAATTGGTCCAACACATTGTGTGGGCCAAAGACAATAAGAGATAGTTTGTGGGACTTAAAAAAAAGATGACCTTAAGTCATCTTCTCTCATTGTACAACACTTAAAAAAAAATAGATCAAGAAGGTGAAAAACTCCACCATTCTCGGCCAAACCATAGAAAAATCCAACCCCATTTCAAGCCACTCCAAAAATAATTCCTTGGTGTAAACCCACTATATTGAGGTCCCTAAGTAGCGTGGAAGTATTGTTTGGGTCATCCAACTACTCATTTTGCCCATTTGCAAACCCTAGCCTATTTGGTGGATTGAAAAAAGAAAGGTGAGTTCTAATCTTGTTTTTGAGTTATAAATGTTGTATGCATATTGTAGTATGCTAAAATGGATAAAAATCATGAAATATGGAATGTTGGAAGTGGGTTGTGTGATGGGTGTGCTAGCCGTGTAGTGTGGGTGTGATTGTGTAAATGGGTGTTGTGATTGAATTGATGAATTAATTCTTGTATCATGATTAATTGTTGTAGAGTGGAGAAGAGAATACGAATCATTAATATATGTATATATGTGTGTAATGTAGCCGTGTATAGCCCCCAAATGTTTGACAAAGAATGAATTAGTATCGCTTAACGTTTTAATCGTCGTCGTTATGAATTCTAGTTGGAAATGAGCAATTAATAACTCAAGATTGATGTTGAGATTTTGTGGGCTGATTTGAGTCTTATTGTGCGTTTGATGTAAGTCGTATATTTGTGAAAATGACATCGATATATTGTGAATTGTGATACAAAACATGAATTGAAATTGAGGAATGTGAAAGGAGGGCTGTTCTCGGTTTTTGGGGGGCTGTTTTCGGCCACATTGGATTAAATTATCGGATTGTTGGAAAATTTTTGTGAATTGTTTAGAATGTCTTTGAATATTGTTGGTAAAGATTCGGGTTGATAATTGGATGTACGAGCGATATTGTGGCTTGAATGTAAGCCGTCGAGTTAGTTATTATGAATGTTGTTGAATGATGAAAAAGAGAGTATTAATGTAATATTGCCTTTCGAATTGATTATTGATGTTGCTAGGTTGGTTATTGTGGTTGTTGTTGTTAATTTTGAGCGAGATAAATTCTCGGGTTGGCCTATTTACAGGGGAAATGCTGCCGAATTTTCTGTAGAATTTAGAGTTAGTTTGGAATAAATAAATTGCTTAAGTGCCTATGGTTAATATTGGATATTCGTTGGCATATTTGTAGGCCTTGGGGAGCCCGAGGCGTAGATTGGGATTAACTTTAGATCGGCTAGCTTGGAGGGCGTTCGAGGTATGTAAAGCTCCCACCTTCCTTCTTTTGGCATGCCTTAGTTTGGATAGGCTAGATTACGAACCTTTAGGAAAATCCTATGATTCGAAATCCGAGCACGGTATGATCTATATATATTCCTTGGCACTCTCATGTATGATTTGATAAAAGTATGAACCATTACGTCTTTGAAATAATCGCCTTCCGAACTTTGTATAAAAAGGTTTCACTTTAAAGAATTTCGAAATTTTTGAATGTCATATCTTTCGCATAAAGGCTCGGATTGTTTTGATATTTTCGTATGAGTTTGCATGGCCTATGATGAGTATGATTTCTATAGGCGGGCCCGACTCGGATAAATACCCGTCCGTGGGTCCCGCGACGTTCTTTTATGTAATTCGGAGAACTTTTGAAAGAATTTGATATAACTATTACTTCGATTTGCAAGTATGATCATTTTACTTATGTTTGAGGTTATGATAATGATTTTATGCATATGACTACTCACGACTCTACTCGTGCATTCTGTTATTCCCTTCGCCGAGTCCCGGGCCGGTTCTGTTGTCGTGCGCACTTTGATATACTCCGGAGTTATGCTGTGCTTATGGTTCACCGAGCTACTCGCCAAAGAGGGTCGGGTTCCACTTATATATGATGTTATGGTGTGTATGGCGTTATGCTGGGTTATGATATGTGACGGGGATTCGGAGATTTGAAACCTTTCTGGTGTGATGCTGTGTTATGGCGCCATCGACGGGCGGGCGACCATATTCTTCTGTACCTTCTACATGACTTACATATTTTTAAAGTAAACATTTTGATACGATGGATTTGTACCTATTCTCTGTACTACTATTTCGTTTATGTCTCAGGTTTGCTTCTGTATATCCTGCTTTGCATACTCAGTACATATTTCGTACTGACCCCCTTTCTTCGGGGGCTGCGTTTCATGCCCGCAGGTACAGACGCACAGTTTGGTGATCCACCGGTTTAGGACACCCCCTTTTTGCTGTTGGAGTGCTCTTCTCCTTTCAGAGCATATCTTTTGGTATATATTTTTGTTCGCTATGTATGTATATATATTCGTTCAGGGGTACGGCGGGGCCCTGTCCCGCCATATGATTCGCTTGGTCTGTTAGAGGTCTGTAGACGTATTTGTGGGTGTGTGTGCCTACTTTTGTACAGATGTGTTCGTGTGACCCTATTCGTTATGGCAGCCTTGTCGGCGTGCACTTTGTATATGTTTTGGGCCGTTGCGCCATCCGTTAGCCTTGTCGGCTTTTGATACATCTGTTAGCCTTGTCGGCTTTTCATACATTTGATAGCCTTGCCGGCTTTTTGATATATATATCCGCATACGGTTGCGTTGAGATGTGTTTGAATTAGTTTGATATAGTTTGAGACGGCATATAGTATTTATGGCCGTATATGCTATTTGTGTGTGATTCGATTGAATAAGTATGTCAGGGTGCCCAACTAGGGCGCCAGTCACGGCCTACGGGGTTGGGTCGTGACAACCATGGTCACCATGTCACCAGACATTGCACTTGTTACATGCGGAGAGGAAGCATGCCTACACGTGGGCACAAATGATATTGAGTGGGTGATTGATACTGCTGCATCATTCCATGCCACTCCACACCGGGATTTGTTCAGTACTTATAAATCTGGAGACCACGGCGTTGTGAAGATGGGCAACACTAGTTTCTCGAGCATTGTTGGCATTGGTGATGTGCACATAAAAACCAGCAATGGAAGCTCACTTGTGTTAAAAGAGGTTCGTCATGTTCCGGATCTGAGATTTAATCTGATCTCAGGAGTAGCTCTGGATCGACAGGGGTATGGAAATCTGTTCAAGGATGGTACGTGGAAGCTGTCCAAATGCTCTATGGTTATTGCTAGAGGACATATTTGTGGTACTCTTTACAAAACCAATGTAAAGTTGTATCGACCGAGTCTCAATGCAGTTGAAGAAGAGACATCGCCAAACTTGTGGCATAGACGATTGGGCCACATGAGTCTGAAGGGATTGACGACTCTTGCAAAGAAAGAAGCCATCTCAATAGATAAAGACGTAACTTTGGATCCCTGTGATCACTGTTTATTCGGGAAACAACATAGAGTTTCTTTCAGTTCCACCAGAAAGAATCGTTCCGAGTTGCTGAGCCTTGTCCACTTTGACGTGTGTGGACCCATTGAAGAAGAATCTCTTGGTGGTAGCAAATACTTCGTGACATTCATCGACGACGCATCACGGAAGGTTTGGGCTTATTGTCTCAAATCGAAGGATCAAGTATTCGATCGTTTCAAGACATTCCATGCTATGGTAGAAAGGGAGACTGGAAAGAAGCTAAAATGCCTCCGATCCGACAATGGAGGCGAGTACACTTCCCGGGAGTTTTTGGCATATTGTGCTGAACATGGGATCAGACATGAGAAAACGGTGCCACGAACACCACAACATAACGGTGTAGCTGAAAGAATGAACCGCACTATTGTTGAGAAAGTCCGATGCATGCTTAGTATGGCTAAACTGCCAAAGCCATTCTGGGGCGAAGCTGTTCTGACAGCTTGTTATCTTATAAACAGGTCACCTTCAGTCCCATTGAACTTTGAAGTTCCAGAAAAGATATGGTCTGGGAAAGATATTTCATATTCTCACTTGAAAGTGTTCGGGTGCAAGGCATTTGTGCATGTATCCAAGGAGTTGAGGCAGAAGCTTGATCTCAGATCAACTCCGTGTATCTTTATCGGCTATGGAGATCAAGAGTTCGGATACAGGCTGTGGGATCCCGAAATGAAGAAAGTGATTCGAAGTAGAGACGTCGTGTTCCATGAAAACCAGTTTCATGAGTGTGCTCCAACAGTCAACAAGCAACGAAGTTATCATGCTCCAGATGATGTCCCTGAATCACCACACATTCCTCTCAACAACGAGGAACTTCATGATAATGTCCATGATGAACAAGAAAACATTGATCCGGCAGATGTTGATGATGATCAAAACGAAGAAATTCTTGAGCAGGGGGAGCCTTCACCCCAAGACGCAGCTGGAAATAATCAAGTTCGACGTTCTGCACGAGGGTTAATCCCTCAAAGGTCATACTTGCCAACAGAATGGATCCTTCTTACCAGCGAGGGGGAGCCAGAGAGCTTTCAAGAAGCTCAATCTCATCGTGAAAAATCCAATTGGCGACAAGCCATGGAGGAAGAAATGAATTCTTTACAAAAGAATCAAACATATGAGTTGGTGAAACTTCCTCCGGGAAAGAAGGCCTTGAAGAACAAATGGGTCTTCAAGCTCAAGAAAGATGCTAGCGGAAATATCGTGAAGTACAAGGCAAGGCTCGTAGTCAAAGGTTTCCAACAGAAGGAAGGAATCGACTTTGATGAGATTTTTTCGCCGGTTGTGAAGATGATGTCTATCCGAGTGGTTCTCGGATTGGTGGCAAGTATGGATCTTGAACTTGAGCAGATGGACGTGAAAACAGCTTTTCTGCATGGTGATTTGGAGGAAGAAATATACATGGAGCAGCCCGATGGTTTCCGAATCCCAAAGAAAGAGCATCTCGTTTGCAAGTTAAGGAAGAGTCTCTACGGTCTCAAACAAGCCCCAAGGCAATGGTACAAAAAGTTTGACTCATTCATGCTGAAACATCAATACAAAAGAACAACTGCAGATCATTGTGTGTACTTGAAGAAGTTCCCCGATGGAAAATTTATCATCCTTCTGCTCTATGTGGATGATATGCTGATAGTAGGCCAGGATGCAACTATGATCAACAACTTGAAGAAAGATTTGTCTAAGTTCTTTGATATGAAAGACTTAGGCCCTGCACAACATATCTTGGGCATGAAAATCATTCGTGATCGAAAGGTTGAGTGTGAGAGTTGCTCCTCCTATTGTAATTCTGTTCCGGTTATGAATGGAAGATTTTTCCAATCCTAACAGATATAAGACAAACCGAATACTCAATGAATTTGATTTTGCAATATTAGAAGTGGCCTGCAGGGCTAGTACTATTGCTTCTCAGGTTAAAATATTTGATATCTTAGCAACATTAGCAACAGAGACGGGACGTAAAGAAAAAAAACAGAGGATAAAACATACTATAGTTTATGAGGATTATTGTATCCTTTACTATCTTCTGCTAGCAGAACAGTTAACATTTACTAGATTCATAATATTGACATGCCTTTATATTTTTCACCTTCAATTTGCATTTTCGTGCGTCTTATGTGGTTCAGGAAGATATTTCAACCATTTTTGAAGCTGCGGATACGGATCGTTCTGGAACCTTAACTATTGAAGAATTCCAAGATGTTCTGGAAGACATAATCATCCGATATCCTCAAGTGGAATTGTACCTGAAGAGCAACCATTTGTTTGAAGTAACGGAGTTGTTCAAGGATTCAGAGGGAAATGAAAGAGAGGAAGTAGATATTGAAGGATTTAAGTTAGCCCTTTCTCATGTAGATTCCCAAATGAAGAGTCTACCAGCTACTGCTCAGGTATAAGTTCCCTCATGATTGTGTTCATTGATGCTATCCTAGTGTATTCCCTTGTATTCCCATAGTCAAAGGAAATGTACGTGAGGACTGTTCCTTTTTTCTTTTACTTCATTTTTTTGCTATTTCATTTTTTAAACAAAAATTTGCATGGTAGGTAGCTGCTCAACAAGGTTCATATCTTGCTGGTTGCTTTAACCGTTGGGAAAAATGCAACGCTAACCCTGAAGGCCCTCGCCTCTTTGGAAGTGCCGGGCGTCATGCATTTCGACCCTTCACGTATGGCTTCCTCTTCTTGAGTGAATTACTTTTCTTACTTCACTGTTGCATGTACGAGTGTACTGGAAAAACCTACAGCTAGTCAAGTTTTCCTATATAGACATGATTCTGTTATTTGTTTCTACACACTCTGTCACACATGAATTTGATGTGCATATGATCAGACTTTTCATTCACTGGCACTTAGTTTCACATGTAACAAAAATATTTCTTGAACTTAAGCTTCAAGGAGATTCTACCAGTAAACAGGCTCACCAGTTGTTACGATTGTTTCTGCCTCTCTTTTACCCCGTTTTTTGGGTAGAGAATCATTGAGCATTTGAGCTTTATGCTCTTAAGCTAATTCTTCAATTTAATAGGTTGCCGATGTAGGTAAATGACATTCAGGACTTATTGATAAGCTTATGTTCCCATTTAAGTCAATCCAAGTGTTGCATATTCATCTCCACTCGACATGTACTGCTGGTTATTCCCTTTGTTTCTTAATCCTTTTCCAATTGTTGTTTTGAACTTCGTAGCCAAGATATAAACTTCCTTGTTTCTTTCTTCTTCTACAAATTAAGCATCATTCTTTCGCGTTCAACTTTCATAAAAAAGAATTAATAGCACAAGTAGTGCTAGAGTTTCTCTTAGCTAGTTTGATTAACTTCCTTACACTAGCATGATTCAAGACTTATTGTTGGGGTGAATAGAGCATGTTAGCAGCTGATTCGGGCATATATATGTGCTTTGATTGAAACTATATCTAGTAGAAAAGTCCAAAGTAAAGAATAAATATCTGATACTCCCTCCGCTTTCAGTTTATGTCACTATTTCCTTATTAATCTGTTAAAAAAAGAATGTGTTATATTATATATCTAGAGACACTTGGCTTTAAACTTCTCATTTTACCTTAATTAGATGCTTCTATAGTCATACAAATGATATGACATGTTTAAGACTACACGCTGCAAAATTCTTACACCTACATGAATATTACGACTACAAAATTCAAAAGTCTACCTTTCTGCTAAATTCCATGTCAAGTGAAACTATGTCACGTATAAATTGAAATGTACGGAGTAGTGGCGGAGCCATATAGAGTCGAGGGCGTTCATCTGAACCCCCTCGGCGGAAAAAAAATACTGTTTTTAAAAGGTTAAAATTATTTTTTATGTATATATAGTAGATGTTAAACCCCCTTAGGTTTCTTTGTATGTTTACTTTTTTATATTTTGAATCCCCTCAACGAAAATTCTGGCCCCGCCACTGATACGGAGTACTAAGTTCACACACATCATCACAAAGAAATTGCGACTATGCAATGATTCTCCACACTTGCTTAAAATCTTAGATCCGTATCTGCTTAATTGGTCTACTCAATAAAGGTCCTAATTTCTCCTCTGTCTAATGTTCTTGACTTGTGAATATATCATATTTCAGGTATCGGCATTTAGGGCAATTTGCACCTTTAGGTGGGAGCAAAGCAGCAGCAGAACTTCCTGGAGACTGGGTTTCAATGGGTCGTAGCACACAGTGGCTCTGGTATTCTGTCTATGCAAGGTGATTGATTAGTGTATTTCACATCTAGCTACTTTGGTTCACTTAATTAATAATGTTTTTTTTACACGAGTCTAATTGTATAATATTTGCATTTCAGCAAGCAAGTTAGCTGGCGTACAAGGATTCTAGTGGTATGGGACTGGACAAGAAGATACATTTTCGGACGAGATTCAAGTCGAATATGATGGCTTTGAGACCCCATTTTAGACTGTCTTTTTGCAAGAATTTTCTATTAGCAAATTAATATGATGCAATAATTTTCTATTTGTATAAACTTTTACTGTAAATCGAATAGTAATTTATAATTTGTTTATACTCACATATATTACATAAGAATATATATTTCCTCGTTTGTCTTATTTATTGAACCGCACTTCTATTAGAACCTATAGGTTTTGTTTGATATATATTAACCCAACCTTTTGGATGGTTGATTTGGTTTATTTCATTTTATTTTCGGAAAAGAGTAAAATATGTCCTTAACGTATTGTAATTGACTTAACTTTATCATCGTTCTACCTTTTTGGACCCCAAAATATGCCCCTTAACATATTGAAAATGACTTAAATTTCTCATCCTTCTACCTATTGGGATCCCAACTGCCCTTAACGTTAATTTTCGGGTTAAAAATGTCATTCCTTCCACTTATTGGGCTCTAGTTGCTCTTAACATTAATTTTCGTGTTAAAGTACCCTTCTTTCACCTATTGGACTCACATTGGCTTTAACGTTAATTTTAGGTTAAAAATGTCACTCCTTTTAATAGAATTATGAGATGGGCATGTGCAGATTTAATTAAGTCGATAGTGCTGATTTACTGGTCCACGTGGCTCCAACCATAAATCCAACCCCGCCCAGATTAACCTGAAATAACTGGAAATTATTTGAGTTCAGCAGTGATAAAGTCGACTTCACCATGCTAGAAGCCATCGATTCAACAACCAGCAGATTTCAAATGGAAACAACTAGTTGGGTTCATTATTGGGCTCAAGAGTTG
The DNA here is from genome assembly GCF_019175385.1 of Lycium barbarum. Classification (NCBI taxonomy): domain Eukaryota; kingdom Viridiplantae; phylum Streptophyta; class Magnoliopsida; order Solanales; family Solanaceae; genus Lycium; species Lycium barbarum. The sequence goes on from NC_083347.1 coordinate 16,171,821, forward strand.
TAACTAGTCCATATAACAACTTAATAGTTCAACAAACCTCGATAATTAATTATAGTTCGAGTTACTTGTTGGTGTTGACACTCAATTTTGCCCCTCCTTTATTCAAATTCATTTTCTCGAGCTTCTAAGTTATTAATAAATCAGTATCTTATTTTCACCCTTACTTTATTATAATTTCTACTACTATATTAATATTGTTAAATAGTAATACGTCGTACATCGCTATTTACTTATTACGTATTGATCATAAGATATAACTTAGGAAATATTTTTACTCTATTATTACTTTGCTCATATTTTATGTACTAATGATAAGATTATTATATTGACGCTAAATTATGAAATTTATTATTATTATTATTATTATTATTATTATTACTACATAATATATTTGATCTATTTTAAAAGCCCAAAATATTAATTCAGTCCTTAATTAACCCCAAAAACCGTTTGGGCTAACGCTTAACTCATGGAACCCGCCCACCATACATTTAAACGGATCAGCCCACACATTTCTTAACCCAACCAACCCATTTCGTCCAAATTACCCAGTCCAGCCCACTATCCTAATACCCGACCCGACCCATTGCTCTTAAACTTCATCACCTACCCTAATCAACAAAAGAAACATCAGCCGCACAACTCCCTCTCTCTCTCTCTCCTTCAACATAAACGAAAATCACAGAAGCCCTGTTGTTTTTACAGGCCGTGCTCGGCCATTTTGGGCAAGATTTTATTGAAAATTTGTCCCATATCTGCCTCACCCGCGTTTGTCCTGTCGTTAAAATGGCAGAAGGTTCATTTTCTCGCTTCAAAGTTCAAACACAACGAATCCTCAAAGACTAGAGGAAATCTCACCATTTCGGGAAGATCTGAAAATCTCGTGCTAAGCGTGCCCTTTGGTTGAAAATCGGATCGAGATTGGCAAGTTTTAACTGGATTTTCTTTATAATTTATTTTTCTTTTGCCATTTTAGTACAAGAACTTTATTTGATTTTGTCCTCTTCCGTCTGTTTTATTACTGGCGAATCCTTACAAATCTGAAACGTTCAGATTTTGAAAGGGTTTTGACCAAGATATTTCAAATCCCACCCGAAAATCTAAAAACCCTAAACATCGCCTATAAATACATCTCTAAGTTTCTTAGCCGGGGGGGATTCAACACGGATTGGGGATTGAAGGGGATTATTGGTGATACACGAATACTTTCTCTCACAAAAAGTCTTGAGTTTTCTTTTTTTTAAAAAAAAAAAAATCCGGTCTTGAGCATTTTAAATCAGAAATCCTAGCACATTTCTACATTTTCCCATTTTTGATTACCACTCTAAACTCTAAGATTGTTTAAACGCTCCGTTCTGTCTGGGTGGACTTTAGCCGTGATAGCGATTTTGGAGCTCATTTGTGTCGAGTTCCAATCTGTTCCTAACGAGAGTAGATTCGACGTCGACGCCCCGTTCACTGCACCCGGGAAAGAAAAATGGAGTCCCAATCCGGGTCTCACTCAAAACGGAGTTCCAAATTGAGACTCGGCATTAATACATTACCCGTGCATGGAGTCAACATGTTCCTTACTCCCGATCTCATCCTATAGTAAGAAAAAGATGAAATTCGCTTGAGGCTCGCCCATGGCGATTCCCTTTTCTCTTTTTTTTTTTTTTTTTTTAAATTTGCAACTCGTTACTTCGTTTATTATTTTGTTTGAATGTGTGTTTTGAATGATTTCTTTGGATGCGTGTTTGATATTCTTGATGCCTGATATAAGGACCTAAGATTAGCATGCGACTAACTTTAAATGTAGAATTGAACCCATCGAGTTTGCTAAAGAATTAAGTCCAACTTCAAAAATCATTCACATAACATAATGTTTTTCTTCAAAACATCACAAGTTTTACACTAACGTTAGTTTATTTTGAGAGATAAAAGGGCAAACTAATTCTGTGGATAACTTCTTCACTTTAGCTCTTTTTCAACACTTAAAACATGTACTTGCTAAAACAACCTTTACATAGTCTATATTGAACTAATAGTCTTTCATAAGTCTCACTTTTGAATAGCATTTAGAGCCTTCTTTCATGCAAATTATTATATATTTCTACAAGTCTTATTTTTTAACATTATTATATTTTCCTTTAAAACCTTAACAACATTCACAAAGACATTTTCTTAAATGTTGTAAAATGTTACATCTACATTTTTAGCCTTAATTAACATAAGTCCGGTCGGTTAACCATTGTTAATGGATCTTAGAGGATGCCTAATACCTTCCCTCTAGATTAGTTGAACCCTTACCTAGAATCTTTTTGGTTTCGTAGACTTTAAAATAAAATCAACTTTAGATAATTACTTTAATTAACCTTAGGTGTCCTAATTCACCATAAGTAATTAGGTGGCGACTCCCTTAACTTTAATTAACCTTGGAATTACCGGAATGTTGTAAACTATTTTGACTCCGGTTAAAATAGGGTATAACAGTTGGTTCCTCGTAGAAATAATGTTTTGAAATTAGAAATACCTCAAAATCCAAATTCGAAAATACTGTATTCATCCTGCAATAAATTTTTGAGTTTAAAATTCAACTCAAGCTCCAATAATCATTCAACAATGGCAATTCAATTTTTTCTAACATACATTCAATTTCAAAACAATTATTGGCATAAATCAGTTTAATAATGGTTTGTTGGCCTCAAGAAATGAACAAACTTCAAAACTTTCTACAAACTTCGGATTTGTTCATATCCAGTTCCTTCGATGCGTCACATTTTACGATTCAATGGATTCAAAAGGCAACAATGTCTTCTTCGTTTGAAGCTGCGTTTTTTGGTTCAAAACTGACGCAAACAAGCTCGAATCAATTCTAAACCTAAGTTCAATTCTGCTTCTTCATCCTTTAACAATCTTAGAAATTTGGCCCCAATAATTATTGACCAAATAAATTCATATGAATTTGGTCGTTTATGATTGTGGTCTAATATTCACGTAGATCGATAATTCAATACCGCCTGTTTAATTTAAATCTCACACGTGTCATCTCATAATTCTGTTAAAAGGAGGGACATTTTTTACTATAAAATTCAATTGAGGTTCAATAGCTGAAAGGAGGGCAAATTTAAATCATTTCCAATACGTTAAGATACTTTTGATCCTTTTTGCGTTATACTTTAATCCTTATATGAATGTATCACCCACTCAACATAAAATTTGTATATGTCTTAAGAAAATTTGATTACCGAAGATTAGGTTATTTATTGTTATTAGTATACGTACCCGCGCGATGCGCAGATCATTTCAAAGAAAAAAAGAATGGAGAGAAATAATAGTAACAAACGTATGTGAACCATTTGTGATATATTGCAGATTTTATATTCTCATATTTTTTGGATCAGTCTTATTACATACTAACATTTTCTATGGTATATGTAGTTGCTACTGCTTCATTACTGACTACTTTTTTCTTACATATTAAGAGGATTGAATTTTAGATAAACGTGCGTATTGATGCCGTTGTCGGCTCAAAAACTGTTGCTTCGTCGTATTCCTATCACCTTCAAGGATAAATGCCAATGTGTTAACGGAGAGCTGTAATGTTCATGTAATTATTAGTATGTGCGAAAAATATTAGCTTAGTTATCATTTTTGAAAATGCAACTAAAGGGGACAAAGTCAAGCCGAAGACGTAGAAAATATGTAACTTCAATTATAGAATTTTAGTGATTCTTTGGATGACTCTACCTGCTTTAATCTTTGTTTGAGCAGGAGCAGGTGATAGATAGATCAGCATCAAGTGCAAGTAAGAAAAGTTAGAGATCAAAGAGTAAAAAACATAGACTAACTTCACCATTTATAAAGAGAAAAATCTAAGATTCCCTTCTCTGTGTTTAAATACGTAAAATAGATGTTGACACCCAATTTTGTCTCTCCTTTATTTAATTTACTCGGGTTTCTAAATTTACTGACGAGCTAAATACTTTATTTTTTACAATATTTTATTGCCACTTCTACTAATATCATTACTTTTATTATTGACATTACAAGTATCACTTTACTACAAATTTTAGATGATTCGTCATCATTTTATTTTTTGTGGTTTGGAATCGTTAAACTAATTACAAGACAACACTTTGCAAAATATTTATTACATATTAATTATTTATTATCTTTACATAATATATGTTATACCAGTTATTAAATTAGAAGCCCAAAAATAATTAAATAGCGGAGGAAGGATCAATGCAATATTATTTCCCTACCAAACAACCTACATTTTAATACCCAACCCACATTTTCAACCCATATTCAAATTAATAGGCCAGCCCAAACGGACCAGCCCATACCCGAAATTGACCCGACCCGGTCCAACCTAATTCCCTTATTTCTTCTTACCCTAATCTTATTCTCTTTCTCTCCTCTTTCCTCACCCGCCACCTCCCTCATTTCTCGTCTCTTTCTCCTGTCAACTCCTCCGCCGCTCCTCTCCCATAAAACCCTACCTCTTCCTCCCTTTTCCCTCTTCTTTGTCATCCTCTCCATCTCTCTTCCATCCTACACCCACGTTCTCTCCACTCACCTCTCTCCCACGTTTCCTTTCTGTCTCCTCACGTTCCCCTCCACTTCACCCGACATCGACCTGCCATTCCCACGTTTCATCTCTGCCATATCCACACATGTCTCCCACGCTCTGTCAGACACTATTATCGCTCATACGCTCCGCTCTTGTCGGATACAAACGAAAACCCTATAAATGGAATCGGGGATTTTCAGTTAGGGGGGAGGGAGGGATATTCAGTTGTCTTTGGGGGGATTTGACTCAAGGTTTTCAGGAGAAAAGAAAAAAAGGGGGAGGTTTTCGGTGATCAAGTCGGGGGGATTTTCCCTTTCTTATTTTTTTTGTCTAGATCTTCCTTTAAATCAGAAAAACCCTTCTGTTGAAATATACGATTTGGGATGGAAATTATCATCGAATAGTTAGCCTCAATTCTAAAAAAATAACCACATATTACTCTATTTTCACTTTCCAGTTTGAAACTCTAGCTACTTTAATCGAGTTCGTTCGTGTTCGAGCGTAGATTCGACGACTTCGACATCCAGTTCACTGTACCACAAAAAGGTAATTTCTTCCTCGTCTTAGTTTATTTTTATTCTAATAATTTAGTTTGTTTATGAGTTTGTTGTGTGATTTGAGTTAGTAGTAATTTCGTTAATTTAGACAGTTTTGTGTGTTAATGTAATTGAAGAGTTTCCGCTGGTAATTAAGTAGTGTTATGCATGTTTTAATTCCTGATCAACCCTACAAAGATGCTGGTAGTTGGTTTATTATATTGATATTGATTAATTGAAAATCTTTGTTAGTCGACAATGTAGTAGCTGTTTGTTTAAATTGATGTGATTCATGCCAGTCGATCAGTTTAATATTCATGCCAGTTGTCTGAAATGATAGGATTATTGTCGAATGGTTAGTTTGAGGTTTTGGTTAGTTTACCATATCACTACAGTAAGGTCTAAGCACTATGTCTGGGATGTTTAAGTTTGTTTCGTTGAGGTGATGTTATATTAGTTGGAATGAGGCTATCTTTTTTTTTGAATTAATATTTATAGGTGTTCGTTTTCAGTCTAGTTTTGAAAGGTTGATCATTATGTATTTATTCTATCCATGCTAAAGTAATACCTTTGCTTGATATGCGTAGCATTGCTTTGAATGATATGATCTTCTAAAAATGAGTTTTGGTAAGAGTGGTTCTAAGTTATACCTGGAATATGGAGTCTGTGGACATTGTCCAAATGTTTGATGATGGTTAGATAATTGGCATTTGTTTAGTAGCATTAAAGCAATTCTGTATCGAATGATATTGTGTCTGTTTGTCAAACATCAGTCAGTTTTTTTTACTCGCGTATGTTGTTGTCTTTTATGGCTTCATTCAAAACAAAAAAAATATCTGTGAAACAAGGTCATCTGCAAGGATATGCTTGTGTTTAGTTATTGGTAAGGTTGTTGTGATGTAGATTAAAGTTTAGGATGTCATTTGGTGATGTTGATGACTGCATGTTTGACTCAGAGATTGCTGTCTATCATTGACTCATATAATTTATTATGCTTAAATGATTTGTTACTCATCTCGGTCTAACAACTAAGATAAATAAGAAAGATAAGGTTATGCTTTGTGTTATCTCAACTGGTGGGCATATGTATAATTTCTCATGACTTATTGGCTTCCTCTATATGCTACTGCCTATACTATTCCCTATCATGATTTACTGGCTCTTCTGGCGCGAATGTATCTTAATCCCCTATTTCCCTCATTCCTTTGGTTCTGTTTCAATATAGTGCTTAATACTTTAACTTGCTTCAGTTCTGTTTGCTGCTTCACACCTCCAATCAATTTCTCGACTCTATGTTTCTGTTTTGCTAGAACTCAACATGGTTTAGTTGATTTGTAAGTGTCGTGGATCTACCTTGTCTTGGATGTATGAAATACGATATAACGAACTATTCCTTTTTGAGCTGAGTTTCTGCCACGATTTAGGCTAAATTTCAGTTTGTTCTGAGCTAAGTTATTATTGAATATTGAGGTTGAAAACACTGCTTTTAGATTAATTTGATTGCCGAAAATTTCCAACAAATGTTTACTATACTTGGCTGGATCGATTCTTCGTTTGATACCTATTTTGAGCAGAGATTGTTGATTGGTGGTTGCCGTTCCGTCTACTATTACCTTGTGCTGCTACTTATAGCTGTGCTAATTGCTACGTTTGGAATTACGCTAGTGGTCGTTGTGTATTGCTTATCTGCCCATTTCTTCGCATGTCATTTAGTTCCGGTTGCAGGTTCTTATATTTAAGCTGAATATGTCTTGGCACATGTTAATCATCTCTTAAGTTTCCCATATATGATGATTTTGTACATTATAAGAATTATACCATCGCACTAATTTCTTCTCCTTTCTTTTGCATGACATCGGGGATTGCGAGGAGTCTCGAATAAGACTCAACTTGGCTGCAAGATCAAACAATTATGTTACCTCCTCTCGAGTCAATCCGCTCTAAAAAAAAAAGAATTCTGGGCCAAAGCCCATCACATTGGCAGCGAATAGCAGCAGTCCAAAAGGATTGGGCCAAACAGTAGCTTAGTCGCGACAATCCTAAAAATATACTGAGCCCATTTAATTTCTTTGCTCTTCTATTTTTAATTTTTGTGTATTTAATTTGTGTTGTATGATTAGCATTTTGTTTGTTAATTTAGATGAACTTTAGCAAATTAGTGAAGTTTAGTTTAATAATGGGTAGTTAATTCAAAGAGAAAACTAACAATTAGCTTCATTAGTTTATGTCGAAATTATTTATTATCCATAATATTTATCTTTTAGAATAATTGATTTTCAAAGTATCATGACTATATTTTTTTTTTTGACTAAGGAAACCAAATTATACTTACTATTTTAGAAGTTTTACACTAACTTAGCTTATTCTAAGAAATAAAAAGGCAAATTAGTTTCAACGGATAACTTTCCACTTTAATTCCTTCCAACACTTGAAATACATATTTGGCTAAGATAACCTTTAAAACTTTATTAAATAACTCTTGTAAATTTTAGTCATTTCCTCCACATATAAACATTACATGTTCCGCTTTCTTTTAGTTTGTTTTTGACTAAAACTCTTTTATGCAACTATTACCTTTCCACAAGTATTATACTTTCGTTTAAAAATTTCAACAACATTTATAAGTCGTATTTCAAAATAGCATTAAAAGTACTCTTTTATACAAATTATTATTATTTTACAAGTTCTATTTTAAATAGCATTCTTACATATTTATCTATAACTTTAGCCATGCTTACAAAATTACTTTCCTTTTTCTATAATACCATATTTAGACTTAGCCTAATTAAATTTTAGTCCGGTCGGTTAACCATTGTTAATGGGTCTTAAAGGATGCCTAATACCTTCCCTTTAGACTAATTGAACCCTTACCTAGAATCTTAAGTTTCGCAGACCTTAAACACAATCAACTTTAGATAACTACTTTAATAAACTTTAGGTGTCCTAATTCACCATAAATAATTAGGTGGCGACTCCTTAACACAGACAAAAAAAATAGGAATCTCCAATATGTCGTACTTCTACTTTAACCTCCGGGTGAAAATGGGGTGTGACAATAGATTAAACATGTATGAGCAAGAATCAACTTAACAACTTGAAAATGTTAGGATGTAATAAGACTGATCCAACTGTGAACAAATTTTATATGAACCATGGGTGACATATTATAGATTTTATATTCTCATTTTTTCTGAATCAGTCTTATTACATATTAACATGCTTGCTTTAATCTCTTCTATATATGCAACACAATCCATTTGTATGACATCCAATGGAGAATGTTTCTTTGATGTGTCAGCTTGCTTAGTTATCGTAGTTTGATGGACTTAAATGTGATGAAGCAGCTGCAGACACTATGAAATAATTTAAACAATAAAGAAGAATAAAATCTTAAGGGGACAAACTTTCAGTACATGTATCTTTTGAAGCGTCTTTCAACATAATTTTCTTATAAATAATTACTGATCATACCCTAACGTAATTGATAGGCACATGACAATACGCTAATTTTAAGATAGTAATTCAACTCTCTAAAGAAAGTTGTATTAGTGCAGGTTAAACGTCTCTCATTCCTAAACATGTATGAGAGCTCCCAAAGCATCGAGGCAAGGAATAACTCTAATTGGAAGAAGAGTGTTTATGGACCATACATCAAGATCAAAGATAAGTAAAAATGGAAATCTGTGTATTTGTCTGTAACTAAGATAAATAAACTGACCTTCTTAATGTTAGCTTGAGTTAAGGAGGACAATTCTATCTATGCAAGTTTCATTGAGCGTTGAAGAGTTTTCGCTCAAATGGTTTATTCTTTTTCTTTCCTAGCTAGGAGCAAGCCAATTCACAATTCTCTATTGGAAAAAAAAAAATGTAACAATTGTACACAAAAAGCCCAAAAACAGAAAATATGCATGTGAAGCAGAGGGAAGATATTGATAATTGGATACCATATATGAATCATCACATTCTAAACAGTGAGTCGTTTGAGGTAGAAAGCATTTTAGATGCTCCATATCCAAGCTCAAGAATTGAAAAATGAAAGTCTTACCTATGTACTAAAATAGCAGCTCTTAATGAAAACAATGGAAAAAATAAATTATTAGTACAGTTTTATCGGATTGGTTAGAATTCACCTTGAAAGGAAACCCCAGGCTTACCATATTATTTATATACAATCATGAAATTGTTCAAAACTGTCGCCTTAAGCTCAAGAGCTAAAAGTTCCTCTGTTAATTTTTGTTGGCTACTAATCAATAGAAAAAGGGATAGATGGACTAAGAAGCTCATCAAATTGAAAATTGGTTTAGCAGCCTCCAAGTATCAAAACTTATGGATCCAAATCACGTAAAACACTAAAATTTATATCTTGTCACCATGTTCACAGTTAGTTACTGGTAACTTAGCAACTAAAGCTTTGATCATGTACACACATTCTCCAAGAGATCTCCAATTAAAAAACAATATTACATTCTAAAGTACATCCCCCCCTCCACAACCACGACGCCCCCCTTTTACCCCAATAAAAGAAAACCCCCCAAAAATAGATGAGAAGGTAAATATATGCAGGGGTCATTTCAACTATAAATTTCGAAATAAATGAATAACTTTTATAAATGCAGTGCTAGGATACTTTTTTTTAAAGGTGATTGATAACTATATACGTCGTCTAACCCCGAGCACACCATATATCATCCTTTAGTGGTCTTCAAGAGAAAATGTGGCCACAACATGAAGTATGATAACAAAACTTCTTTTCAGAACGAATCACAAGGTCCCTCTCATGGCTTAGGGAGCAAACGAAGCAAAAATTGTACCAAATAGTGATAGTGCTTTGGAGCAGAGATGGTAGATTAGGAGTTATTGTTTGAGCTGAATCACAGTCTACCGTTCCACGCCCAAAAACTTGATAGAAATGAAGAAATGTGTTTTCGCATAAATGTCCTTTAAAGCCGTTGAATCATGGCTTTTTCTTTGTTGCGTGAGAGTTGTGCATTGACATAGAATAAGAGACAATATAAACGTTAAGATATACAAATAGTATAACTGCCTAATACTGTAAATCTGAAGAAAGAAACCAAAATCCTTTTCCTGACAAAGTATTATGACCTTTGTAGATGAGACGTTGTATGAAGAAGGAGCTGGTTGATTGAATAATTGCAAGAGAATTGAACTGTGAAAGTTATTCAAACCAGAGTTGGAGGATATGATATTATTGTTAGGATTGGAAAAGTTTTCTATTCATAACCGGAACAGAATTACAATAGGAGGAGCAACTCTGACACTCAACTATTACAAAAAAACAATCCTAAACTGAATACTTATATCTCACTCAAATGTTTTCCTTACTGTTTTTCTCTCTTGCTCTTGGTGATGCTACAAATGATAGAAGGCTTCCCTATTTATAGGGATGAAATGAACCTATTGATGTCATTTGTGACTCAAGCAAGCACTTGACAATTTACCAAATACAAGGAAGATGTTTTCTTCCTTAAAACAAGGAATATGTTTTCTTCCTCAAAACAAGGGAAATGTTTTCTTCCTTGTTTTCTTCCTTAAAATGAGGGAGATGTTTCCTTCTTCAAATTATGGGATGGACCCAAAATATCTCCCCCTTCAGTCCCATACACCTGAAGGAGGGTACACTGGCTTTTAGTTTGAGTGTATGCCGACAAGTTCTTTGCACAATTCGAACTTGTCTCTCGGTACCACCTTGGTCAGCATGTCTGCAGGACTGTCGTTTGTGTTGATCTTGGAGAGCTTCAGTTCATGTTGCTCGACTGCTTCTCTGAGCCAGTGATATCGAACGTCAATATGTTTTGTGCGTGAGTGGTACCTCGAGTTTTTGCTGAGATCCATAGCGCTTTGACTATCACAATGAACTGTGTATTCTTCTTGTCGGAAACCCAGTTCTTGAAGGAAACGTTTCAGCCACATAAGCTCCTTCCCAGCTTCAACTGCGGCAATGTATTCATCTTCTGTGGTTGATAGTGCTACACACTTTTGTAACTTGGATTGCCATGACACAGCTCCCCCTGCAAATGTGAATATATAACTCGAAGTTGATTTCCTGCTATCATAATCTCCTGCCATGTCAGCATCAGCGTAACCTTCCAAAATCGGCTTAGCTCCCCCATAGCACAAACATAGTCTGGATGTACCCTTCAGGTACCGTAGTATCCACTTGACAGCTTCCCAATGTTTTATTCCTGGATTTGATAAGTATCTGCTCACAACACCGATAGCATGAGCAATGTCTGGCCTTGTGCACACCATTGCATACATCAAACTTCCAACTGCTGAAGAGTAGGGCACTGCCTTCATCTTCTTCTTTTCTTCTTCGGAAGAAGGACAACTTTCCTTGCTCAACTTGAAGTGATTTGCTAGTGGAGTACCAACAGGCTTGGTATTTTTCATGTTGAACCTTTTGATCACGCGTTCAACGTATTCCTCTTGTGACAAGAACAACTTCTTTGCCTTTCGATCACAAATGATTTTCATGCCCAAGATATGTTGTGCAGGGCCTAAGTCTTTCATATCAAAGAACTTAGACAAATCTTTCTTCAAGTTGTTGATCATAGTTGCATCCTGGCCTACTATCAGCATATCATCCACATAGAGCAGAAGGATGATAAATTTTCCATCGGAGAACTTCTTCAAGTACACACAATGATCTGCAGTTGTTCTGTTGTATTGATGTTTCAGCATGAATGAGTCGAACTTTTTGTACCATTGCCTTGGGGCTTGTTTGAGACCGTAGAGACTCTTCCTTAACTTGCAAACGAGATGCTCTTTCTTTGGGATTCGGAAACCGTCGGGCTGCTCCATGTATATTTCTTCCTCCAAATCACCATGCAGAAAAGCTGTTTTCACGTCCATCTGCTCAAGTTCAAGATCCATACTTGCCACCAATCCGAGAACCACTCGGATAGACATCATCTTCACAACTGGCGAAAAAATCTCATCAAAGTCGATTCCTTCCTTCTGTTGGAAACTTTTGACTACGAGCCTTGCCTTGTACTTCACGATATTTCCGCTAGCATCTTTCTTGAGCTTGAAGACCCATTTGTTCTTCAAGGCCTTCTTTCCCGAAGGAAGTTTCACCAACTCATATGTTTGTTTCTTTTGTAAAAAATTCATTTCTTCCTCCATGGCCTGTCGCCAATTGGATTTTTCACGATGAGATTGAGCTTCTTGAAAGCTCTCTGGCTCCCCCTCGCTGGTAAGAGAAGGATCCATTCTGTTGGCGAGTATGACCTTTGAGAGATTAACCCTCGTGCAGAACGTCGAACTTGATTATTTCCAGCTGCGTCTTGGAGTGAAGGCTCCCCCTGCTCAAGAATTTCTTCGTTTTGATCATCATCAACATCTGCCGGATCAATGTTTTCTTGTTCATCATGGACATTATCATGAAGTTCCTCGTTGTTGAGAGGAATGTGTGGTGATTCAGGGACATCATCTGGAGCATGATAACTTCGTTGCTTGTTGACTGTTGGAGCAGACTCATGAAACTGGTTTTCATGGAACACAACGTCTCTACTTCGAATCACTTTCTTCATTTCGGGATCCCACAGCCTGTATCCGAACTCTTGATCTCCATAGCCGATAAAGATACACGGAGTTGATCTGAGATCAAGCTTCTGCCTCAACTCCTTGGATACATGCACAAATGCCTTGCACCCGAACACTTTCAAGTGAGAATATGAAATACCTTTCCCAGACCATATCTTTTCTGGAACTTCAAAGTTCAATGGGACTGAAGGTGACCTGTTTATAAGATAACAAGTTGTCAGAACAGCTTCGCCCCAGAATGGCTTTGGCAGTTTAGCCATACTGAGCATGCATCGGACTTTCTCAACAATAGTGCGGTTCATTCTTTCAGCTACACCGTTATGTTGTGGTGTTCGTGGCACCGTTTTCTCATGTCTGATCCCATGTTCAGCACAATATGCCAAAAACTCCCGGGAAGTGTACTCGCCTCCATTGTCGGATCGGAGGCATTTCAGCTTCTTTCCAGTCTCCCTTTCTACCATAGCATGGAATGTCTTGAAACGATCGAATACTTGATCCTTCGATTTGAGACAATAAGCCCAAACCTTCCGTGATGCGTCGTCGATGAATGTCACGAAGTATTTGCTACCACCAAGAGATTTTTCTTCAATGGTTCCACACACGTCAGAGTGGACAAGGCTCAACAACTCGGAACGATTCTTTCTGGTGGAACTGAAAGAAACTCTATGTTGTTTCCCAAATAAACAGTGATCACAGGGATCCAAAGTTAAGTCTTTATCTATTGAGATGGCTTCTTTCTTTGCAAGAGTCGTCAATCCCTTCAGACTCATGAGGCCCAATCGTCTATGCCACAAGTTTGGCGATGTCTCTTCTTCAACTGCATTGAGACTCGGTCGATACAACTTTACATTGGTTTTGTAAAGAGTACCACAAATATGTCCTCTAGCAATAACCATAGAGCCTTTGGACAGCTTCCACGTACCATCCTTGAACAGATTTCCATACCCCTGTCGATCCAGAGCTACTCCTGAGATCAGATTCAATCTCAGATCCGGAACATGACGAACCTCTTTCAACACAAGTGAGCTTCCATTGCTGGTTTTTATGTGCACATCACCAATGCCAACAATGCTCGAGAAACTGGTGTTTCCCATCTTCACAACGCCGTGGTCTCCAGATTTATAAGTACTGAACAAATCCCGATGTGGAGTGGCATGGAATGATGCAGCAGTATCAATCACCCACTCAATATTATTTGTGCCCGCGTGTAGGCATGCTTCCTCTCCGCATGTAACAAGTGCAATGTCTGGTGACACGGTGACCATGGTCTCACCATCTTCCTTGCTCGAACTCTGGTTAGTTTGAGGCTGCTCCCGTTTAAGCTTTCGACACTCCACCTTCTTGTGGCCATAGTTGCCACAATAGTTACAATAGCTCTCGAACCAAGTGTTGGTATCGACGGACTTTCCCCGCTCTCGTGATCTCCCTCGAACTTGAGATCTTCCTCTACTTTGACCTCGACCTCTACCTTTGCCTCGGCCTCTTCCTCTACCTCCGCTTCTACCCCCGTTGCGTCCACTATTTTCAGAAACAAGGGCATATGATTGATCTACCTCGGCTTCTTTTCTTCGTGATTCCTCGTTTATTAAGGCGTCCGTGACCATCTGCATGGTCACCTTACCATTGGGGGCGGAATTACTGAGAGTGACGACAAGAGTCTCCCAGCTATCAGGTAGAGAACTTAGGAGCAAGATTGCTTGCTCCTCATCTTTGAGAACCCATTCGGCTGCACTTAGCTGGTTCACGAGATCTTGGAACTGACTTGTGTGTTCTGTGACAGAGGTACCGCTACGTAGCTTGTGATTTACCAATCGCCTCATCAACAATGTTTTATTTCGAGCCGTTTTTGCTTGGTACATGCTCCCAAGATTTTCCCAAAGTTTGTAAGCACTCGTTTCCTGCGCGACATGATGGAATACACTATGGTCAATCCACTGTCGAATTTGTGAGACCGTTTTCCTATTCATTCTTGCCTATTCTTCATCTGTCTTCTTGTCGGGTTTGGCACCTTTATTTTCGAGTGGCTCGGCTAAATCCTTCAAATTTAACAAGTCCTCCATACGAGGTTTCCACATGTTATAATTTGAGGATGTTAGCGGAATCATGGTATCCGATGATGATTTCTCCATGATAAAGTGCACCTAATCTGCTTGTACTGGACTGTGGAAGCAGAATCAGGCAAAACGAGACTCACGGTTGAATCCGGAATGGTCGAAAACTTAGGGGACCGGTCTGACCAATCTGAAAACCGGACAAAAACAGAGTGAACCGGGCTGCACTAATTCAAACCGAACCGGGCTAGTTTAATCACTGGCTGGTTGAAAGAGTCAACAAAAGGATGATGTGGCAATTGGACTTTGACCAGATCTGGTTCTAGTAAAACGGGTTTGTCTGGACAAAACGGATTGGTCGGATCGGGTTTCTCCGGTCTTCTTCTCCGGCGAGCTGGTGGCCGGAAGGTGGCGGAGCAGCGGCGGCGATAGTGGACAAGGAAACTTTGACTGGTCTTTTGGAGGCCTTCCGGTGGTCGAAAAATTCCGAAAAATATATATTCGGAATCCTCGAAACGAGATCTTTCTAATGGTATACTCAGAGCACAATTTTGGGACAAAAAATTTTTGACTGAAAAATTTACGAAACTTTAAAAGATTGGCCTGGAAGATTAACCAAGCTCTTGATACCACTTGTTAGGATTGGAAAAGTCTTCTATTCATAACTGGAACAGAATTACAATAGGAGGAGCAACTCTGACACTCAACTATTACAAAAAACCAATCCTAAACTGAATACTTATATCTCACTCAAGTGTTTTCCTTACTGTTTTTCTCTGTTGCTCTTGGTGATGCTATAAATGATAGAAGGCTTCCCTATTTACAGGGATGAAATGAACCTATTGATGTCATTTGTGACTCAAGCAAGCACTTGACAATTTGTCAAATGCAAGGAAAATGTTTTCTTCCTTAAAACAAGGAATATGTTTTCTTCCTCAAAACAAGAGAAATGTTTTCTTCCTTGTTTTCTTCCTTAAAATGAGGGAGATGTTTCCTTCCTCAAATTATGGGATGGACCCAAAAATTATTACCTGCCAAAAGTGTAGTTATAAATTTGTAGTTTCTCCACTGAGAAAGAAGTAAGCAATGCACCAATTCCTAAAGATGAAAAAGCAGATTTTAATTGTTATTCCTTTTGGTCACACTGCGAAGGCGAAACATGAAGTTTATTCTGCATCAGCATTCGTAAGTAATGGATGAAAACTAAATCATGCTCTATACAAAAAAGAGAATATATGGTACTTGGAAGAACTCCATAATAAGAGACGAAGAAAGAACAATTTAAAAGCAATACCATTGTACTATATGCTAATCAACCACTACTCAAAATTCTTGTAACTTCAAACTGGAAAAACCAATTAAACTTTCCCCCACTGCGGAACTAAATTTAGTTAACCATTAAAGACTATTGGAATATGCAATATATAAGAAGATATATCAATTTTGAATAGCCTAATCTGCATTATAGCATCCAATATCCTTTCATCATCCTTGATAAGATATTCAAAAAACTTATACAACACACACCAATTAATGAAATTAACAGTTAAAACATAGTGCTAGAAGTAAGAGTAAAAGCGGAATGCAAAACTTTTCGCTGATGGTGATTTCGCTTATGAGAAAGTAAATCACTCACACAAAAACTCTAACAAACTAATCTGATTTGTTGAGAGATTCAATAATTCTTATCCAATGCTGTTATAATTTGATGCAGAAAATCTGAAAATCCAAATAAAAGTGAATTTGCAAGAACGTAGTTTGTTGCTAGAAGTTTTTATGCCAGCGGATATTCTCCGACAGATTTCCTGACCTAATAGAATTAAAATTGCAGATAAGTAGGATGATAAAAAATAAAAAATAAAAATTAGAATTAAAATTGCAGATAAGTAGGATAATCACAAAAGAATTTTAAAAAATATTTATCTTCAATCTAATTAACTATTGGTTGTACCTGATGTCCATGGCATATGCGCAGTTGAAGAATTTTGCTCTTTTAGATGTGAGATGGTTACATGGATTTGTAAAAGGAATGACACCTTTGCCGGATCAAAGGAAGCAGTTTTAAATTGAGTGTTCTACATATTTAAATATGGGGAATGTGGCCAGAAGAAAAAAGAAGAGATGGAGAACGTGGGTTTAACATGCAAGCATTGGAAGTTATCTTAATCCTTATAACTAATCAAAACATGTTTGGAGATTTTCAGACGGCTTTGGCACTATATGCACGATTATGTGGTTTTTTTCAGAAGTTTTAATTCAAGTTCAAAAGTTATTTAAAATTAAGAAGTTTTATTAGTTAGAAAGGTAGTTTGTTTTGTCTTAATAATGTCACTTGTCTTTTTGTGGTAATGCCGCTTGGCTTAAGGAGAGGGCTTTTTCCTCTCCTTTTAATAATATATAGAAGATCATTAACTATAATTGTAAAATATATAGATGTTAAGAATGAAAGACTTTAATGTAAACTATGCTTTTTAAAATGTTGGTACAAAATGACGTCTTGCTTAACCTTTGAAAAAGAAGCGCGACATCAAAACGAGATTTTAAGATTCTAAATAAAAGAATTTGCTTAAATTAAAAAGAGTTATGAGAAGAATCGACTTGTCGACTGTCGTTTCTACTCTCTCTAATATTGACGCTATAATCTTGTTTCAGTCTCTTGTTCATTTGGCTTGTGCAAAATTATGAATCTATTTTTCATTTTATTTGAAATTTTGAAGTTGGAGTTGAAAATTGAGTTGTGCTTGGCTATAGTTTTTGCAACGAAGATTTGATTGTTTGAATGTACTGGAAGCAGTGTTTTAAAAGTCCGTTTCAGGACTCGCTCCGAAACTCGCTGTAGGGCGAGGCGCTGGCAAAACGCCTGAGGCTCAAGTTCGGGGCTTAGTTCCTGTGAGGCTTATGCCCTAAGCGCCCGACTGTACGCCCTAAACTCGCCTAACGCCTAACCCTCGGGGCTTGCCTAATAGTTCTTACACAAATTATATGTTAAATTTCATAATTAAAATCGCTAACCCTTATAATTCTTTAACAAATGAATGATACTTTATAGTTTTTCATCTATATAAATAAGAATATTGGATGTAACTCAAATAACAAGTCGTAGTATTGCATATTTACTATTTGAGAATATTGTGAGGGTGAATATCACTTAATATTTCTTTTAAAAATACTATAGCCGATTTGTACATTTTCACTTGTTATTGGTCTTTTGTCTTACGTATCAAATTTATCATATTTTATTATTTCGCTATTTGAAAGTAATTTTAATTTTTATTCACGAAGGAGTTATGTTTTAATTATAATACTGATAAAATTTATTGATATAAAATGAACAATATGATAGTAATATTGTTTTAAGAAATTGTAATTTTTTCATTATTTGAAAGTTAAGATGTTAGAGTTGATATGTATTCCACTTTTAAAATTATGTTATATATAATTACAAGTTGTAAGCAGGGGTGACTAGAGGGTGAGGCTAGTAAAGCTTTTGCTTTTAGGCCCCAAAAGATTTTACCGATGAATTTTATGATTTAAATTTCTCTTAAATAATGTTGAAGATTGTAAAAAGTAGTATAAAACATATAGTATAACAAAAGAAAGAAAAAACACTATATATGTATTAAGAGCAATATTCTCATACTTTGAACTAAACTACAAAAATCTTCATATTATTAAATAAAGTTTTTACAATAACATCCTAGGTAATGTCTTTAAAACACATGGCTAATATCTTATTGACTTGAATTGATCCTCATTAATATAAATACTAATGTTACTATATGAAGTAAAAGACAACAAGTATGAAAAATCAAAAAAGGCAACACTAATTTTTTTTATGTAATTTTACCTACTTAAAAATATTTATTGTAATTATATTATTTTATGAAATACAAAAAATTAAATATCAATGGGGCTTACGCCCCATGCCTCGGGGCTTACGCCTCGCCGAGGCAAATATAAAATGCCCCGCCTTACGCCATTGCTTTTTAAAACACTGACTGGAAGTTAAAAAGGTGAAAAAAGAAGGAGCGAAAATAAGGTTTTAGGTGTTTTCCAAGTTCCAAGAAATTTTCACGGCCAAAATGCTGATTTTCAAATAAAGAGAAAAATTCTCATGGCCAAACGAGTCTTTAATTTTCAAAATATAAGTACATGATATTTTAGCCATTTAAATTAGGGTTGGGCATACATAATGAAAACTGAAAATCCGAACCGAACCGAACCGAATCGAAACTTCAACAAATCGAATCGAACCGAACTAGTTTGGTTCGGTATTTGGTGTCCATCGACAAAAAACCGAAACCGAAATAACCGAACTGAAGTTTGATAAAACCCAACGCGCACCGAAATTTAATACATTACCCAAAAAAATTAAAATAGTCCAGGCCCATTAAGTTTAAAGCAAAAAAAAAAATCCAATTGTAATAAGTCCTCTTTTACATTTTTATCCCTAATTTTCCACTTCAATTGAAAAAATCAAATATCCTTAACAAAGAAAGGTAACTAGGATGTCTCTTTAAGATTAATGTATGTGCTTTATGTGTTTTCTTAATTATTCTTATGGTATGTATGTAACACCTAGTAATCCTTTGTCATGATTATATTTTCTGTTCTTGTGTATCATGTTTGTTTGATTTTGATTTTAATTTATCAGTTTTATGTTTTATTGCTTTTGAGAATATGAATTAGTGTCAATGGAATCACTTCTAATATTATATTAAAAAAACCGAATTGAAAAAACCGAAACCGAACCGAACCAAACTTTAAAAAACCGAAACCGAAAGAACCGAATTGAACTAGTTTAGTTCGGTGTTTGGTGTCCACCTTCAAAAAACCAAACCCGAAATAGCCAAACCGAAATTTGATAAAACTGAACCGAAAAACAGAACGCCCACCCCTAATTTAAATTTAAAATTCCTTTGGTTTATTGCCAAAAAAGGAAAAGTTTATTGCCAGGTACGATTCTACTTGCCTAGTCAGCTGTCAGCCAATTGTAACTCTTTGGACCCGAATCCTACGTTGTACGGGCCAAACACCAAAAAATGGTCCAAGTCCTCCTAATAACATGGAGACCCATAATGACACGTTCCCTTACTTTTAGGTTTGACAATTCAACGTGCGCTAATATTGCCTTATTGCGTGACACTTACTCCACAAGGCCCTTAAAAAAACAAAACAAACAACAAACCATAAAAGTGGCTGCGCTGTAACTACGTTCATATATGGAAAGTTTGGCTTTTTTTTTCTGACAAATTCTTCCTATTTTCCATCCTTATATAAACTTAGAGAAGCAGAAAGAGAGTGAATCTATTAGGGTTTGTATTGGTGCAACATAATGCCTGCAGGGTATAGTTTCTTTCAGAGAGCCTCCAGGGCTTTCAATGACTACCCTCATCTCCCTAAAGTTCTTGTTCTTTTCACTGTCAGGTCAGGAAATTTTCACCATTTTTTCTTTGTTACACTATTGTTTTTTTTTCTTTCTCACTAGTGTAATTTCTTATTTACACTAGTGTATTGTTTTGGTGTTCTTTATGTTTCTTACTTTGATAATTCTGTTTGTTAACATATGCACCAATATTGTGAGCTTGTTTTAGTGTCACCATTTATGGTTTCTTTCTCATTTTAGCATTTCATTGTCGCTGTTTTTATTTTGTCTTGTTTATCTGTGTTTTATTTTCCCAAATAAAACGTTGATCTTACATGCTTTGTCATTTCTCTGAGTCTAATTTAAGATTTGAATTTTATGAGTTCGAAGACTGACAGAGTCAGGAATTTATACAAAGGGATTCAAAAAATAAAATGTTAGTAACATAGTACATGGGATTCGAAACTTGGATCTAAAGCAGTTTTTGAACCCCATTTGACAGACCTTTCGTATATCAGGGGCTTTAACAACTTAACATAAAATTAAACATATAAAGTTTGGCCGTATTTGTACAGTATGTTTTTTTTTAATCCCTTCCTTCTCCTTAGCTATACCACAACCCTGTTGACTATTGGGTTCTAAATCTATTATCTTATAGTATTTATTTAATGAATTCATAAGCCAAAGCTATTGGGTTCGGATGAAACTATAACTTGCCCGTCTAATATGGTCCGCATGCCTTTATGGACTGGTTGAGATCAGCTATATGATCTTCGTGTCCATTCCACTCTACTCCAGATTTGTTATGGTCACTGCTAAAATTTTTTACTAGTCAAAAAGTATAGATATATGTAAATCTGCATTGGCTATGTCTGATTGTTTATAATTTCAAGACTAAATGTAAAACTAGAGAAAAACCGGTGGTTGCAATCATCAAAATCGCTTGAAATTGAATATGCACATTTCTACTCCTCGCCAATATAATGTGTAGTGCCATTTAAATTTAATCTGGATGCGTAACACATTACATTTGGGACGTCCAATAAAATTCTAAACTATAATTACGTTTTTCTATTACTTATAAACTTACATTGATGATGCACAAAACAAAGTTGAGGAATTTGAAATGCCTGCACGTAATTCCTAACACAATTATCAGATTTTAGCAATTTCAAACAAGTTACTTTGAAGGTGTTATACCAATTTCTTTTATGGTCTTTTCCGTTTAATATATGTGCCAGCTACATAATAAGTTTGCCTGGAATTTTCGCTAATGAAGACCGGCATAGAGTGGAAATATACATGATTCATGTCGCTGACACTAAGTTATTTAGAATTGATTGATTTACTTTGGACTTGCAGTGGTGGAGGACTAGCAGCAGTATGTCACACTGCATTTGCTGATGCAGGTCAAGATGATATTAAGAAGAAGAAAGTGGTAGTTCTTGGAACGGGCTGGGCAGGAACAAGTTTTCTTAAGAATTTGAAAGACCCCTCTTACTCTGTCCAGGTTGTGTCTCCTCGCAACTATTTCGCCTTCACTCCTCTGTTACCTAGCGTTACCTGTGGCACAGTAGAAGCAAGGAGCATCGTTGAACCAATTCGTAATATCGTCAAAAAGGTATACGATAAATATCATCCATTATTGATCTCATCATGTTTGTCGTTATTCTCTTCAAATCAAGCTAAATAACCATTACTGATGTCCTTGTTGCATATATGAGATTTTGGTGTCAAGTATTTCGTCGTGTTCTTTATGTGGATATCCGAGGACAGGATTCCATTCCCTTGACTTGCACTGATGAAAATTTAGCTCCCACAAGAAATTGAACATAAAGGCTGCTGAATTAGCCTATTTCTTGCGTGTACCAATTGAAGTATTTTTGATAATGTACTTTCTGTGTAACAGAAAAAATTCGATGTTGATTTCAAGGAAGCTGAGTGTTACAAGATTGATACAGTAAACAAGAAGGTTCACTGTAAAACAACCCAACAAAATCATTTGGGTGGTGGCATAGAAGAGTTTACTGTAGATTATGACTATCTTGTGATTGCTATGGGCGCTCGAGCAAACACTTTCAACACCCCCGGTGTTGTGGAGAATGCACACTTTCTTAAGGTAAGCTCTACTAAGCAACTGTTCTTATACTAAATAATGAGTCAATGAATTGAAGTATAGTTTATAGCCTGATCCATCAAGCTTTCAAAATCTGCTTATTTTGAAAAGCGTTTTTTGTCAAAAGTACTAGCCTATGCTAGGCTAATCAATTTGAAACGCATTTTTGTCAATATTAGAGCAGTATTTTGTGTTTGGCCAATGTTCTAAAAGTGCTTAGGGGAAAAGTTACCTTTTTAGCTTCAGAAAAATAGCTTTTGCAACTTCTCAAAAAACACTTATTTTCCCCCTAAAAGCTTTTGGCCAAACACCTCAACTTTCTAAAATAAGCACTTTTAGCTTCTCAAAAGCTTGACCAAACAGGCTATTAGTCGCACTTGAATTGAAGTATAGTCACATTTGAGTCAATAATATTTCTTTGCAGGAAGTAGAAGATGCTCAAAGAATTCGTAGGACTGTGATAGATTGTTTCGAGAGGGCAAGCCTTCCGAGCATAAGTGAAGAGGAGAGGAAGAGAATTCTTCACTTTGTGGTTGTTGGAGGTGGTCCAGCAGGTGTGGAGTTTGCTGCAGAGCTTCATGATTTTGTGAAAGAGGATCTCGCCAAGTTGTATCCTGCCCTTAAACAGTACGTCAAGATAACACTCCTTGAGGCCGGGGATAATATACTCAACATGTAAGTGACATTAACGTGAAGAGATTGTAGTGTGCTAGTTGTAAGTTGTTGGTTTTAATCACTTCAAACTTCCACTTTTTAGGTTTGACAAAAGAATTACGGCCTTTGCTGAGGAAAAGTTTGCTAGAGATGGTATTCAGCTGAAAACCGGGTCAATGGTGGTGAAAGTAACTGATCGTGATATATCAACTAAAGAGAGAAGTAGTGGCCAAACTGTTAGCATACCATATGGAATGTGTGTCTGGGCTACTGGCATTGGAACCCGCCCTGTCATTATGGATTTCATGAAGCAAATTGGTCAGGTATGTTCAATTTTATTACTACTGTGTTTCTTGTTACTAATATATACTTGTTTCAGCACCAACTTGCGACCTTGAGATGATTCGTGCCAATCTCTTTTCGTTGATGGCTTGCAGACAAATAGGCGAGTCTTAGCAACGGATGAATGGCTCCGAGTGGAAGGGTGCAATGAGATTTATGCTCTAGGTGATTGTGCCACAATAAACCAACGAAGTGTCATGGTAAAGTTACTCAATCTTTAGATGTTGATTTCGGATGCTAAATTTGAACAATCTAGCAGTATTTCTTGCTGGCACAATTGAATGAAAGTGAATGAAAATTTCTTTATCTTTATGCAAGTTGAGGAACTAAGTTAAGTTGTTTAAATATCTAGAGTTCAAATGTACATTTCAGGAAGATATTGCAATCATATTTAGCAAGGCAGACAAGAACAATTCTGGTACTCTAAGAGTGGATGATTTTAAAGAAGTGATCCATGATATATGTGAGAGGTACCCTCAAGTGGATTTGTATCTAAAGAAAAAGCAGCTGAAAAACTTTAATGCTTTACTGAAGAATTCAGAAGACGATACTGAAATTAACATTGAGAAGTTCAAGAAACTACTTGCTGAAGTAGACTCCCAGATGAAAAATCTTCCTGCTACAGCACAGGTGAATATATGGATTATTTTTCTCTTGTTATATGTTCTTCTATTCCTCATCTTACGCTTCTGTCTGTAATTTTCTACACTAGGTCGCGGCTCAACAAGGTAGCTACCTCGCTGATTGTTTCAATCGCATGAAAATATGTGAAGCAAATCCAGAAGGTCCACTAAGGTTCCGAGGAACAGGGCGCCATCGCTTTCATCCTTTTAGGTAAGAGGAGTTCATATGATTTCCTATTCAAATATGAATGTCAATTTTCTTGCTTAGAGTTGACATTAAGTGTTAAACTACGATCTTTTCTGATCTTATGCTTCATGTTGGTTTTTACCTCTTCTTTTCCCACCTTACAGGTATAGGCATTTGGGCCAATTTGCACCATTGGGTGGGGAACAGACTGCAGCTCAACTCCCTGGAGACTGGGTTTCAATAGGTCATAGTACTCAGTGGCTCTGGTATTCAGTATATGCAAGGTAAGTATTGTCGCATCACAAAAAACACTTACCGCACTATGTGTTTACACTAAACCAAACAATATTACTTTAAGAGTTACAAACTAAGGTGAGAATATGTAACCATGGTTAACTGGTAAAGTTTATATATGTGACATGTTCCCGCTTTAATCAGTTTGGTGTAAACACTGAGTGAGCAAGTTTCCAAGTTATGTTGAGATTATTTTCATCATATTAATGTGTTTGGTTTCATATTTCAGCAAGCTAGTCAGCTGGCGTACAAGGGTGTTGGTGGTATCTGATTGGGTAAGGCGTTCCACCTTTGGGAGGGATTCTAGCAGAATCTGAAACACCATCATACTTGTCAACTAAGCACTCACACGATTTATTGCTCCCTATTTATTGTAATTGAGCGCTTCTTACTACAGTATACTTGAGAAATTTTGTTCAGATTGTATTTCCTTAAACCACTTTCTGGTTCCAAGTAACATTTCTTCATATTCTTTAGCATTCTACTTGTTTTTCTGGCACTTACAGAGGGGGTATATTAGATTATTTGACTTGTTTATTATAGCAATGGCATACCATTGCTTGCAAGCAGAATCCGAAAGGACTGAAGACAGATTAAAGTAAGCGTTAAAATGTCTTGATCGAGAGTTGAGATGAAATTTTAAAACCCCTTTCTCACTACATTGCATGCTTTTCTTGTGTTAATGAAACGCAGCAAACAATACAATAGTATAGAAGAATTTCACCTGTGCCCTGCGCAGTTTTCTGGGAAAAAGGGCCATTGTCAATCCTTGGGCCATAGCTCCGCCACTACTTGCAAGTATTTTACAGATTGATCATAAAGCACCAGAAAGATTCCCCTCTAAAATAAATTCCACCACTTGCGCCCTTCGACGTACTATGAAAATACATGGTACTGAGATGCAGAACAAGGGAAAACTTTTTTTCACATCAAGATGGATGAAACACATCATACAATTGTAATATCTAACTGTTTATTGTGCCATAAAAAAAAGAGCCTCAGTCAACAGAGAAGCTCTTTTACACTACTTACATGATGCACCAAAATATAATTGAGGTTACAACATCCACAAAATAATCTGATATTTACACTATCAAGCATCAACTAGATGCATCTCTTCTCCCTTTTCATACAGGATAAGCGCATAAGAACCGCACGAGGAAAAACACTTCGAAAAATTCCGGTCTGTAGTCATTTCAGAGATCCAAACACCAGGAAGTCAGCCTATGATTGGACCAGATAGCTGTTTATGGTTCTTCAATTTTACTGGCCTGTAACCAAAAGAAAATGTTTTTAAGCTTCAAAAATGCACAGTAAGAATTCAAAACAAGAAGTCTTAGAGGTCATATATTCTATGAAAATACATACCACAAAGATCCCTTCTTATGAAGATGGCAGCAGCAACAGCATGAAGCAAACTGATGCTCTTCATAAACATTACTCAACCGGTGTCCACTATCAATTTGACATACTAAACTATCTGTTTTTCCGTTGAATATAGTTTGATCCACGACGATTTGAGATTGATTCATTCATCTCATTTGAAAAAGCAACAGCCAACTCCAACTTCCCCATCTTCTTTAAAATACTGATCAGTGATTTGTAAACATGAACTGATGGGCAGATCCCCCTGTGCTTCATCTCACTAAAAAGTCTCAATGATTCCTCAATATTACCAGATTTTCCAAAGCTGTCAATCAAAGCATTATAAGTTCGCAAATCTGGTTCAATTCCTCTCTCACACATCTCCCTGAAAAATACTAAGCATAACTCAAGCCTGCCTACCTTTCGCAATCCAGTAATTAAGGAATTATAAGAAACAATATCAGGAATTAGACCATCCTCTTTCATTGCCACAAACTCTCTAAGCATTTCATTTGTTCTACCACACTTGCCTAAGATTCCCAAAATGGTGTTATATGTGATCACATCAGGTTTGGACTTCAAACTCTTCATCTGATCAAAAATCAACCAGGCCTTATCAACCTGTCCACATGCAGCAAAGGCAAAGATGATCCTATTCATAACTGTAGTACTACTCGGAAAGATCAACTCCGAAATCTCCCGGACAAATCTTAGTAAGCAGTGAATATCATTTTCCTTGATAAATGCCTGAGCAAAGATAAGATATGTAGATGAATTCAGAGATTTGCAAGATACTAACAGATCCTTGAAACTCTGACATAGAAGGCCAATATCACTTTCATCGACTGCAGCTTTCAGAAGGCGATTGTATGCACTAGAAGGGAGGGGGATATTTTTATCATGCAAAGTCCGCACTAGCCTAATGGCTCCTGACAGATTTTTGTCATTGCAAAACTTGTCAATATAAGCAGCACAGAGTTCCTCTCCTGAACTTTGAGAATTGGCCATAACTGAGAGGATTTCCGTCAACACTTCATCTATAAATTCAGCAGGGGATGCCTGGGTTGAGAATGACTGGCAGCAGCCAAAATTACTAAGAGCAAATGTTGGCCAACTGAGGAGGACTCCAACTGGGATGGATTTAATACAATTCTGTATTAGAAATTAGCAGTAAATCAAAACATTAAAAGACCAAAGAAAAGAATGTACTTCCCTAATAGAAACAGCAAAAGAAAGTGACTCAAGATTGGGATCACAACATCTTATCCATTCAATGCATGTTTGTTAACAGGACTAGGGTAAAAATAATAATATAATCTCATAATTTTGTGTTGCAAAAAGAGTTTCCCAATCTCGCACCCAAGGGTGTGTCCTGATGGTCAACGAAGCGGGTTAAGAACCAAGGGTGTGGTCTAATGGTCAATGAAGTGGGTTAAGGACCATGCGGTCTCGGGTTCAAATCACGGTAGACACAAAAACACTAGGTGACTTCTTCCCACCTCCTAGCCTTGGTGCGTAGAGTTACCTGGTACGTGTTGCTGGTGGGAGGTGGCGGGTATCTCGTAGAATTAGTTGAGGTGCGCACACGCTGACCCCGAGGTTATCAAATATAAAAGAGTTTCCCAATCTCAATATCGTATTCTTTGTGTTAATTGTGAAAGGAGCCTTAACAGCCAACCCCATAAACTCAAACAGGCTTTTGTAGTACAAATAACAGTTCATAGCTATCCTAAGTTCAAGCTTTAAATGAGATACTTCGAAAACTATTTCTGCGAACTAGATCATAAAGAGAAACTTCATTATTAAAGCTTTATGATTCCATCACTTTACTACACTCCCATTTCCCACACAACCACCAACCCCATCCCACCCCCAGAAAAAAAAAAAAAAAAAAACAAGGATAAGAGAAATGCAGCAGATACCACAACCTTTACCAAATGGCAATTTCATGGATGGTTGGACCAGTGCCAGCTTGAGTAAGTTTGTTTCTTGACTGGTTAATACTAATAACAGTAACTCTTAACACACTTGCATAAAAAAAGAAATTCTTATCTAACATCTCTTTATAAATGAATAGGAAAAAAAAAAACACTAATTTGTCCAGCTTCACTCCATGGAAATAAACAATAGCCTACTCAACCATAAAGAACAGAAAAACAACTACTAATACAGAAAAAGCAAGAAACATCGAACTAGTAAAATTTCCAAAGGGTAAAGAGCTTTGCATATCATATATGTTATCCCCCCCCCCCCCCCCAACAAGTGATAAAATCATGATCATTTGAGGTAAAGAGACTCACATGAAGAAAGAAATTTCCACAGCGATGCAATGTATTGAATGCCCGAATTTTTTTAGGAGAAGAGTGTAAGCCAACAGAGAGAGTGTAGTTAAAACAAGAACGGCATAATAAGAAAGTTAAAGTGCTCAGCTTTGCTCTGCCTGCTACCATCTTTGAGGGGTTTTATGAAACCCAAACTAGGGTTTTAACCATTCATTGCCGAATTCTGCAGAAGAAAGAATGGATATGGGGATGAGCCTAAACCCTTACTTGCATTTTTGGGCGTGGAGGAAGGGGGACAACGTGTCTTGCCAGCTCAAGGTCTAAAACTTATGACTATATTTATTATTAGAGAGATGTAAAAATTTATTTGCTTCAATATTGACTTCAAATACGATTAATTTAGTTTAATTATGTTATAAATTAAATTAAAGTTTGTATTAACTAAATATAATTTATAATATTTGTGAAAACATGTAGTATCATATTTACAACAACAACAACTTTTCACAAGTAGGGTCAAAAGAGGATAGAGTATACGCAGACCTTACCTCTACATTGGGGTAGAGCGGTTGTTTTCAATAGACCCTCGACTCAAAAGAAGACATTTCTAATAAGGTCAGACAAGAATTTTTCATTGGGTTAATGTAAAACGAGATAAATAAGTTTTGTCCATAGATTGAAAAGGTGTACAAGAAGAACTTAAAATTAAAATCAAACACAACAAAGAACTAATGATAATAATTATGGTTTTATGATAACATGAGTAGAGTTACATAATATATCTATGTCCATTATATATGATACTCCTTCTCTTCTCATTTATGTGAAGGTGTTACTAACTGAAGAATTGAATAGTTTTTTTTTATTACAGTCTTCTCACACTCTTTTTCAACAACAACAACAACATACCCAGTGAAATCTCACAATGTGAGGTCTGGGGAGGGTAAAGTGTACGCAGACCATACCCCTATCTCGGAAGACTTCTCACACTCTTTTTAATATTTTAAATAACTAATTATGTTCCTTTATCTACTTTTCAAATATATAAATTTTTACTCTCAGAAACTGGAAGGATTTATGTTCAAATTCACATTGAAATTAGGTATTTTAACTCTTGTACTCCGAAATCATTCACATAAAATAGGACAAAGGGCGTACTATTGATTAGAGTCGGACAAAGTTGAAGATTTATTGATTTTTGTATTTATTATATATATATGTGGTAGTAGAAGGAAACATTAAATTAAGGGATAATTTCAGAGACCTCCCTCCAGGTTTGACTTCGTTTCACTGACCTTCCTTGTGGTTTATGATATTACACTTATCTCTCTTATTTTCATTTATTTATAACAATTCTTTTAACCTATGTATTATTAATATAAAAAATTATGGTATGCCGAATTCACCCCTTATCATGTACTTTTTGTTGAATTAACTTTATAGACAATCTTTTAAACTTCCTTAGAATAATATATTTTTTCATCTTCGATTAAAATTTATTTATTCAACAAATTCACCATTCAATTTTTAAAGCAATCCCATTTGGTTAATTAGAAGCTAAATTTTTCTCATTATGCTTAGAGATGAAGAGCGGCATCATGCTGCAACATTTTCAATGGGAAAGCCGAATGAGAATTCTCTTAAATTAACATTGATATTCAATAAAAATTTGAAAAGAAAAAAAGAACTTACAGTAATAGTTGATGTACTTAATATCATTAGAGCCATCAAAGGTGTTTCTATGAATTTTTCAGAGTAATATTATTGGGTATCGATGGAAATAAATTTTTTAAAAGTATGTTTATGAAATAACTTTGATTAACAAAAGTACATTATTAAGGGGTAAATTCGTCATATATAATTTTTTATATCAATAATAAATAGGTTAAAAGAATTGTTACAAATAATTGAAAATAAGGGAGGTAAGAGTAATATAGTAAACCACAAGGGAGGTCAGCGAAACGAAGCCGAACCTGAAGGAGGTCTCTGAAATTATCCCTTAAATTAATGGTAAAAAGGTTGTTTGACACTTGAAATATCAGATGAAAAAAACATTTTGAAAAAGTGAATGAGCTTGAGTTTCTCGAGTATAAATATCAGGTAGGCAAAAATACGAAGAGCATAAATATCAGGTAGGCAAAAATACGAAGAGCATAAATATGGTAGGCAAAGGTGTCCAAAAGGTTTATATGCTCTTGAGTTATTCCATTATCAAAAGATTAAAAATCAATCAATGGTAAGTGTGTTGTCTCTATCATTAATTATTATATTCAAGAAATCTAGATTGTAAACCACAAAAAATCGGGTGACTTGTGCCTTCTAACTCTCTTCAGTCTGGACTCAAGATGAATTACCCCTCTAGGATTTTGTTGAGTTAGACTACATGTATAGGAAGGTATTGAGTTGTGTAGCTTCTATATAGTAGTGCATGGACAAAATTTTGGATCAAAAGCTCCTACTTGGTCATGGATATTTCCAACTGACTTGGTTCTTTTTGAGATCTAGCTTTTGCAGAAAACTTTTTTACCTACAGCAGATGGGATTCCTACACCAAGTGAGTAATAGAATTGCTTCAGCATGGACAAAAGAATATATGATCAAAAGCTCTTGCTTGATGGATCTTAGCAAATGACCAGCTTCTTTTAGGAGATCCAGTTTCTGCTAATAATTCATCTGCCTATAGCATATGGAATTGCTGTAATTACATGAGTAATGATTTACAGAAAAAAGACTCAAAACACTTTCAAACACAACATTGCCTCATCAATGGGCAGTGAAAAGAGAAACCAAGGTTTAATATCGACTGAGGCATTAAAAAGTAAAGCGTGTAGAAGTTCACAATATTCTTAATACAAAACTGACAAGGAGAGAATCATCTTAAGGTGTGCAAGTAAATGACATCAGAGCCTAACTGACAGCAGACATATCCTAAATTAAGGAATTCAAAAGGGTTAAATTAAGATGAGAAAGCCATTGCTGACTATAAGAAGAGAGTAGTAGTAGTTCTGAAGTATCTCCATGAAAGAACTTATACCAGTAAGTGCATTATGTCCATTTGATGCAACCCTGAGTTAAGTAGTTTCAAGTGTAAATAAAAACCAGAAATTAGACAGAAAGAAGTGAAACAAACTGAATTATATGACACTTGCATCCTCAAGTTAGAGAGCTGTGGAAGCTTGTCCCTAACAAGAGAACCATATATGTAAACAGTCATCTGCAACCCTGAGTTAAGTAGTTTCAAGTGTAAATAAAAACCAGAAATTAGACAGAAAGAAGTGAAACAAACTGAATTATATGACACTTGCATCCTCAAGTTAGAGAGCTGTGGAAGCTTGTCCCTAACAAGAGAACCACATATGTAAACAGTCATCCTACTAGGATTCCTACTCTAATTTCTATGTCAAAACAAATTTCTGATGATGGAAATTGAAACATTATTTCGAATTGTTTGCAATGATAAGCATTCTACTTTCAAGGAATGTAAATAGCATGTGCCTAGTTACAGTTCAAAACATAAATGTACAGATCGGTCAAGGTGTTTATGCAGACCTGTTGCAGCCAATAGAATTCAACCTTGCAAAGTAAGATAAAAAATGACAATAGAAATTGCTAGAGCGCGCCAAGCCAAAATCATTAATAAGATTAATAGGTATGCGCTCTAATCTACACCAACAAACATAAGAGAAAATTCTGTTATGAATGAAACCACCACCAATGACAATATACTTAAACACAGAAGAGAAGAAAAGGTCTTCTATTGACTAAACCACCACCAATAATGTATGGAAGTCTCAAGTCTTCTAGGAGAAGGGATAAACAAATCTAACCTATGTAAAGAACACTAGTATCAGAGCTATGTTAACTTCAATGGCCAAAATGCTCCAGCCCTCTTACACCTTAAGAAGCTGGGGAAAAGTATACCTTAGGAGCTGACTTAGAAAAGAAAGTAGCACAAAGCACTCAACAGAAGACTTAAGTCACTAAGATGCCCCTTAATAGGACAAAAAGATTACCAGCTTTTTTAATCTAACTTTAGATGTATCATGTGACACTTTAGGACATAAGGTTGATAAATCAGAACCAACAAGAGGAGTGCAGCATTTTCCCTGATCTGTTTCTTTGAGTTTGTGTACCTAGAGCAATGTAGTCAATGAATGTCTTCCATTCGGAGAAGAAACTGCTAAGGGAATACCTTGGAGAAGTGGTTAGAGTAGACCGTACGGGTTCATAATAATTGAAAAGTGTCGTCTCTACCCAACTCTTATATGTACCACAGAAAATGGAGAAGCCATGGTGGTCAAACTCTTAAGTCTAAAAATAATTCTTATTCTATGAACCTGGAAAACCCAATACAATGCAATAGACATCTTAAAATTCATTAATTCGCCTCAACCATGAAAATCTCATACTATCATCAAAAGAAAATTGTGAAGCAAAGAAGAAAGCTTCTTCCAGTATAAATTCTCAGTAATGCAATGCTTCTGACACAACCTAGTATATAACAAGAAGCAATAGTACCCTTATTCATATTGTACCAAACATGACCATATACTGCAACATAGAACCTTATTCATATAGTACCAAACATGTAATTCAGAATCTAGAATACTAATCTGAGGAAGCCAAAGAATGCTTCCTCAATTCAATGCCTCAGATAAGAATGAACAAAAAATTAAAAGACAGGACTAAAAATTGAAATATCACGAAAAGGGTTAGCTCCCCTTATTTCACATTATTTTTATTCCTCTTCAGCGTCTTCCTCTGCAAAACTGAGAACTTGACAAACTGACTGCTCCTTATCTTCATCATTGCTGAAAAAAGACTTCTTCCCTACCAACTCTACCACTCTTTTAGCAGGTCCAGAATCCCTCGGGGTCTCATTAACGTTGCTCCGAGCGATCCTAATTGGCGGTAGCAAATCAGGCTTCACAGTAATACTCAATGGAGACTTCTCGCTCTCTGTGCTAGCATGAACTACAATCTCATTAGGAATTTCCCATCTCTTTTTCACCCTACTACTACTACTTTCAATACCCAAATTTTTGCTATCCGATACACGCGTTTTCCCTACAGACAAAGATCTTTTCTTTTCATTTCTCTTAATCTCAATATCCTTATCATTCTCAGGCAAAGACCTCTTTCTCGCTACTGATGACTGATTTGTTCCCTGATTGTATCGACTAGCCACAACCCTACCCGGCCTCTGAGGCTTCTTGTTAGACTTTTCGCCATCTTTGAATAACTTCTTTGGCTGAACTGAACTTAAAAAACCATCATCCTTTTTCACATTCTTCTTTGATGCAATTGTAGTAACTGCCTGTCTTGGAGGCACCATAGTTCTTGCTACAACTGAACTTTTTCCCCTTTCTTTACTCTCTTCTTCAATCTCTTGAAGCTTCCAAAAACAAGATTTTCGCCTGTTTTGTATTGGCTGAACAGGTGTAATATTCATTTCTTGTTTGCCAAAATGTTTTGCCTTTGTTGCTGCAAGAATCTCTGATGGCCCCATACTTAAACCTCGACGCGTTGCACCAAAAATCTCAGATGGACCTAAACTTAGACCCCTTCTTTGCACATTTGATTTAGCACTCATTTTTGGTTCCATAAACTTTGCTGCAACAACTCTTCCTCTTTTTTCAACATTCTTGACAACACTTCTTTCAGTCTTTTCAATTCTCAACGCCTGTAATTTTGTATTCAATCTACTAATCTCCATTTCTATCTCTTCAATTTCCTCATCAATCTTTTTTTCATCGCGCAAATCATTATCCTTTCCACTCTTTCTAGTTTTCATAGGCTTATTTGACTTGATTCTTGAATTCACCAAAACCCCATTTGATGACAAATTAACAGATGAATTAGGAGTTTGATTCTCCTTACTTGATTTATCAGATTCAAAAGAACGTTTCAATGAAGAAAAATCTTCAGAATCACCATTATCAAAAGCAGCATTGTTCCATATCTGAACATCTTTTGGATTAATCCCTTCAGGGTATTGTAAAACACTCATTTTTCTCAATTGGGTATCAAACAATTTCACAAAAGAAGTTGAAAAAGTATGAATCTTGAAGATTTTTCTTTAGATGGAGATGAGAAAAGTTGGTTTGCGAATTAGAGAAATTTGTTTCACTTTCAGCGTTTTGTATTTTGAAGTTTTTGACCGTTGGGACAGGGAAATTAAACGTTGGATTGTCCGCTCTATCGTGGCCGTTGGATATTAAACGGCTCGAATTTGACGCTCCGATTTTGATTTAAAGGCTAAAATGTGGGGTTTAAAATGGAGGTTAAGTTCTGATTTAATTACCGTGCTCACGCTCCTCCTTCCTTTTAAGTGGAATGATAATATATTAATATGTCCAACGTCATCATTGATATTTAGTAAAATCTAATCACATGGTTGATTTACCTTTTTAGGATATCATTACTATTTTTTCCATTTTTAACCATTGTGCAAATATGGGTTTTTAAAAATTGTTTTCTGGACAATCTTTAGATTCGATCTAATATTTGATCATGTAATGCTTAACCTTATAGATAAATAGTAGAATGTTGTCTAACGTGTGTTATTACATAAGTACACAACTTTAGACCGTAGCTTGACATAAGAGTTTCAATTTGCTCAAAAGGGATCTTTAAATTGTTGTCTAAAAAGTTTATAAATTGCGAGAAATATAAAAAGATGATGATTTACTAAACAACTATCCCAAAAATGAATAATCGATGAAAATTTCTAATATCGTACCCTAGGAGTCAAGGCCTAGTTAAATTTTCAAAAATTACACTTAATGATCTTAAAAATAGGTGATTTTGAACTCTTGACCCCCTAATCCCATGGGCCAACCCTTGAGATCAAAAGTTAAAGCTTGTTAAGCATGAAATTTGTCTATGAGGCAAGGGGATTAGAAGTTCAAGACCACCACCTAATGAAATAAAAATTGAAAAATTAAATTCTCATAACAAAAAGAGAAATGAAAAAACAGAATCTTAGTGAGCCAAAACCCAATTGACTCCATTTGTTTCAGGGAAAAGGATAGGGTTAAATTCACCGTTGGTAATTGATATATATATATATATATATATATATATATATATATATATACTAGACGGCTTATGCCCGTGCCCAACAGTTTAGATTATAGTGCATCTATGTGTATGTAGTTGTCTTTGAATGGTGATTATATATATATATATATATATATATATATATATATATATATAGAGAGAGAGAGAGAGAGAGAGAGAGAGAGAGAGAGAGTATATATTATGTTCAAAACACGATTAATATAACATTGTAATTTGTGCTCCGTATCTAAAATTTTATTATATTAATGTTTGCTACGAATACAAAATCGGCAATTTTATTAATATTTCTTAAAAGAGAAGACTCGTTTAAAAGGAAACTATTTTTTTCTTTTTGAGATAAAACAATAGCAATATTTAAGCATCAGTTGATACTTTCAATTTTAATTTAAAACGAAACAAAGTAGAAATTGATTTTCTATTTAAACGAAGAAATACTATTTTTTAATTTTTGGTGAATATTCTCGGTTTAGCTCATTTTACTTGTCATGTTGTCTTTTGGATGGTTTTTTAAGAAAACGTCGATTAGAATTATAATTTGACTAATTTACCTTATTCATTATTTGATCTCCATTTTATATATTTTTTTTACGACATTAATCTCTTTTCACATTTATTAGAGTAAGAATAAAAATAAAAAAGTAATTAAGTTCTATCTTATTTTAAAATATAAATATTTTTAGTATATTTATTTTAGTGAACATAACAAATAAATGACATGGCGGAATAGCCAATACAACAGTTTAATATCTAGATTAGATATCAGGCTAATATAAATAAAAAAAAACTATATGGTTTAACTACTTAACTTTTTGAACGAAAGTAATTTCATTTGCTCCCACTAATGGATTGATACGCACGTGGCAATGAATCCATCATTATTAACTTAATGAGATACTTTGGAAATTACATGAATATTGTTTGATTTTTTAATATGAAGCGCACTTTTTTTTTGGATATTATTAATTAGCATTATTTTTATGCATATATATATATATATATATATATATATATATATATATATACTATGTTCAAAACACGATTAATATAACATTGTAGTTTGTACTCCGTATTTAAAACTTTAGTATATTAGTGTTTACTACGAATACAAAGTCTGCACTTTTTTTTTGACATTAGTTTTTTTTTTAATATGGGGTTCACTTTTTTTTTTTAATATTGCTTGATGTTGTTTAGTATGAGGTCCACCCTTTATGGGGTGCAGTTTTTTTTTTTTTTTTTGACATTATTAGTTTGTACTATTTTGATGCATATAATATATATACATATACTATGTTTAAAACACGATTAATATAACATTGTAGTTTGTGCTCCGTATCTAAAACTTTATTATATATATATATATATATATATATTAGAATTATGGGGCCCACATTTTTTTTTTATATTGTTTGTTTTTTTTTTAATATGGGATTCATTTATATATATATATATATATATATATTGCTTAATGTTGTCAATATGGGATACTCTGTTCAAAACACGATTAATATAACATTGTAGTTTGTGTTCCGTATTTAAAACTTTAGTATATTAGTGTTTACTACGAATACAAAGTCTGCACTTTTTTTTTTGACATTAGTTTTTTATTTTTAATATGGGGTTCATATTTTTTTTTTTATTTTGTTAATATGGGGTCCACTTTTTTTTTTTTTACAGTGAGTTTGGAGATGGTGGGTTCCACTTTTTTTTTTTTTTAATATTGCTTGATGTTGTTTAGTATGAGGTCCACCCTTTATGGGGTGTCGTTTTTTTTTTGACATTATTAGTTTGTACTATTTTTATGCATATAATATATATACATATACTATGTTCAAAACACGATTAATATAACATTGTAGTTTGTACTCCGTATCTAAATACGGGCCCACAATTTTTTTTTGCACTTTTTTTTTTACATTGTTTGTTTTTTTAATATGAGATTCACTTATATATATATATATATATATATATATATATATATATATATATATATATATATATATATATATATATATATATATATATTGCTTGATGTTGTCAATATAGGATACTATGTTCAAAACACGATTAATATAACATTGTAGTTTGTGCTCCGTATTTAAAATTTTATTATATTTCTACTATTAAGAAGAGCCGGTTGGGCTAATTTTTTTTTTTTATATATATCGCTTGATTTTGTCAATATGGGATATTATGTTCAAAACACGATTAATATAACATTCTAGTTTGTGCTCCGTATTTAAAACTTTATTATATTAGTGTTTGCTACGAACACACACGTGGCAATAAATCCATCATTATTGACTTAATGAGATACTTTGAAAATTACATGAATATTGTTTGATTTTTTAATATGGGGTGCACTTTTTTTTTTACATTATTAATTTGCACTATTTTTATGCATATACACACACACACACACACACACACACACACACACACATATATATATATATATATATATATATATATATATTAGAATTATGGGGCCCACAATTTTTTTTGCACTTTTTTGTTGACATGATTTGTTTTTTTAATATGGGATTCACTTTTTTTATTTTTATATATTGTTTGATTTTGTCAATATGGGATACTATGTTCAAAACACGATTAATATAACATTGTAGTTTGTGCTCCGTATTTAAAACTTTATTATATTTCTACTATTAAGAAGAGCCGGTTGGGCTCACCTTTATATATATATATATATATATATATATATATATATATCGCTTGATTTTGTCAATATGGGATACTATGTTCAAAACACGATTAATATAACATTGTAGTTTGTGCGCCGTATTTAAAACTTTATTATATTAGTGTTTGCTACGAATACGCACGTGGCAATGAATCCATCATTATTGACTTAATGAGATACTTCAAAAATTACATGAATATTGTTTGATTTTTTAATATGGAATGTACTTTTTTTTTTACATTATTAATTTGCACAATTTTTTTAATATTAGTTGTTGTTTAATATATATGGGGCCCACAATTCTTTTTTCAAAAAATTGGAACGAATATATATATATACCATAGAATTATGAGGCCCACAATTTTTTTTTTATATTAGTTGCTGTTTAAGATATATGGGTGGGGCCCACAATTGTTAAAAAAAAATGGAATGGATGTATATATATACCATAGAATTGTGGGGCCCACAATTGTTTTTTTATATTATTTGTTGTTTAAGATATATGGGTGGGGCTTACAATTTTTTTTTTATTAAATTGGACAACGATCGGAAACGGACAACGAAAAGTGAGTTGGAACTCACTCTTCTATATAGTACTAATATCTATCATATAGTAAATGGTAGATTTCGATCTATATCTATCATATCGTAATACTTTTGAAAGGGAGAATTAGACCAGAGTGTCACTATTTTAGAAAATGAAGCATAGCTGACACATTGAACCATATCGGTGAAAGATAGCCATAGGATTACAACATCATAAAACTAAATTTAGTAAAAAGAAAAACATCAATTAACTCTATATTTTGCATACAACAAAAATCGCTAGAAATTCATCGATCAAGCGCAAAAAAAAATAAAAAAATTAAACAGACATATAAAATAAAATTGTCAAATAAGCACTATCATGTCATCAACGTATTGTTATTTTCAGCTTCTAATCTTATGTATAAGAGAAAAGACATAAAATCACCCCTAAACTTGTCATAAAAATTCACTTTAGCAATTTAATTTTTCGAACATTTAAATACTCCCTTATTCTCGTTTGAGGTGGTATATATACCACCTCAATTGCTGATGTGACAAAAAAAAAAAAAATTAGATGCGCAAATAAAATAAAAAGGAGATGGGCCCGCCAATATGTGTATTATTATACAATAAAAATATCCCATCAGCCTTCTCCTTCTTCTAAGCGCCGCCCCCCACTCACGCCTTAGAAAAAAAAAAAAAAAACCTCCTCCTCCTTCCCCATCGTTCCACCTACTCTTCAAAGCTTCCTGTGCAAATTTTCCACCATTCTCCTCCGGGGCGTCTTAATAAGATTAGTAGCCTAAAGTCAAACTTTTAAGAAAGGTTCTAATTTTATCTTTTTTAAAGAGAAATATCGTCATATATATTTTTATTTAAAATCTATTTTGATTTTTTTTTAGATGCGGAGTCATTAATTACTGTTTTGCAATCGTCAAGAACAATGCAAAGTTGTTAACAATTTTTTCAAATCAATTTATTCGAAAAAAAAAACTCAACTGACAATATAGCTAATCCATCACGTGACTAAAAAAAATCTTCTTCTTTTTTTTTTATAAATATTGTGCACTCCCTCTATCTCAATTTATGTGACACAATTTAGATTTCAAAAGTCCAACTTTTTTATTTTTATCGTGAATTCAGCCATACGATCTTTAATTTTTTTGAAAACAATTTACATATTTAAAAGGTACATAAAAGTACCATAAGTCATAATAATTTTTTAAACAAATTAGCATAAAACTAAATAAAAATGGGATGCCAAAAATTTGGGGGTCCAAAGCCATTGCTTAAGTGGCTTTGGCCTTGGGTCGGCCCTGTTCACGTCCTTCAAATTTTCCGACCATTCTCGACAGTGCAAAGAATGACGTTAGAGAAAACACCAATGGTACGGTAACATGGAAAAGCTTTTGGTCACGGTTACAACAATTCTGGAGCTCCCAATTCGGGTTCGTACTTCTTTCTACAAACCCAATTGGTTAAACCCTCCAAACCTTCAAATTTTTTGCTCCTATCCCAAATTAATTGGATCGGTTATACAAATCTCAAAATTCTTTTCGCTTGTACCAAACAATTGAAATTGTAAACAAAGAATAAACTAAATTTACCCATTGATAGCAGATAGCCGAAGGTGTCAAACAAATTGAGATGGACTGAAAATTTTTCAGTAAAAGCAAATCAGTAAATACAAGTTTTAAAAAAAATGATTCTTTGTGCTAAAACAATGAAAGCCTAAAGATTGATGAGCATAGAAAATTGAGGAGAAGAAATGGAGGGGTGGGGGCGAAGAAGAAGGGATTAGGCTGGTGGGATTAGGATTAATTAGTGTATAAAAGTATATGTAAAGAAAAGGAAAAATAGTTAATAAACAAAATGAAACGAAAAAAGAATAAGAAAATCAAACTTAGATGACTTTCTATCGTGGTACTGACCTAGCAATGACGTAGCGTGTGCGTAATACGTCTCACGTTATGAGACTGGTGGGGGCGAAGAAGAAGGGATTAGGCTGGTGGGATTAGGATTAATTAGTGTATAAAAGTATATGTAAAGAAAAGGAAAAATAGTTAATAAACAAAATGAAACGAAAAAAGAATAAGAAAATCAAACTTAGATGACTTTCTATCGTGGTACTGACCTAGCAATGACGTAGCGTGTGCGTAATACGCCTCACGTTATGAGACTGGTATTATAATATCTGAGGGTGGTATTTATTCCACCTCAAATGAGAATAGGGGGTATTTAAATGCCCGAAAAGTTAAATTGCTAAAATGAATTTTGATGACAAGTTTAGGGGTCATTTTATGTCTTTTTCTCTATTTCTAATAACTAATGATAAACTTCATCATCCGGTCAAAAAATGAGGAAAACATGGGTTAAATGGGAGAAACGAAAATCATTTTGTATTGTAGACATGAGTTTGTAGTGTCGATAATGTGATGGTTCTTATGTGATAATTTTATGTTTTATTGTTTGTTTAATTTTATGTTTTACTGTTTGTTCATGATAATTTTATGTTACTCCTATGTGGCCGCTTACTTGTAATTTTAGGTGCCTAACTGATAAATTTCTTATGATGTTCATTTTATGGAATATAGGGATCAGGGATGGTTAATGTGTTTTTTGGCACACATATTAATGCTGTTGAAATAAGAGAAGCTTATATTCTAGCTGCAAAGTTGATTAAAAAATTTGTGGTAAGTTTCCGGATCAAAACCTAAGTGCAATAT
The DNA here is from genome assembly GCF_019175385.1 of Lycium barbarum. NCBI lineage: Eukaryota > Viridiplantae > Streptophyta > Magnoliopsida > Solanales > Solanaceae > Lycium > Lycium barbarum. The sequence continues at coordinate 16,212,795 of NC_083347.1, forward strand.
TTTTGCTAAGTGCAATACTTTTGCATTTCTTGAAATCCTTTATTAGAATTTGTCATTCTGCTACTTGAGTGAGCTTATTTGGTTTCTTCCTATTTATGCATATGTTTTCAATCACCTATAATTCTTAGGAGTATGTAAATTTCAATTTAATCGATACTCAAAATTTTAACACTATTACTATTAATTAGCGATATTAAATTATGATTTAACGATTTGAAAGTGGTTGATCCATGATTCATGCGTCATCATGCAACAAAGTCGTCGAGGCACAACCATTGGACAAAGACAGTCTTGTCATATTCAAGATACGATTTGTCGAAAGTGAAGTATCTAGCTGTCCATTAGTGATCAAATTATCCATTAAATGCTAAGATTTGTTCACACGAAATCCAAATATAAGTTTGCTACTTCCTCTTACAATAATGATATATTATATATGAAACATTTTTCATTTTAGTCCGTCAAAAAAAATTATATTATTCATCTTAGCATTTCTATTTTACTCTTGATGACATGATTCTTTGAAATCCATTGAATATAAAAATTTATTCTTTTATAAGAAGAGAGAAAATAAAGCACATAAAATTCTCACCATCACTCATTTAAAAGGATAGTTTTGATACTGGCATATAATTGTCTTATTCGAGGACAAAAACTTTCCATTAAATATAACCGATGTACTAGAATTAAATTCCAATCCATTCACATTCACCATTCCAGTAATTTGACATCTATAAATAACGAAATGGTATGAACCTTCAAACCAACCAAGAAATCACCCCCCAAAAAGAAGTAAAACAATTCTCAAAATCCTTCACAAATCTTCTACTCAGTAGTAACATGTCTGTCAATAAGAAAAAGTCCGATCGTCTCATCATAACCTTGATGGTGCTGATTACTCTGTGCTTATTATCTGCTAATCTTTCAAACAGTGAAAGGTTAACATTCAAAGTAGGCTCACAACAAGGAACTAGTGGAAATAATGGAGATGAATCTCCATATTTTGCTATGTTACCAAGAGGCCCAGTGCCACCATCAGGGTCCAATCCCAATAGACCCGATCCACCACCATTTTCATTGGTTCACAAGGATGGACACAATTCTAAACCAAGTCTCAACTCGTATGCACATAATTTTCTTCCATGAAACTAGATTAATGTCCTCTAATTTCATGTTTGATCAATAAACTTTCTTGGTTGCTGTAATAACATTTTCGTCTTGAATAGTTAAAGATTTATTTGCCAATTGTTTCCGTGTTTTATTTACCTTGGTATCTCTTGTGCAATTACAAGTAATCTCTTGTGCTAGGACTATGTTTCTCGGATACGTTTACGTAGGACGTAAGTAACTTTTAACTTTAAATTTTTCATTTTATATCTAATGAGATGGCTTGTTTCCGTTTCTTTCTTTTTAAAACTTCGTGCTCAATCAAACATCCCCTCATAAATTAATTGGAAAGGAGTACAAGGAGTCGTCGGCCTCATACTTTGCTCGAATTCAGCATAGAAGCATCAAATTAATTATTGAGATCAACAAAAAAACTATTACAAGGTGGAGAGCCAGCTTAATTACTTTGGTTTCTTGTTTATTCTCATGTTATAAATAAAAGAGTTAACACTGATCATTCACCAAACGGGTGAAAATCATTTACCCCCAAACTTTGCTTTAAAAATCAAGCTCCCTCTCAACTTAGAACAATAGACAATCTCCCCCTTTTATCTTAGAGCCCGTTTGGCTTAGCTTATAAGTTGCTGAAAACAACTAATAAGTGTTTGGCTGGCCAGCTTATAAGTCATTTTGTACTTAAAATAAGCCCAAAAAAATAATTAGGCATGTTTGAATGGGTTTAAAAAAAGCAGCTTATAAGCTGCTTTTTTTAAACCCATACAAACAGGCTCTTAATTGACTTTTGTAAATGTCTATCTTACCCTTACATAATCAACTTTTTTTTTAGCTTCTTTAAAATCATGTACAAATTTCCTATAAAATAAATAAATGTTATTTTTGGGCAAAGAAAAAAGTGAGAAATGCTAATTGAGTATATAAGTTAATAATGTTCTACAATGAAATAAATTAGCAGAATAAGAAAATTAATTTTAATAATAATAATCAAACTATAATATCTATTTATACGAGTGAAAATAACAAATAATAATAACTTTATAAATATATTCTAGTGCAGGTAATACAAAAATAAAAATAAAAAATAGAGACATATCTTTAAAAATATATTGTAAATGACTTTTAAATTATAATTTTAGAAAATATTCCTTTAATGACTACCAAAACTTATTTGTTTATATAGACAATAAAGAATAAGAGAGAGTGAAACTTAAATTTACACACATGCATGTACATACGGATATACGCACTTAATGCATGTAATATTGAAATAACAATCATATAAAATAGCATTAGATTCTGTGACAAATTCGTAAAAGTACTATTCTTATATATATATATATATATATATATATATATATATATATATACTTTATATTACGACTCTATAGAAACATGAGTTTCATGTTTCTATAGAGTTTCGTCGTCAGTCACCTGGTTGTCCGTTGTGGGCCTTTAAAAAAAAAATTTGGGCCCCATAATTGTGAGCCCCATATTAAACACTAACCAGTATTAAAAAAAGTGGACCCCATATTAATAAAATCAACCAATATTAAAAAAAAAGTGAATCCCATATTAAAAAAAAAACAATGTTAAAAAAAATTGTGGACCCCATATTAAACACCAACCAGTATTAAAAAAAAGGAGAAGAAAAAAAAGCTGAACCCACCACATCCAAACTCACGAGGAAAAAAAAGTGAAACCCATATTAACAGAATCAAGCAAAAAAAATTGTAGGCCCCATATTAAACATCAACCAGTATTAAAAAAAGTGGACCCCATATTAACAAAATCAAGCAATATTAAAAAAAAATCGTGAGCCCCGTATATATTAAACAACAACTAATATTAAAAAAAAATTGTGCGCCCCATATTAAACACCAACCAGTATTAAAAAAAAGTGGACCTCATATTAACAAAATCAAGCAATATTAAAAAAAAAAAAGTGAATCCCATATTAAAAAAACAATCAATGTTAAAAAAAAAATTGTGAGCCCCTTATTAAACACCAACCAGTATTAAAAAAAAAATGAGAAGAAAAACAAAGTTGAACCCACCACATCCAAACTCATGGGGAAAAAAAAGTGAACCCCATATTAACATAATCAAGCAAAAAAAATTGTGGGCCCCATATATATTAAACAACAACTAATATTAAAAAATATTGTATGCCCCATATTAGACACCAACCAGTATTAAAAAAAGTGGACCCCATATTAACAAAATCAAGCAATATTAAAAAAAAAGTGAATCCCATATTAAAAAAATAAATAATGTTAAAAACAATTGTGGGCCATATATTAACAAAATCAAGCAATATTAAAAAAAAAAAGTGAATCCCATATTAAAAAAAAAACAATGTTAAAAAAAAATTGTGGACTCCGTATTAAACACCAACCAGTATTAAAAAAAAGGAGAAGAAAAATAAGTTGAACCCACCACATCCAAACTCACGGAGAAAAAAAAGTGAAACCCATATTAACAGAATCAAACAAAAAATATTGTGGGCCCCATATATATATATATTAAATAACAACTAATATTTTAAAAAAAATTGTGGGCCCCATATTAAACACCAACTAGTATTAAAAAAAGTGGACCCCATATTAACAAAATCAAGCAATATTAAAAAAAAAATTGTGAGCCCCATATATATTAAACAACAACTAATATTAAAAATAAATAAATTGTGCACCCCATATTAAACACCAATCAGTATTAAAAAAAAAAAAAAAGTTAAACCCACCACATCCAAACTCACGGGGAAAAAAAAGTGAATCTCATATTAAAAGAATCAAGCAAAAAAAATTGTGAGCCCCATATATATTGAACAACAACTACTATTAAAATAAATTGTGGGCCCCATATTCGACACCAATCAATATTTAAAAAAAGTGGACCCCATATTAACAAAATCAAGCAATATTAAAAAAAAAGTGAATCCCATATTAAAAAAACAAACGATGTTAAAAAAAATTGTGGGCCCTATATTAAACACCAACCAGTATTAAAAAAAGGAGAAGAAAAAAAAGTTGATTCCACCACATCCAAACTCACGGGGAAAAAAAGGTGAACCCCATATTAAGAGTATCAAGCAAAAAAAATTGTGGGCCCCATATATATTAAACAACAACTAATATTAAAAAGAATTGTGAGCCTCATATTAAACACCAACCAGTATTAAAAAAAAAAAAAAGTGGAACCCACCATATCCAAACTCACGGGAAAAAAAAAGTGGACCCCATATTAACAAAATCAAGCAATATTAAAAAAAAAAAAGTGAATCCCATATTAATAAAACAAACAATGTTAAGAAAAAAATGCTTAGAAAATCAAACAATTAAATCAATAATGATGAACTCATTGCCACAAGCGTATCAACCCATTAGTGGGAGCAAATGAAATTATTGTACAGCAACATACTTAAAATATTTATATATTAAAATAAGATAGAATTTAATTACTTTTTCATTTTTTCCTTACTCTAATAAATGTGAAAAGAGATTAATGTCATAAAAGAAAAAATAATATTAAATGGAGATCAAATAATTAATAAGCTAAATTAGTGAAATTATAATTTTAATTGACGTTTCCTTAAAAAACCGTGTAAAAAATAACATGACAAGTAAAATGAGTTAAAAAAAATATTTACTAAAAATTAAAAAATAGAAGTTCTTCATGGCCCCATATTAAACACCAACCAGTATTAAAAAAAAAATGGAATCCACCACATCCAAACTCATGGGAAAAGAAAAGTGAACCCCATATTAACAAAATCAAGCAATATTAATAAAAAAAAGTGAATCCCATATTAAAAAAACAAACAATGTTAAAAAAAAAAAAGTGCTTAGAAAATCAAACAATTAAATCAATAATGATGAATTCATTGCCACATGCGTATCAACCCATTAGTGAGAGCAAATGAAATTATTGTGCAACAACATACTTAAAATACTTATATATTAAAATAAGATAGAATTTAATTACTTTTTCATTTTTTCCTTACTCTAATAAATGTGAAAGAGATTAATGTCATAAAAAAATATTAAATGGAGATCAAATAATTAATAAGGTAAATTAGTGAAATTATAATTCTAATTGACGTTTCCCTAAAAAATCGTGTAAAAAATAACATGACAAGTAAAATGAGTTAAACAAAAAATATTTACTAAAAATGCTTTGTGGTCCCACCCACTTTTTTATTTAAGGGCAAAAAATTGACGTTTTATACTTTACATTACCAACTCTTCTAAAAAGTAGATAGAAATATTTTATTATATTTCTATTTTTCTACTATATAGAAGCATCGATTTATCCATGCTTCGTCGGTAGTCACTCTTAAAAAAAAAACAAGACAAAAAATTAAAAAAAAAAAAAAAAAAAAAAAGTGAACCCCACCACCTCCAAACTCATGCAAAAAAAAAAAAAATGCATCCCATACTAAAAAAATCGAGCAATATAAAAAAAATGGACCTCATATTAAAAAAAAAAATGTCAAAAAAAAAAGTACACCCCATATTAAAAAATCAAACAATATTCATGTAATTTTCAAAGTATCCTCATTAAGTCAATAATGGTAGATTCATTGTCACATGCGTATCAACCCATTAGTGGGAGCAAATAAAATTATTGTACGACAAAAAATATGGACCCAATATTATTATTTTTCTTCAAAAGGTTAAGTAGCCAAACCATATAATTTCCTTTCCTTTCTTATATTAGCCTAAGATCTAATCTAGATATTTAACTGTTGTATTTGCTATTCCGTCATGTCATTTATTTGTATGAAAAGAGATTAATGTCGTAAAAGAAAACATAATATTTAATGGAGATCAAATAATAAATAAGGTAAATTAGTCAAATTCTAATTCTAATTGACGTTTCCTTAAAAAAATCGTGCAAAAGACAACATGACAAGTAAAATGAGCTAAACCAGGAATATTCACCAAAAATTAAAAAATAGTAGTTCTTCGTTCAAATAGAAAATCAAATTTCTACTTTATTTCATTTTAAACATGTAAAATTAATTTAATGATTTGAATTACAATTATCCAAATCAAAATTTGATAAAAAAAAAAATAATAAGTATTGTTTAGGTCCAATTTACATACATTAACAATAGAATATTTTACACCTTTAAATTAATCGAATTAAAATTCAAAGTATCAACTGATGCTTAAATATTGCTATTGTTTTATCTCAAAGACAGGAAAATAGTTTTCTTTTAAACAAGTCTTCTCTTTTAAAAAGTATTAATAAAAATTTTCAAATTTTGAATTCGTAGCAAACACTAATATAATAAAATTTTGAACACAAAGCATAAACTACAATGTTATATTAATCGTGTTTTAAACATAATATATATATTCATAAAAATAGTGCAAACTTATGTATGTTTATTAGCAATATAATATATATATATTATCAATATTCAAATATTTTAAATACACTATAATCTAAAGTGTTGAGCTGCGCACGGACATACGCCATCTAGTATATTTCTACTATTAATAAGTGAAAGTTCCTTGGACGACGAAGGGTAAAACAGTCATTTGGCTCAAAATTCATTGTGATGTCTTTATTTGGCTTTTCAATGACACGTGTTTCTAACTTGGTTATTTGTGGGACGTCTCGCTTGCTTGTCATTTGTCTTTGACTTTACTGTATTTCTAAAAGAACATGTATGCACTCCTGCTTTGGGATTTCACAACTTTCTCTTCGGATTTAAGTATATGCCCCATCTTTTCTTGTGGTTTCTTCATCTCTCTTTTTGGTGAGTTTTCTGTTCTTCTTATTTCCCTTGCTTATGGTTTTCTGATTTATTTTTTAATCTTTAATGTTTTGGGTCTTTCGAAGGTGGAGATTATTTCTAATTACTTACATACATGAACAAACCAAAAGGACCGAATTAAGAAATATTCCTGAGATGTTGACTGTTGGTTCAGATAATTTGTGTCAACAACTATTATTAATTTTTATGTTCTCTTCATCGAATTCTGAACAGATTTCTGTACTCACTTCTGGTGGTCTTTCTTCATGTTCTCTTTTCAGATTCTGCACATGCATGTGAATAGAACAACTATGCAAGAGTACACATAGTGTTGTACCCAGGGTGTTTGATGATATGCCTCAAGTAAATTAACAATTACTCCATCCGTTTCAATTTATGTGAGCCCATTTGACTAGGTATGACATTTAAGAAAGAGTGAAGACTTTGAAACTTGTGGTTCAAAATAAGTTTTGAATATTTACGTGGCTGTAAATCACTTCATAAAGTGAATTTGTTTCCAAATTATAAAAGATGTCATTTATTTTGGCACGGATCAAAAAGGAAATAGATTCACATAAATTGAAGCAGAGGGAGTATTTATTTGCTGCTCTTTTATCGTTTACATGTATTTAATGATGTATTTTCTTGTTAGAAGTTTTGTTTTTGAATTGGTACCTTTAGTTGTAAAATTGCATGATTTAATCATCTAATATAATCTTCCTTGAATTTTTCCTCTGTTTTCACATCTTAAGCTTTTGGGTAGTTCTTTGTTGAATTTCTGCATGCATATAGAAAATTTTGTCTGATCTACTCAGGCATGTTTTATATTCTTACAATCAACCAATTTTATTTAAATCGAGACAGTATTCTTGAGATTTCGGTTAAGTTATACGAGTACATTTTTTTGTAACTATTTTGAGCTGAATTTTTTCAGGAGATTTTTCTTTTAGAGATGAATATGAGTTGATTTCTTGAAAAGTGTGTCCTTGATGGTATTATTCCTAGAAAATTTGCTCAAAACAATTATTTGGATGAAATATTATTTTACTGAAAAAGGTGAAAGCTTTTTTCCTGCTGCTACATGATTATAATCCTTTTCTAATTATTTAGTTTCATCGGGCCATGACAGTTTTGCAACCGAATTACTCTTTGAATTTGGGTCAACTTGTTTACATCTTTTCACTACTCATATTCTGTGAATTTAATTTCTCAGTACATGACATTGCGAACATTTGTGATCCATTAGTTGGAATACAATGGTCAGTTGGTCACACAATTTTGATTTCACATGCTTTTGAAGTGAAAGTCGCTCAAGGTGGGGAAAAACGGAACTGCTTTAACTATAAAAGGTACTCTCTCTACTTTTTTGTTCTAACATTACAAAAACAATTGTGCTTTATATTTCAGGTTATATTGTATGGAGTGTCTACTTTAGGAATAAATTAAATGTTTAAAATACAAAATGTAGACGTTAAAATAGAAACTTTTTGAAATGCTTGAACAACATATCTCTCACAGTAAAAAAAAGATGGATAAAGCATTAATCCTTCTTGTTTTCTGTTTTTATTAGTTGTGAGTTGTCAGTAGTATGATATAACATTTCTGTTTTCCAGGTTTTAAGTCTCAAAAGAACGACATTCACACTCAATATGAGGTTTGAAAACATTGACAAGAAGCTTATTTCTTTTGCCAGTCGGATATGTGCTCTCAATCGTAATTTTTCACTTAGTAATGGTTATTGATTTGCTGGTGAGGTTAAATACTCTTCCCATCATTTTTGTTATTGTTTCTTGTACTGAGATTTTAATTGCTGAGAAGTGTCCTTTTATAATTCTTCTCGGCTTTGCAGTTTAAAGATGTGGAGATCTTTTCAGTGAGAAATTCTATTGGCATTACAGCAATGAGTAGTATTCCTTTCGTAAGGTTCTTTCATTATGGATTTTATACCACTTGGGGGTTGATGCTCCACATTATTAGTATGAGATAAATTTTGAAATATCCATCTTTATCATAGTAAAGATGGTTCTATCTGAAGGTATTCCAGCTATTCATTCCACCCTTTGGAGAAATTTGCCGAGGGTAGTCAATTCCTGAGTTATTACATTTAATACAAATTATATCCGACAATTAATGGAGATTCTATTGCAGCTTATTTGTCTAACTTTCTGTTGACAAGAAAATTGGATAAAACTGTAGCTTTTCGGAAATCAGTAGATATTTCCCTTGTGATATCTTTTTAATTTAGTACTAATTCTTTCAACAAAATCTTGATAAATTGTCGTATGTCTCCTACTTCCAGGTGATTTAGTTTCTTTTGTGAGATCTTTCAACTTGCATATGATTTGAAAGATGTAGAATTCTTTGATGTTACTGCTAAATTTGCAGTTAAAGATAAAGGCTATTGAAACTCAAGGATTCGGGGGCTGTAGGCCAACTTGTAACTTGGCTCAAATGGAGAAAGGAATGTTGATATGGACACAGTCGAACAAACCTTATGATGAAGTAAGATCCTTTTTCTCTTGAACCTTTTGCCGCTCCTAGGCTTCAAAATTGTGATCTGCATCACCCATATAATATTAGCTACCCTTTAACTAAGATCTGATCTAATTGTTCTGTTGGGAAGTTTGTGCGAGTAACTGTTTCTTTATTCTTCTATATCGTTGCACCAGGATGAACAAGATGTGCGTATCCGACTCTGCTTGAGTTATATATTGTCTTTTGTGATTGGGAGCTTGAACATGGTTCACATATATTTTGTATTTGCTCTTTATTTCCAAAACTTTGAAGAAAAAGAGGTAAAGTAATAAGGATAAGTTAAAAGTAAATTTATAAAATTTAGCCAATTGTTTTCGAGCATTATAACAAGGATAATTCAAAGAATAAGTTGCATGTACTTTAACTATTTGAAGTAGAAGTAATAAGTTACTATCTAAAACATTCAAAACAATTTGAAACAGATGTTATTTGTTGAAATTCATTTAAATTATGCTTATAATCCTTCTTTGCATATGACATCTTTTTGGTGGTGCTTATTTTTTACGGACTTCTAAGTTAATGTTTATATTCAGATTACATGGTTATCAATAAGACTTGAGCTATGTGATTATGGCTTCGAAAGAATGATCGTTTCCTTATCCACGTTACCACGAGAAGTATTTTTCCTTTTTTTTTTAATCTATTTTCATCATAGATTCAACTATTTCTGTCAGATTCATCAATTAAAAGCATTTTGATGATCCAAGCTTATTAGATATGTCTACAATTTGACAGTAAGTTATTGTACTCAAGATGCATCATGAACTTAAACCTTAATTCAACAAATAACACCTGTTTGATGAAATCTCTCATTCAGAATAGCAACCGGAAGTCTCAAATTGTGCAACACTATCCAGCCTAACATTTGTTGTTGAAGATGACATATTCATGAATTGGTGTATCACAAGAATAAGTGGAGAATCACAAATATATAAGTTCTCTTAGGTTCATAGATGTGCTTAAATTTGTGAAATTGCTGGTCCTGATGCTTCTCTTGCTAAGTTGTTGTATGTTAATCTATGTTTCAATTGACACTAATAAATTACAATAGGCTGGTTATGGGATGAATGCAAAGGTTTTCTTTGTGGAGAAGAGTTAAGTCGAAAGTGTTCATAATACATAAGTGATAGAGTGACTTTTCTATGTGTTGTTCGCTTTAAGTTTCACACATGCATAATAAGTTTCACACATTCATAATTATTTTACGTTCATTTTGTGCGGCTTACTTTCTTGATTGCTTGATTATACCGGACAATTGAACAAACTTGAAGACACTTTATGGAACTATATTACTATGCTTTCTACCTGTGCCAAATTCAAGGATGCCATATTCTTTTTGAGAAATAGAAGATTGAAAATATAGTAACCATGTGCATTTAATTTTGAAAATAGCAATTTTCTTATTTATAGTCCTTTTGAGTATGCTATAAGTGGTTATATCTTGTTATAGGCTCTCTGTAAAAGACTTTATACCAAAGGAGGAGCCATGACTGAAAATTATTAGCAGAGTATCAGAATTGTTCCTAGGGCTTATCCGTAGTCTCTAAGGAGGTAATTGTACCACTATGTACTAAGGAATTAGTTATCTGCAAACCTAAGCAGTGGTAAACTTCTATTCATTTCTTTATTCAATGCATGTTCTCAATGTGTCCATATATATACATACAATGCGCACACCTCGGTTATGGTTTAATAACTTTGTGTTTGATTTATGCATAGGAAAAATATGTATAGTAACTTTGTGTTTTGCCTTCACTGCTAATGGATGGTTCCAATATTATGAATCTCAATGTGTTAAGCCAGCTATCATCTATGGGAAGTAAGTCGTCTGAAACCAATGACTTTCTTCCGGTCCTCAATATCTCAAAGCATGACCAATGGGTTGTCAGTTGCTTCAGAATCGCTAGACATATCCCCTTTTCTCATCTTCTTGTTTTACCTTGGAACTTATTTTAACTGTACATGCCTGTAGTGAGCTTATCTTTGTGGCCTCCAGATCCACACTCATACCTGTTACTCCAACTTCAATAATTTTATTTGGTGTTGCCCAAGTTCTATAATTGTAGTTTCTAACACTTGTATCGAATACTACTACTATAAAAGAAGGCCCATCACAACAAAGGTTTGTGGAGTGATCAACTCTAGAAAAGGATGCACCTTCTTTTTTCCAATATGCAAATAGGTTTTGTCATGAAACAAGAACAAACTTAAGAATGTATTAAGCAAGCTTTACATTGTTGGGAGTGCATATTTCATAATCTTTTTGATATCATGTACAATTTTGTTCCTCAATATATGTATATGGAATGGAGTGTCGATATTGTGAATGTTCTATCAGGTGGATAATATTGCTTCCTTTTTAAATAATAATCCTTACTTATTAAAACAAATATGAAATTATATTTTTAATGTTGAACCTTTTGGTTATATTGAAGATGTAAAAGTAAGACACAAGAAGTTCGAGCAGATGCCCGTGCATAACACGGGCACGGGCCATCTAGTACTTTATATAAGCAAGGATCTAAAACTTTTGTCGTCCTCACATCCCTATGAGGACCCACAACAGTAAATTTATCTGTTGATGCCTTGCTGTTGCTTCTCCCCTGTACGTTTCTCTTTCTTAAGACATTATGGGACTTTGTATTGTACTTGGTCAACATTGATATCATAGTAACTTTTTGTTAATCTCATTTTGCTCCTTTTTAAATTAATTTTTACATCTTCGTTTCAAAATATTTGTCACGTTTCAATTTTCGGGGATCAAATTATATAAATATTTAACAATATTTTTCAAAAAAAAATTACTATATTAATAGGAGAATAGCAATTTATAGTATTTTTCATATAATTTTTTAATATCCAAATTTTAATTTTAAATATTGAGTTAATCTAATCCAATTTAACACCAAAGATTAGTCAAATAGCCTTTCGAAAAAAGAAGCGTGACAAATATTCTGAGATGGAGGGGATATATTATTTGTCTTTATACGTTCTGCTAAAATTTTAAGCAACTTTGGTGTCAAACTGTCTTTACAATTGGAGCATTTATTAGGTCTTACTAAATCTTTTATTAAACCTCCAATATTTTATTTTTTTAGTGGCTCATATGTGCTTATAAAGAACCGTCCTAAAATTAATTTTAGGTATAGCTTTAAAATCTTTACTTTATTAATGTACTTTAATTATTATTTATTAAAATTTTTGTAAGATCATTAGGTTAATCTGTGTAAAAATTAAAAATTAAGATTATAAAAATTGTAGTACAGATTTGGAGTCACTGAAAAAATTTGTTGTGTTAGATGATTCTAGAAGATGAAAACACGAGATTGTCTAATACGAGTGAAAATGAAATACATTATTAAAATCTTAAATGAGCTCCAGATAAACATAAAATGAGCTTGAAGCATCGTAGAGTTAGAGTGTCGGCTACGTGTTTAGTCAGATTCGGTAGCGTTTGGTTCTAACTCTTTATTTGTCTTAAAAATTCATTGAGTATGTACATATTATTAATTTAGAAATAAATAATCTAAAAAGATTAGGATTCAGAATCCATAAACTCCAAATTCTGGCACTGCATTTTATTTGAAATAAATAATTTCATCAAAAATGAAAGTTAAGATGTTAAACAAGTGAAATGAAAGTTTTGCTTTTATATACTGAAAATATACTTATTTGAAATTTTAATTATTATACAATAAAAATAACATAAACTACATTTTTTTGTTTAAAATATCTACTTTTATATTTTGAGTTTGAGCCCGAGCCTTATGACACTAGTATATATATATATATATATATATATATATATGGAGGATTGAAATAACAAGAGTGAAATAGAGATTGCATAGGGTAAAGGGGAGGAGAATGTCTATTATTCAAAATTAAGGAAGAAATTTATTTTTTAAAGCAAAATTAGGGATGGAAATGATTTTAACCCTTCACCAAACTCAATGATTTATAAGGAAATAGAGCCATCGAGGCACAGCCATTGATCAACAAAGATCTTTTCACAATCAAGATTGGGATTTATCGAACTGAAGTCTCCAGCTGTCAATTGAAATTCTGATCAACATTGACACACGTATCCTCGGTTTGTGCACCATATATTTTAGTAATTTTTACTTACCATAGCTTACTATGTTATATATTTATGAAATATAATTATACTTTTTAATAATTAAGTTTAGTAGCTATAATATTATATTTTTACAACTTATAGCTATTCACTTTTCTACTAATTAACTTACCACTCCCCATCCCCCTATTTTTTAGCTGCACACTTTCTCTCTCCCCCCTTTTCCTAAATATACACGTTTCTAACTCCCCATCTCCCCTAATTTCGTACTTTTCAAATCAGTTTCTGATTTCTTTCACTTCCTGTTTTTTACTCTATATTAACTGCTCATTAATTTCAACCTTTTACCCCAAAATTTAACTCTATTTCCTAAAATATGTAAGTTCTCTGTTATTTTTGCGTTTTAAACGACGAATATATATTTGAATTCATCTGTTAAAATATCGAATTCAAGTTGAGTTCATAATTAAGGTAACAATATTTTCACTGCAACTTTTTTATTTTTTTTATTTTTTTGAAAAATATAGTCAAAATATATGAAAAATATATCTGAAATATAGTCAATAGAAACCAGAATAAGTAATATTGAACATATTAATCAAAATATAATTAAAAAATATAGCCAAAATATAGTCATAATTGAGGTAGCAACGTTTTCACTGCAACTTTTTTTTTCTGAAATTTTTCTAAATATAGTCAAAATATATGAAAAAAATATCTTAAATATAGTCAACAGAAACCAGAATAAGTAATATTGAACATAATAATCAAAATACAATTAAAAATATAGCCAAAATATATATGAAAAACAACTAAAAATTTCAGAAAAATAAAAAAATAAAAAAAGTTGCAATTACACGGTGAAACGTGTAATTCAGTTGATGAACAAATCAAGCTTTGCATGATTTATGAAACATTAAAAAGAGATCTTTTTTAGTTATATTTTGGGAAAAAATATGAAGAGAGTTTTTGAATTCAAATTTTATGTGAATGATTAGATGTTGAATGAGATATGTGATTAGATATGGAAGAGAATGAGATTTGCGTGATTTATGGAACATTAAAAACAGATTTCTGTTTAGTTTTGAAAAAGATTTTTTTCCCCCTTAAATAGAGGCATTATTTGCTCAACAGTTCCGTGTATTTAGTCTATATTTTGGCTATATTTATGCAACGCGTCCAGAACCTAAATATAGATACGAATTGTAAATAATGAACTTGTAGTTATAGCTTGTTAGAAGCAGTTAAAAGATAGCTTATTTGTGAAAATTTTACTATATTTTATCACAAATTGTAATCGAGTTCCCTATGGATCCATCTACATATAAATGACCCAGAAAAAAAAAAAGTAGAGACCAAATTCAATAGTCATTCAAATATTAAAAGGGGGAAAAGAAAGAAAAAAAAAAAAGAAGGAGAAGGAGAAGGAGAAAAAGGAATTAAAAACTATCTCTGGTTCCAAACATTAGTAATCTTGGTGCAAACTAATTCGTTTAAATAATATTTGACGTTTTAGAAAAACTGTAATCATTCATTACTTTTTTTTAAACCAAATATGTCCTTAATTTTTTAATTAGTGGAGTGTTAACAAGTGAGACGTCCAAGAAAGATAGAAGGTAATTTAGATACATATTTTTATGATTAAATACGTACCATCAAATGTACTTTTAAAAGATATATAAGAATTTTAAAAGTCAAATAATATGAACCGAAAATGGTAGTATAATACTTGCTGCTAGATATTCTAATCTCAGCAACGGAAACAATGAGAAGGAAAACTTGGGAAAGAGATGTGGCTGCTTTGTTCATTGCTTTGGCCATTTGTACTATTGGAGGCTTATTTATTCTTTTTACTTCCTGAATTATGCTGCTATTGATCAAGTCAAGAGGTCATATTTATAGAGAGAATGTTGTTAAAGCCTAGTTTATACTCTTCTTGTTCTTTCCCCACTTTTTAAGTCTTTTCTTTTTAGTTTCAAATACTTGTTTAACTTGTTTGACAGGAAGCTATGAATATGAAAATTATGAGAATATTGTGGACGGATATCTCTTTGTACCACCGAGTAGAAAGAACAAGGTGGTAAGGTCCCAAAAGTTTTTTTTTTTTTTTTTTAAGTGGCAAAGCTCTCATTTTCTTTTTCATTTATTTTTCTCCATAAATTGATTAGCAAACACATGGGGCCTCTTTGTATTTTTAAAAATTTTGGGGTTAAGTTTTAAATTTTTCAAAAAAGCCCCTTTCTCTTTCTCTTTCTCTCTCTTTCTTTCTCTCTCTCTCTCTCTCTCTTTCTTCTATCATGTTCTTCCTTAAAAAATTATTAGTTTACTCTCAAATTCTCTCATTCCTTCATCTTCTATGTGTGTAATTGTCGTTGAAAGCTAAACTTGAAGCATATATCCATTTTGGTTGCTGAAAAACATGAAGAAGCTGCTGGAAGCCTTTGACGGCCATTGACAAAGCTTCGAAGCTTTAATTAAAAAATGTGGGTTATCGCAACGAGTTTCATTTTTAGTGAGTGATACCTGAAAAAAAATCGGTACATCGAGGAGAATTCATATCTAAAAATTGAAGCAATTTCGTTGAGATTTGACATAATTTTGGATCGATTTTATTGCAACTCTCAAGGTTGAAGAATATGATTGTTCAAATTTGAGCACAAAAAGGACAGTTTGTTCTCAAAAAAACGCCAGCAGGAAAAAAAGCTATCTTAGAGAGAGAAGGTGTGGCTTCTCTCTAACCTTTCTTCCCCAACTGCCCTAAATGCCCTAAATTCTTCCTCTCCAACGATTGATTCAATGGCAGCATAGACTGCAAGTGGTTCTGCCATGGCAAAGAAGTGAGGAAGGCCCAGAAAGGATCAACAATAAATTGTTACGGTGGGAAGCTCGGTCAGTGCTCGAATTCTTGCCGAAACACTCGACCGAGGTAATACGCAGCAAGTGGTAACGCCAGTTGGGAATCAATTTCAAGCAAGCTCACTGAGGGTTGGCTCATACAATCCGACATCTGGAACAATGAAGAAGCTGAATCTAAGTGTGCAATCTGATCTGGGGGGTAGCTCACAGAAATCTCATCAGCTCAGCCAAAGTCTGATTCAAATTCTTCAGAGGAGTGGTGGTGCGAATCAAAGTGCTCAGCAAGTGGGAGATAATGATATACCTAAGGTGCAAACTCCGTCGGCGACTCAAGATAACACAACGAAAGTCCCCTGGACAACTGTTTGGTGGCAACAGATCGGCGGAAAATGGTATGTCTCTATCCTACGTCACCCCGAAAATTGTGAATGGCAAATATGTAGTCAAATTGGACAAGTCAGAGGTTGAAAATGAAACAGAAAAATGGAGACGAGCCCTAATTGTGTATGTAATTGGGGATCTACCTGGCTATAATTATATGAGTAGGTATGTGGCACAAAATTGGGGGAATGTGGCTGAGCCGGATTTGTACTTACATGAAGAAGGATATTACATTGTTCGATTTCAAACTATTGATGACCTACAAAAAATACTTTATGGAGGACCTTATTGCATTAATAGCAGACCAATTATTCTGAAACAGTGGACACCTAATATGGATTTCAACGTTGAGTTCCTTAGAGAAATTCTATTGTGGGTCAAATTTCCTAAGCTCCCCATGAATTGCTGGGGACGTGACTCTTTAAGCAGAATTGCAAGCACTGTTGGTACTCTTTTGTTTGCGGATAGCTGCACTGCACAACAGACCAGGATATCTTATGCAAGAGTCCTAATTGAAGTGAATGTGACAAAGGCATTACCGGAGGAGGTATATGTGACTGACTCTTCTGGTAGAACTTTTCTGCAAAGTGTGGTGTTTGAATGGAGGCCTGCGTTCTGTCAAAAATGTTTGAAGATGGGGAATGACTGTTCAAAGATAAGAAATAAAGAAAAACATGAGGAACAACGGAGGAGACCAAAGAAGATGCTGCCTAAATGGTTTACAAAAGAACATAACCAGCCCCAACATACACAAAAACCAACAGAAGACAAGATCACAAAGGCATCACAAGGGAGCAAGATAACTGAGGTACAACAAGGGGTGACTCAAAGCACTCAGGCTACACATACAGAGACGGTGAAGCTATCAGTGAAGACTAGTGATAACATGAAAGCTAACCAGGTTGAAGAAATTACTCAGACTGCTGTGATTACTACGATTAGTAACAAGGAGAATCCAAGTACGTCTTATGATATATCAACTACAAATGGATTCCAACCTTTACAAAGTGGTGACAATGAGGATGTAGTGACTAACATGGAAAAACCGCCTGACACAGGGGGTGGTTTAATAAAACAATAATGACTTGGTTGGTGTGGAATGTGAGGGGAATAAATAAGAGATATAAGCAGAAAGAGTTGAAGTTGTACTTATCAGAGAATCATATAAAAATAGCAGGTTTGGTGGAAACTAAAGTTAAAAAGTACAATGCAAAGAAAGTATGCAATACCATAGCTCCAGGTTGGGAAATGATATGCAACTATGCTGATGCTTCTAATGGAAGAGTGTGGGTCATTTGGGATGCTAAATCATATGATATTCAACTCCTTACTAGTCAAGCTCAACTAATTCATTATCATATGAAAGGGAAATCGAGTGGCCTGGATTGTGTTGTGACTATTGTCTATGGTTATAACACAATTGAACAAAGGAAATCCCTATGGAATCAGTTGTTGAGCCTTGCTCCTTTGGTCACACAATCTTGGCTCATAGGGGGGGGGGGGGGGGGACTTTAATGCAATTATGTCTCCTCAAGACAGGTTACAAGGTGCCCAAGTGACACTTGCAGAAACCAAGGACTTCAGTGAATGCTGTCAAACTCTTGGGTTGAATGAAGTGCCTTGGAGGGGAGAATATTATTCATGGACTAACAAGCAGATGGGGAGTGACAGAGTATGGAGCAGACTCGACAGAATGCTAGCAAATGATGATTGGATGATGCAATTTGGACATTTAACTACACACTATGGGGAGCCTTTTATTTTTTATCATACTCTCATGACTATCCAAATCAGAGAGCCTGTGACCAATGTTAGATCGCCATTCAGATTCTTCAATATTTGGGCTCAACACTCTAAATTTAAAGATATTGTAACTGCTGGATGGGCACAGAATTGGACAACTGCAAAGATGAGAAATATATGGCTTAAACTCAAAGTCATGAAAACAAAATTCAGATAGTTAAATGCTGAAGATTTCAGGGGTATAGCTGGGAAAATAGAGGAAGCAAGAGCAGCCCTGAAGACCATACAGACTGAGATGCGGACCAACTACACTGACGCCTTGGAAAATTTAGAAACATTCTACATACAACAGCTGGAAAGATGGTCCATGATTGAAGAGAGTGCCCTACAACAAAAGGCTAGGGTCAACTGGATAAAGCTAGGAGATTCAAACTCTAAATATTTCTCAGCTGTGATGACCGAGAAGAAACAAAAGAAGCAAATACTAGAGCTTAATTCATTGGATGGGCACAACCTAACTGATCCTAGACATATTAAAGAGGAAATTATCAAATTCTACAAGTCTCTGATGGGTTCAGCAGCCACTAGCATACCAGCAGTGGATAAAAGGATTATGAAGAATGGACCAACACTTACGCACTCTCAACAGGTTGAGTTGTGTGCAGAGGTCACAGAAGAGGAGATATATGCAGGATTATGTGCCATAGGCGATGAAAAAGCCCCAGGTATTGATGGATACAATGCAGTATTTTTCAAAAAATCATGGACTATTATTAAACATGAGGTGTGTGGAGCAGTTATTGAGTTATTTGCTTCTGGGCTATTGTACTTGGATATTAATTGTACTACTATAACTCTACTGCCCAAGAAAGCTAATCCAGAGACTATAAAGGACTACAGGCCAATTGCTTGCTGTACAATGTTGTATAAACTAATTGCTAAGGTCTTGGCTTTAGAATGCAAAAGATGATGAGTAGTGTGATATCAGAGGCTTAAGCAGGGTTTATCCCGGGGAGAAAAATTGTTGATAATATCATTTTAGCCCATGAATTAGTTAAAGCATACAATAGAAAACATATCTCCCCAAGGTGCATGATCAAAGTGGATATGCAAAAAGCATATGATTCGGTGGAATGGCCCTATCTAGAACAAGTGCTGGAAGGATTGGGATTTCCCACTCAGTTTATTGGTTGGTTGATGGCATGTGTTACAACAGTGTCCTATACTATCTTAGTCAATGGTGAACCTCAGAAGCCTTTTGTAGCTGCTAAAGGCTTGAGGCAAGGGGACCCTATCTCCCCTTACCTGTTTGCCATTGCTATGGAGTATCTCAGTAGGAATTTGCAAGGTTTGAAACAGGAAAGGGCATATAAGTTTCATCCAAAATGTGGCAGACTCAACATAACTCATTTGAGCTTTGCAGATGATTTATTGTTGTTTGCCAGAGGAGATCAAGAATCTGTCCAGAAACTTCATGAATTTTTTCTTGTATTTTCAGCTGCATCAGGATTACAAGCTAACCTCTCTAAAAGTGCTGTATATTTCGGAGGAATGGACAATTATACAAAAACTGAAATTCTGCATACGTTAGGTTATGTCCAAGGCCAACTTCCATTCAAGTACTTGGGGATCCCGTTGGATACAAAGAAACTTACAATGATACAGTGGCAGCCTATCATTGACAAAATTATGGCAAAAATATCCTCATGGACATCAAAAAAACTCTCATACGCTGGGATGAGTCAGCTGGTTCAAACGGTGTTATTTGGTATACAATCTTACTGGGCCCAAATTTTTATACTACCAGCTAAGGTAACGAAGATGATTGAAGCCTACTGCAGAAGCTATGTGTGGTCAGGGACGAATGAAATATCAAAGCGAGCTTTTGTCTCTTGGGAAAAAGTGTGTTCTCTAAAAACAGTAGGAGGCCTGAATTTGTGTAACTTGGCTATCTGGAACAAGGCTGCTATTGCAAAGACTCACTGGGATTTGACTCATAAGGAAGACAAGCTTTGGATAAGGTGGATTCATGAGTATTATATCAAAGGGCAGCAAATGATTAATATGACAACCCCACAAGTTGCTAGTTGGATGGTAAGGAAAATTATATGTGCTAGAGATACCTTGGGACAAATTCAACATTTATTGCAGGGACAGAGGAGCTTAATCAAGCAAATATACCTAAAACTGTTGCCAGACTGTCCGAAGGTGGAATGGAGGCATTTGATATGTAGAAACAGTGCTAGACCTAAAGCTGTCTTCACTATGTGGCTTCATTGTCATGCAAGACTTATGACTGTTGACAGGCTACACAAATGGGGAATTCAAGTTCACACTACTTGTGTTATGTGTTCACAAGGATTAGAGTACAGGGATCATCTATTTGGAGAATGCAACTTTGCTCAAGACTTATGGAATAGATTGCTAATGTGGCTGCAACTGGCACCTTTGACTGCTACAACATGGAGTCAGTTTTTTCACATGATTCTCCTTCAAACCAAGGGCAGATCCATAAGAGCAAGGCTGGTGAAAATGGTGTATGCAGAATTCATTCATGCAATCTGGAGGGAGAGAAATTGCAGGATATTTGAAGGGCAAGGCAAGAGACTTGAATAACATTGCAAGAGAAGTAGCTTGTGTTTGCAACAAAAGAGTGGAGGGTGATTTGAAAGGGCTGCTGCAAAGGCTAATTTTCTGATGTACAATTTAACATTTCTGCTTATAGCTCATTTAGGATAGCTAGGCTACTGGAGTTTTTCTGTTTGAGAGTAGCGAAGCTGAGATTAGCTGAGCTATTGTTTTGTAAATATTACACTTTTGGTGATTAATGGAAAGTTCAATTACCAAAAAAAAAAAAAAACTGGATTACTGCGATCGAACTTTATTTCACGTAGGTGATATCTCAAATGAACTAAAATATGGAGGGGAGCTCATACCTGAAATTTGAAGCAGTTTGGTTAAGATTTGACATGATTTCGGATCAAATTACAACAGTTATTCATCCAAAAAGAAGAAGAAGACACTGTCATAAATAGTCTAGCAGAATCATAATTCAGGTCTAAATAGGTTTATTAGCATTCTTATAGTTTTTACTAAACTTCTGCATTGGCTATATATATATATATATATATTATAATAACTTGAAAAAATTAGTTGTTATATGGAATGTAGCAGCTGCTACTGCCTTAAAAAAATCGGAACGTCTAGAGAATTCATATCTGAAATTTGAAGCAATTTCGTTGAGATTTGACATGATTTTGTATCAGTTTTATAGCAACTGTCAAGGTTGAAAAAGATTGTTCACATTTTGGATTACCGCAATCGAGCTCTATTTCACGTAGGTGATATCTCAAAAGAACCGAAACGTGGAGGGGAGTTCATATCTGAAATTTGAAGCAGTTTGGTTAAGATTTGACATGGTTTCAGATCAAATTACAGCAGTTGTTCATTCAAGAGGAAGAAGACGACACTGCCAGAAATAGTTTAACAGAATCTCAATTCAGGTCTAAAATAGGTTTATTAGCAATCCTATAGTTTCTACTAAACTTCTATATATATATATATATAACACTACAAAAAAAGGTGCAATTAGGGGAGGATGAAAAAGCAATTTGTGGAGGTTAATAACCTCCACTATTTGCTGTCACGAAGGTTCACCAAACCCCCGCAGTTGACGCCGCCACAATCAATTTGCGGCAGATTACTGCGGGAGTTTTCCCAACCTCCGTGACAGCAAATATCGGAGGTTACTAACCTCCGCAAATTGCTTTTTAACCTCTGCAATTAACTTTCGGCCTATAGAACGTTTTGGGTGCAACAGAGGTTACAAACCCCCACAATTTACTTCTACTGTTTGGGCTTTAACCCCCGCCGCTTAATATATATATTATATATATATATATATATATATATATATATATATATATATATATATATATATATATATATATATATATATATATATATATATATGTATATATATATTACTTGAAACAACCTTTCGAAATAGCATAGTAAATAACATGTACTCTTGCTGAAACAGAATATCAAAACCAAGATCTCGAAATAGTTTGGGTCAACACCAAAATACTAATCATATTAAAAACAACTAAGGATTACATAGTTGGGAGTTTAACCCAGCAGTCATGTTACATTGCAAAAGACTAGTAGCAGAAGTTACAACTTAGGTAGTAACAGTAGCACTATTTACATTAGCAAAGTAGACAGGTGTTGTAGTTGAACAAAAGAAGTTAATATCCCAGGGACTATCTTTTCGTAGGAATGTAGTTCTAGTTTATCAGCAGTAAGTATGTCCACTGCATATGTTGGTGGTTCCGCAAAAACATGCAGTGAAAACCTATTAGTACCAGCTGTTGACATTCCTATTTGAGCCATCCTATCCGCTAAACTATTCTACTCCCGGTAGATTGTTTGATCGAAGGACTATTCAGCAGGATCAAGTGCCTGCAATTATTGACCAAAAACGCATGTAAATTGTAAATTGCATGTAACATTTGTATTATCCGTACTGAATGAGTTTATATTTTAAGAGATGTAAAATCATATTGATAAGCAACAATTAAATTTCTTGCATCCATGGGTCCGCTAGCTGCTAGCTACATCACTCGGCTGTAAAAAAAGAAGAGAGATTTGTGAATACATTACCAAGATGTGATCATTAGGGGTCAAAAGAACACAATCAACTCCAAATTATAACTGGCAAATAATGAACTCTTTTCTTCTTTATATCAGTTGTAAAGATAGTTGATAAAAGACATCAAGAGAATTATCATGTGGCTCTCTGAAAATTAATCTGTGACATAGCTGGAAAATTTCAGACTATCCTCGAGCAAAGGTACAACAACTTAGTGACCGACCTACATGCATACAAGGTCTGCAGATGTGATTGACTAAAAATTAAAAAGTATAAAGTTTCGAGCATGAATCCTCACTGGATATATAAGGGCAAAGGATCACATCTTAACCACAATTTGTGTAAGTGATAACTCATCAGTATCCAGTTTCTAAATTATGTGCAATGGCATCATCAATTTTTTTCAATGATCTGAACTGGTAAAATTAGTCCTAAAATATCTTTGCATTTTCACGTGTTAGATGCATTATGACTCAAACTTATTACAGGCAAGAATTCTCAACCTAATTATTAAAGAACAAACATGAAGACGAAAAGAACTGCAGCAGCTTAATCATACAAATGAACCTCAGCAAAGTATAAAGTTTATAATCATAGGTAAAAAAGGGTTCTTTCCTTCTAGGTCCTAAATTTGTTATATCAACCAAGATTAATGCTTCTTTTGTGCTTATCACTGAATCAAAAACATTAATAAATTCAAAGCAAGAACAACATTTTAAAGAATCACTTAAGAACTTGAAAAATGAATTTTAACACACAACATTTCTAATTTCACTTGAACTTGAGGTGCCATTTTCTACTTTTATGCTTATCACATGAAGCTCAATACAGGCAAGAATTCTCAACCTAGCCTGACTAATGGCAAGTCTTACTTCCAGAGAAACGTCATGGTAGATCTACTTGTCTTATACTTTTTAACATAAAAATGGCCCATATTACGTAATGATGTAGACCGAAGGATATGAAAGTAGAATCATTGCAGAGGTTTATGACTTCTAAGATGCTAAAAATTGAGCGACTGAGTACTAGTGCAAACAAGCTCTATTAAGTAATTAGATTAAGCTATTAGATAGAGTACAATCAAGCAAATTTTAGGGAAGTCGAGAGCCCAGTAAATCAAGCAGAAAATGAAAATGAGCAAATTGTTTTACCATTATAGGAGGAGAACCAAAGATCCCAGCAAACTGTTCCGGTATTGACCCTTCCTTCATTATCACGTAGGCTTTGAGAGTATTCAACAATTTATCGTACTTGTCTTGGCATTCGAAAGAAGAACATCCAGCATCGTTACTTGGAATTCTAATACCACAAACACAAAGTGTTGTTTGTTTAAAATGAGTGCTTGGAGTAGCTCCTAATCCCAAACATCTTACCCTCCTAGAATGATCTTTTCCTAGCACCTTACCCACAACATCATTAGGAGAAATTTCAGACTCATCCACAGTACTTTGACTCACTGCTAGCTAAATTTTTTCCTAAATAAAACGTACATAATAAAAACAATTGAGTCAACATTATACCAACATGAAAACATCCATCAAATGCATTAAAGATCTTAAACTAATTACACCTGCAAAGAGGCAGTGTATCATGTGTAACCTCAAAGTTTCTAGCATTATGCAGTATATTTCTTTCACCGTTAATAGACCAAGTGACATAATTTTGAGGGAATGACTTGTCAATCAAATGATTAAACACTGTTTCTCTAGTTTGCCACTTTGTATATCCACACGTAGGACAAGGACATTTATGCTATTTCCAATAACATCATTCGTAAATGCAAAATCCAAAAATTGATTTAAACCAAGCACGTATTTCAGGGGTGTTCCTTGGCTTTTTAATCCAGGATTTATCCATCGGAAAGTATTAGCTTTAAGTGCGACGATAAACCTTTCAGAATATGAAGAGAAAATATTAGTTCTCCTTAATTAGATAGAAAACAAATATTCAGAATATTAACTATGAAATACACTCAAACTACAAAACTGTAAGTCTCCAAATATGAAAGGGGAAAAAGGCAGAAACAGAAGCATTCAGGGGAAAAAACAAAAGAAGTACAACACTAGCAGCTTAATCTCAAGCAGAACCAGTGATCGCTTCGATAGAACAGAAGCAATATGCACTATATTCTCTATATTTTGCTAAGAGATAAGAAAATGGCCACAATCAAGAGTACAGAATTGTAGTTTTCAAATATTCAAACTACAAATCCTCAATCAATCCACTACAAGCTATACATTACTAAAACAAATCCTCTACAAACTAAGCAACACAGATTTCCTTCAAAAATAAACTAACACAAAACACTCAATCAGCTAGAGCTTTTGAAGGCACAAAACAAGCAAATGGTCAGTTGCACCCAAATCAACACAAATAATCGAATATGCTCGGAAATCGAACAATATCTATGCGAAAAAATGAAGTAAATTGAAGCAGAAAACTAAAAAGGTATTTTTTAAAACTTGGGGGTTGGTTTGAAAGCTTGGAATAGTTTTTATTTTATTATTTTTTATTTTTTAAATTGTTGGAAGAAAGTGTATTTTTTTTTTCAACTTGGGGGCTTATTTTGACGCCTCAGTAACTTGTCTCCCCTTAATTAGTCTTAATCCAAAATAGGGTCCTGCCACCTAATAATTAAAATTTGGGATCTAGATTCTTAATAAAAACTAGCAATGGGCCCTGTTCCCACACTTCACCTGGTATAATGAATTGAACTAGGAGAACTTGCAAAAATAATTGGAGAAACAAAATTTTAGCTTTAATACCTGATGCAAATAATTGTTTGCTTTTATTTGTTTTTCGTTTTTCATATACGGCGCTATCCTATCGTATGTTCTTGTAGTGCTTTTTTTCCCCAACAGTTGTTCTGTCTCCAACTTAAAGTTTGAATACTAATGTTTCAAATCTATAAGAGCGGATGAACAAGCTTTAATCATCAATATATAATGTTGTTGAAGTGATTTAATATAATGAAATATACATTAATTAATCATAATTAAGTGATTAGTTATATACATGCCGTACATATATTAATTTGATATAACACCTGGTGCAGGTCAATCTCCACTTTCAACGTTTCTCTTTAATTTAATTATTATGAGGCACCTTTTGTACTTGACAAACATCCCCACAAGTTTATATCTATGTAGTAGGATTTAGTTATATATATGGTCACTAGAATTCAAATGTTATATTGGTTGCCAAGAAAATATAATTCACCTGAAAGTCAAATTTTAAGCACTAAAAAAAGATATATCAATATGTTTTTTTTAACGACTTTTCTGATACAATAGTAAAGTGCAGTGACTTTAATGAGATCAAAAATGATTTTGTGACCTAACTGATACAATACAACAAATCTGAATTTGACTACTCTCATGCCTAGTTATTAACTTTTCATCGTCAAACTACATAATTGTTAGAGTACCAAAATGTAAATATCGTATCTTAACAAAATATACAGCGTCACAAGGTAAGAATCTTGCATTACAATTATTTAGGCTTATTTACTACCATTGTATTTGCATGATTCTATAAAGTTTCCATAGTCGTTCTTGTACTTCTCTACAGACTATAGTAATATATTCTCTTAGCATCCTCTAACTATTAGAGTATTAAAAGAAAAATATCTCATGTGTTTACGGAACGCGTATAACAAGGAATTAAAGAATCTTGTACTAAAATTTTCTTGGTATTACATTAGTTAGGGCATACTTTATTACCAAAGTATTAGGAATGACTATGTAAAGTTTCCATATTCTTTCTTATATATTTCTTAGTTATGGTATACTTTATTAATACTGTAATATTAGGAATGACTATGTAAGGTTTCATATTCATCCTTATATTTCTTCTCTATGTAAATACATGTTTAATGCATCCTTGATTTAGGTGGACTCAACTTTTACCATTACCTATTCAAAAAGGTGCCTTGATTGGCAAAAAGCAAAAGATCTTACATCCTCCTAGTTACCCATCAATTAACAAACCATGTATGTGTTTGAGAACTCTTCAAGAATATGGAGTTCCATTATTGTTCTTTTACTTTTTGTTATGTGGGCTTAACCATTAGCTGTGCCATGTTGAAATTTAAACTTTGTGTTGGAAGAAGAAAAAGACTTTTTAATTTTCGTGATATATGAATTATCTTAGTTCATGAATTAGAAAGGCATAATACATAAACAGACCCTCAAACTTAGCCTTAGTTGGCAAGTATGCCCTCTAACTTTGTGTGTGCACAAGTAGTCACCTCAACTTGTATAAAGTTGAAGACATAAACACGAATGCTGACGTGGAACTGCCGTGGAATTGACGTGACACCTCCAAAATGTATATGCCACGTCAATGTCACATCAGCATTTGTGTTTACTTGTTCAACTTTATACAAGTTTAAGTGTCTATTTGTGCACACCCAAAGTTGAAGGGCATACTTGCCAGCTGAGACCAAGTTTGAGGGCCTGTTTATGTATTATGTGTTATACCCTATTTTAACCGGAGTCAAAATAGTTTACAACATCCCGGTAATTCCGGGGTTAATTAAAGTACAGGAGCCGCCACCTAATTATTTATGGTGAATTAGGGCACCTAAAGTTAATTAAAGTAATTATTTAAAGTTGACTTATTTTAAAGTCTACGAAACCGAAAAATCTGAGTAAGGGTTCAACTAATCTAGAAGGAAGGTATTAGGCATCCTCTAAGATCCATTAATAATGGTTAACCGACCGAACTTATTTATAAGGCTAAGTATGAGATAAAATATAATATTTTTTAAAGTAAGTGTTGAGAGCAAAATAATTAACTGATGCTAAATACGAGTGGAAGTTATACGACTTATACATAGATGATAAAAATACTAAAATCGAAAAAAAGTGCAATAGTTGAGAAGAGTTAAACTTGCTGGAAAATAGTTATATATCTCAAAAGGAAGTAATTGACTTGGTTTAAAAACCTAGGAAAGTTTGGTAATATTTCATCAGATTTCAACAACTTCGGATCCTAATGAAACCCGAATATTAAGTTGGTCGGAAATCACCCTTTTTTTTTTTTTTGAAACCATCAGCCGGTTTAAAATGTGTCCTAACTCGTGAGATTCCCAATTGTTTAACTGATTTTAAAGTTCAAACTTAATTGAAATAAAAGTCATTTTTTACTAAAAGTGTTCTCTCAATTACGACTAATAATATGATTAGCACATCTTGGTTATTGCTTAGAACCTGTTTGGATGGGCTTATGTCTATAAGCTAAAAAAAATAAGTTGGGGCAGACTAACTTATTTTTTTTGGCTTATAAGCTGTTTTCAGCTTATAAGCTGCTTTAGATAAGCTAAGTCAAATGAGTCCAATTATTTTTTTGAGCTTATTTTAAGCACAAAATGACTTTAAGCTGGCCAGCCAAACACTCAAAAAAGCTGAAAACAGCTTATAAGCAACTTATAAGCCAATCCAAACGGGCTCTTAGTCACTCGAGACAAACTCTTATAGGGTCAAGCTTTAGGTAAAATAATATCACCACAAGGTCTAACATCATAGTCAAACAATCATCCAAATAGACAAAGAAAACCATATAAACAGTGTATAAGAGTAGGAAAATTGAAAACTATAAATAGGATGTCCACTGTTTCGCTTCACCCCTCTCATTCATTTTCTGTCTGGCTGTAGATCGAGAGGAGTATGTGAGGGAAATGAGTAGGAGATGTTATCGGATTTAGAGGCGGCATAGTCTCCAAATGAGACTGCTCGGGCAGTGGGAGTCTTTATGAAGACTTCATTTTTGCTCCGGAGTGTACATGTAAAAATAAGAAAAACAGAGATTAGGCGATCATCCACTTTTTAACAGTGAATACAAAGCGTATCAGAATCATGGAACATACCCAACTCTGAAAGGCATAAACATAAAGGAAAAATATGGGAAAATGGGGAAACTAAATTCCCTAAAATTGAAGTCAAGATATTTTTTTCTCTTATGCAATTCTAACGTATTCTATCCAAATAGAAACGTACTCCAACGACCTACTAAGTCATATATGCAGATATGGACAAAAATAGAGAAAGGTGCACATCATAAGGGAGAACAAATCAAACAAACACAATTCTTAATAACAAGAGAAATCAACCCACAGGAAATGCGTCTTTATTGTTGCAATCTAAGAACAGAAATAAAAGAAAATACAAACAGACCAGCATTCAGCAGCCTAGTTCACATGATCTAAACAAACTATGTGTTACTAAAGACTTGTTCTAAAGAATCAAAGAGCATCCATAAGTTCATATCTAGCTCTTGACTTCTAAAGAAACATTTAGACCCATAAATGCACATTCTTCACATGGAAATTATTTAACATATATCACATAATCTGTTTTCATGATGTTGCATATAGACATGACTGACCAGGCGTAAACATGCAAGGATGCAAGAAAGATTTGTTAATCTTTATTTGACAAGGCAAATCTGCCCACTAGATGATTATTGATGAATGATAACCTTATGTAACGAGGTGGAAAACAAGAGACAGCTTTCCACACGAAAGACTAGACATGTATCAACATTCAAGGTTCAAATGATGCTTCTCAGAGGAACATACATATAACTAATAACAGCATTCGAAAGGATAAAAGAAGAAACACTCTCAAACATGAAGGAAAACAGAGCATTTATCTTTTAGCAAACACTACAAAGTTCCTAAGATCCAATTTTGGACTTAACACACTATTTTCAAGCTATTACACATAGGATTCTTTTTCAATATTTAACATTTCAAGGACCTATACACATTCGTCATATTGGCCTAAACTGATTTCATTCAGCAAATAGATTAAGCTTCATACAACATTTCCAAAATTCAGGTACAGAACCCAACTCAACGAACCAATATGCGACTCTTTGGAACATCACTTGTTTAGCAGATCTGTGAAAGGAACTTACAAAATATTATACTGAGCATAAATCATTTGCAAATCTCATTTTCTTTAACCAACATACAGTACATGCAGATTCGAGGAAAACTGAAACATGCTTGCTCATTCTTTATCTGGCAGAACTTAATGCAAAAAAGAAAGAAAGACTTAAACTCTACAAGGATTTCCCTCATGTCATATTAGGCTAAGTCCACAACCAGCTAACAGAGTTTATGCTAACCTCAAACCTCTTAACTGAAGCAATATTCTAACTAATCATATATTTAAACATACTAGTAGGTATATACAATTTATACTGAACTTACGTATGTAACTTGGACTAATGCAAAATTGTCTATGGCGTAAACTAGACTATACTAATCATATAATGGCCATTAAACCAACATAAATGAACAACACCATATTAACTAAAGGAAGACTTGTAATGCTAAACTACTAACAATGCTATACTAACAACTAATTCATAAATATACGCAAACATATAGAAGCAGACACTAAAATAAATCTATAAGCAAAATAAACGAGCTAATCAAACTGCCAAACAAGACAGGCACACATAAAGGCCTAATTGGAAGTAAAAATGACTTAAAGGAGAGGAAATCACCTTTGTTGGGTGCAGTGAACGGAGTGCGGAGGTCTCGAATCTACTCTCGTATTGACAGATTCAAAGAGAATGATTGATTATGTAAGTCAAGCCGAGTGGAACAAAGAAGAGTCGTTGCCTCATTTGTCTTCAAGAGAGAAATTGAATTGTTTGAGTGTCCCCTTCTCCCCGATGTTCCAACATTTGGTATCAGAGCCACTTGTCTTGAGGGACCTATGGAGAATCCAAAATTTTCAAAAAATTCAAGAGAATGGATATGAATGAGATTAGCTAGCTACTATAGCTATGAGAATGTTGTGCTAGAGAAGCAGAAGCTTGAAGAAATGATTCTGGTAGGTGGAACTGATTTCAAAAGTTAAATAACTTTTGAAGGATGCTTTTGAGGTCGCCCAACAAGTTTTTCAACCTTGATGAAACAGTTGCGTATGAAGTAGCTGCACGACGAAGAATCTCGAGTAGAGAGGTAGCGGATGTTATTGCTGCCATGAGAAAGATTAATAAAAAAAAATCCACACTCTCATCTATCAAGAGATTGATGAAGAGATGTTTGAGAAAGTTTCTTTTTATGAAACCCGAGAAAAGATGAAGAAGAAGATGTTTATGATTATAAACATGAGAAAGCACGTTGTCAAATTTGACAACTCTAGCTTTGATGAAATTTAAGGAAGTGATTCCTGAAGAGACGGATGCTTCTAAAATATTATATATTGTTGAATCTAAAAAGATCTTTACAATAAAAATGATAATTGAGAAACTGATGAAGAAGAACTACTCCTAATACTGAGAAATCTCCAAAAGATGAGAGCAATGTGAAGAGGAAAGCTCTAATGAATGTGTTGACGTGCTTTCTAAAACACAATCACTAAAAATGACAACCTCAATATCATGAAGAAAACATCTTCTGAGAAGATGAGGATTTGAGAAGATGAAAAGATGGGGATCTTTTGAAGAAAATGATGAAAACCATCCAAACTTATAAGAAGAATGCTAATGTGCAATTTTGGAAGAGCTTGATGAAGAAAGATGGAGACACTGAAAAACATTCTGTGAATTCCAACCACAAGGTTCAAGGGGGAGTGTTGAAATTTGAACCTTACCTTTGAAGAAGAAAAAAACTTTTTAATTTTCGTGATACATGAATTATCTTAGTTCATGAATAGGAAGGTTAATGCATTAGTCTTAGATACATGCATTATTTTATTCATGAATCAGGGAATAGGAAAACTCTGGAATTAAATTATGATACATGTACTAGAATATGTACATGTTAGAAAAAAATCCTATAAATAGCTAGACACTACAATATTTTGTGTAAGTTAAGTTGGTGGAAATATATTTTCCCCACTTCTCTTCAAAGAGAATGATTAATTATGTAAGTCAGGTTAAGTGGAACAAAGAAGAATCGTTGCCTTACTTGTCGTCAAGAGAGAATTTGAATTGTCTCAGTGTCCTCTCCTCCCTGATTTTCCAACATGCCATTGCTGATAGAATGACGATCATGAAAGAAAAAGTGAAGTTACACAACTACAACAATCAGACACTAAGCCGCAAGTCCTACGTGAAAGGCGTTTCTTGAAAATTAATTAAAATCCACCATATGGGCCGTCTCATCATGGAATTCCACCACTGCAGCATGGCTTCGAACTCGTAAGATCCAGTTCCAACCTTCATGAAAGACGTTTCTTGAAAAGTAAAAATCCACCATCTGGACTGTCTCATCATGGACATCATGGAATTCCATCACTGCAACATGGCTTCAACATACCTATAAGATCCAATTCCAACCTTCGTGAAAGGCGTGTCTTGAAAAGTAAAAATCCATCATCTGGGCCGTCTCATCATGGATATCGTGGAATCCTGCCCGTCTAATCCAATTTCACTTTAACAGTGATAAAAGAAATTAAAATTAAAATTTTGGTTTACCTTTAGTATTTTACTTTAGTCGAAGTAGAAGCTAATAGGTGTTGAGTTATGAGAAAAGAGTCCTTCAGATATTTACTTATTTTCTTTACTTGTTTTTTCACTACAGTAATCAAATAGATCTTACACACTTTCCATACATGTCACAATTACATCTCCATATGTATCATTATTTTATTATGGTTACTGTTAGCTATATAGTTCTCTAGTTCTGATAGTTTACATTGTCGAGATTTTAAATCTACCTCCTTTTAATCTTTGTCGAGTAATAACGTCCAACTAATGTGTATTTCAAGTCACAATGAGTGTACTATAATTTGCTATTCAGAGATCAGAATAAACCATAATCAACACAATCTCGAAAGAAATAACAAAAACGGAGGTTCGTGTTTTCATTATGAATGTGGAAACATCACACTGCTACAACATAATAACCTTGGTTTAACTGCGTAAAGAAAAATAGAAATAACATTAAACATTATGATAATTAGCTTATAACTCGGATTCAATTAGAAACAGTTCCATTAATACAAATCCATTCACCAACGAAAATCTTGTCACAGTTAAGGTTTGGATTAATGATACTGAAGTCTGCAGCTTTCAGATTGAAAAACTCGACAAGACTTTCACAAGTGTCGTCAGCTTGTGCTGCATAAATGTTGTTACAATCAGGATTTAAAATAGTTGTTCCCTTGAAGAACTCTGTTGAAGAAAATAATAGAAAAATAAAATGTAAGTTCAGAGATAAGCAAAAGCATTTATGAAAACTAGTGGAGATTAAACTAGAACTATACCTGCAAGTCCCTGGTATGAAGTCAGAATGAGAAGAAAAGAGAGGACTAAAACTAAGCAATTGATTGAATGGTTGTTTGCCTTAACCATGATTGAATCAACAAAATTGTACTGGTTAATTTTTACTTGCCTTCTAAATTCTTGAGTGACTAATGCTTTATTTGATTGTGTATTTATAGTCCATAGAGCAAGAATAAGAATCTCATACGTTAGAGAAAAGTGTGGACTTTATGTTATGTGTAATATACTCGACATGTTTTTTCTTATGTACTTTCCTTCTCAGTATTGTACGAAAGCATGGTAATTTGCCGATTGTACGTGTTCAAATTAAGTTAGTATATGCTTGGAAGTTAAAAGAATTGTTCATGAAGAGTTAGTTCAAACTAAGTTAACTAAATTATTTTTATTAATGGACAAAAGGATATAAACATTTGACTCTTTCACCTAATGATTGCCCTCTTTTGCCGTTGCTAGGGTATCTTTTAATTTATGAGATGTTTTTCCATCTTACGACATCTACGTTTGACATCATTATTAATTTTCTACATAACTTTTGAAAATTCATATTTACAAAAAATTTCGCATTTTATAGTTTTGCGGTCATTTGTCTATCTATCACGGCTCAAATTCACATGCCTAGCACCCGACACACTGCCTGATCCGAGCGAAACAAACCCAAGTAGCCTCCTCAATTGAGTGATTACTCCACGTAACTTTTACCCAAGCAACATCATTCGTATGGTTAAGGGAACCTCGTCATAGGACAATGTACCATCCACCTCGATCTCTTGCTTATCTGTCACATGGCCAGGTCATGGAAATACTTTCATAACACGGGGACACGAAAACTGGTTGCACCATAGCCAACTCTAGCTATAACGTTAATACAATTCTGATTCTCTTAAGAATCTCCTAGCTTCTATCTATTGTTGGGATTTTTGTTTAAATATAATTGTCATTTTAAATTTAAAAATTAAATGAAAGGATGTTATTTTATTAAAGGGTGTGCTGGTTATTAAATATTTTATCTATAAAAGCAACCGAACGTTATTTTGCAGATATAATTTTTCTTTCTCTGCAAAGTAACTTTTCCTTCTTCTTAAAAACCCTATGCAAACACTCTTTCTTCTCCTATTCCAAAACATCAAGTTCTAAGTTTTTGCATTCCTATAGAATTTTTTCACTATTTGCTTAGTACAGAAATTCAAAGGCTTATCATATCCACTAAAACTATTTGCATAAATCCCATAGCAATCTCGCAAGGAGAGAGAGCAAATATTATTTTTAGAAAAACGTTTCGTACTTGTTTCAAACCTCCAATTCAATGTTCTATATTCATTATCTCCAACATATATCTAGTGATGAGTCTACTCTTGTCAAAACAGATAGCAACCTTCATGGCGTCACTTTCAAGATAGTTTGTCGCCTTCCCTAAACTCGAGCCTTAGGTGTTTGGAATTATTTTGCTGACAATTCTAGGCATCCAGCCTCAAATCTAGCTATGTCGTCTTTCATACTTCAGTACCAATGGGATCTCTCAAGTTTTGGTAGGTTATGATTGGCGACACAGGTGGAAAAATGAGTAAAAAATATGGTTATTCGCCCGATCCAACTCATTTAAAATGAGTCTGATATGAGTCAACTCATATTGTTCACTTAAAATATGAGTAACTTAATGGCTAAAATGGAAAAAATTCTCAACAAATAGGGTGACCAATTGAACCCCCTAACCACACGGAGCTTCAACCCCCAACTCACTACCTCTCACCTCCTACCCCCCCCCCCCCCCCCCAATTTCAACCTTGCATTTGAAAAAGCTGCTACTTCCACAAAGTGACTATTTTTATAAGATAAATGTATATGTGCATATCTTTGCAAGGGCCCTTTTTCTAAGACTACCAAAAAAAAAAAAAAAAAAAAAGGAGACTACTTTCCACTTTGAAGATAACCAAAAAAGTGACTATGTTTGTAAACTAGCCGTTTTTTAAAAGTGACACAAAAATGGCAATTTTTGTAAATTAACCATTTTTGAAAAGTGACATAAAGATGGTTATTTTTGCAAAAAATGTATTTTTTGCAAAATGCCAGAAAATGCAAATTTGCAAAAATAGCAACTTTTTTGTCATTTTTAAAAAATGGCCACATTACAAAAGTATCCATTTTTCTTTCAATTTTTTTAAAAATAGCTACCTTATGTGGTGCTATCTTAGGAAGGACACATTGCAAAAATGGTTATTTTAATACTTTCACAAAGTGGCTATCTTTTATAAGATAACCAAATATGTGTATACCTCTGCAAGTGGTCTTTTTCTAAAGCAACTAAAAAAATGACTATTTTGCACTTTGAAGACAACCTAAAAAAGGGACTATGTTTGTAAACTAGCCATTTTTAATAATGACACAAAAATGGCTATTTTTGTAAATTGGTCAGTACAAAAATAGCCATTTTTTAAAGGTGACATATAAATGGTTATTTTGGCAAAAATATTTTCTTGCAGTTTTTTGGTCATTTTTCAGAAAAAGATCACTTTACGAAAGAAGCCATTTTTGTCACTTTTAAAAAAATGGCTACTTTACATACCTAACTCGCTATGCTTGGCGCGGTCCCGTGCTACGCTATTTGATCGATATTCGAAATACCCTTCCTCGCCGCCCCCCCCCCCCCCCGAGGGGCATCCCTACCTCTCTCGAGTTTTCTACTTCATATATTTTATTTTTCTTTTATAAAATTTTTATGAAAAATAAAATAAAAATTGCGTGGTTAAATTTGGTGTGGGATGGGGGGACAATGGGGCGGGGTGGGGGTAAGAATTTTTTTTCATTTTTTATAATTTCTTATAAAAGTAAAACAAAATATATCAAATAGACGATTTGGAAAGGGGTTGGGTGAGTATTTTCCAAAAAAGGTTTTTTGGAGGTCGGAGGTTGTGTCATTGGAATGTTTTGAAGTTTTATTCTTCGACAAATGCTGAGGCGCAACTATGTACTGCGGATTGGATTTGTGGGCAAGAAGGTAAATTAATCTTCCCCATATTAGTTACATGAAGCCAACATCTTTGAAGTAGCTTGGGATAATATGGATATCCATATTATCCGATGGATAACCCATTTTTTATCTTTGTTAAATATGAGTAGGTCGGGTAATTGATCCTTTTTCGTCAACCCATTTCAACTCGACCCATATCTGACTCGATCCGCCCGTTTGCCACCCCTAATTATACATGTAATGTGAAGTTGGCTTTCATTCTTTGTATGCTATCATAAGTTATGGTTACACGTATACCTTAACTGTATACTAATTCTGCATCCAGTTACCGCCCAAAGGCATCAATGTGCTTTCCCATGAATACTGATACACTGGAAATTATAAAGCTAATTGTTAGATAACTGAATGCGGATAAACTGGATGGCTTCATTGACACTACAACGAAGTATAGAAATGGTAACAAAAAATTTAATATTTATCAACTTAGTTTTGTTGTTGGCAAATGAACTTTTTTGTTGCCAAACAATTTAATTTTGTTGTCATAATATTGATTATTGTTGCAAAAAGTACTTTTGGCAAAAAAAAAAAAAAAAAAAAGTCATTGCACGCCGTTGCAATAAAGTCGTTGGTAAAAGTTTATGCAACAATTTTTTTTTTAAGTTGCCAAAAATACTTTTTGCCACAATAATTAATCTATGGCAACAAAAAAAATTTGTTGCCAAATATTTTTTTGTTGTAGTGAGATATAGGTACAGATCAGATAAGAAGCAACTCGTGATCTTTTCCACACTTGACTTTAGCATTTAATTCTCTTTTCCTCACACTTTTTTAGTCAGATTTGTTTGCTAAATTCTCCCAGAGATAATATACTCCAAGCAGATAAAATAAAAGCAAACAAGCATGGCTAGTAGCAAAGTCGGTGTTTTCACCCTCCTACTCCTATGTGGTACGCCTTTTGCCTAATATAAATTTTCCTTTTCTCATTGAATAACAAGATACTTCATGAATTTTTTAGCATCAATTTACTATTAATGTACACTTAAAAGGGATTATCTTTCTGTTTATTGTCTTAGAAACAATTTTGCTACTGGAAAGCAATGTAGAGTCTGCAGAAATCAGTAGTTGTGCCATTGCTGATAGAATTATGATCACGAAAGAAGAAGGTAAATTTACACAGCTACAACAATCACAGAATGGGCCACAAGTCCTTCATGAAAGGCGTTTCTCGAAAAATACGAATGTACCATCTGGGACGTTTCATCATGGACAAGGTGGAAGCCCACCACTGCACCATGGCTTCAGCATACCCATGATGAGATTCAGTTCCAACCTTTACGAAAGGCGTTTCTTGACGAGTAAAAATCTACGGTCTTATCATGGACATCGCGGAAGCCCACCGTTGCAACATGGCTTCAACAGACCCGGAAGATACAGTTCCAACCTTCGTGAAAGCTATTTCTTAAAAAGCAAAAATCCACTATCTGGGCCATCTCATCGTGGACATCGTGGAAGGTAACCAGTGCAACATGACTTTAGCACATAAATTGTTAATATGCCTCCTCCTAATCTTTTTGGAGTGACAATCTCTAATAATGTGTATTTCAAGTCAAACGGACTTAGTAAATTGTATAACAAGAAGTAAAACTGTTTTTTCCTATTCAGAGAACAGAATAAAACAGAGGATAAAGTTTTCATTATGAATGTGGAAACATCACACTGCTACAACATAATAACCTTGGTTTAACCATGCGTAAAGAACAATTAAACATCACGATATTAGCTAATAACTCGGATTCAGTCAGATACAGGTCCCTTAATACAGAGCCATTCATTCTCCCATGAAAATCTTGTCGAAGTTAAGGTTTGGATTAGTGACACTGAAATCTGCAGCTTTCAGATTTAAAAACCTGACAAGACTTTCACAAGTGTCGCCAGCTTGTGCATAAATGCTGTGACATTCAGGATTTTCAATATTTGTTCCCTTGAAAAAACCCCGGAGAAAAAAACATAGAAAAATAGAGGCTCTGAGACCACCACCTAAGTTTTCTAAACTTCAACTAACACCACCTAAGTTTTTCAGAAGTCATCTCTTAACAATTACTCCCTCCGTTCACTTTTACTTGTCACGTTTTGCTTCTCGAGAGAAAATTTGACTAATCTTCGACGTAAACTGAACTAGATTAATTCAATATTTTAAAATTAAAATTTAGATACTCGAAAACTATACAAAAAATACTATAAGTTATAATTCTTCTCATACTAATATGATAAAAATTTAAGTCTTAAAATGTTGGTCAAAGTCCATATAGTTTGACTCTCAACAAGGAAAACATGACAAGTAAAAGTGAACGGGGGAGTAGCAACGTGAGGGGACAGAGAAATTGTTTTTCGCTATTGATCAGTAAACAAAATATAAGTCATAACCAACATAACTTCAATAAAAACAAACAATATCACTTGATAGTGGATACAACATAACCGAAGAAATTTCTTGGTTTAACCATGGGTAAATTAAAGGGATACAAATGGTAGTCGATCTCATTACTCAAAAGAGATTTAATTTGCATCTAAGACTAGAGATGCATACATGCACTTAACTATAAGCTAGTATAATATATTGATTGATGGCCATTATGAATTAGATTCAAGTAGATAAGGTGCCATTGAGACAGAGATATTCACCCAGGAAAAGATCATCACAGTTAAGATTTGGATTTAAAGAACTGAAGTCCTCTGCTTTTAGATTGAAAAACTCGATAATATTGTCACAAGTGTCGCCAGTGTCTACATTATAAACTCTCCTACAAGTTGGAATGGCCTGAGATGTCCCGTTATTAGATGCTGAGGAAACAAAACAAAAGAAAAATGTAATGTGGGTTCAGAGATAAAGGTAAAAAAAAACATGTACTCCCTCCGTTCCAAAAAGATTGTCTTAGTTTGACTTGACATGGAGTTTAAGAAATAAAAAAAGACTTTTATAATATGTGATTCAAAACAAGCCTTAGATATTTGTGTGACTATAAATCATCTCATAAAGTTAAATTATTTCTAAATATAGAAATGACCTATCTTTTTGGGATAAACTAATAAAAAAAGTAAGATAATTTTTTTTGGAATGGAGAGAGTAACAAGTAAAATTTATGCAATGATTAAATGTTCATACTGAGAAGTACTCGTCCAAGGGATGGAGTCAGAATGAGAAGAAAAGTGAGAAGTAAGGCTACGTTCAAGTAGCAGTTGACTAAATTGTTGCTAGCCTTTTCCATGA
Organism: Lycium barbarum; assembly: GCF_019175385.1. NCBI lineage: Eukaryota > Viridiplantae > Streptophyta > Magnoliopsida > Solanales > Solanaceae > Lycium > Lycium barbarum. The sequence goes on from NC_083347.1 coordinate 16,252,415, forward strand.
TTAATTGAATAACTTAGTGAGCTCAAAGTAATTGCTTGTAATTAAGTTTCTTGAGTGTCTAATACATTGTTGAGATCATGTGTATTTATAGTCCATAGTCCATACAATACAAGTAAGAAAAAGAATAATCTAATTTGTTTGAGAAAAAGAGCAAGTAATTGGACGGTTTGTCCTTCAAATGGATTGGTCTTTAATTTTTTATCTTCAAATGGGCTGGTCTTTAATTTTTGTCCTTCAAAATCGAACTTATGCCTATAGGGACATTAGTTCTTTAAGAGCGCTGACATAACTTGTGAATATTATGATGCGTAACTTATGTCTCTACAGACATAAGTTCTATTTTGCAAGATAAAAATTAAAGACCAGCACAAAATAGGGACAAAAGTACAAATGACCCGAAAAAGAGTGAATTTTATGTTGTTATTTCCTTCTTAACATTTATCAATCAGGGAATGTTGCCGATTGTACTTGGTCAAAGTGAGATGCTTATAATTAGAGGGACGAGTTGAATTAAGCTAAAATTAAATGGATGATCCAAGTTTCCTCAGTGGACAAAAGCACAAAACAAGAATTGACTCTTTCACTTAGTTAAATAGTATCATTCTGATTTTGCCGACTATTGGGAATCTTTTGGTGATTGAAGCAATCATTCCATCTAATTTTCATGGTTGGGGCACCCTTTCTAGTTTCATCTCTTTATTTATTTATTTTAATTTTTAATAAGCCATCACCATTAGGTTGTGAGCCTAAGGTGTAGGGAGAGGGGAGGGGGGTTTGGCTTGACCCCTACCATGTTATATTGCTAAAATGATCTTACAATGACTAGAGGGGACATGGAAAACCTTGCTTCTAGTCTACAAAAGATAGATCGACTATGCAATCTATTTGAAGGAATTAGCCTATACAATGTTCCGCCCAGAGACTAATAAGTGAATTTAGCTAACAAAAAAATTATAATTTTCAAACCTCTTCCTAAACGTAGGAAGTTGCCACTTATCAAGTTGAATCAGGCCCTTTGCTTCTCTAGGGAGATCTTGATAAGAAAGATATAAGGCCTTGTCACCACTTCTTGTAGCTTTTTTGCCAAAAAATCAGAAATCTGGTTTGCTTCTCTGAAACAGTGAGTGAAAATGACATTAGCTCCTCTTAATGTGTTTGAGGTAGCTTTCACCATATGTTTAAGTTTCATATTCTTGGTGTCCTTCTTGATCAACATCTCAGTTATCAATAAGGAATCTAACTCAATATGGATATTGGTGAAACCATTTTGAATACACCAATTACTTCTACAACTTGCAACCTCCATTTCAGCATGATTGTTACTAGAGCTGTTAACTGTAATAGAAAATCCCATAATGAAGTCTCCTTGTTCATTCCTCACAACTCCTCCTATACCAGCTTTCCCATTTGTACTAATAAAACTTCCATCAGTGTTCAATTTGATCATCCCCCTTGCCGGAGATTTCCAGTAGACTGTAGTGCACTTAATCACAGGACACAAACTCTCTATTTTGTCAGATATATTAATCCAGTTGCCATTAATTTCAATATTGGGAAATAAATCATTAACGACAGCTTTGATGTTCCAAATGCACTGCTTAATCATGTGATTCTGAGAGAAACTAGTTCTATCTCTATACCTGCAAGCATTCCAAGATTTCCAAATTTCCCAGCAAATAATGACTGGGATAGAATGTAATAGAAGATTATGCACCCTATTCTTCGGTTTAACGCTCCACCATTTCCGTAGAACAGCTCTAATAGGGATATAATTATGAGAAATTCCCAAAGCAGCCCCCATAGTGCTCCATAATTGATTTGCTGCAACTCCTTCTATAAAGACATGTTGAATTGATTCATTTTGAGGAGTTGGATAGCAAGGACAATCTATGTCATCTCTGTTACTCAACCAAATCATTGCTTCCCGGAAGGGGAGTTTTCCAAAGTAAATTATCCAACACATGAAAGAAAATTTAAAAGGTATGGAGTTGTGCCAGACATTTGCTAAACTTGTGTTCTGAGATCTCTGAGCTCTTGGCCACTTTCCATGCACCTTTGTTGGTGAAATGACCATCTCCGGAATTCAACCACATAACATAATCCTCATCATCATTGTGTCCCAAAAGAATGGTGCTAACATGCAAAGCAACCTGGGCTGGAATGGTATTATATAACATCTGTAGGTTCCAAGAGTTTCGAATCAAGAAATCCTTTACCTTGAGCTTGTAGTTTCTATTGTTCATCTGATTTGGACAGTGGTTAGCTAAAATGCCATCTTCCATCTAGTTATCCCACTAGAAGCTGATGTTGCCCTTGTTGATCTTCTAAGTGATGTACTTTTCCCCGCTATCTCTTACTTGAAGTAAGAACTTCCAAGCTTGTGAATTGGCTTTGATCAATTTCTTCCCCACTAGATGTTTTCTATGGCAATATTCAGCATTTAGAAAATCAGCCCAAATGGATTTTTTTGTTCTAAACTGCCACCATTATCTCCATAGTTAGATTGTATGAGATGTCTTTTAGTCCTCTGATGCCAATCCCTGCTTCATCTTTTTGAAAGCATAGCTTATTCCATGCACTCCAATGATATTTGTTCTTTCCTTCCTTTGTTCCCCCAGAAGAAATTTGCAATGTGCTTCTCAATGAGTTCAATAGTACCCGCAGAAGCATTAATAGCAGACAGAATATATGTAGGTAATGAAAGAATGACACTTTTAATGAGTACATGTCTTCCATCATAAGAGAGCATATTCCCTTGCCAACCATTGAGCCTTTTCATTATCTTAGCAATCATACCATCAAAGTAGCATAATTTTTTGTGTCTTATGTAGATAAGACAACCTAGGTAATTGAAAGGGAATTGTTTATCCATGAAACCAGTGCATCCTCTAATTCTGTTAATTCTATAAGCACAGGTCTTAGGGCTTGTCAGGAAAAAACTCTTATCCTTATTAACCATCTGACCAGAGATCTTCTCATACCTTCTAATACATTTCATTATCAGTTTAATGGACTTAGATTTCCTACTACTGAAGATAACAATATCATCAACATAAGCAATGTGGGTAATTTGAGGACCCAATTTATGCATAGAAAAAGGTATGAAGTTCTTATTAGACAGATGACTATTGAGAGCTCAAGACAGAACCTCAGCAGCAATAATAAAAAGAGATGGAGAGATAGGATCTCCTTGTTTTAATCCTTGAGAAGAAGTAAAGAAACCTTGTCTAGAACCATTAACAATAACAGAATACCAAACATTGGAAATACCTCTCCAAACAAGATCAATCCAAATGTCATTAAAGCCAATTTTTTTTTTTAATACTTTAGCAAGAAAGGACTATGATAGCCTATCATAAGCTTTGGCCATATCAAGTTTCAAAATCAAATTGCCACCCAGATTTTTGCTAGAAATACCATGGATAATTTCTTGTGTAAGCATGACATTATCAGTAATAAGTCTACTAGAGACAAAACCACTTTGATTTCAGAGATAATAGCAGGAAACAAAGGATTAAGCCTACCAGCCATAATTTTAGAAATGATCTTGTTAGTGCAATTACTAAGGCTAATAGGTCTAAGATAGCAAATGTTACAAGGGACTCAATTTTAGGAATTAAAGCTAAGCAAGTATGGGAGAAACATCTTGTCAGTTTTTTTCCTTTAAAGAAATCCTGAACGAAGCCAATAATATCAAATTTAATAATATGCCAACAAGTTTGGAAGAACATACCATTGAAGCCATCTGGTCCTACTGAGCTGTCGATACTCAAACTGAAAACAACTTTCTTGATTTCCTCCTCTTGTGGAACACTTGTGAGAAATTCACTGTCTTCATCCGTGATGATCTGTGAAATATGGTTCAGCATATTGTTGTCCACCTCCTTGTCATTCAGGTTGAACTACTTTTTGAAATGTTTGACTGTAGCCTTATTGATGTTGCTTTCCTTCTAGACCCACTTACCCTTCTGATTCTTAATTCTATAAATTTGCAGTTTCCTTCTTGTGTTTCTGAGGACACTGTGAAAATACTTGGTATTTTTCCCCCCATCTTGGAACCATTGCAGTTTGGTCTTTTGCTTTAGGATAGAATTTTCCATACTGAGCCGTCTCACATATTCAACATATCCTCTATTTAGATTTTCCCTACCTTGCTCATCATTATGTTCTATATCCAATTTTTTCAGAATTTCTATCTTAGCTTCCCAGGACTTGACTTGCTCAAAAACATCACTTATATTGTTCCTGGACCAATGACTAAGTACTTTACTCAGTCTTTTCAGCTTGCCCTGTAGAATCCACATGGAATTGCCTCTGATTTCTTCATTCCAAGAATTTTGAACAAGTTGCTGAAAATCTGGCTACTTTGTCCAAAAATTAAGGAACTTAAAGTACTTAATAATGTTGCCTTGATCATTATAGCATTTTAGCAGGAGTGGCATGTGGTCTGCACCAGATCTGGATAAGTGTCTCACTGAATTGTTATTAAACATTTGAGCCCAGTCATCATTAATAAGAATCCTATTCAATCTTTTCCAGATCTTTTTTCTAGGAGGAAAATTATTGCACCAAGTGTATTTAGGACCATTGAAACCATATCATTAAGGGCACTAGATTCCACACAAGTATGAAATCCATGCTTTTATGGATTCTATGTGGTCTTCCACCAAGTTTTTCATCCAGGTCCATTATCATATTAAAGTCTCACCCCCATACACCAAGGTCCATCAATGTGATTGTTCATGTTAATAATACTATCCCACAACTCTTCCCTCTAAGATGATGTACATTTTGCATAAATGGAAGTCACCTAGGAAACTTTGTCAGTAGGAAAATCCTTGAGTTTTAAGGTCATTTGTTGGTCATTATAGATCAACACTTCAATATAATCAAAAAAATTCCACAAACACCATATCTGACCATTAGAATTGGCCTGACAGTGGTGAAAACCCAAATATCTTTTGTAAACATTGCTCTTGTGCATATCACTAAAAGGCTCTGAGATTGCCACAAAAGCCACTTTGTTGATGTTGACAAGAGTTCTTAGTCTTTGTATAGACGTTTTGGTCCTTACCTCCCTAATGTTCCAAAAGATTGCACGAATCATGGATATTTGGGGGTGGTGCACTTTGTCTTTGAGTTCTGCCTCGGTTAGTAGGAGTCTTTGTCGTTCCCTTTTTACCATCTTTCTTTCTTTTCCTGCTTCTGCCTCTTTTGTCATAAGAAATAAACTTTCCTTGACTTTGAGGATTGTCCTGATTTGTTAAGAGTTTTGGACTCATTGGTGTGTTCAAAAATAGCCTTGAGCTTTCCACTTTCTCTATTGTTGGTTCTACCTCTTTCAAATTTTTGAGAAACAAAACCTTTTTCCTGTACAGAGATCCTCTCCTTACAAGAGAGCTTGTATTTTACTTCATTGATATCTTGAGAATTTCCAGCATTGCTATCCAAAACATTTATAGGATGATTGATTAGCGGGCAATCCACTTCCACAAACAGTTCAATAGATTTCATATTCTTAACTGCTGAAGGTAGACTGGATCACTGCATCTCTCCTTCTTCCAACTCCTGACCCTCCTTTTTTTCTTCAGCAATCTGATGCCCTAGTTCTTCTTCTTGAACAATATTTTCTCCAGTATTGCTAACATGAGTAATATCAGGTTGGCTTTCCAAAGGTTGTTCCTGTTCTTTTTTATTCCATTCATCAAGATCTTTTGGCTTGATCTCCTTTTCCTGCTGAACTATTTCTTCAGTTTCAGGGTCCTTCTGCTTATCAAGATTCACTTTGTTTTTTTTTTGTAACTCTTAATATTAGCAGGAGGTGCTAATGCTTTGAAGAGAACAATATTTTTCTTCTTTGGCATCTTTCTTGATTTAGTCTTGTTAGCATTGTGGTTCTTGTTGTTCTGATCTTTCTTGGTGTTTTCTTGCACCTTTTGAGCTTTCTCTTCTTGTCTGATTCTATGTAACATTGATACGTTGTTCATATTTTTACATCATCATCAGGTTAAGTACTTATTGATAGGGGTGGGCGTTCGGTTCTTCGGTTCGGTTTTATCAAACTTCGGTTTGGCTATTTCGATTTCGTTTTTTTAAGGTGGACACCGAACACCGAACACTGAACCCAACTAGTTCGGTTCGTTCTTTCGATTTCGATTTTTTGAAGTTCGGTTCGATTCGATTTCGATTTTTTCAATTCGGTCTTTTTGATATGATATTAGAAGCGATTCCATTTATACTAATTCATATTCTCAAAAGCAATAAAATATAAAGCTGATAAATTAAAATCAAAATCAAACACACAGGATACACAAGAACAAAAAACCATAACCATGATATAGGATTACTAGGTGTTATATACATACAGTAAGAATAACTAAGAAAACACATAAAGGACAGACATTAATCCTAAAGACATATCCTAGTCACCTTCCTTTGTTAAGGATATTTGATTTTCTCAACTGAAGTGGAAAATTAGAGATACAAAAGTAAAAGAAGACTTGTTACAATTGGTTTTTTTTTTTTTGCTTAAACTTAATGAGCCTAGATTATTTTAATTTTTTTAGGTAATGTATTAAATTTGGGTGTGCGTTCAGTTCTTCGGTTCGGCTATTTCGATTTCGGTTTTTTGAAGGTGGATACCGAACACCGAACCCAACTAATTCAGTTCGGTTCTTTTGGTTTCGATTTTTTGAAGTTCGGTCCGATTTTTCAATTTTCAATATTTATGCCTAGCCCTACTTACCGGTATAACATATTATAATATGTCTAATTTGATGATATTCTATAAAATAAACATTATATTATATAAGTACTGTTTAACTTTATTTAACCAAAAGCTTCAATATCAGGGACTTATAAAACAGAGACAAAGTACATAGAGGGGAATTGTGCCTTACCTCTTTGAGTACAATTGGGGACTAAAGAACCCTAACTAACCAAAGAGAGTACTAAAGAGGTCCTTACCTCTTATATACAAATGGGGAGTGGTGGGGAAATGAATTCTCTACGAATATTTTCTTGTTTTATTGATTGTTCACTGCAATAATCAAATTGATCCTACGACTATCCATACATCTTCATCGCTTTATTATTTTAAGGCAAAAGTCATAGATAGCCCCCTAAATTTTGCCACATTTTTTTCTGGATTATCTAAACCGACGGTTGTACCTATTGGGTACCTAAATCAGTCTAAATTGATCCTATTGGGGTATCTTTTGCCTATGTGGCGCAACAATTGATTACACTTTTTGTTGGGCGCGTGACAACCCTATCATCCTTAATTTTTTTTTGGTTAAAATTTTATTTCTTTTAAATAAAATTTAATACATAAATTAATAAAAAAGTAACTCACCTCCCCCCCCCCCCCCAGCCGCCTGTCTTGTCCCCTGACCCCCATCCCACTGTACGTTGTTCTCTTCTCTCCTCCATCTTCTTCCTTTTTTTTTTTTTTTATGCACTGTACGTTTCTCTTTCTTTCTTCTTTCTTCTTCTTCCTTTTTTTTTTTTTCTCTTCTTCTTCTTCATTATCAAACTTCTTTAATTTGAAACAGACTGCAATGCATGTCAAACAAATGATATTTCAACGATGAAAATAGAGAAGATTATGTATCAAACTAAACATTTACTAAACATGTATGCATCGATTCCTCTTTTTGTTGAGTAAGGTAATCAGAACAGTTAAGCAAGATATAGGAATGCAGTGTTTGATATCTTGTATGTGTGTGTTGTTTTCAGTTTTTATGACTGCCTTTTTCAGTTTTCCTCTTTTTAGTTTTCATTTCTTTTAATTATTTATATAAAATTAATTTTTGAATTGGATGTTATTTTTTACCACCATTTCTTTGTCCTTTTTAGATCTGAAAAATAGCATTATCATCTTGTTCACCGGAAAAAACGGAGATTCACCATTATTATAACTCGTTCACCGAAAAAAATGGAGATTCACCATTACTATGACTCTTTTTTTTTATCTCACCTTTCATTAAAGGTTGATGGGTTTTGTAAAGACATTGATAGACCTAAATAAGAAAAGAAAAGGGAAATAAATTATTGGTGGGGTGGGGAGACGGCGGTTGGGGCGGTGGTGCGGCGGTCGGTGGTGGGGGAGTGGCGGCCAGTTGGGGGGGGGGGGGGGGGCGAAGGAGATGAAAATTGGGAGAGGGGGTGTATAATTTATTTTTTAATTATTATGATGGATCCCACCGCCACGTGTCACGTTTTCATTGGACAAATTTGCCACGTTATGGAGAGTGTAATACACTCTCTTAATTTTGCTGATTATTGTGAAAAAGGTACCTAATAGGATCAAATTTAGACTGGTTTAAGTACCCAAAGGTACAACCCTCGTTTTAGGTAGTCCAAAGGAAAATGTGATAAAGTTTAGGGGGCTATCTATGACTTTTGCCTTATTTTAAATTAGTGTTGGCTATGTTTCTTTGGAAGTGCTTGACTACAAAGCAAATTTTTAGTCGTGTAGTTTACGTACGTTGTCTACATAATTGGGATTGGGGGTGTGTGTACACGTTGGGGGTGGGGTGCGGGGTGAGGGGGAGTGTTTTAAAGGCGGGGCATAAGGCGAGACGTAAGCCTCACGGGTATTTATTTTTTAGTATTTCATAAAATAATATAATTACAATAAATATTTTTAAATAGGTAAATTTACATAAAAATTTGCAGAAACTATAAATAAATGAAAAATATATATAGATGTGCTCCATCCCCACAAAAAACTAATCAAAACAATTTATTATACGCTACTTACAAGCACAAGTAACTTTTGTTACTTTTTTTGAGATAGTAGAAGAAAAGATAAAGAATTAGAAAGAACATAAATTAGGGCATCTAGCAATAAAAAAAGTCCAGACTTTTATTTTAATGGTTTAGTTCTTTTTTAAAATATTTGAGTACTTACAAGTAGATTTTTGATAATTTGGGCATTATATTAAGTACTTATTTAACAAATTTCATTTTAATTTGAAAAAAAAATCTGGGTTTACACCCCAACACAAAAAACTCGTCTCACACGCCCAGGCATACCACCAATTTTCGAGCGTACGCCTTTTGAAACTTTCGCCTCCCACTATTACCTCGGGGCGTTCTTGGTGTGCCCCGCCCCAGGGCTCGCCTCAAAAACTCCTTATAAAACACTGAATTCAACTGTACAATGCACCTGCTAATTTATACAGTTATCCTAGGGACTAAAATTCTAAATTCCTAGACTATGTAACTAACTAATTATGATTTTTGTATAACTCATAAAAGAATCAAAGTGCCATTTTTTCTATGTAACTATGTACACCATAACTATGCTCTGCTATTTAGGGGTGGGCATGGTACGGTATTTGAAACTTCGGTACGATAATTTCTATTTTCAGTTACTATACCATTACCATACCAAATTAATTTGGTATGGTTCAGTAATTTTAAGTTCGGTTACGGTATTTTGCAATACGATAAATCGGTATCATAATTTGTTCGACTTCGACTCACATATACTCATATTATAGGGAATTATAACTTCTGCTATTCAAGAAACGTCTCAATTATATTGTACTAACACCTTACACATGTAAAAATATCAAAATAAAGTACAAGCAATTCCCTTCGTAAATCAATTACACAAAAAAGACATTTAGATCAACATAGAGTAGTCAAAGTTCCAACGTTTAAATAATTAGTTTTGTAATAACACTAGTTTATATATTTGTTAGAATTTATAATATTAAGATATATGAAGTGTATATGTAACTATATACTTCGGTATGGTACGGTATTTTCTTTGTGAATACCGAATACCGTAGAATACCAATTTTTTAAAAAATGCATAGTAAATAGCATATCAAATATCATAATATCGAAATCGCGGTATAAAAAATTTCGATTTCAGTATGATAATAGGTATCTACCGTATCATGCCCACCCCTACTTGGGCAGTTTTGCTTCACTGGGCCGCCACTTGTTGTTCCAAAACAAGTGTTGAGCCCAAAACAAGTTGCAGTGGCCCAATACTGACATTTATGTGTGTGTTGAAGAGGTTTCATTATACTCGGGACATTTTCTCCTCCTTTATCTTCTTCTTTCAAAACATCATCACCGGAAAACCCTATGTCACCCGAAAACCTATCATCCGCAATTTCGAACATTGGCTCTCTATACTTCACGAATGAACTGGCCATTGACCAAATACCGTATTTTGAGACTTTTAAATATTAGACTATGTAGTATCATGCCAAGTTATTAAATTTAGATTTGCTAAAAGTCTTAAGTCTTCAATTTGACCTTGACTATTATCATGCCAAGTATTAACTTTTCTGTCTTTAAACCACTTCAAAGCTAATACGAAATGTAGTTACCTTGATTGGAATAAAGTCAAAGTTTTCACATCGTGTTTTCAACATCATCTTTTAGAAACCATATCTCTGTCTAAGAATCGTGGGAGCTGGCACTCATGGGCTAGGCAAAAAACCTTACACATATTTTTTATGATTATGATACAGCTACACATGGCAAATGTTTGTATAATAAAGTTTTAAAACTAAAGGTTTATACCTTATATACGTTTCATATCATGCTTATTTATGAATGTTTAAGTAATGGATAGACAAGCTTATGTCACATTGTCACTCAATAATAACAAATTGTTTAGAACAGAAGTTTTTATCTATAGCTAACCTGCATGGCTGTTGGCACGTTATCACAAAGTATACGCATCTTTCTTAGGACCATTTGGCATGAGAATTTTTCATTTTTTTCCGGAAAATTATTTCACTTTATTTGAAAATCAATGTTTGGCAAAATTTTAAATACAACTTCAAGTTGTATTTAAAATTTGACAAACATCAAAAAACTTGTTTTCACTTTTTTTTTTAGTAATTACCGACGGCATCTTAAACTTCCCTATTTTGACAAAAAATTCTTTGAAGTTCTTCCGTGCAAGTTTTATATACTATGCGTGTCGTGGTTGAAATGGATGCGGCGAATATATAGGACCGACGGCTTCAACTTTATCATAGAATCTATCTATAGGGGGAAATCTAATTGCAATTAGATTAAAAAATGTGATCTATTTAAAATCCGTAACTTAGAAATTAATTAACTGGGATGATTTATATTTAATTATTTTCTGACGAACAAGATTATCACACACAATAAATGGGTGAAACAAACGATAATTATCTTCTGTCTTTTTTTTTTCTTTTTTTCTTTTTCCAATAAACGCCATTCATTAGAAAAAGGTTAGATCTTTGGGATCTTGGCTTCGGTTATGAAGGTTATAGTTAAGCTTTTCGAAAGTTAGTAGGAGTATAGGTATGTTTATAATATAGAGCGTCAAGTACAAATACACACAGAGCTATATAAGTAAATTCAAACATTTTACTAATAGCGTAAGAAAACTTAATCCAAATAGAAAAACAATTGTTTACAGTGATTTATACACATACAGCATACAGTTCAATTTTCTAAGATAATTGTTATAAGGGATTTTCCCTGTCTTAATAATAACATAAAGAATAAAAGTTTTTTTTTTTTTTTTTTATAATACATATATAGGGTAAAACGAAATCAGTTCTTTCATGTCGGTAGCTCCTATCTGAGATCCATCTTCTATTTGAAATTGAAACCCTTGCTTACGTTATTACATTACTTTCTTTTTTCTAGGCAGATAACTAGTTAGTACGTATATATGTGTAATTTTCTTGTCACAAAACAGAGAAATGTTTTTGAAAGAAGCGATTTTGATGGTCTTAATTTTCTAAAATTAGACTCGGTCTTCAACTCACTAAAATTTCCCAATGACCTAATCCCTTTGACGATATGCATACAATTGATTGTTCTGCTTTCTAGATTTGTCCATAGTTGACCTTTTCAATTGATTATTTATCTTGTCCACAAAAGTTTTTTAAAATACTAGATTTTTTAGCTATAAATACTCCCTAAGACAACATACATCCTCCAAGCAGAAAAGATAAAAGCAAACAAGCATGGCTAGTAGCAAAGTTGGTGTCTTCGCTTTCCTCCTCCTATGTGGTACGTCTTTTACCCCATACTGATTTCACTCAACAAGAGATTAATTACTTCATGAAATTAATGTTTTTTGCATCAACTTATTCTTTATGTACACTAAAAAGGATTACATTTTTGTTTATTGTCTTCGGAACAGTTTTCCTACTGGGAAGCAATTATGTGGAATTTGCAGAAGCTCAAAAAGTTTGTCCTCAGTTTTGTGAGCCAAATGTTGGTTACATGACTTGTCCATCTTCAGGAAACACGAAACTTCATCCAACATGTACCAACTGTTGTAAAATAGGAAAGGGCTGCAAACTTTACCGTAAAGATGGGTCTTTAAGATGTACTGGCACCTAATCACCTTTGAGATTTCTCAAAGGGGATATGTTTATTGAACTTACAATAAATTATGATCATACATGTAAAATAAATTCTGAGTTTATGTTTAACTCAGATGACCCGTCTTATATAGTATAATATAATATAACGATGTGTTTTCTAATATTTGTCTACGCATTTTTCCTTTGAGTTGTTTATAACTTAATTTCTTTATTTGTATCTATTGAAGAGAAAGTCGACAGTCTTATAACTTCCAATACTGGGGTCCCTTTACAAGGAAGTTGATCAATGAGAAGAAAATAGGACAGTAGTAGATCGAAGTGTTGTTTTTTTTTTTTTTTTTTTTTGGTACAAGAATTATTAATTTTTACCCCAACTACAAAAAAAAAAAACAAAAAAACAAAAAAAAAAACTACGAACTTCATCGCTAATCCATCGTTATATAGCTCGTAGCTAACATATATTTTTGAAAATTCGTTGCTAAATAGGATTAGCAACGGATATTTTTTGTTTAGCTTTAGTATTTCTTGTAAGAAATATTTTCCTTGAATCCTTGCATTACTTGAATTGGTTTATATACAAAATAGGAGAATAATATTCTAACCTACAATAGGAGATTACACAATATACAAAATATGCTAACCTAAAATAGTAGACTACAAAATATTCTAATTAATATTTACATAATCTATCACACCCCGCAGTCGAAACGGGAGGTTTATGAACGCTGAGACTGTCCCGCAAATCTTCAAATAAGACCTGTGGTAGTCCCTTGGTGAAAATATCGACAATCTGATAACGGGAAGGAACATGAAGGACCCGAACCTGTCCGCGCGCAACCTTCTCACGAACAAAGTGAATGTCCATTTCGATGTGTTTGGTGCGCTGATGTTGCACCAGATTTCCTGAAAGATAAATGGCACTCACATTGTCACAATACACCATAGTAGCCTTATGAATAGGACAATGTAATTCCAACAGAAGATTGCGAAGCCAGCAAGACTCGGAGACAACATTAGCAACCCCCCTATACTCCGCCTCAGCACTCGAACGAGAGAGGGTAGGTTAGCGTTTCGAAGACCACGATATTAAGTTATCCCCAAGAAAGACATAGTAACCAGACGTTGACCGACGTGTGTCAGGGCAGCCCCCCCAATCCGCATCAGTGTAGGAAAGATGGTCCGCAACTGAGGACGGATAAAGATGCAAACCATAGTCAAGTGTACCCTGAATGTAACAGAAGATACGCTTAAGTGCATGCATATGAACCTTGTCGCGGTGCATGCATCTTTAAGCATACCTGTTGAACAGCATAAGAGATATCCGGCCTCGTGAAAGTAAGATACTGAAGGGCACCTGCGAGACTGCGATAGTGAGTTGGGTCATCATAAGGATCACCCGATGTGCCGCTCACCTTCGGTTTAGTATCAACCGGAGTTGAAGTAGCCTTACAAGAAGACACCCCAGCTCGATCAATGGTTTCTTTGGCATACTTGCGTTGCGAAAGAAACATGCCATCCTTATGTCGAGTGACATGAATGCCAAGGAAATAATTCAAAGGACCCAGATCCTTCATAGCAAATTCCGAGGAAGGAGAGCCATAATGGAGCATCGGAGAGAATCTGAGGAAGCAGTAAGACTAATATTATTAGCATAAAGTAGCATGTATGTCATATCGGACCCCTTTTTGTAGATGAACAAAGAATTGTCAGATCTGTTGTTTGAAAAAACAAGAGAAGAGACATAATATGCAAAATGCTTGTGCCATGCTCTCGGGGCCTGCTTAATCCCATATAAGGACTTACGGAGTAAACATACATAATCCGGATAAGTGGGATCTCTGAAACCCAGAGGTTGATGCATATACACTGTTTCCTTGAGCTCACCGTGTAAGAAAGCATTCTTGACATCTAGCTGATGAATAGGCCACTTCTTTGATAGGAAAAGACTGAGAACAGTACGGATGTAGCCGGCTTGACCACTGGACTGAAGGTCTCACCACAATTAATACCAACCTGTTGAGTCTTACCATCACCTACAAGATGGGCTTTATGCCTCTCAAAGTCACCATTAGATTTTTCTTTATGAGTGAAAATCCACATAAAACGAATAACATTCACATTAGGTGGACGGGGCACCAACTCCCACGTCTTATTTTTAATAAGAGCATCAAATTCATCATCCATAGCCATTTTCCAATTCGGGTCGCGAAGGGCGGTCACAGGGTTACGAGGGAGAGAGGATTTCGTAACCATGGTATTCAAGTTAAACGTGCGTTTTGGCTTAAATATACCATGCTGACTCCTGGTCACTATTCGGGACGGATTGGTAGAAGGGGGAGGCTGGGGTGACGGTGGGGGGGGGGGGGGGACTGCCAGCGAAGGGGAGAGGGGCAGCGGGCTGCTGGGTCACAGTGGGAGGGGACTGGGCAGCGGGCTGGGTCACGGTGGGAGGGGACTGGGCAGCGGGTTGGGTCACGGTGGGAGGGGACTGGGCAGCGGGTTGGGTCACGGTGGGAGGGGGTAGTAGAAGCCAAGTGATGCAACCACAATGGGGAAATGCCATCGTCCAAAAACTCATAAGTAATAGAGGTGGGAGAATGTAAATTGGAAAGGGAGAAGACATTCTCATCAAAAATCACGTGACAAGAAATAATGATTTTATGGGACGATAAATCATAACACTTACACCCTCTATGATTCGTAGGATACCCCAAAAAGACACACGGTGTAGACCGGACTTGAAATTTGTGGATAGTCGAAGAAGGAAAGAGGGGATAGCATAAACACCCAAAAACCCGAAGATTAGAGTAAGATGGCTTTCTTTGGTATAACACTTGAAGAGGAGAAACGTGACCTAATAATTTACTTGATAAAATATTAAGAAGATATGTTGCCATTTGTAAGGCGTGATGCCAGAACGAAGGAGGGAGAGAAGCATGAGCAAGAAAAGTCCGAGTGATATTATTGATAGAACGGATTTTTCTTTCAGCTTTCCCATTTTGTGAAGACGTATGTGGACAAGAAAGACGAAATGACATCCCATTAGACTTACAAAATTTTCCGAATTGACCATTATTATATTCCCTCCCATTATCACATTGGACATTTTTAATATGACGTTCAAATTGAGTATGAATGTGGGTTTTTAAAGCTAAGACTTTCGGATAAACATCGGATTTCTAAGCCAAAGGAAAAGTCCATAAAAAGAACATAATATCGATGACCCAATGAACTTAACACGGGAGAGGTCCACAAATCACTATGAATAATATCAAATGGCATCAAAGTTTCAGAAATAGAAGACTCAAACGGCAACTTAATGTGTTTACCAAGAATGCAAGAAGGACAAATACTAGAAAGACTAGATTTATTACATTCAATGATTTTATTAACCTAAGACAATCTAAGATAGAATTTCCCAGATGACCCAAGCGAGCATGCCAAAAAGGAGAAGACAACGCCGCAAAGGTTGATGGAGTGGTGGTTGGATATTTGATGGTGGTGACCGGATAAAGATCTCCCCGACTATCACACCGCATTAGTGGCATCCCCGTCTGAAAATCCTTCACAGAAAACCCATATGGATCAAAATCAACAGACACAAAATTATCAGTAGTAAACTTCCGTACTGAGATTAAATTTTTAATGATTTTAGGAGCATGTGAGACATTGCGTAAGGATAAAAGGGGGGTTTGGGGGAGGCAAACTAGTATGACCACAACCACGAATCGGAATCGAATGATCATTTTCCACAACAATACCATTATTTTGATTGCTCAAATTAAAATAAGACGAGAGATTACCGTCTGAGGATGTCATATGAGAAGTGGCCCCGGTGTCCATGTACCAATTTTTGTCGGGTGGGTTCAAGGTCATGGTGTGCATTGCGGACTCAATGTCGGTTGGAACATACGACCCGGGAGGGGCCACTACCGCCGTGTAGAGCTGCTGAGTTGGAGGAGCCCTGCTGCCGTGGCGGGACTGGGGCAGACGAGCCCAAGAATCTATTGGGTACGGGCAGGGGGAAGAGCAACCCAGCGGGGCTGGGGGACCCACTGCCAGTGGCCAGTCCACTGCTGCTCACCGTCACTGCTTCGGGCAGAATTACTGCGGCCACCGGTGATTTTGCCGCTGCCTGAGCCGCGGCTCGATCCCCCCTTACGGCTAGTTCTAGAATTTTGGCCGCGAGAATTTTTTGATTTCCCTCGGCGTGAGCTTGTGTTGTCCGAGAGGAGTGGCGCGTCGTTGACCGAGACCACCATTGCCGAACCAGGCCCGTGAGACACCATAGCCGCAAGTTCACATTCTTCCAAAACAAGGGAAGACCGAGCCTCAGTGAATGGGGAGAACGGCTTTGCATGGCGAATTTGTGTCCCAACCCCTTTGTGCGCTTCAGTGAGACCCGAGACCAGTTGAAGGACAAGGCGGCTATTTTTCACGGGAGCCCCGACGTTTTTCAGTTGATCGGTAAGGCTCTTGAGACGTTGACAATAGGTGGAGGCATTGGGAAAATCCTCCATACGAGTCGTAGTGAATTCTTGTTCGAGAGTCACCGCACGAGAATTTTGATGATCTTAGAAGATATCACGCAAGCGATCCCAAGCGTCCATGGCAGTAGCGTCTGGTTCGATGATAGTGTTTAACAGATCATTCGAAATTGTCGAATAAATCCATTGAAGCACGGTGGCGTCCATAATTCAACTTGCTCATCAGTTTTGGGAGCCAGCTTTTCCTTACCTTTAGGTGGAGGAATGATGTGATGAAGGACCTTGTGAGAACGATCATGAATTTTGAAAAGCTCGGCCCATGTACCGTATTGTGAGTTTTCCATCTCAAGAGTAACAGAGATGTGATTCTTGATATTGGAGACCGCGACGGCCAGGTGGAACGTGGGCTTAGCCGGGGTGGTAGGTGCGTCGGCCATGGGAAAAAAAAGAGAAGGGGGCGACGGCTTAGGGAGGAAAAAAAAAGTAGGGATTTAGGGCGTAGCGGAAGGAGGAAGAAGAAAGAAACTCTAATCTGATACCATGTAAGAAATATTTTCCTTGAATCCTTTCATTACTTGAATTGGTTTATATACAAAATAGGAGAATAATATTCTAACCTAAAATAGGAGATTACACAATATACAATTTATGCTAACCTAAAATAGTATATTACAAAATATTCTAATTAATATTTACATAATCTATCATTTGTCCGTCACTATTTTTTTTTTTTTTTAGAGTTGTAAATGAGTATCCAGGAAATTGGCTATTAATTCTTATGAGAAAGCAAAAATAAACGGAAAACCAGAAGAAAGAACCTTTTTCACTTGCGAAATGAAGTAAGCACATTATCTAGAGTAAAGTTTGTTTATAAGGTCAATTAGTTAAATTATTCGGAATGAGGTCACAAGCAACCTAATTAATCCAAATTGAGTTAACTTTTGACAGTGAGAATAACACGATAGTGAAGTAACATGATGAATAGTAATGCTGATAATTAAAGCGAAATAATTGATAAAGTAAAAGAGAAAAAGTTTCTTATTGATTTCCAGACGAACAATCTCTAAATATCAGTGATAAGCAACGATGTTTACAGAAAATGAAGAACCTTCATGTTTCATGCACCAACTGTTGCTGCTTTTCACAATTATGGGTGCAGCTAGCGCTATATATGAAATTTTCTCTAATATCCCTTATGGTCATATGTAAATTAAAGTCTGATCTTGTTTGGTCGGGTAGTACTAATTCCTTATGTATTTTCATCTTTTTAAAAGTCAAAATTGTTCTTCTGGATCTACATTAGTTTTCAGCTAAAGGTTTCAAAGACAAGATGGAAAACTAATGGTTTCAAAGACAAGATCATACTCGAGAAATAGTCCATGTGAAGACGTTCAATTGACTATGATTTATCCCATACCATTTGAAGATAGTCATATTACGAAATTTTAGCGATTTGTGGTAGCGAGGTGATTGCGAAATTGCTTGACTGTAATACTAATGGGGCTAGATTGCTGCCATACTTCATTTTACATAAGTTGGTAGGATTTTGTATTGTCTCTCTTCGGATATTACTAGCTTCCACGTGTACATCCGCTGTAGAATTAAGTAGCGCTCGTTGATCACTTTTCGATCCAGTCTTTAAAAAATAGCTATTGTCAAAATTTCAAATTTTATAAGTGAAATCCCATGACAATGTCTTGAGTTTCACCACGACCTGGAATTCCACATATGAAATTTAAAATTTCATAATAATGACTATTTTTCAATTACAAGAGCTGAAAATATGCTATTTATGAATTTTACCAGATATCATTACCTATTCTATATGGACACTAGGTGCATGAAGCCCGGGCTTAACTCATGACACAAAAGTACTAAATTCATTTTTTTTGAGCGGATTGCCCTCAAATTTGTGGTGGTCTTTAAATTTTGCCCTTCAAATTTGTGGTCTTTAAATTTTGCCCCTCCTATTTGTGGTCTTTAAGTTTTGCCCTTCGCTTGAAAAGGTGGGCAAATACCTGAGGTTCTGGGTTCGAACTCCCGCTCAGGCATAAAATAAAAAAATAATTTTGCAAGGCAAGGCTGGGGGGCGTGTATGCCGGGAAAAACTAAAGTTATGCCGGATCTGGTATAACTAAAAGTATGCCCCATAAGGCAGAACTTTTCCTTAAGGCATAGTTTAGTTATGCCTTATGGGGCAGACTTTTAGTTAAGGTATAATCAAAAGTATGCCCATAAGGCAGAACTTTTCCTTAAGGCATAGACTTTGCCTTATAAGGCAAACTTTTAGTTATGCCTTAAGGAAAAGTTCGGTCTTATTGGGCATACTTTTAGTTATGTCTTATGGGGCACACTTTTAGTTAAGGTATAACAAAAAGTATGCCGCATAAGGCGGAATTTTTTCCTAAGGCATAACCAAAATTTTGCCTTGAAAAGTAAAATAAAATAAAATATATGCCTCCAGGCAAAGTCTACCGGAGGGGGCAGAGCGAGATTCAAACTCTGCCTTGCGAATTTTTTTAAAAATTTTGACTGAATGGGGGTTCGAAGCCAGAACCTATGGGTTTTAGATGAAGGGCAAAAATTTAAGACCACCAATTTGAGGGACAAAAGTTAAAGACCACCCCAAAAGAACTACTAAATTACATTTAGAAAATATAACTTATGTCACATTTTCGATTGCATAATTAAGTTAATCTAGTGAACCGTTAATCATGTCTTGTTAGTATGTTGATGAGTCGTGAAATTATGCGATATTCGATGCTAATTCCTTAAGTTTTTGTGACTCTTTAAGCACTTACTTTTTGTGTTTTTATGTTGTTTTGTAGGAAAAGATGCCCGGAGAGCATAAAAGAGCAAAATGGATCAAAATAGACCAAAATGGAACAAAATAGAGCAAAACAAGCCAAGTAGCTGAAATGAGTGATCAGAAGGAACCAAGTGAAAAAAAAGTCAAAAAGAGGCCAAACTGGACATTTTTGCAAAACTGTCAAAACTGGACAGTTTTGCAAAAACGGGACAGATTTGCAAAACTGTCAAAAGTGGACAGTTTTGCAAATACGGGACAGAACTGCAAAAACTGAAAGTTGGGGCATATTTTGTCATTTTTTGGACTTGGAAAAATAGAGGGCAGCTACAAAAGGGAGATTTGGGGCATATTATTTTCATCTTTGGTCATTTTGCAAGTTTTGGAGGTTAGGGTTTTTCTACAACATTGGAGGAGAAGATTGGAAGCACTTCAATGAGATATTTCTTAATCCTTTCTTCAATTCCTTGTTTTGTATTGCATATCTAAGTGTGTAGTATTTATTCCATTACTTGAATCTTGATTGTGAAAATATTCTTGATTAAAGTTTGGTTTGAAACTCTTGTTATGCTTATGTATTGAATGATTCTTATTGCTATTGAAGTGGGTCTTTGTTGATTTAATTAATCTCGTTCTTGAATGTTTCCAAAGGGATTAGCTAACCCTAGGACTCACCCATTTACTTAGATTGAGCTTGGAAGAGGAAATCTAGGTTGGGAAAGATTAGTTAACAAGAATTTGGGTCATTAAACTCATCTAATAACTTGAGCTCGGAAGCGGATAGTTACTTGAGGTTAAATTGATTGTGCCTAATATCACACTCTAAGGCTTGGAAAAGCTTAGAGTGAAATTCATTGATTTGGTTGGAAGACCTTCAGTGAGATTTTAGATATCATTATCTATTGACATAAACCCGCTCTTAGTTGTAAAATCGTAAAATACGTTGGATCGTTACTTGAGTGTAATCTCCTATTATCCATGCTTGTGGCCATTGATCATTTTACTCGCTTTCTAGGTTAGTTTACATTTCCGCATTAGTTATAATTTTCTCAAACAAAAACCAAAATATTATCTATCGTTTGGCTTTAGCGTAGTTGGTGAAAGTTTCTTACTTTCTTAATCGCCTAGCATATTATTCCCTGTGAGATCGACCCCGACTCATAGTTGGGTAAATATATTGCATACGACCGTGTACACTTTCTCTTCGAGGAGTGTATTTGGACGTTATCAAAAATGGCGCCGTTGCCGGGGTACAATTTGGCATATTTGGGTTAGTTTGGGATTTAAGCAAACTTGCTTTGGTTCAAACTTTCTTTGCTTTATTTTATATATATAAAAAAAAAAACTGACCAGTTTTTGCAAAACTGTAAAACTGTCCAGTTTTTGTTGCTGCAAATCTGTCCAGTTTTTTTTGCAGAACTGTCCAGTTTTTGCTTTTGCTAAAATAAATTGAAAAAAAAAATAATAAAAAAAAATGGCATCATATAATGAAAATTGGTCGGATGGTAGTTGTTCATACTTTGATGACCCTTGTCTTTATTGTGGAGGACCACACTCATGGCAAAATTGTTTGAATTCTCCCGGGGGCGGATTGTGCGCACAATCCCAAACCTATGAGTGGAGTATTTGTGATAGGTGTGGTGGTCAAAATGATCATTGGGATAATTGTGCTTATTTGTCCTTCCCTTCCCCGAACCCCCACTATGACTATTCTAGTTTTGATTTTGATGATAGTAGGGATATGGAAGTGGAAGAAGCCTCAAATGCTCAAAATGAGAGGATAATGCTCATGTTGGAGACCATCCTTGAAAAAGTGGAAAAACAGGACTTAGCGGTTAAGGACTTGAGGCAACCACTTGATGACTTGAGGCAAGCAATTAATTGCAATGACAAAGCTATTCATACCTTGGATGATCAAATGAAATCATTGGTTCATACTCATAATGCTCAACAACTTGAGGGTGTTGAAAGTAGGCAAGAAAGTGGCCAAAACATGAATGTCTCCAAGGGTGAATTTTTACAAGCTTTGAATGACCCTCAATTTGAAGAAAGCCTTGACAAAGTGGAAATTGTAAGCCAAGATTGGCTTATGACTGAAGCTCAACAACTTGGAGCCTATGGAGATCATCGTGAAGGCATTTCAAGGATGGTGGAAGAATTTGCAAAAATCCATGTTGAGCAAAGGCAAGAGTTGAAGAAACTTGAAATTGCTATCCGTGACTTGAAAGCCAAATTGAATGCAAAAGTTGAGGTATGCAATACTCAACATCAAATAGTCATGGATAGTAGCTTTAAGTTAGTTTCCAATGAAAAAGTGGTCAACATTGATTTTCAAGAGCTAATGATGAATTGCCAACCGACCAATCCAAATATAATGCAAGATGCCGAAATTGAAGAAATGATACTAGAGTTGCATAAAAAAGTTCATGCAATGGTTTTTGAAGACTCTAGTTCATTCTTGGGTGAGGATGTCAAAAATGAAGCGAATTTGAAATTGAAGCGCATTGGACCACATTCCAATCATTTTTCAACATTGTGCTTGGTTGATGATATGGAAGTTGAACTAACCGAGCCTATGGAGAATTGTGGAAATGAAGAAGAAAGCGTTTTCATATTGAAGTTTGCTATGCCAAGAAGACAAAATGGCATGCCTCACTTACGGGCCAAGCAGTGCAAAATGCGACACCCGAGAGTTGGCCTCCTTGTTTTTCTACCACCGCCCCATGAGCGTCATCATGATCTTGATTCAAAGTTGGGGCGCAAATTCATATCTTCCAAATGGAAGGAAAAGTGGTAAAGGTAACCAACGTGCCGCGACGTTAAATCAAGCGCTTGGTGGGAGGTAACCCATCGTTTTAAAAAATTTAAATCGTTTTTGAAATTTTATTTTTTAGAATAGTTTAGTTTATGGTTTTTGACTAATCTGCAAAATTTCAGAATTTTTGAAGTTGTTTTGAGCATGTCGGATACCCGGACAGCCCCCAAAACCAGTAGAAGCTGCGAATTTTTTTTCCTGGTGTCATAACATGCGATTCGCATGTCGCGTCGCATGTGGTGACAGTGAGTGCAAAAAAACGGGTGACATCACATGCGACTCGCATGTCATACATGCGAATCGCATGTCTCGTCGCATGTGGTGACAGCGGGTAAAAAAAAAAAAAATTCTTTTTTTTTTCTATTTTTATGTTTTGTTTTGATTATGTGCAGCGAGGACACTGCAATGTTTCTAGTTGGGGGTGGCACGTGGTAGCACATTATATTTTGAAACTTGCTCAAAAATTTTGACAATTTTGTTCTTTTGACATGTTGCGGATTAGTCACTCTTATTATTTACTTTCTTTGAGGAAAAATGTGGAAACTCTTGGCTTGTTTGATACTAATAGAGTTAGTCTCTTGCATGTGAAATTGAAATGCGAATACCCCTCCAAATTGTTTTGTGAAAGTTATAAAGCAAGGTGCATAGGAAAGAATGATCTTTGTGACAACTTTTTGGCTCATTTGATGACTCTTTACCTACTAGTTGTGTTTACTTTGAATTATGAGATATTGCACTAGTTGTTCTTGCTTGGGAAGTGAAATTGATCCATCTTGACTAGTTCATATGCCATGTGTGTGAGTGTTTGTTGAATAATTCTTGTGTTTACTTTTATCATCTAGAACTTGTCCGGTTAGTCGTTCAATGCTAATTTTGATTATGTTGGTTGGAGAGATGACCTTGGGCTATCTTTGTGATTTTTGAAATTCAAAGCCTCTTTAGCCTTTCTAGCCTACCATTGCATAAATAATATCACTAGTAACCCCATTTGAGCCTACGACCTTTTCTTTTATTGCCACATTACAAGCCTTTACCCTTTTTGATGAAAAGTCTCTCTTTTGAACTTTTCCCTCCTTGAATATGAAATTGTGAATTTGAGGCCAAAAGCCTAAGTTGGGGGTGTTAGTGTTGGTTGAGAGTCGTGAAGATTGGTGTTGTGGAAAAGTCAAAAGAAAGGAAGAAAATTTGAAAAATACAAAAAGGTTGCAAACTTTTTGTGCAAAAAAAATTAATTAAAAAAAAAAAGTGTGAATAATTGGGGAAACTAGTATGCAAAGGAAGGAGTGATATTTTGAAATGAAGAGGAAAGTGGACATAAAGTATGTGTAGTGTTCAAGGAGGGCGTAGTCACTTGTATCCCAAATACTTATCCTACCCTTCCCTAAGCCTACATTACAAGCTTAAAAAGTGCCTATGTGATCTCCAACCGAATGTTCTTGAGTTAGTGATGAACGAAAATAAGGCCAAGCTTATGGTGTGATATTTGTTAGCACTAGAACTTCTTTGTTGAGTGTGAGTGACTTTTGTGTATTTGTCCCTTGCGTTATTGTTGTGAATATAGTGATTTTGGGACTTTCTTTCTTGTGAGGGCATATGAATTACGATAGAGTGGTGATGTTCAAAAATTCCAAGTTGAGTCAATTGAGCATATCTAGTAAACTAGTGGTTTTGAGTCACTTGTTGAGACTTGAGTGTTGTTGCTTGATAGTTTTATATCTCTATTGCATTCTTGAAATTGTATTTTGAAATGAGGGAGTTATTTGGTTGAAGCTTCACATGCTTGTATCCTAATTGTTGGTACCAACCAAAGTCATGTTTTTGTGCTTAAAGTGGTTCCTCATTGAAATTTTTGTTTTGATTTGCTTGAGGACAAGCAAATACTTTAAGTTGGGGGTGTTGATGAGTCGTGAAATTACGCGATATTCGATGCTAATTCCTTAAGTTTTTGTGACTCTTTAAGCACTTACTTTTTGTGTTTTTATGTTGTTTTGTAGGAAAAGATGCCCGGAGAGCATAAAAGAGCAAAATGGATCAAAATAGACCAAAATGGAACAAAATAGAGCAAAACAAGCCAAGTAGCTGAAATGAGTGATCAGAAGGAACCAAGTGAAAAGAAAGTCAAAAAGAGGCCAAACTGGACATTTTTGCAAAACTGTCAAAACTGGACAGTTTTGCAAAAACGGGACAGATTTGCAAAACTGTCAAAAGTGGACAGTTTTGCAAATACGGGACAGAACTGCAAAAACTGAAAGTTGGGCATATTTTGTCATTTTTTGGACTTGGAAAAATAGAGGGCAGCTACAAAAGGGAGATTTGGGGCATATCATTTTCATCTTTGGTCATTTTGCAAGTTTTGGAGGCTAGGGTTTTTCTACAACATTGGAGGAGAAGATTGGAAGCACTTCAATGAGATATTTCTTAATCCTTTCTTCAATTCCTTGTTTTGTATTGCATATCTAAGTGTGTAGTATTTATTCCATTACTTGAATCTTGATTGTGAAAATATTCTTGATTAAAGTTTGGTTTGAAACTCTTGTTATGCTTATGTATTGAATGATTCTTATTGCTATTGAAGTGGGTCTTTGTTGATTTAATTAATCTCGTTCTTGAATGTTTCCAAAGGGATTAGCTAACCCTAGGACTCACTCATTTACTTAGATTGAGCTTGGAAGAGGAAATCTAGGTTGGGAAAGATTAGTTAACAAGAATTTGGGTCATTAAACTCATCTAATAACTTGAGCTCGGAAGCGGATAGTTACTTGAGGTTAAATTGATTGTGCCTAATATCACACTCTAAGGCTTGGAAAAGCTTAGAGTGAAATTCATTGATTTGGTTGGAAGACTTTCAGTGAGATTTTAGATATCATTATCTATTGACATAAACCCGCTCTTAGTTGTAAAATCGTAAAATACGTTGGATCGTTACTTGAGTGTAATCTCCTATTATCCATGCTTGTGGCCATTGATCATTTTACTCGCTTTCTAGGTTAGTTTACATTTCCGCATTAGTTATAATTTTCTCAAACAAAAACCAAAATATTATCTATCGTTTGGCTTTAGCGTAGTTGGTGAAAGTTTCTTACTTTCTTAATCGCCTAGCATATTATTCCCTGTGAGATCGACCCCGACTCATAGTTGGGTAAATATATTGCATACGACCGTGTACACTTTCTCTTCGAGGAGTGTATTTGGACGTTATCAAAAATGGCGCCGTTGCCGGGGTACAATTTGGCATATTTGGGTTAGTTTGGGATTTAAGCAAACTTGCTTTGGTTCAAACTTTCTTTGCTTTGGACGTTATCATATGTCTTCATAATTATTAAAGTTTCTTATTCATATAATTGAATAAATTTTAAAGAACAAATTATTTATGAGGAAGGAAGTTTGGAATGAGAATTAGCAAATAAGAGAAACAAAAATTCCATATTCATAAGATGCAAAACTTTGGAGGTTTAAAACAAATAAAGGGTTTGTTTGATATGAAGCAAAACATCTTTTGAAAAATATTTTTCAATTTTCTTATGTTTAGTTGGTCAAAGTTTTTGAAAAATATTTTCTTAAAATGAGCAAAATGACTTCCCAGTGGAAGTAGGAATCGAGTTCCACAAGTGGCATGTCACATTCGTTGTGTCATTTCTGCCCTAAAATAAATCTCATCTTACCGATGCCATGTGATGAGTACTTAGTCGATTATGTGATGACTTATGTGACTGATTGATGATATGCGTGGATTCTGAAGTATGTTTGAACTGAATTAAAAGATGATTCTTATGATAATTTATTAAGTATTTATACATCACAAGAAAATAGGTAAAATCACACTTATTTTTCTGAAAAATATTTTTAAAATAATATTTTCTTGAAAAACATTTTTCTTCATGCCAAATATGCCCAAGAGAAGAATATGGCATACTAATTAGTCAGACTTAATAAATGTTATTAATGTAAAATAGTGATTCCAAAGTTAAATAATTTTACAAAAATGTATAACAACAAATAATGTACTCCCCTTCGTTTCATTTTACTTCGCCCTTATTGACATATTGACACTTCCCTTAAAAAGTTATTTATTAGGTGTCTATTTAATTTAATTATCCTTATTAATTATGCTTTGTACATAGAAGTTTGATTACTATTACTTTATATAGTTATTTAATGATAAGGGTAATATTGAAAGAAAAAAAATAAATCTCTCTGCATTTGCTAAAATGGACAAGTAAAAAGGAAAATCTATTTCTACTATAAAAGTCAAGTAAAATGAAGCCGACAGAGTAAAAGGTACTCCCTCGATTCCTTTTTACTTGTCTCTTGTTGACTTTGCACCTCACTTAACAAATTATTTATTAGAATTAAAACATACTCCCTCCGTTTCAATTTATGTGAACCTTTTCGGAGTACGAAGGTCAAACTTTATAACTTTGACTGTAAAGTTTGACATAGATTTTTCAAGTTTGTAAAAATAAAATTTATATATTTAGAAATTTCATAAAAATTACTATAAGTTATGATAATTCAAACTTCAAATAATTTAGCAAATGTAAGGAAAACTTGGTCAAAGAATCACCTCGTAGACTCCCTAAATAGTAATAAGTTCACATAAATTAAAACAGAGGGATTATTAAATTACCCTTATTAATTTAGCTATAAAAATTTAAGTTTGACTGTTAACACTTTATGTAGTTACTTAATGATAAGAGTAATATAGGAAAAAATTAATAAATTTGTTGTGATTTACTAAAATAGACAAGTAAAAAGAAAGTTTATTTTTTATATAAGGAAAAAGTAAAAATAAACAGAAAGAGTAATCGAATAATGGATAAAAAAAGATCCACAAAAAATTATATATTTATAGTGTCGAGATATCATCAAACAAAAAAGGCCTAAATGGAAATAGTCATAAGAAAATGAATGAGGTGAAAAATGTGGGGAAGAAAAGCTACATAATGTGTCGCAATTTCATAGGATGAAAGCATATGTGAGGACTATAAAATTTCATTATTCTCTCTTATATATAGTTATAATATAGTAAATTTACTTGTTATAGCTACTTTTACTACCTATATAATGTTAATAATTACCTTTTATTAAAATTAATAATAATAGATAATTAATTATCTAAATTACCCATTCTAGATACAACAGTAACTTGCATTTATCAGTTCTCAAATACACCGTAAATAATGGTAAACACTATCTCAACTTCCCATTTTCGAAACTCACGTAATATACATTACGTTTCTCTCTCCCTTTCCATTAATTTTAGCTTTTTTTTCCTCCTCAGAATCTATCCATTACCATCAAGCACGATTCCACTACAATTTATTGTGCCGAGATTTGTGGGTGGTGGTGTATTTGTGTAAGTTTTCATTATTTTGTGTATTTTGGTCAATTTAATTCAATATTTTTGACTTTTTTCAAGATTTTTAACTTTCAATGCTTAGGGTTTCCTAACTTGAGTAGTGGAAAACATCAATTAATGGCGGATGAAATCATATCTAGTAGGGTTACAAGAGGTATCCCACATATTCTTCAAAATTTAGATTCCCCTTCTTTTGATTTGGGTATTTCTCAGCAACAACATGATGTTGATGCAGCTTCTGCTGAGAAATTGGTTGCTGAAAGGAGATCTAAGAAAATCCATGATCCTGCCATAATCAGAAATCCTTCAACTGTTAATTTGAAAAAAATATGATTTTGATACTGCCACAAAGAGGAGAAAAACATCCGATGTTGCTTCTAGTAGCAAAGGGAAGAATGTTGGAGAGATAGATACCGGAGAAAAACAATTAAATATGAACAATATATATATATATATATATATATATATATATATATATATATATATATATATGCCCAAATTTGGTTAATGATTCATGTATTTTTTACCGCATCCGTAAGTATAGTTGCATGTATTTATTAATCTGAACAATTCATTAATAGAGGGGATAACATTCGTATGTATTTTGTATTGTTTGAATTAGTTTTGTATTTGAAACATACATACAACTGTATCATGTATTTCTCTAACCATTTTTGTTATCAATTATCAAATTATGTATCATGTATTTGTAATTCCTCACATTTTTATTTTTATTATTAAATTAATAACAGGTTTATGTATATTTTAAAAAGCAGGTATGTGTATGTGTCAGATAAAAGGTGTATTTGTTCAACTTTTGTCAGCTAAATATCTTAATAACTGTTTTTTGTTTGCATGTATTTATTGATCTAAACAATTCATTAATAGACGGGATAGCATTCGTATGTATTTTTGTATTGTTTGAGTTAGTTTTGTATATGAAACATACATACAACTGTGTCATGTATTTCACTTACCATTTTTGTTATCAAATTATCAACTATGCATGTATTTTTTTGATCTGAACAATTCATTAATAGAGGGGATAGCATTCGTATATATTTTGTATTGTTTGAATTAGTTTTGTATTTGAAACATACATACAACTGTATCATGTGTTTCTATAACCATTTTTGTTATCAATTATCAAACTATGTATCATGTATTTGTAATTCCTCACATTTGTGTATTTTTTTTTAAATTAATAACAATTTTATGTATGTTTTAAAAAGCAGGTATGTGTATGTGTCAGATAAAATATGTATTTGTTCAACTTTTGTCAGCTAAACATCTTAATAACTGTTTTTTGTTTGCATGTATTTATTGATCTGAACAATTCATTAATAGATGGGACAACATTCGTATGTATTTTTGTATTATTTGAATTAGTTTTGTATGTGAAACATACATACAACTGTGTCATGTATTTCACTAACCATTTTTGTTATCAAATTATCAACTCTGTATCATGTATTTGTAATTCCTCATATTTGTGTATTTTTTTTTAATTAATAACAGGTTTACATATGATTATATATTTTTGATTCTCATGTGTTGCCATTATATTCAAACTTTCAGGCCTCCAAATTCCTGGTTAAACGTCCTCCCACTCAACCGACACGTTATGCTTCATATATGAACCATAACATTAAAGGTGAGTTGAAGGACAAACTGACTGATAGACAATTTAAGCTATTTTCCAAAATTATTTTTGGACAATATATGCAGATGCAAGTTGACACTGAGGTGCAGGGTCAGTTATTTAGGTGTTTTATGGTTAGGGAGTTGAAGCGTAGTAATAGTGATGCATTTGTTATAGATATTAATGAGACGGAATTGACATTCGGTCTTTTTGAGATTGCTTTAATTACTGGTTTGAAGTGTTACGGGGATGAAGTTGTTTTTTGACGAGGGTCCTAACAAATTGTTGGATGAATATTTCGGTGATTCTGGTAATAGTGTTTTAAAGATGACTTTAAATAAGTGCTTTGAAGACAAGCATTGGGGTGTTAGTGATAACGTAGATGAAGATGCTGTAAAGATTGCGATCCTGTATTTCATTCATAATTACATACTTTCAAGTGAAAAGAGGAACGTCACAGTCCTAAGACATCATTTTGACTTGGTGGAGAGTGAACAGTACAATGAATATACATGGGGTAAGGAAGCATTTGATGATTTGATTAAGAGTATTCACCACAAGATGGACAAGTCGAAGCAGTTTTATTGTCTACGGGGTTTTCCTTTTGCTATGAAAGTATGGATATATGAGTGCTGCTCTAATGTTGACCCTAATTTAATGGTTAAAACCGGAAGCCCGAATCCCAAGAATGTTTAATTGGAGAACAGTGAACCAAAAGCCATTAGTTAACTACTTGATGTTAGGCATGTTTAAGGACGGTGAGGTAAAATACTTACATTAAATACATGCCTATCAACTAATATTTTACACGTGCATTTTGTGTATTTTAGTTGCTGTGTATTTGTAAAATACAGAGAGGTTCTAAACTGATATTATGTGCAGGACATTCTTAAGTTCATCAACATTGTGCCGACCATGTTAGAGGTTGAGAAGCTTGGTCTGCGTCCATACCTAGTCAACAAACTTGCACCATCATCCCAAATACACCAAAAGGAAAATGAATATGCAAATTTTACCACAACACCTCCCCATGTTGTCGCTGCCAAGAAAACTCAAAAGAACGATGCTTCAAAATCTCCACCACACAAGAAGCCTAGGAAGATGTTGACGGCAGCATTGCTTGTTCAGAAGTCACCAGCCACAATCCCAAAAAATTCTACAATTGGACAATCATCTAAAAAATCTGCTTTGGTGGTAGATAAGCCGGTTCAATCAAAGGGAAAAGAAAAAGATGCTCCAAGTGTCCACTGCGTTCCTGTTGACGACGTATCTACCAGCAATCAGTTGACCTCACAAGTTTGAGGCAGGAACTTAATCAATTTAAGCAGGAAGTAAGTTTTTTAATTTTATTTTGATATTCATCAAACTACAACAAATAAGAATTTTTACAATGAATTTGTTGTTTTTACCATTTAGGTGCTTGCTGAATTCAAGGATGTTTTTACTGAGCTTAAGGATCTTCGAAAAGTTATTGATGAAAACTTCGAAAAGGTTTTGGAACATTTCAAAGGGATACAAAATTCAGAAAAGGTAATAAATTCCATAAATACATATTGAAACGATTGCCTTCAGTGTGAAGTAGGAAGCATATGTATCTAACAAATACATCATTTTTTTAGGATGATGACTGCGAAACTCATGTTCCTTTACATGATGGCAACATACATCAACAAGCTGATGATTACATGGACCATGGTGACGGTATTCACATGGAGACTGATATGGGTGATGTGCATCCAACAGAGGTTTTTTTCAATGTATTTATCATTTTTTACTCATTTTTATATGTTATTTTTAAAAAAATATAATTCAGGTATGATGAAAATTTGGGATCTACTAGACTTTAAAATATTATGTATTTGATACTGATATGAAAAACAGTAGTGTCATGTATTTTTGGGTACTGTTTATTTGACAGCATGATTGTTCACTGTTTTCCTTATGTATTTGTTTACTTCTTTTGGACATCTTCAACAAATAGTTTCTCATGTATTTATGTATTTAATATAGTTTTTTATCTGTTAGATTCATGTATTTTATATACTTTTGGCCTGTGTTTTTTACAACGAAAAGGGTCTTGCACCGGATATTCAAGTTGGTATTGGCAATCAGAGCGGTGATACGCTGAAAGCTTCAACCGAAGAGATTGCGGAAGGAGGTGATCTTTCAGGAGAACCGAAGACTTCGGTTGAACGTCCAGCTAATCCAACAGAGGTGTATTTTTTTTAATGCATTTACCATTTTTTACTCATTTTTATATGTTATTTAAAAAAATATAATTCAGGTATGATGAAAATTTGGGATCTACTGGACTTTAAAATATTATGTATTTGATATTAATATGAAAAATAGTAGTGTCATGCATTTTTTGTGTACTGTTTGTTTGAAAGCATGATTGTTTACTGTTTTCCTTATGTATTTATTTACTGGTTTTGGACATTCTCAACAAATAGTTTCTCATGTATTTATGTATTTAATATAGTTTTTTTTATCTATTAGATTCATGTATTTTATAGACTTTTGGCCTGTGTTTTTTTTATTAGGAAAAGGGTCTTGCACTGGATATTCAAGTTGATATTGGCAATGAGAGCGGCGATACGATGGAAGCTTCAACCGAAGAGATTGCGGAAGGAGGTGATCTTTCAGGAGAACCGAAGACTTCAGTTGAACGTTCGACTGATCAAACAAGGAAACATACCGTGGAAGAGCAAAAATGTTCTGATGATTCAAATAATTCTGAGGTTCGAAATAAATGTATTCTGATTCAGCCATTTTTTATTTTTCAAAATGTATCATACAAGTAACTGAATAATATATTTTTTGTATTTTTTGAGTAGGTATTCGCACAGATGCTAGCAAATATAGCAGAATCAGAAATGGCTAATGAACAAGTTCAAGAGGAAAAAACCGAGAAAACACCAGCTCAACTATCTCAGAGGAACCCCAGTCAGCAGTTTGTAATGCGCAGCCGTTGTCTCAGTGGTTGTTGAGGAAGGCACGCGACTTAGATCAAGTGAAGTGCATCAAGGACGAGGATGGAAAAGTGTTGGTACAGGAATCTCGCATTAGACAGAGATGGCAGTCATACTTTCATGAACTCTTGAACGAAGGAGGGGACAGAGACATTGTGTTGGGAGACCTGGAGCACTCGGATAGGCGTTACAACTTTCGATATTGTAGGAGTATAAAGGTTGAGGAGGTTAAGGGAGTTGTTCGTAGGATGTGCAGGGGAAGAGCGACCGGACCTAACGAGAATCCTGGGGAATTTTGGAAGAATGCAGGCAGGGTAGGCATGGAGTGGCTGATTGCGTTGTTTAATGTCATTTTCAAGACAGAGAAGATGTCGGAAGAACGGAGGTGGAGTACAATGATTCTCGTGTACAAGAACAAGGGTGACATTCAAAGCTGCAACAACTATAAAGGTATCAAGCTGCTAAGTCACACTATGAAAGTGTGGGAAAGGGTGGTGGAAATGAGGGTGAGGAGAGGTGTGTCTACTTTAGAGAACCAGTTTGGATTCATGTCGGAGCGCTTGACTACAGAAGCCATTCATATTGTAAGGAGATTGGTGGAGCAGTATAGGGAGCGGAAGAGGGACTTGTACATGGTATTCATTGACCTAGAAAAGGCCTACGACAAAGTGCCAAGAGAGATCCTATGGAGATGCTTGGAGGCTAAAAGTATACCTATGGTGTACATTAGAGCGATAAAGGACATGTATGATGGAGCTAAGACCAGGGTAAGGACGGTAGGAGGAGACTCAAAGCGCTTCCCTGTTATAATGGGGTTGCATCAGGGATCAGCTCTTATCCCGTTTCTATTCGCCCTAGTGATGGATGATTTGACGCGACAAATACAAGGTGAAATGCCTTGGTGTATGTTGTTCACGGATGACATAGTCCTGATTGACGAGACTCGCAACGGAGTTAACGATAAGCTGGAGGGCTGGAGACAGACGTTGGAGTCTAAAGGATTTAGATTGAGTAGGACCAAGACAAAATACTTGGAGTGAAAGTTCAGTGGCCTACTGCGTGAGGCTGATGAGGAAGTGAGGCTTGGTACCCAGGCCATTCAAAATAAAGGAAGTTTCAAGTATCTTGGGTCTATTATACAGGGAGATGGGGATATCGATGACGATGTTTCACATCGTATTGGTGCAGGGTGGATGAAATGGAGGCTCACCTCCGGACTGCTGTGTGATAAGAAAGTGCCACCAAAACCTAAAGTCAAGTTCTATAAAGTGGTGGTTGTTATACCCCATTTTAATCGGGTTAAATTAGGAGTACAACATATTGGAGATTCCTATATTGCTTTACTTTAAGGAGTCGCCACCTAATTGATTTTTCGGTGAATTAGGACACCTAATTATTAACTAAGGTAAAGCTAACTAAACCTCCGTTAATAGTCTGCTTAGTCAGTGTGATTCTAGGTAAAGGTTCTATATTATCCTAAAGGGAAGGGGTTAGGCATCCTTTAGAATCCGTTAACTACGGTTATCCGGCCAAACTTAGGTTAATTAATTGGGGCTCAATATAGTGTTTAAATTTTAAAAATGACTTACAAGTATTGCTGAGGTTTTAAAGGAAAGTAATGTTAGTTAAGATTTACGGAAAATAAAATAATTTGCACAAAAGAGGACTTTAACCGCTACTTTAAAATAAGCCTTATAAATGTTGCTTAGACTTTAAATGAAAGCAATAATAATGCTATTTAAAATAATACTTGTAGAAAATATAATAGCTCGTATAAAAGAGGATTTTAAATGCTATCCGAAATAAGCTTAAATGTTGCTAAAACTTTACATGAAAATATAGTAAATGCTATCCAAGATAAGACTTGTATGAAATATGATATTTTGCCCATAAATAATAGCTGTTGAGAAGAGATTTAGCAATTTTGAACTTCGAATAAATTATGTTATATGAATGTAGCAATGTAGAAAAATCTAGGCTTATGAACAGGATCCAAAAGGAAGTAAGTTTTCTTTCTCCTTTTTATTACTTCTTATGGATTATGCTTAGCTAAAAATATGCATGATCAATTCGAACTTGAAGAGTTATCTATAAAATATACTTGAGCTTATACTTGCTTATTAGTGACGTTTTGGAACCTTTAGGATAGAAAAATAAAACACAATTCATTCAATTCAAGATAGGTAATCATGCTATTTTTGAGAATCAATTATTTGGAAAGTAAATATTAATATGTTATGAGTAACTCTAAAAAAAAAAACGAAACTTATGGAATTAATCGTTAATTTCCATAAACTATCTACCCGTAACTAAGAACTATCCATACTAATTTCCAATAATTCACCTAAGCTAAGAAAAAACAAAATAAGAAAAAGTGTTAGTCAAATAATATACAAGTTAAAGGCACAAAACAAAGCAGAGGCATAAATAAAATTAAATGGGCTCAGCCCATTTCTAGGACTGCTGCTGTTGGGAATGGGCTCAGCCCATTTTTTAAGGCTGCTGCAAACTGTTCATGCTTATTGGGCTTTGGCCCAGAATTGCACGTTTTCTATTTTTGCTGCGGACGGAGGGCTGGACAGAGAGAAGAGTCATGTTGGGCTTTTAGCCCCAACTCCGAATGCGGGAGAAGAACGAGTCCCTCGGACTCGTATGTGATGGCCATGCATAAAATGAAAGGAAGAAGGATTAGTATACAATTGGCGAATAAGGTTAAACATGTGAAAACGTGAACTCAAAACAACTCGGTAGATTATATACGTACTATATATATTTTAAATATACCTTACTGCAGTGACTTCACTTATAAGTATATGGGAAAATATTTCAGCCATACAACAAGTAACTGAATATAGCAAAAGAAAGACAATTAAGAAAAAAAAATTGTGCTGAGGCTAAGACTCTGTGTAACAGCAGCAGCAAACGAAGATTTCAGATTATGACCAAACTTATAAATCACCTAGTATCACACAGGAGACACAGTTCCTACATATCATGATGGGGTCGGTATCATGTATACCAATACACTAAAGCAGAAGACAACAAAAGAGTCGTGATTAATGCATATGATTATTAATGGACTGCTACAGCTTAGAGTAACACTCAGAGCAGCTGTACAATGTACCTAGTGGGATACAACATGGCGAGCATGAATTTACCTGTCAACAGTCAAGTAGGAAAAGAAGGGAAGGGGAGGAAAGGTACATAAGGTTTACCATTGCAAGAGAAGCAGGCTACCCTAAATCAAATAATGAACATGACTGACAAGGCAAGCTAAGGCAAAGATGGGGCCTAAGGCCTTAACGCCAATGAAGGAAAACATCTTAAACACTCAAATGAACCTTGAAGACAGATAGCCAGGAATAAGTCAACTTGCAACATTTGAAACTCTCAAAAAACAAGATAAACATGGTGAAAGGGGACACATATTTTAAATAAAAAAATAACCATGCAGGTTTTTGACAAGAATGGATAAAACAAGTATAACAGTATGGCATTCTGATAAAAGCAGGCATAGCATGGTTAATTTGCCATTGAACAATGGTGTTTTAACTAGTGACATAGCAGGCCAAAGAAAAGTAGGATTTTGGGAGTTTCAAGCCACAGAATCATGTAGGCTAATTAAATGAAATGTAAGATTTACTATGCCCAGACAATGCTAACTCAAATACAGGTGCAATGGGAGAGAACAACAGGCTCGGTACCAGGTTCAGGTGATACATATGCCTGGGAACATAGAAGTAATCCAAGCGAAGACACAGAACAGAACTTATAGATTACAAGCTGAGCACCATCATCTGAGTATATGACATATAGAAGCAAATAGACTAATTCACATGATCATGGAGTAATACAGAAATTCATGCTTGTAGGATTAACATTAAATCAACCTCACTTTTCCTCACCAGAGGTCAATGTTCCCACAAAGAAACCCAAAGCAAGTAACCATAAAACACCAGATAAGAATAACTTCAAACAAGCAACTGGAGACAAGAGACTAATATGCGGATGCAAGGGTCAAGCTTAAATGGGATGTGTCACATGAATCTTAAAGCAGAAAATCAAATGAGACTGCCATCCCTTACAATTTTAAAAAGTTGCTTTCAAAATGAACCTCTCGCTAACAGTCGATAGGTAAAACTCATACCCCAGACAAAGAACAGTTTAACATAAGATCCAAAGTAATCCCTTTTTTTAAGAATATACGACCATTTCAACAACCTATACTCCCAAAACATGTCATGAACAACACAATCAATACAGAATACGACATTAGAGACAAGACAAACTTGAATGATCAGCCCATTTCCTCTTTAACAGACCATCAAGCAAACCAAACAGTCCATTTCACCACTTATGTCACACTAACAGCCAAGACTATTACCAAACAATCATCACTAATCCCTTTGTTCTAACATGATTCATTTCGGCCTAAATTCAAAGAAAAACATATCAAGCAAGTACGGCACAGAGCATCAACATTAGCAAAACAAATTAACTCTAATCAAAGTTAAAACAAAACAACATCATTTTACAATGTACATGAAATGTTATACTACTGGATCGATAATTAAAACAATTGGCTCATTAGATGGTCATGGAGGGTAATCAGTGGCAACACAGGGGGGTGGGGCAGGGTAGATTAGTTTAGTAGGCTAATGAAGTCAAGGCATTGCAGGGAAGGTACGAAATAGATAGGAAGACATCTAATACATATATGCAGTGAAGCAAAGAAAGACATACATGTTAACCAGTTACACCCAGATCAGGATACAAATAAGGTTATACCATATGCAGATGAGTAGATGCTCATTAAGAGTGAGTTCAGATGAAGCAAGGTGCAGACAAAGATACAAACATGAAACATTGAAAACTCAGATCCTTTAAACCAGAGACACTATATTGTATAAACTAATTGAAGTGGAATTCAGATCCTTGTTGATCCTATTTGGACTTGATAATGTCATTTAAATCCTATATTTATCATGCTGAAGAATATATGAACCAAAATAGACTCAAACCAACACCAAAACCTAAGAGAATCAACTTATAGCCTAGCATAGAGACATTAATGATATCATATTAGTACAGTTCATACTGACACAAAACCAAACTGCTAAACTAGAAGTTAAACCAAACTAAATAGGAACATCCCAATATTTGCCTTCTGGACCGAGACTAACCTAACTGAACAGGGATATGCCTAGTGCTGTCTAGCTAAACTGAGCTGAATAAACCCAACTGAGACAGCAATCATGAACAAATACACAACACTTGTTGAGCTACCAGGTCGCGATTTATTAACTAAAGAAGTATTGTTCACATACTTAAACAGGCTAAACTACATTATCACGTAAAACATGCTTGGCCACGCAAACAGACCAATGCAAGAGACAAACTTATCCATTAAACTAAATCAAATTAATCATGTGACACAGCCATTAGCCAACACATAAAAATTAAATGATAATACATCAGATTAAACCAAAGCCCATTTCTATTGCGAAAACTAATAACAGGTTGAACCAATAATTAAATTACAAACTAATTTCACACAAATACATATAAATCCACAAAAACACCCTTAAAATCACTGAAAACTAACAATAAGTAGGAGGTTTTACCTTCTTCGGGTGCAGCGAAGTGAGGCGCGGGGTTTCCAATCTACCCTTGAATAATACTAAATTTGAACTTGCGCGCGCTCGGATTCAAACAAATAACAAGGGTAAAACAGAAAAGAATTTAGTGCTTGAGTCGATATTTAGAAAGTTAAAACTAATATTTGAAAGGGAAATTCGTGCGATTAGGGACTGGTATTTTCAGGAGTATTCAAAGCTGAAGAACTGCTTTTCGGGGAGGGTTTTTTCGGGGCTGAAAAAAAAACTTGTCCCTTAAACGAAACTAGAAACGATTATTTATAGGGTGAACTAGGGTTTCGTGTGAGAGGAGCGGGGACAGAGGGAAGTGGGGGACAGCGGGGAACAGGGAGAGAACGGCGGTGGTGGGGATGAGATGACGATGAAAGAGGGAAAGAAAAGAGAGAAGGGAAAGAGAAGAGAGGGGAGGGGGCGGCGGCGTATAGAGGAAAATGAACAAGGAACCCTAATGGTTCCTTGTTAAACGAAAGGGCGGGTCGAAATTTGGACTGGGTATGGGCTGATTTGGGCTGGTAAATTAAAATGTGGACTGGTCCGAAAATTGGGTTGATGAATTAAAGTATGGACTGGTTATTAATGGACTGGTTCAAGAAGGCTTGTGGATTAATTGAAACGGATGAGCCCAAAATTTGACTGATGGATTTAAAATATGGGGCTTTATAAATTTGAATAAAAGACCATCCATTAATGATATAACAACGTGTGCTAAAATATTACTTAATTTAAAAATCATAATTATCGGTGCTCAGATTAAAAAAAAAATTATACGATATCGTAATAGCCCAGCGATAATATTTTTTAAAAGTCAACAGTAAAGAAACGTCATTTACATTAATTATGCGAAGATAAATGCAATGCGTGTGCGTAAGCTGGTAAAAATGCTGAAATGATAAAAAAAAATGTGAATTATAATAATAGTGGTAGCATAATAATAATAATAATAATAATAATAATAATAATAATAATAATAGTAATGATAGTGGTGGTGGTAATAACGGTAATAAAATAAAAGATAAGAACAGTAGTGACTACAACAGTATAATGAAACGCCAGTGTTAAAATAATAGTAAAAAAATATAAATATAAATAATTACTTCTTAAGTTGCCAAAAGATTAGGAGTGTAAATAAATATTTAGAGGAAGGCGGGACAAAATTGGGTGTCAACAACTTGTCCCTCTTTGCCCGGTAATGATGAAAGAATTTTTGGGCAAAGACGTTGACTTAGTAGCCTAATTTGTCCCGGCTAAAGGATTTTGGAGGACTAAGGGTAAAGAAAATTATGGCTGAACTCCGGTCTCCGAGTTGCCTACATATCTTGGGCTGCACGAGAATCAGGCCGTGTGTAGTTCTGGGATGACTACGACCCCTATGAATAACAAATCCCGATTGGTGCGAACCTTTGCAAAATATTGTCCCAGTGTCGAATTATGATGGCACTGGGTATTATGGTAGAACTCGAAAATTCTGCTGGAATGTGAGCGGGATATTTGGAGTTGGAGGCGAGTGTTCGAGGTAGATCTTTGACCCTTGTCGGGAAGTCTGCTTTCTTTCCCGACGCATTGCCCCAGTTCGCTGCCGAAGAAATAGTTCCACGTTGCGCTAAAGCTCCTGCGAAGCTTTAAAACTAGATAAAAATAGTCAGTAAAAATAAATATCGAAAGTAAAGTGATGTAAAATAAGCCCATAAAAAGCTGCAATGATTTAAATAAATGATAGCCTTTGCTGAGGCTAATGCAAATGAGATTCTAGGCCGATGATTTATGAGAATGACGCCTTTGGCGATGATTAATGAGGCCTTAAACCGGATGGGCTATTTAAGCTGAATGATTCATGATAAATGAGGCTTTTAAAGCTGGCATGATGAAAGCGTTCGCAGGGTAGCTGAAAGTAATAGTGCAATGTATGTGCGATGCGTTTGCGAGCATTCGCAAGGCATTTGAAAGTAATAATGCAATGCAGGTGCGGTGCGGTGCGTCTGCGAGCATACGCAGAGCATTTGAAAATAATAAAGCAATGCAGGTGCGGTGCGATGCGTCTGCGAGCATACGCAGGGCATTTGGAAATAATAAAGCGATGCAGGTGCGGTGCAATGCGTCTACGAGCATACGTAGGGCATTTGAAAATAATAAAGCAATGCAGGTGCGGTGCAATGCGTCTGCGAGCATACGCAGTGCATTTGAAAATAATAAAGCAATGCAGATGCGGTGCAATGCTTCTGCGAGCATACGCAGGGTATTTGAAAATAATAAAGCGATGCGGGTGCAGTGCAATGCGTCTGCGAGCATACGCAGGGCATTTGAAAACAATAAAGCGATGCAGATGCGGTGCAATGCGTCTGCAAGCATACGCAGGGCATTTGGAAATAATAAAGTGATGCAGGTGCGGTGCAATGTGTCTGCGAGCATACGCAGGGCTTTTGAAAACAATAAAGCGATGCAGGTGCGGTGCAATGCGTCTGCGAGCATACGCAGGGCATTTGGAAATAATAAAGCGATGCAGGTGCGGTGCAATGCGTCTGCGAGCATACGCAGGGAATTTGGAAATAATAAAGCGATGCAGGTGCGATGCAATGCATCTGCGAGCATACGCAGAACATTTGAAAATAATAAAGCAATGCAGGTGCGGTGCAATGCATCTGCGAGCATACGCAGGACATTTGAAAATAATAAAGCAATATGGGTGCGGTGCAATGCGTCTGCGAGCATACGCAGAGCATTTGAAAATAATAAATCAATGCAGGTGCGGTGCAATGCGTCTGCGAGCATACGCAGGGCATTTGAAAGTAATAAAGCAATGCGGGTGCGGTGCAATGCCTCTGCGAGCATACGCAGAGCATTTGAAAATAATAAAGCAATGCGGGTGCGGTGCAATGCGCCTGCGAGCATACGCAGAGCATTTGAAAATAATAAAGCAATGCATGTGCGGTGCACTTGCGAGCATTCACAAGGCATTTGAAAATAATAAAACAATATATATGCGGTGCATTTGAAAGTAGTAATGCATGTGCAGTGCGGGGTATTTGAAAGCAATAGGAAAAATTTGTGCATCGATACGTTTGAAAGAATTTTCGCAAGACTCAAGCATTAATTCATTGCAAATCTTGAAAATTGTTGATACTCGAGAAGCATAATTGTTATAAGAAAGCTCAAAACGTTCGACGTGCCATCCTTGCAAGGCTGTACATATTTTAGCCTCCGCAACTTGGAAATCTGCATCCAAAGAAAATTTGTAAGTTTTGGGAGGGGGTTGATTCGCGTTGACTTTGAAGATCTGGCTCTTGGCGCTTCATGCCTCCAACTTTGTCTAGACTTGTAACCTTCGCTCATTCTTAAGTCTTGACCAACCAATAAAACGATCTGATTGAAAATCATATTATTTCAAAATAAAATATGCATAGTAAAATATGTGTATAGTGATAAATAATTTCTGCTGAACTTGGAACTGTGACACATTGTGAAACAAAGCGAATGCCTTTTCTCCGAAGTTTTCCTCTGTCTGCTGACCACAACTCTTCACATCTCTCGATGTCGCTTGTGATGATGCTCTTAAAAATTTGTCCCAGTTTCTGGCATAGGACGATGTGGGACTTTAAAAATGACGAGACCGAGCCTGACATAGGCTGCCTACGTATTCCACTAAGGGAATCAGGTCAAGCGTAGTTCCAATTACAAGCAGAAATAAAATTGAGATTTTCTAATAATGTGACCGAGGCCTATGTGGGCCGCCTACGTATCCCACCATGGGAATCAGGTCAGGCGTAGTTCATGATACAAGCAAATGGAAATTTTGGAAATTTTATCTCAAAAGACCAAACCTGATATAGGTTTCTTGCGTATCCCGTCGAGGGAACGTAGCTCCATTAAATAGAAAGATATTGCAAAACATTACATACAAAAGAAATGAAAGCTCCTAGACGTAGTATCTCTTGACGGCGTCTGCGTTGATAGCTTTCGGCCAAATTTCGCCATCCATTTCTGCTAAAATTAAAGCTCCTCCCGTCAATACTCGATGAACCATGTAAGGTCCTTGCCAGTTAGGTGCAAATTTTCCCTTGGCTTCATCTTGGCATGGGAATATGTGCTTCAGTACCAATTGCCTCGGTTTGAATTGTCTCGGTCTTACCTTCTTGTTGAAAGATTTGGCCATTTTGTTCTGATAAAGTTGCCCATGACAAACTGCATTCATTCTCTTTTCATCAATGAGCATCAATTGTTCGTATCGATTTTGTGTCCACTTAGCATCACTCAACTCAGCTTCTTGGATAATTCTCAAAGATGGTATCTCTACCTCGGCAGGTAACACCGCCTCTGTCGCATAGACCAAAAGATAAGGCGTTGCCCCAGTTGAAGTCCTCACAGTGGTGCGATAACCGAGAAGGGCTAATGGCAGTTTTTCATGCCAATGCCTGTAATTATCAATCATCTTCCTCAATATTCTCTTGATGTTTTTGTTGGCTGCTTCAACTGCTCCGTTCATCTGAGGTCGATAAGGAGTGGAATTGCGATGAGTAATCTTAAATGTTTCGCAAATCTCCCGCATCAGATCACTGTTAAGATTAGCTCCATTATCTGTTATAATCGACTCCGGGATTCCGAATCGACAAATAATGTTGTTGCGAACAAAATCTACCACCACTTTCTTTGTCACTGACTTGTGCGAAGATGCTTCCACCCACTTTGGGAAGTAGTCAATGGCTACCAAAATGAACCTGTGCCCATTTGATGCGGCTGGCTCGATAGGACCAATGACATCCATGCCCCAAGCTGCAAAGGGCCACGGAGAACTCATCACATTTAATTCATTTGGCGGGACTCGAATCAAATCGCCATGGATCTGACATCGATGACATTTTTGCACAAAACGGATGCAATCTGATTCCATAGTCATCCAGAAATATCCTGCTCAAAGAATTTTCTTGGCCAACGTAAAACCATTCATATGAGGCCCACATGTACCGCCATGCACCTCTTCAATCAATCTTACCGCCTCTTTGGCATCAACACACCTTAGCAGTCCTAAATCTAGAGTCCTCCTATACAAGATTTCTCCACTTAGGAAAAAGTGATTTGCTAATCTCCGAAGTGTTTTCTTCTGAACACTGGTTATGCCTTCTGGATAGTCTCCTGCCTTAAGATACTTCTTAATGTCATAGTACCAAGGTTCTCCATCAGGTTCTTCATCCACATAAAAACAATAAGCTTGCTGATCATGCACATTCACCTTAATAGGATCTATGTAATTCTTGTCCGGGTGCTGAATCATGGAGGACAAGGTCGCCAAAGCGTCAGCAAGTCCATTTTGGGCCTTTGGAACATGTTTGAATTCCACCTTGATAAATCTTTTACACAAATCTTGTACACAATGCAGGTACGAAAGTATCTTCACGTTCTTAGTGGTCCATTCGCCTTGCACTTGATGAACCAGTAAGTCTGAATCGCCTATAACCAAAAGTTCTTGTACATTCATATCAACGGCCATTCTGAGCCCGAGAATACAAGCTTCATATTCTGCCATATTATTGGTGCACAGAAACCTGAGCTTTGCTGAAATTGGATAATGTTGGCCTGACTCTGAAATTAAGACTGCTCCAACGCCGACTCCTTTGGAGTTTGCTGCCCCATCGAAGAACATTCTCCACCCTGGATACTCTTCTGCGATATCTTCCCCGATAAACAACACTTCCTCATCAGGGAAATAAGTTTTAAGAGGCATGTACTCCTCATCCACGGATTTTTTGTAAGATGATCGGCTATCGCCTGCCCTTTGACAGCCTTTTGAGTAACATATACAATATCAAACTCACTTAGCAACATTTGCCATTTAGCTAGCTTCCCAGTAGGCATAGGCTTCTGGAAGATATACTTGAGTGGATCCATCCTTGAGATGAGATAAGTAGTATATGCAGACAAATAATGTCTCAACTTTTGTGCAACCCAAGTCAAGGCACAACAGGTGCGTTCCAATAAATTATATCGCGCCTCGTAAGGTGTGAACTTTTTGCTCAAATAGTATATTGCTTGCTCTTTCTTCCCTGTTTCATCATGTTGTCCTAACACACATCCAAACGCATTCTCCGACACGGACAAATACAATAACAAAGGTCTTCCAGCTTCTGGAGGCACCAAAACAGGCGGACTAGACAAATACTCTTTGATTCTATCAAAAGCTTTTTGGCAATCTTCAGTCCATTTGGTAGCAGCATCCTTCCTCAACAACTTGATTATTGGATCGCATATCACCGTCGATTGTGCTATGAACCGACTAATGTAGTTGAGGCGATCGAGGAAACTCATCACATCCTTTCGACTCTTTGGGGCAGGCAATTCTTGAATGGCCTTTATCTTCGACGGGTCCAATTCTATACCCCTCCTGCTCACGATAACCCAACAACTTCCCTGCGGGAACACCAAACGCACATTTTGCGGGGTTTAACTTCAGATTGTATCGTCTCAACCTGTCGAAGAACTTCCTCAAATCCGTCAGGTGATCTGAGCTTTTCCGTGACTTGATGATGATATCATCCACATAGACTTCGATCTCTTTATGGATCATATCATGAAAAATTGTGGTCATGGCTCTCATATAAGTAGCACCTGCGTTCTTAAGCCCAAAAGGCATCACCCGATAATAGTACACTCCCCAAGGTGTGATGAATACCG
Organism: Lycium barbarum; assembly: GCF_019175385.1. NCBI lineage: Eukaryota > Viridiplantae > Streptophyta > Magnoliopsida > Solanales > Solanaceae > Lycium > Lycium barbarum. The sequence goes on from NC_083347.1 coordinate 16,297,163, forward strand.
TTTTCTCAGCATCTTCTTCATCCATTAGAATTTGATGATATCCTGAGTAGCAATCAACAAAGGACTGCAACTCATTCTTTGCACAATTATCAATGAGTATGTGGATATTCGGGAGGGGAAAGTCATCTTTCGAACTAGCCTTATTGAGATCCCGATAATCTACGCATACTCTGACTTTGCCATCCTTCTTTGGTACGGGCACGATATTGGCTAGCCAAGTGGGGTACATTGTAGCTCAAATGACCTTTGCGTCAATTGCTTGGAGATCTCTTCCTTGATTTTTAAACTCAAATCCGGTTTAATGTTTCTCTTATTTTGTTTTACCGGAGGACAAGACGGATCGATAGGCAACTTATGCGAAACAATGTCAGTGCTTAAACCCGGCATGTCATCGTAAGACCAAGCGAACACATCTATATATTCTTTCAAAAGGTTGATCAATTCTTCCCTTTGTGACGGAGTCAAATGGATGCTGATTCTTATTTCCATCATGATTTTTGAATTTCCTAAATTTATAGTTTCTGTTTCATCCAAATTTGGCTTTGGCTTATTCTCGAAATATTCAAAATCCTTAGTTAACTCTTCAGGTTGCATATCCTCTTCATATTCTTCAGAGTCTTGCTCGGCATTTACTATGGGCTCGCTTGTTTCATTATGCGTCACATTCACAGTATTGGCAGATTTATTAATTTGATTGCTGAAAAATGAAAAGAAAATTAATTAAACAAAGACGGAAATATAAATAAAAGCATGGCTTGAATTTTGCATTTGAGCTTTCAAAAGTTTGGAGGCAAAACAACAAAAGCATAAGCACGATTCAGGCCTCAGTTTTGAATCGTGTTTGTTTCATTAAATATTGAATACAAGTTGTCTACCAAGACTCCCGGAGAAGCGGGGGCGGGGTACAAGTCCAATTGTTCAAACGGTATCCAGGCTCAGCATCCCAGATAGTCGGGCCTTTAGAGCATTCATCTGAAACCACGTTGCATTCGGCTTCCTCCTCGGCAATGAATAAATTCTTAAAACTTTCCATGAGGCTGTCTTCAGGTTCTTCCTCTGATGCTTGGGCGACGGATGCTTTAAGAAATGACTGATTTAGGAGAGGAACAGGTTTTGGCAAGGGAATGTCACTTCTTCTTTGAGACTAGCCAGTGCAATCTCTTCAGGAGTGGGCTCGTATCCAAGACCGAAAGTATATTTCTGCCCGGGTAACTGAATCGGTTCTACAATTCCATCCAAGTTCAACCCGAGGCCTCGACCGGGTCGGAAGCCATTCTTCAACATCTCCCATGCCACCATCACAAGCACCTGTGGAAATTTTACATTTTCCGCTTGAGCAGCACACATATTTTCCTTGATATGGAAAACAGATCCATCTAGCCTTTCTACACTTTCAATAACAGGAACTGAGCTTTCAGGATAGATTGAATTGCTGCCTTCTCCATGGATCACCACTTCTTGATAATTCCAAACAAACTTCAGACTTTGATGCAAGGTAGATGGAACCGCACCAGCCATGTGGATCCATGGCCTTCCTATCAGCAGATTGTAACTAGAAGATATATCCATTACTTGGAATTCCACCATGAACTCCACAGGCCCAATTTCCAAGGCTAAATCAATTTCTCCTACAACACCTCTTTGGGCTCCGTCAAAACCTTTGACTCTCACCTGACTGTCGCGAAGTTTCCCGACATCAATCCCTAAGGCTCGTAGAGTAGTGACAGGACATATATTCACAACTGAACTTCCATCAATCAACACCTTGGAAATGAATTTGTCCCTGCATCTGATGGTGATGTTCAGTGCCTTGTTGTGCCCCAAACCTTCAGGTGGCAATTCATCATTATGAAAAGAAACTTTGTGGGCTTCAAGGATTTCTCCCACCATAGCTGAAAGTTTCTCGCTGGAAGTATCGGGGGAAACATAAGCTTCATTCAGTACTTTTGCCAAAGCGTTCCTATGAGCTTCAGAACTCGTCAACAATGCCAATAAAGAAATCTGGGCTGGTGTTTTCTTCAGTTGTTCCACAACAGAGTATTCTTTGGTTGGCATTTTCCTCCAGAATTCTTCGACTTCAGCCTCAGTAACAGTCTTCTTTTGGCCATTTTCTTTGCTTGGTGCCCCTCGTGCTACCTTTTCGGGAGCATAGCACCGCCCAGATCTAGTCATTCCGGCCGCAACAGTTTCCACCACCAATCTTCCTTTTGCTTTGTCCCTTTCATCGGACTGATAATTCCAGGGAACTGCTTTGGTGTTGCGAGGAGGTGCTGGAGCAACTAAGGTTGTGATCCTAGGCCTTGGAGTGAGCACTTCAAATGGGGCCCTTATTTGAACCGTGATTACTGGAGCAACAAAAGCTGATGATTCAACCTTCTCCTCTTTCCTAACCGGCACAATAGTCCCTTCCAAATCGCAATCTTCGTCAATGGTAATCATATGAACATTAGCATCCCCATGATTGGGCAGCGGATTGTTGTTTATATTTAGGGGAGCTTCTTTAAGCTGTATGACCCCTTCCTTGATCAATGCTTCGATTTTGTCCTTGAGAGCAAGTCAATTTTCGTATCATGTCCAGTGACTCCTGAGTGATACGCACAACGTTTAGTCCCATCATACCATCTAGGAAGGGGATTAGGAACTCTTCCCTGAATCGGTTGGAGTATCCCTGCAGTTCTCAGCCTTTCATACAGTTGGGCTAAGGGTTCGGCTAACGGTATGTAAGTCTTGGTTGGCTTTCTTTCGACATTTGGGCGCGGTCTGGGTGCGTTTTGTGGACGGTTTGGTGATTGGTATTAGGGTTGTGGTGAGTAGGTTGGCCGGTATTGTGATGGGCTTTGATGGACAGGTGCTCGAGGTGAGTGATACGCTGGTTGGGTATGGTAAATAGGAGGGGAAATGGGTGGAGATTGGTAATAAGGCTGAGGGGCTTGGGTGTATTGGTTGTAGTATGAAGGCTGGGATGAAGGGTATTGGTGAGTTAACATTTGGTTCGGTCTTCGTTCTTGGATGGCCATGACCGGGGACACTCCGTCCATCTTCTTCTTAGATGAATCTGCTTGAATTGCCTTACTTGTGGCCTACAAGGCCGCAAGATTTGTCACTCTTCCTGTTTTGATTCCTTCTTCAATGAAATCTCCCATTCTGATGACTTCGGAAAACTTTTGTCCGATAACGCTTAACATTCTCTCATAGTATGTGGGATCTTTTAAAAACTGTACAAAAAGCGTTGTCATCTCACTCTCTGCCATTGGGGGCTGGACTTTCGCGGCTTCTGCTCTCCAGCGCATAGCGTACTCTCGGAAAGTTTCTGTTGATTTTCTTTCCAGCTTCATCAAGTAAAATCTATCTGGGACAGTCTCAGTGTTAAACCTAAACCTGTCCATGAAATCCTGGGCCATTTCTCCCCAACTGTGCCATTTTTGCGGGTCTTGGCATGTATACCAATCCAGCGCTTCTCCCGTCATACTCCTTATGAATAGTTTCATCCGAATGGCCTGATCTTTTCCCACCCCGACAAGCTTATCGCAGTACGATCTCAAATGAGCCCGAGGATTTCCCTTCCCATCAAACATGTCAAACTTCGGTACTTTATATCCAGCAGGTAACTCGATGTCAGGATGAATGCATAGATCTTCATACTCAAGTCCTTCACATCCTTTGTTGGTTTGGATATTTTAACTGCTTCTCTCAGACTGCGAAGCTCTTTTGCTACATTCTCGTCCGCTCTTGCCCTGCCTTCCCTTTCTGTCTCTTCATAAGGGTCAACCTCCGGATGCTGCAAGGCCTGCAACTGGGTAGTGAAAGGTTGAGTCTCTGCGACATATACCGGTGGCACATACTGCGTGTTATGGCTAGTGTGCCAGTGGTATGTGTTGAGCTGCTTGGTAGTTTTGGGTATGTGGGTTAGTTTGGGTAACTGCAGGTTGAGGGATGTAGGGAGTAGTGAAAGGTTGCGAATTGGTTTGTTCGAAGTTAATTTGCTGGGGGTTGTCTTGTTGCGGGTCAGTTGGTTGCGGGGTGGTTTGTTGCTGGATGGTTTGTTGCGGGATGGTTTGTTGCGAGTGGATCGGGGGTGGAATGGTTTGTTGTGGATTCGATTGTTGTGAGATGGTTTGTTGCTGGCTAGTTTGTCGGGCATTGGTAGTATTTGGATGGGCTGTGTAAAGAGAAGGGTTTGAGGGAGAGGGCTGAGGAGCGGGCGAATCGACAGGCGAAAAGGATGGTGGGATTATCGTGTTTGTTCTTTGTTCAGGGTGAGGAGTGTTTAGGGTGATGGACAGGTTGGTGAGATTTCGCAGTCGCTCAATTTCACTTTGCATATTGGCCATTTGCTGCAACAATTGGGCGATGAGTTCATCATTTCCTCCTCCTGAAGCCTCAGGTTCATCTCTTGGAAGGGTGACGAGTCCTAAGCCAGTTTGCTCGGATGCCCCTGAATCATTCATGTCGTTGGGTGCTCGCGCCTTTGATCTTGTGAAGTATGGGTAACCTGCCAGCTTGCGGTCAACGCGAATCAACCGTTGGGGGAATAATAAAAGTAAAATAAAACCTTCTTAAATGAAGAAAACTGCGTTAGTATGGTGCGAATGATTGCTGCTTAAAATAATGTGAACATTAAGCAAACAACGTTGAAAGAAACACATATTTCATAGTGATCAAAACACAAATCACATAATAAAAGGAAATACAGCGCGACCTATTATGCAAAGGACCTCTTTTGTGCCAGAGGTAGGCCTAACGCGGATTTGAAGGATAAAATATGCAATTATATGTCATCCCAATGTACTACTAATTGAAGGCCCCAAAACATACAATGCTTAGAACTTAAAATCCCAATGTAAAAGAAATTATTACAATTACTACTTGACTTTCATAAGCTAATTAAAATGAGGAAGACCCTTCGTAGCTCTTGAGCCTCTTGGTTGCCTGGATTGATCGATCGATCTTTCGGTGATTCTGGGAAAGGTATGACATAGCTAGAACTCCTCCCGTTTTGATGCCTTCTTTGATGCAAGTGTCCCGTAGCTCAGCTAGAAGTGCATCCAATTCTTGCATGCTTTGCTCATAACTAAGTGCCTGCTGCTTCCAATTCTCTGCCTCCCTTTCCTTTTCTTCAAGCTGTGCACGGTGCTTGGTTTCAGAGACAAGGTTTTTATTACGCAGTTGCCGGAGTAAGATATGTGCTTCGGCTTCTCCATCCTTAATTCGTCCTCTCAGGCTAACACCAGGTTCGATTGACCCTTCCAAATTAGCGATCAGCCACTCCGGATAATTATCCTCACATCCAGCTTGGTATCTATTTGGCTCAATTGAATCTACTTTCATGGTTTCCCTCGATTTCCACATGCTTATCATTTCTTTTGCAAAAGGAATTTTTCCTTCCTCGTAGTCGGCTTGGTAACGATCCATGTCTGCCACTAGAGGTATGCTTTGCTTTCTTCCAGATTGCCTTAAAACTCTCAGTGGGGCGTACGGTTGTAAGCCCCGAAGCCCCATCAAGACTAAAAATGGCACGATCTTCGTACGGAACACCAAACCCTCGGATGGAAACCAACTGAACATCCATTAGATTGAATCATCGTTCAAACGGCTAAGAAGTTTTACCCACCCTTTTACGCAATTTGGCTTTTCGAATGTTCTATTAGTCAAAATTGCGCCTGGAACATGCCCCAGAATGTGATTTTCACCCGTTGGCTTTCGAAGCGCTAGACTTCTGTCAACCGTTTGAAGATGTTCCATCAACCAAATCTGTAAAAGCAAGTTGCATCCCTCAAAATGCTTGTAGCCGTGCTTGCAACGTCCTAATGCTCGATAGATATCTGCCACGACCATAGGGACCACTGTGTAGTATTTCCCGTCAATGCCACTAAATAGAGCTTCAGTTACAGTAATGAGTCGGGTGTGAATATCTCTTGTTGTTCCTTTAGGGAATACCATAGTGCCCAAAAAGCATACTGCGGAGGCAAAGCATCGTTTTTGTTCCCAAGAGTCATGCGAGAAGAATTCATCTTTATGATTGGTGAAACTTTGTTGATAGCCGAATCTATGATACAAGTAATCAAACGGTATTGTAGACCCTTGTAAGCATTCTACGCCTTTACTCTTCCTAAATCCGAAACCGTCGACAAATTCTTTCGGTGAAGGCTCTTTTGGAATAATCATGCCACAATTTTGCCATTTTTTCTTCTTATGTAACAAAGCAGCATTTTCTACATAGCCCCCTATTTCTTCTAACAATGGAGTGATTTCATTATTGCCAAACCTAAACACAACCCTTTTCTCGTCCCAAAATACAATTGCTGCCTCGATGATGTCTCTACACGGTTGGATATCCATCAAAGACGGTAAATGCCCCAACGTTCCACGTACTACCCGCTGTCCGTAGTCACCCAATTCGATCCACCATGCTTTTAGTTGAGGAGGAACGCTCAAAACCATGCTAAACCTTGGGTAAATGTTGTGTTGACTCGTGGCTATCTGCGTTCACAAATGGTTAGTTCTACCTAAATAACACACGGTCCACATAACACACATGTGTATCCTTCAAATCAATGCACATAACGTGATGATCGTCGCTTGGGGTCATAGACCCACTCGGACATTTGGACAAGGCTGACTAATGGACTTAATACACCTTGGGTATTAAGCCTCCTAGGTTCGTGCATGTCCTTAAAAAGGGTTTTGGTTTAGCTTTATCTTAGGCTGACTAGGAGTTGGCCTCCTATGACGCAAGGTTCCCCCAAGCGAACAACTTGGGAGTGGAAAGTCCGTGGCTGTCGACTGCACCGCCGATCGACTAAATCCACAAGATCGATCCGACTAAAAGGTGTTTTAGTAGTGCACGACCGCGAACCGCGAAACCGCTTTAAGTGTGTGAATATGTGTGAGTTTTCCAGGAGTGGAAGAAATATGAACGGAATGCCAATTTAATGAAAGCAAAAACATATATATTACATAGCAAGGCAAGTAAGGCATAAAACAATAATAAAGCCATTTAAAGCATATAAGGCAAAGAAAACAAACAAACAAAACACCCAACAAAATATTAATTAACCTAAGTCGTTATGGTTAAGAACCTATGATCCCCAGCAGAGTCGCCAAGCTGTTATACCTCATTTTAATCGGGTTAAATTAGGAGTACAACATATTGGAGATTCTTATATAGCTTTACATTAAGGAGTCGCCACCTAATTGATTTTACGGTGAATTAGGACACCTAATTATTAACTAAGGTAAAGCTAACTAAACCTCCGTTAATAGTCTGCTTAGTCAGTGTGATTCTAGGTAAGGGTTCTATATTATCCTAAAGGGAAGGGGTTAGGCATCCTTTACAATCCGTTAACTATGGTTATCCGGCCAAACTTAGGTTAATTAATTGGGGCTCAATATAGTGTTTAAATTTTAAAAATGACTTACAAGTATTGCTGAGGTTTTAAAGGAAAGTAATGTTAGTTAAGATTTACGGAAAATAAAATAATTTTCACAAAAGAGGACTTTAACCGCTACTTTAAAATAAGTCTTATAAATGTTGCTTAGACTTTAAATGAAAGCAATAATAATGCTATTTAAAATAATACTTGTAGAAAATATAATAGCTCGTATAAAAGAGGGTTTTAAATGCTATCCGAAATAAGCTTAAATGTTGCTAAAACTTTACATGAAAATATAGTAAATGCTATCCAAGATAAGACTTGTATGAAATATGATATTTTGCCCATAAATAATAGCTGTTGAGAAGAGATTTAGCAATTTTGAACTTCGAATAAATTATGTTATATGAATGTAGCAATGTAGAAAAATCTAGGCTTATGAACAGGATCCAAAAGGAAGTAAGTTTTCTTTCTCCTTTTTATTACTTCTTATGGATTATGCTTAGCTAAAAATATGCATGATCAATTCGAACTTGAAGAGTTATCTATAAAATATACTTGAGCTTATACTTGCTTATTAGTGACGTTTTGGAACCTTTAGGATAGAAAAATAAAACACAATTCATTCAATTCAAGATAGGTAATCATGCTATTTTTGAGAATCAATTATTTGGAAAGTAAATATTAATATGTTATAAGTAACTCTAAAAAAAAAAAACGAAACTTATGGAATTAATCGTTAATTTCCTTAAACTATCTACCCGTTACTAAGAACTATCCATACTAATTTCCAATAATTCACCTAAGCTAAGGAAAAACAAAATAAGAAAAAGTGTTAGTCAAATAATATACAAGTTAAAGGCACAAAACAAAGCAGAGGCATAAATAAAATTAAATGGGCTCAGCCCATTTCTAGGACTGCTGCTGTTGGGAATGGGCTCAGCCCATTTTTTAAGGCTGCTGCGAACTGTTCATGCTTATTGGGCTTTGGCCCAGAATTGCACGTTTTCTATTTTTGCTACGGACGGAGGGCTGGACAGAGAGAAGAGTCATGTTGGGCTTTTAGCCCCAACTCCGAATGCGGGAGAAGAACGAGTCCCTCGGACTCGTATGCGATGGCCATGCATAAAATGAAAGGAAGAAGGATTAGTATACAATTGGCGAATAAGGTTAAACATGTGAAAACGTGAACTCAAAACAGCTCGGTATATTATATACGTACTATATATATTTTAAATATACCTTACTGCAGTGACTTCACTTATAAGTATATGGGAAAATATTTCAACCATACAACAAGTAACTGAATATAGCAAAAGAAAAACAATTAAGAAAAAAAAAATTGTGCTGAGGCTAAGACTCTGTGTAACAGCAGCAGCAAACGAAGATTTCAGATTATGACCAAACTTATAAATCACCTAGTATCACACAGGAGACACAATTCCTACATATCATGATGGGGTCGGTATCATGTATACTAATACACTAAAGCAGAAGACAACAAAAGAGTCGTGATTAATGCATATGATTATAAATGGACTGCTACAGCTTAGAGTAACACTCAGAGCAGCTGTACAATGTACCTAGTGGGATACAGCATGGCGAGCATGAATTTACCTGTCAACAGTCAAGTAGGAAAAGAAGGGAAGGGGAGGAAAGGTACACAAGGTTTACCATTGCAAGAGAAGCAGGCTACCCTAAATCAAATAATGAACATGACTGACAGGCAAGCTAAGGCAAAGATGGGGCCTAAGGCCTTAACGCCAATGAAGGAAAACATCTTAAACACTCAAATGAACCTTGAAGACAGATAGCCAGGAATAAGTCAACTTGCAACATTTGAAACTCTCAAAAAACAAGATAAACATGGTGAAAGGGGACACATATTTTAAATAAAAAAATAACCATGCAGGCTTTTGACAAGAATGGATAAAACAAGTATAACAGTATGGCATTCTGATAAAAGCAGGCATAGCATGGTTAATTTTCCATTGAACAATGGTGTTTTAACTAGTGACATAGCAGGCCAAAGAAAAGTAGGATTTTGGGAGTTTCAAGCCACAGAATCATGTAGGCTAATTAAATGAAATGTAAGATTTACTATGCCCAGACAATGCTAACTCAAATACAGGTGCAATGGGAGAGAACAACAGGCTCGGTACCAGGTTCAGGTGATACATATGCCTGGGAACATAGAAGTAATCCAAGCGAAGACACAGAACAGAACTTATAGATTACAAGCTGAGCACCATCATCTGAGTATATGACATATAGAAGCAAATAGACTAATTCACATGATCATGGAGTAACACAGAAATTCATGCTTGTAGGATTAACATTAAATCAACCTCACTTTTCCTCACCAGAGGTCAATGTTCCCACAAAGAAACCCAAAACAAGTAACCATAAAACACCAGATAAGAATAACTTCAAACAAGCAACTGGAGACAAGAGGCTAATATGCGGATGCAAGGGTCAAGCTTAAATGGGATGTGTCACATGAATCTTAAAGCAGAAAATCAAATGAGACTGCCATCCCTTACAATTTTAAAAAGTTGCTTTCAAAATGAACCTCTCGCTAACAGTCGATAGGTAAAACTCATACCCCACACAAAGAACAGTTTAACATAAGATCCAAAGTAATCCCTTTTTTTAAGAACATACGACCATTTCAACAACCTATACTCCCAGAACATGTCATGAACAACACAATCAATACAGAATACGACATTAGAGATAAGACAAACTTGAATGATCAGCCCATTTCCTCTTTAACAGACCATCAAGCAAACCAAACAGTCCATTTCACCACTTATGTCACACTAACAGCCAAGATTATTACCAAACAATCATCACTAATCACTTTGTTCTAACATGATTCATTTCGGACTAAATTCAAAGAAAAACATATCAGGCAAGTACGACACAGAGCATCAACATTAGCAAAACAAATTAACTCTAATCAAAGTTAAAACAAAACAACATCATTTTACAATGTACATGAAATGTTATACTACTGGATCGATAATTAAAACAATTGGCTCATTAGATGGTCATGGAGGGTAATCAGTGGCAACACAGGGGGGTGGGGCAGGGTAGATTAGTTTAGTAGGCTAATGAAGTCAAGGCATTGCAGGGAAGGTACGAAATAGATAGGAAGACATCTAATACATATATGCAGTGAAGCAAAGAAAGGCATACATGTTAACCAGTTACACCCAGATCAGGATACAAATAAGGTTATACCATATGCAGATGAGTAGATGCTCATTAAGAGTGAGTTCAGATGAAGCAAGGTGCAGACAAAGATACAAACATGAAACATTGAAAACTCAGATCCTTTAAACCAGAGACACTATATTGTATAAACTAATTGAAGTGGAATTCAGATCCTTGTTGATCCTATTTGGACTTGATAATGTCATTTAAATCCTATATTTATCATGCTGAAGAATATATGAACCAAAATAGACTCAAACCAACACCAAAACCTAAGAGAATCAACTTATAGCCTAGCATAGAGACATTAATGATATCATATTAGTACAGTTCATACTGACACAAAACCAAACTGCTAAACTAGAAGTTAAACCAAACTAAATAGGAACATCCCAATATTTGCCTTCTGGACCGAGACTAACCTAACTGAACAGGGATATGCCTAGTGTTGTCTAGCTAAACTGAGCTGAATAAACCCAACTGAGACAGCAATCATGAACGAATACACAACACTTGTTGAGCTACCAGGTCGCGATTTATTAACTAAAGAAGTATTGTTCACATACTTAAACAGGCTAAACTACATTATCACGTAAAACATGCTTGGCCACGCAAACAGACCAATGCAAGAGACAAACTTATCCATTAAACTAAATCAAATTAATCATGTGACACAGCCATTAGCCAACACATAAAAATTAAATGATAATACATCAGATTAAACCAAAGCCCATTTCTATTGCGAAAACTAATAACAGGTTGAACCAATAATTAAATTACAAACTAATTTCACACAAATACATATAAATCCACAAAAACACCCTTAAAATCACTGAAAACTAACAATAAGTAGGAGGTTTTACCTTCTTCGGGTGCAGCGAAGTGAGGCGCGGGGTTTCCAATCTACCCTTGAATAACACTAAATCCGAACTTGCGCGCGCTCGGATTCAAACAAATAACAAGGGTAAAACAGAAAAGAATTTAGTGCTTGAGTCGATATTTAGAAAGTTAAAACTAATATTTGAAAGGGAAATTCGTGCGATTAGGGACTGGTATTTTCAGGAGTATTCAAAGCTGAAGAACTGCTTTTCGGGGAGGGTTTTTTCGGGGCTGAAAAAAAACTTGTCCCTTAAACGAAACTAGAAACGATTATTTATAGGGTGAACTAGGGTTTCGTTTGAGAGGAGCGGGGACAGAGGGAAGTGGGGGACAGCGGGGAACAGGGAGAGAACGGCGGTGGTGGGGATGAGATGACGATGAAAGAGGGAAAGAAAAGAGAGAAGGGAAAGAGAAGAGAGGGGAGGGGGCGGCGGCGTATAGAGGAAAATGAACAAGGAACCCTAATGGTTCCTTGTTAAACGAAAGAGCGGGTCGAAATTTGGACTGGGTATGGGCTGATTTGGGCTGGTAAATTAAAATGTGGACTGGTCCGAAAATTGGGTTGATGAATTAAAGTATGGACTGGTTATTAATGGACTGGTTCAAGAAGGCTTGTGGATTAATTGAAACGGATGAGCCCAAAATTTGACTGATGGATTTAAAATATGGGGCTTTATAAATTTGAATAAAAGACCATCCATTAATGATATAACAACGTGTGCTAAAATATTACTTAATTTAAAAATCATAATTATCGGTGCTCAGATTAAAAAAAAATTATACGATATCGTAATAGCCCAGCGATAATATTTTTTAAAAGTCAACAGTAAATAAACGTCATTTACATTAATTATGCGAAGATAAATGCAATGCGTGTGCGTAAGCTGGTAAAAATGCTGAAATGATAAAAAAATGTGAATTATAATAATACTGGTAGCATAATAATAATAATCATAATAATAATAATAATAATAATAATAATAATAATAATAATAATAATAATAATAATAATAATAATAGTAATGATAATGGTGGTGGTAATAACGGTAATAAAATAAAAGATAAGAACAGTAGTGACTACAACAGTATAATGAAACACCAGTGTTAATAATTATAGTAAAGAAATATAAATATAAATAATTACTTCTTAAGTTGCCAAAATATTAGGAGTGTAAATAAATATTTAGAGGAAGGCGGGACAAAATTGGGTGTCAACAGTGGTTAGACCGACCTTACTGTACGAGACGGAGTGTTGTCCAGTCAAGAAATTTCACGTTCAGAAGATGAAAGTCGCGGAAATGCGAATGCTGCGGTGGATGTGTGGGAATACTACGAGGGATAGAATTAGGAATGGAGATATCCGAGACAAGGTGGGAGTGGCATCGGCGGAGGACAAGATGCGGGAAGCGAGGCTGAGATGGTTTGGGCATGTGAAGAGGAGAGACACAGATGCCCCAGTGCGGAGGTGTGAAAGGTTGGCTATGGACGGTTTTAGGAGAGGCAAAAGGAGGCCGAAGAAGTATTGGGGAGAGGTGATTAGACAGGATATGGCACATTTTCAGCTCACCGAGGACATGAACTTAGATAGGAGGTTGTGGAGGACTCAGATTAAGATAGAAGGCTAGGTGGCTAATCCTTTCACCATAGTAGTTGTAGTTTTGCTCATTTGTTTATTGCCATTTGATTTCTGCATTGGATTGCTGCTTATATTTGTTGGGCTGTTGTACTTTGGTTATCTTAGTTATCTATAGTAGTTAATGCTCCTTTCTTTCCAAACTGTTCTACCATGACTTTCTTGCTTTTGTTATTCCTTTCTTTCTTATTGTTGTCAATATGCTTGGTCCTATCTAACCTTTTGTCTTGTTTTTCCTCTCTTGTTCTCCTCTCTTGAGCCTAGGGTCTTTCGAAAACAGCCGCCCTACCTTTCAAGGTGAGGGTTAGGTTTGCGTACACTCTACCCTCCCCAGACCCCATGGTGGGATTATACTGGGCTTCTTGTTGTTGTTGTATTTGTTATTGAACCAATCAGAATTTTAAAATAAATGAACAAACCATTAAACAAATACATATCAATTTTCAAAGAATCATATAATTTACATTAATACTGACTGTTCATGGATACCAAATACACATCTATATAATGTGTAGAAACACCTGATTAGTACAAGTACAAGTTTGTCAAATAAATTATAATAAGCATTAAACTGAAACATATCGTCATTCGTAGACATAGATACTCGTTGATTGATAGCATCTCCTGAAACTTTTTACCGAGTGTAGTGAACATGTATGTTCCATTTCTCCGGCTATTGTAATTCCATCTCCCAAACATCTTTCTAACTTTTTCGAGAAAGTGATATATAAGCAGTTCTCTAGCTGCTAGAAGATGTCGGTTAATGCACTCTGCTATGTTAGAAGTCATTGTCCACCCTCGGTTAACAGATGTAAACAATCTAGCCCACTTGTCTCTACCTGCCGATTCCAAATACTCTGCCACGCGCATATCTACCTTTTGAACCTTTCCCATCAACTTATCGAAATCATCCTGCGTGTATGCCTTTGCCATGGAATAAAAAATAAGACTCAGCACATCATGAATCTTCTTGTATTTTTTACATACATTACCCCACAGATGCCAAATACATGCATAATGTGCAACTTCTGGATAAATTCTACAAACAGCCTTGTTTATACTTTCATGCCTATCTGATACGATACACGTATTCTCTCTAATTCCATATGTTTCTCTGAAACGCTCAAAAAACCACGTCCATGATCTGTCATTCTCAAAATCAATCACACCATATGCTAAGGGAAGTATGTTGCCTGGAGATACAATTAAGAAGAAAAAAATACATTTTGTATTTGTCCAAAACAAATAAAATATATATTGAGGTAATAAATTAATATGTATTTTTTTGACATGCTTGCACCGTCTAATGTGCTTGTCGAGACAAATGTTCCATTGTATGGTGTTTTAAGTGGCTTTCATCAACTACCACAATTGCCGACAATAATCAAAGCCTTTGATAAATGCATATAGTGCTATAAAACATACAGAAATTCATTTTCGTGGGTTTTACGCATTCTGATATGTGACCCCGGGTAAGTCTTATCCAATATGTATGGATATCCAGGTAGTCTTTTATAAGATTCAGCCGGTTCACCCATTAAATCGTTCATCGCCTTTTCTTTGGCCCGCCAAGCAACCATCTACGAAACATTCATTCCAAAATCATTTTTGACATCCTCCGCAATGTCTTTAGGCGTATATTTCCTCTTATGATTTGATATTTTTAGTTTGACAATCCCACTTATCAACCGACTTGTAGCTTGGCATTGGGAATAAACTTTTTCCTTTAATGGACATGTATGTTTGTCTTGAAACTGTCACGCCCCAAAACCCACCCTAGACGTGACCGGCATCCGACGTCATGAACAACATCGGAAGAACCTAAACAACACAATAATAATACTTGAACCCGCCAGGTTCAACATTCACCTCCAACAATTTATAAATTAAATGTAACAAATCATGAATTAAATCAGCGGAAGTCTAATATAAGTAATAGTCATAAACGTGGCAAACGCCCATTAAGTCGTACGAGACTTTGACAATCTACCCACAATTCTGACAACTATCTATGGAGATTCTAAGAGACACAACCATCATCTAACTTCAGGGCGCAGCCCAGAAATCTAGAGTAATAAATGAAACAGGAAGTGCCCCACGAACAAGGATGTGGGCTCACCAAATCAACAGCAGCCAGCAAGTTTTCCTAAGCGTCGAGAGTATCTCGAACCTGCTCTTCTCCGTTACCTAACATACCATCAAAAACAACAATGGTATGCCTGAGTAATTTCGTACTCAGTGAGTGCCTCGGGGACAACAAGTATTATAAAAATAAAATATAATAATAGATAAAGAAATCAGTTCTGAAAAGATAGCATAAAAACAATCATTCCACTTTATGATTCTTAATATCATTTGTTAAACAGTTTACAAAGTCATTAATCAATATAAAAACAGGTATTCAGCATATGTACCACAATAAGAATTATTAACACCCATTTATAAATCCTCTTGTCAAGTTACAACTTCAAATATGCCTTTTTAATCAATTATGATTGTCAACAACAGTTTCATGAGAGAATAAGAATATCACACATGTCAATACAGGCCCAAGAATCAATCATATCGCGCATAGCGCACCACACCGGATTATATAATTCTCGGTGGCTATCCTTCCTCCCGAATAGCTAGGCATAAATCACACCGGACTATGTAGTACGCGATGGCTATCCTTCCTCCCAAATAGCTAGGCATACATCATGCCCCAAGTAGCGAACCCAGCGGTGGCTATCCTTCCCCCCGAATAGCTAGGCTTGAATCACACCCCAGGTCGCGAACCCGGTAGTGGACACTCCACCTCCCGAATGGCTAGGCAATGACACACTAGGATCCATAGTGGATACCCTTCCTCCCGAGTAGCTAGGCCAAACACAACAACAAAATTCATAGCATAGAAGCCGATTCACAATTTGTTTCAAAGTAGTCACACCATCAAATAGCATTAAAGTTCATTATGCCATTACGAAAATCCATAATTTCATAGATAATCTTGAAAACGTTTCCACTTCTTTAAACAAGATTCCTTTGTCATAGTTCCTTTGTAAAATCATCAATATCAAAAATTAACCATCATCACTGATCATCTCTTATAGAAGAAAATGATTCATAATATCACATACATATATAGGGTTTGTTACAATCTAGATTTAATGTGGGCTTGTCCCCTCACGCACATTAACCATTAATCAAAACATGTAATAAATTTCAAGAGTGTAAAACCAATTCATCATATCATTCAACACATGCTTTTATAAAGAATCAATCTTTCAAGAGAGTTTGCAAAAGAGACATATAAATTACCTTTATATTCAAAAAGGATTTTATTTTTAAAGAGACATACAAATCACAATAAGATTTTTAAAAGGGAGACATACCTTAATTTGTTAAACAAGGTTTAACAATTCACTTTTCTAATGAAGAACACCCAAACCCTAGCTTGAATCACTTTGGAAGGAATTATGTTGCCAACCCTAGTTTTTGGTCACAATAATCATGTCAGAAAGGGATTAGGAACTTGAATTCAACCTAGAATCATGGTAACACTTACCTTGTATGGTTATTGAGGCTTGGGACTTGTTCTTATTGACTTTAGGGTAATTTTTCGTGAATGGGGTGCTGGGGAAATAAACCCCAAACCATAAATATAACTTAAAACGCGTAAACCCGAATTTTTGACCCGAATCGCGATTGGTCCGCGATGCTGGACCATCGCGCAATATTCTGCAGCACAATACTCAGATTCGTGCGATCTGCCCGTGATGCGGGACCATCGCACGCGCCCCCACGCGCCTAAAAATGCGACGGGTGTCGGTTCTGTATAGTGTTCGGTAAAATGGGCATAACTTCTTGTACGTAGCTCTGTTTGGGCTGGGCGACCTACCTTTGGAAAGCTATTTCAAAGATATACAACTTGAATCAAGGAAGTTTTTCCAAATTCGCAACACATTTTCATGAAACTCGCCCAGAAGACAGAACTATCAAAACATAGGCGAATTTAAGAGGTCTTAAGAACTTCACTAATTGGTTTGGCTTCAAAACGACCATCTTCCACCCGAATTCATCAAGAATGGTTTCATATAGATAAAATATCATCTTGACACTAGATTTTTTTTTTTTACAAATTCACACCTAGTTCAAGTTTACGGGGTGTTACAGAAACTCCCTAACTCTAAACATTCCTGACTTACCTCTACTTGACGCCCTGAATTTCCAATCACACTCGCCTGATACGCACACAAGTGTGTAGCTACAACAAAAAAAAAAACACATTAATGTAAAATACATCAGTAATGTATTTATTCTTGTATTATTAATACAAAGGATAGATGAGTAATTTTACCATATGTAAATAAGTTAATCAAATGCAACCCGGGCCAAATACATTATTTATGAGTACAAATACATACAAATCAGTTTTGATTCTACTTTATAATAAACATACACATGCTGAGAAATACTTTCACTCGTACAAATTAACAAACATACACTGTCACGATTCAAATACATAACAACACAAAGTTGCAAATACATAAACAAATGCACTTTTAATACCTTATTGCATTGCTCCTTTCTGTCCGATAGTTGAACCTGTTTGTAATTGCATAATTCACCATCACAGCTTTTAATGTATCTTTATCCTTGTATACTTGATTGACGGCAACTACTTTTTGGTTCTTGTCATCAATAAACATACCCTTGTTATTTTCGTACAAATCAGCCATTCTGCAACTTGATGATGCCAAATCACGGGAACCAACTATTTGATTCGTGTATCCGATTTGCAAATAATCACCTTCAACACAACTCTCATCCGATATACATATCTCCATGCTTCTGTCAGTTGTAATGATACATAATAGGTACATTGGTAATGCTTTGTTCTCTTTCTTCAGTTCCACATACACCCTAACACCCATATCATTGTGAATTTCCATTGGAATATAATCACCTTCAACCATGTAGTTTATGCTTATGTTTTTCATTTTCTTGTCCAAATTCAATTGGGTTGCAACTGTTTGTAACAATTCCTCATACGTTGAATACTCCTTGAAAGTCACAGCATTGATTTTGTAATTGACGTATTTATTCTCGTCGTTCCAAATACCGGGGTGTCTAATCAACAATGAAATGTTGGCCATTTTATAAAAAATAAAAAAAAAATCCTTGAATCATTGTCTCAACATAAAACCTGTAACATGTATGCCCTACATAAGATTCACGTTCAAATTTGAACAATTTATACAAATTAGATTTACAGCTCACTAATAATTCAAATACAACATACACATGTTGAATTACACTTCAGAAATACATAGTTTAGCATAAATTGCAACTGATATGAAAAATAGTTCAGAAATACATAGTTTAGATAGTTCAGAAATAGATAGTTTACATAGTTCAGAAATACATAGTTTAGATAGTTCAGTTTACATAGTTCAGAAATACATAGTTTAGATTCAGAAAAATAAAAGATATGAACTGGATCTTTTCTTTGATTCCTAACCATTCATGTACATTAAAATACTTTCAACCGTAATTTTCAAGAGCATTATTCATTCATTGACACGTTTACAATGATATTACATCATTATTTTTGAATATCAGTTATAAAGATAGAAATAAAAAAAAATCAGAAGAATAAAACAATTTTGACATTATGCTCCAAGAAAAGAATTGAAATCACATAAATACAACTTGAATAGACGAAATTTGTGAAATCAAAACGGTGTTTTTGCATGAATTACCTGATGATTGATGTGTTTGTTTTGTTAATATTTTCAGATGTGTTGAAGATTTAATTTGAAATTTGAATTTCTACGTTTTGAATGTTGAAGAATGCATGGAAGAAGAGATATGTGTAAGGAAAGGGAATATTACAGCTGGTTTTGTGGAAAAGAAGGTAAAAAATATATTAATTTCTCATTTAATAACACCACCGTTACAGGCTAAAATGAAGGAACCTGTTCCCCCTTTTTACCGTATGCTCATGTATTTGCTGGCAACAAATACATCCGAAAACATACACAAATCAACTGATTTTTAGCTACGAATGGTAATATTAAAAATGGTAGCTACAAATGGTAGGAGCTACAGTAAGGTAGTCATTTGAGAAATTTTACCTCTTTTTTTTCCCCTTCTTTTGAGATCAAAAAAGGAATTTAGTGTCACTATAGATAATAGAAAATAAAAAAGTTCCTCATAGTGCTAATAGGCCATATGACTACCAAATGGAGTTCCTCTCCTGATTTTCCTATGAAAAGTCTTTTCAAAAAGGGTTATAATGCTTCACATAATACGTACGTAGCAGTAGAGATGTCACGTGATACTGTTTTGCCGAAAAGTATTATCGGAAATATAATAGGCAAACCCAATAATCATTTAGATAATATGAAATAACACTACTTGTAAAGAGTTATGCGTACACCATTATGTAGCCTGACATAATAATGTTAGTAACGTATATTAAGAGAGTTTAAGTTTTGTGCACTATCGGCACAAAAATATTTACGCTGTCAGGTAATTTTGAAAGTAAATACAGTAACTTTCTTAAGTAAGTATGTTTATCTTTTTTTCTTAATGAAATTGTAATTTACAGAAGTGTAATTAAAAATAAGGAAGTGAATCCTACTTGAACTCTGACAAATTATTTCCTTCTCAAAGTTTTCTTTACAATTTTGACCCTTTTTTAATCTCTCAAGGTCATTGTTGAAGTGAATTTTTACCACTTCAATCATTGTGAACTTGTAATAAGTAGTAGTATAATTATTTAAATACATCATATACTCTGAACTTTGAACTTATTCTTGTTTAAAACTAAGTCCTCATTAACAAATTTCGGGTTCGTCTACAAGAATCTAAAGGGCGTTATTGTATCTTTAGGTTTCTCGAATGGAACTTTAGAAATTGTAGTTTATTACTATTTAATATTTTAGTAGAAAGCTTTGAATATATATATATATATATATATATATATATATATATATACCAATTTTCAATAAGTGTAATTGTTAAGTTTGTCACTTTAAATATGATTTCAAATTTTAAAACAAACCAGAGGAGGGTTTGAAGGAGACAAAAAGCTTATGGCAATAGAAAGAGGCAAAGAGAGAGAAGCCCTATCAACTAACCCCCTGTTTGGATGGTGGTTTCCCGTGGTTCATTATTGTATGATTTTTTATGAAATCATGTTTGTTTCTATTGTTCTTAAAATTGTGTGCTATGGCGTTGTAAACCCGTGGTTCATTCCATGGTTATATAACCATGAAAAGTCCCAATTTTTATAACCGCGAATTTGGTGATTTTTCCGTGTTTACATATTTCATTTCTCTATTATACCCCACCCCACGCCGCCCCACCCTCCACCATCCATCCCACACCACCCCTACCCCACTCCACCCCCACCCCTCAACTACCCCATTCCTCTACCACCCATCCCAACCACCACCTACTACCCCTCACCACCGCCCAATCCCACCCCACAACTCACCCCCACCCTACAACCCCCTACCCCCACCCTTATCCTACAACCACCCATCTCACACCACCCACCCCACCCCAACCTCATCCCACAACCACCCACCTCACACCACGCACCCCTCCACTACCCTCGCCAACTACCTACTTATTTTTTAAAGGTTCTATTTTACTATTTACCTGAGTTTTATTAATATATATAATCTAATTTCTAATTAAGAGTTAAGGGTATTTTAGTAAACTTACAAGTTGTTATACAGTACCATACAGTCAAACCAAACAATACAAATGTTATTAAACCACAACAAACGACACAGTCTATCCAAACATGATGTTCATTAATACAGTACAATACAATACAATACAACACCATATTGTACCATATCATACTGTACATTAATGAACCACGGGAAACAACCATCCAAACAGAAGGTAATTGGTAGCGATGAGGACAGTGGATTTGAAGGGAAGGGGAGAGAGAATTAAAAAAATCAGTGTCTAAATTTTAGAAAAAAGTAACTAGGAGAAAGTTGATAACCTGCTATAGCAGGTTAATGTTACCAAAAGCACCAAACTTAAACTCATATTAAAATTATGATGAACTTAGATTGCTTGGTTGAGGACTCGAGGGTATACAAGGTCAAATATGAAGCAGTCTTGCCTATATTAGACCATTATTTCCATTTATATTTATTTATTATGTAATCTTTCTACTTTCCCTCTAATCTAGTAACTTAGCTATATGTAGGTCCTAGATGCAGTCAAATTATGATTCTCTTGATACTATTATAGATCCATTTTTCTGATTTATATCTGGAAAAAAAACTTTATAAGTGCTATTTTGAACATGAATCAAAAAATTGACCCCATATATATAGTGCAATTTTCCGACTAAGGGGTTCGATTAACACCTCTTACACCCCTATAATTCCGCCCTGCTAGCTAGAGACAGAATTACAAATTAAAGGGTTTTAGTTGATGCATGTTTGAGGAAGAAAACTTGCAATTGTTCATCTTCCAAATAACAAGAGTACCAAATTGGTTCGTGATCATCTATACCTGCCATAGGTATATAGTAGAGGGCTCTAATTTGTTTGTTTGTTAACTTTGGATGGTTTTAATTAACTATAAATTGTTTCATACAACATTCAGATTTTCACTTATATTAACAAAATAGGATGAAAACACATTTATCTTATTATCACATTAGCGCGAATTTTGAGCCTCACCAACTAAGATTAAAATTTACAAGAAATGAATCATAGTAGTGTGGCATATTACATGGAGGAGCGGATCCAAGTAACTATTTTAATTAATAGATGCAGATTATATATCACTGCATGGATGCAATATTCTTTTTTGACAATAAAATCGAATTTAGTTTCAACTACATATATAAAAAATTTAAAGATTTCCTCCATGACCACATGTATTTTACGTGTGCACAAGTCTTTGCTAAAATAGCACCATCATCGTCTAGTTTACTCTATGATATTTTCAATCACGTCACCTTTAAATATTATCATGTTCCCCATTCTTTTGGAACTCACTGTTAGAAAAATATTATTTTTTATTTAATATCTCAAAAATAAAAGGACTATTTCTATAACGTTTTTTATTGGCTTTAATATAAAGACTTGATTCTATTTTATTAGCCTTAATTGCAGAATTCATTTGACAGTTTCAAACGGTATTATTATATTCAATTTGTTAATTAATAGTCTTAATGACCAAATATTGTCTTTATGGTTATTTACTACTCTTAATATTTTTGGACGTTGGTATATGATTAATACATTGGATATTGGCATTTGTCCGTTGTATCATTTAGTGGATTCAACCTCTCATTTTATAGTTTTCTGATATATAAAATCCTATGGTGCTTTTCACTATGTGAGAGAGAATATAATTTCTTTGGCTTAACTGTTGAAGGGTGTAGAAAATAAATACATCAAGAAAAGTTCTTCCTCCCATATTTTTGTGTACTGGGTTTTCTTTTGAGATAAATCTTTGTTAGATTCTGACTCCTAGTTTTATACTAGAAAAGCTTGTTGAATCCTGGGGGATACACTCATGCCGGGTGAAATATCCTTAAGGACAGTGTCATTGGCATGCCTCAAGCTACGAAGAATTCTCTACAATTGTTCGTGATCAAGCATTTTCCTCAAGTGTAAAAGAAGTTCCTACAAGTGTTCGTGATGAAGAAAAGTCCCTACATGTGTTCGCGATGAAGTATTTTCCGTAAGATTTCCAACAATATTAAGGATATTTCTCGCTCTATTCTTACGGAAAATCAATAGATAATAACTTAGTACAATCTATCTAAGTTCCAGGTATGTTTCTTCTTATATTTGAATGCTAATCATACATAGGTCTGGGTGGTTGTTAAAGTCTAAGGGGAAGAAGAATATATTTAGTTACGGGTTCACTTTATTCTAAAGGCTTATAGACCTATTCTTTCATGATTTATAATTAATAAAGGGGCTCCATGGTTCACAGTTATTTTCTTCTTCTACTACTAACTATGTTTTCCAAAACGTGAAGTGGTTAGATGGAACTTTATAATTTTCTCATATAGTCAAAACGGTTTTCAAGAAAATTACTGCACTTGTATAATTAAATGGTTTCTCAAGGTATCAAGGAGAATTCTTGAACTTTGTCCTCTATATTAAGCATATGTGCTAACGCAGGTTTTTTACCAATTAAAGAAGGAGTTGATATTCACATAAGAATAGTTGTTTTGGGGATTTAGTATGAACGTATATATATATTTTCAGTGCACTTGTTAATATGTATATACAAATGTTCCTTATAGATTTAGCTTTTAAATTGTTCTATGACTTACCTGAATTTGGTTTCACGTGGAACTCATGAATTGGATCGGTCCAGTGAGTTTTTAAGGTTGTAAGTGAAAATGTTAGAATTAATGTGGATGACTAAGTCTTTATGACCTCGAAAATTTAATCTTTAATGAAAATATGTATTATTTTGTGTGTGGCAAAATAAGCCATCTATGCCCCTAAATGGATGAAGATTCAGAGAAATGATAATCCCGCTAAGCGAAAAGTAAATTTGAGTAAGCGGATGATATAATTATTGTGGTCATTTCTCTAGCGAATCTTGTGGCTAATGTGTGAGATTGGGTGTTAGGCTTTGGTGTTGTTAAGCATATTTGTGCTAACATAATTTTGTGTTCTACACCCAAGTGAAAGAAGAAGAATGATTTATTTATATTGGTGATTCTAGAACTGCTTAAGTTCTTGAAATGAAAAAGTTTCATTTGAATCTAATAAATCTTGTGCTAACCAAAAACAATGTTTTTATAAGCAATGAGTATTGTAACCATGATGTATTTGCCTCTAAAATTTTTCAAGATGAAATTTTAATATTTTGTGTACTTGACTGATCATATGATTTATTTAGATTTGAGCATGTCAGTTGAAAATGCGAGTTTTAAGTTTTTTTTATGTGAAAAAAAAAATCTCCAAAGTTATTATTTTAAATATTATATTAATGGATCTTTGCTATATTAATCATATGTTTGAATATGTTTCTTATATAACCGATCATTTGAATCTTTTTGAAATTCGATTTATTTTCTAACCATAATGATGTATCTTTGAATTCAAAGAGGTGAAAAATATGTACCTGATACTATTACTGACAAGGTCTTTGAAGGCTTTTGTGTTGATATGATTTTTTTAATAGCCTTAATGACTTTCATATAACAGTTACAAAATGTTAATCATTTGACCCATTAAAATCATTAAAGTCAATGGCTATATTGCCGTTACTGGCAATCAGAGGCAGTGTTATAAGCTATAAAATTAGTCTGCAATTATTTGTGTTCTTCATCTATATATACTATATTTAGATTGAAATATTTGAAAGTGTGGGGGTGTCTTGCTAAGATTATGCTAAACGATGCTAAGAAAAGAAAAATAGGTTTTAAGGTTTTTTAATTGCATGTTGATACAGTGTTGCATCACAGATTTTGGAAATGATGATTTCAAAGAAATCTTTGGATGATGATTTTTACTCCTCTATTTTTGACAATATTGGAATTAGTTATTGTGAATTGTTGTTGTACTAGAGAGATAATATGATGCTAAGTGGATCTCAAAATTTACATGTGGTTATGTGTTTATTTTTGGTGGGATGCCATAACATGAAAACCAATTAAATGGAATTTACTATTTTGGAGTTGATTGGTGATGAGGCTAAGTGGTGAAGAGACCTCTTTGTAAGTATTCCTACCGGAATAAAACCAATGTGTTTAAAAATTGGGATTGCCAAGCAGCATTAGCTGTAATGGAAAATAAAATTTTCAATGGCAATAAAATACATTCGTTTGAGACATAGTGTGATAAAGCAGCTGTTGTGAGATGAAATTATTTTCATTAATTATGTGAAGTCAGAAGGTGAACTTGATCAATTCACAGACTATGAGAAACATCGAGGGGAATGAGATTTTTAAGTCAATTTGAGAAGATAACAATCTACGGAGCTAGTGACCAAAGCGGAGTCAATTCATATTAAAAGCAGAAGAGGGAATTCAATGTCATGGTAACCCAACCTATGTGATTGGAGATCCCATGAATTAGGTTCATATGGGTAATAACAAGTCATTACTTGATCAAGTGTGCACTATAAAAGTATATCTCTTCCTATGGTGTGTGAATATAGTGCAATTCTGCAAGGTAAAGTGAGGCTGAGTTATAAACTCTTAATCCATTACCATATCCTTTATAGGTGGTGTATTGTTCTGCAGAGTACACTTGATGGGTGGACCTATATGAGTGTGGAGTGGTATCGCTTCTATGAAATTGTGACGGATTTCTAGAGCACTCATGAATACCAGGACACGCGCATGGCCTCTTAGCGCAAAACCGCGATAACGACAAAGATTGTGCGAGTATAATGTGATAGAATAAGACCCTGACTTACAAAAGAATTCTTGGTTCATAGAAGTTCTAAACTTCACCAATTATTCTGTAAGTTTATACTTATTTTATCTAGGTCTGGTTCATAGTCTACGCGACACCAGATTCGACGCATTATGCTCTTTTGTGAGAACCCAACAAAACTTCTCATTTTATTCTATTTCAAAACTTCTTATTTTTATTTATTTTATTATTTTTGAGATATATGGGGGATTGTTAGAAAAATATTATTTTCTATTTAATATCTCAAAAATAAAAGGACTATTTCTATAACGTTTTTATTGGCTTTAATACAAAGACTTGATTCTGTTTTATTAGCCTTAATTGCATAATTCATTTGACAGTTTCAAACGGTATTATTATATTCAATTTGTTAATTAATAGTCTTAATGGCCAAATATTGTCTTTATGGTTATTTACTACTCTTAATATTTTTGGACGTTGGTATATGATTAATACATTGGATATTGGCATTTGTCCGTTGTATCATTTAGTGGATTCAACCTCTCATTTTATAGTTTTCTGATATATAAAATCCTATGGTGCTTTTCACTATGTGAGAGAGAATATAATTTCTTTGGCTTAACTGTTGAAGGGTGTAGAAAATAGATACATCAAGAAAAGTTCTTCCTCCCATATTTTGTGTGCTGGGTTTTCTTTTGAGATAAATCTTTGTTAGATTCTGGCTCCTAGTTTTATACTAGAAGAGTTTGTTGAATCCTGGGGGATACACCCATGTCGGGTGAAATATCCTTAAGGACAGTGCCATTGGCATGCCTCAAGCTACGAAGAATTCTCTACAATTGTTCGTGATCAAGCATTTTCCTCAAGTGTAAAAGAAGTTCCTACAAGTGTTCGTGATGAAGAAAAGTCCCTACATGTGTTCGCGATGAAGTATTTTCCCTAAGATTTCCAATACTCACTAGCAATATTATTCATAAACATATAATACTTTAAATTATATTTCGTCAGCCATTTCGGCGTTTTCTACGATAATTAGAATCCTGGTAGGCATGCAGACTATTCTCAGGAAAAATACAGAAGAATTTTGCTAACATTGGTCAAAGATTCAGTTGCTAGATTCCACATTTATTGGTAATCCTTTAGAACCACCTAATTATGGAGGCCACTACCTAATCGATCTTAGCTTCTTCATGCAAATATTATATCAATACCACTAGCATCGTTTGTTTTCTTTCTGTGATATGTTTTTGTTTTTACATTAATTTGTTTTTCTAGAATTCATAAGATCACAAATTTCTTGAAACTGATCAATTTCTTCCAAAAGGTAAATGTTAAAAACATAATTAGTTAGATATAAGAAGTTCTACTATTTGAGGATTACTCTATTTAAGTGAGAACCAGCCAGTTTTTCGACTAAAATGATACTGAAATCACAAATTTAGCGATAGACGATTGAAAACGATACATATATAGGCGCAGTGTCGAATTTAAGATTTAATGTTTATGAGTTCCTGCACCAAATTTAAGTTAATGTACAATAATAACATAGTTCAAAAGGGCATTTTTGCTTTGATGTGTTATATTGGCCATACTTTAAAAAAGAGTTTTATTAGGCACTTAATTAATTATAAGAGAACAAACAAAGAAATTAAAATTTAATAAGAATTGGTGGGGGGATTGGGTTGTGACCTCCTTTTTAGCCCAAGTGACATTTGGGATCAGGAATTATGTCGGCGTTTGGACATGAATTAGTTGGTAATAGTAAGAGCATAGTATTCGAAAGTAAGAAAGATTTTTGGAAATTAAAAGTTGCATTTAGATAAAAACATAATTGAAGTTTTGTTGACTTCTAAAAACTATTATTAAAACTTAAAATTTCATATTTCAAGTTGAAATAATGAATTAATTTAATAAACAAACACTAATTTGAATATTTTCCAAACATTTTTTTCAAACATCTATGGACAAATCGGTCCTCACTCCTTTCCCTTGGCCCCTGTAATCGTTAAAAGGATTATTTATTGGGTCGCCCCAATGAAGATGCAAAATAAAAGGGATGTAAACGTAACACTGTGAACGACGAGGGAACGTTAATTTATGAAGCAAAACCGGGAGAGAGATCTAGGAAATTATTAAGGACTTAGCTGCATACAAGTATCATATTGAAATAATCCGGTTGATAATGTAGAAATTCTAATACATGGGTAAATGCATGTCTTATAAACTCCGATCGACGAAAATCTCTCATTTATTCCTCTCTAATCTCTACTGTCTGTTTCCAACAGAAAAGTATCAGGCATCATCAGTAGACATTTTTAAGGTTCCCAATACAGTGATAAACAAAGAAGTTCAGGCCTGTACTCGCAGACCAATACGAAAAAAAAAAAGGAAAGAAAATTGCACAAGGTTCAACTAGTCAAAACTGAAATTGCACAAATTATAGTGGATTAAACATACAAAGCAAACAAAAATCTAGTTACTGAGGATAACAACTCCTACAAACTAGTTCTCAATCTCAATCACAATAGATATCTGTATTCAGATTGCTGAGCAGTCTAAAGTCTCTATCTCCTCCTCCTCCTCTGCTTCCTTCGACTATCATCACTTTCCTTACAACTGGATGATGTGGATTCTGACTCGGATCCGGAAGATTCAGAATCAGATGAACTACCAGACTCATCTGATTCAGAAACAGGCTTCTGTTGTTGCATGATAAGCCTTGGCATGTTCTTGAGGTACTCTCGCAAATTCTCGGTAATTCCACCCAGACCGATAGAGGTGAAGAAGTTGATGGCAAACCTTGTATTCTTGGGATTATCTTTCGGGAAAATAGACTCCAAAGAATCTTGCATAGTGGGGTCGTTGAGACGCTCGTTCAACAAACGGATACCTAGGTGCTCCGACAATTCCTGTGTAAATGAAACATCTAGAATGAATTCAAAGCTAACAGAAGCATAAGACCCCAGAAAAGAACAGGAGAAAAAGAAAATAGATACTCGGAAACAACAAATTCTTTTAATATAGTAGAGAGGGTAAAAAATTAGGCCACAAAGATTAAGCCAGGTTTAACTTATTTGGGGGAAAAAAGAACAAAAAGATAAAGCAAGCTGTACAAATAGAGAACCAATTATATGTACCTGGAATAGGATCTTGATAAAGATACGAGAGGAGGATGTGGTGTCCTCCTCTGTCAGCCGTATATAAGCCAAACAATGCCAAGGCAGAGCATCCGTCCCGAGCAAATGAGCAAAAAACTTGGCCACGTTACGCAGTTTATTAGTTTCAAGCCTGTGGATCATGGAGTACTGCTGCACAAAACATTTTTCAAAGTTTTCCTGATGAATTCTGTTGATCATGCAAAAACGCTGTCCCAGTAGTCCATAGTAGCGAAGATAAGTCCTCTCCTGACTGCAGCACTCCAATAACATTATGCACAACTCCATCTGCAAGGATCCAACCAATATATATCAGTTTTCTTTTCTTTCTTTTCGTAATAGTTTTTTAGCAGAACCGAGCAAAGAGCTATTCATCAATACAAGCATAGACAACATGCCTCGGGACAAACGTAATTACAACACCACAACGATTTTTCACTTTAACCAGAAACTAACTCAGAATACCAGGCTACCAGAATATGTTACTTATTGACAACAAAGAGGTAAAAAATTCAACATTAATATATCAAAACATAATAATTATCCTAGTGTTGACTCTATCAGAAGTCCTAAAATATTACCACTAGTTGTCACAAGGTGGGAAAGCACAGATTTAAAGGAAGAGCAAAGAAATGGAGTCAATCAGGATAATAACTGAAATTTATCGTCGAGAATTTGGTACTAACAACTAGCCTCAAAGCACATAATAATATATTAACCTAACTAATGTGTAGATGTCCAATGGTCTTTTTTTATACACTACTTCAGAAATTAAGACTAAGCAGAAACCACGGAAGTGCTAAAGAACGAGAGAGAATCTGACTGAAACTCATAGCACCCTCCAGTACATGAAGACAACCATCAATATACTGTGAATACTCCCCTTGGATAAAAAGTTGGTGAAAAAGGGTACTCCTGATCTTATGAATGGAATTGTCAACTCCTTCAAATGCTCTTTTTCTTTCGTATAACAGTCCGAGATCAGACACAAAGGTGCAATTTTTCTATTGTGAGATGTTCCACATCAGATCTAATATTAGCTGGAACTACTGCTTGTACACAGGAGTTATTTTCCATCATTAATAGCATTGTGTACCTTATAAAAAAACTAATATTAGCTGGAACATCTGTACGGACAAGTCCCCGAAGCAACCTTGCATTGAAGTAGTAGGCGACTTGTGTTAGAAAGGATAGGCTATTTAATGCTAAATTGTCTCATGCTCTCTAATTAATTACTAAATTATCAATGTTAGAAAGCATTGGCTACATGAATCTCCACCTCCATTGACCACAAGGCAAGCCAATTACATGGTTCCTTACCTCCATTGCCACCTCTATTCCTCAACCATCAGTTTAACAGAACCCCAGAAAAATTGCTTTATTGAGGCATGATTTAATGGCAATGCCCCTAATGCTATCAATGCCACATATGAGGTGAATCAAACTCAACTAAAGCTCAAATTTTGGGTATTTGTTCTCTTTATTTCTATCCAGAAACTACTTTTTTTTCCTAGCCTTTTTTTAAAGTTCAATTAACTTTTTCTGTTTTAACTTGTCCCCATTTTTCTCTTGAGCCAAGGGTCTTTTGGAAACCACCTGCCTACCTCCCAAGGTAGGGGTAATGTCTGCGTACACTCTACCCTCCCCAGACCCCACTTGTGGGATTACACTGGGTATGTTGTCACTTAACCCATTTCACATAATAACAACCAAATCAAAAGCGACATTATAATCTTTCCAAACTCAAAGCACATGAAAATTTATGTACAGATCAATCCATGTGAGCATGCACACAGTTTTGCAAATGACATGTCTCAACAGGAGTATAATAACACAAAAAGAAAGAAAAAGTTTATGATACCAACCTCCTGACCAGGCTCTAGCTTGATTTTCAACAGCTTATGTCCCGCTTCCTCAAAGTCAACACTAGACATAATCGTCAGGTAGATCGTTCTCCGAAGGTTGATTAAGTTTGTCTCTGTCTCGTCCTTTATTTTCATTTGCTCCTCGTCCTCTTCTTCACTATCTTCATCTTCATCATCGTCATCCTCTGATTCTGCATCGGAGTCCCCTTCTTCCTCAGATTCGTCACCAAGTATTGCCTTCCTTAGTTCTTCATACTTCCTTTCGTTTTCTAAGAAATTAAGATCCGGCTTGAAAATATCTGAGCACATAGGGCAAACATAAAAATCAAAATTCCATATAATTACTCCACAAACAAAATAGCCACCAAAAGAAATCCATTACAGAACTACTAATAAAAAATCCATGACAAGCCATACCTAAAGAAATTTCTGGATCTATTGTTTCCGAAAGAGAGACTTCATGGGTTAATTGATCTTCCTGCTCAACAAGGTCGAGCTCTGGACGCACCGCTGGGTAACCCTGTGGAGGGTGCATGTAAGAGATCTAACATTTCTTCTTGCTTTTATAAATAAGGGATCAAAAATTTTCTTCTTACTCGGAAAAACAATTAAAAACCAAACTCACCTGAAACTTTGCTTTTCGCAATGCAAAGAGGCTTTCAATTAAGAATTGAACCCGCTTATCTATTTCTCCTTCATGAAGTATACCCCGGAACCGCTCAAAGATTCCTATTTAAATGCAAAAAGGGTATTAGCATTACAAACACAGCAAAACCTTTTTATGAATTAACTAAAAGATAAGTCGTGAATATTATACAACAATCTTTCAAGGCGTACTCACCATGCAATCCTCTTGGACAGAGGTCTTGAAGCATTGAACCACACTCTGTAACAAAACCAACTGCAACCTCAACACTATCATCAGTAGGTTTCTCCAACAAAACTGTAAGTAGTTCGAGAGCAATAAGCTCGTGAACAATTTGCTGGTTTACAAGGTGAGCAATAAATTTGACAGCTGCTAACAGTTGAGGCTGCAAGAGCGAAATACTAAGGGTAAGACAAATTATGAAAAGATTCTCATTATGAACATGTATTGAAATAATGAGACTAACTGGCATAGTAAACCCCCCTCATACTTTCAAAGGAAGATTTTCAAGTATCTCTCTGACATCCAAACAGACTCTCTGTTCTTGGTCTTCCAAACAGCAATAATTTACAACAACGATACAATATGTTGCACGAATAAAAAGACAGAATAACTGCAATCATGAAAGCTAGAGATACGAACCTTATCATTACGTTTATAAGCTCTTTGCAGCTG